>NC_064598.1:16866666-17515833 GCF_943734845.2 Anopheles funestus
AAGCTGCAAATTCATCAGATATCGCCAACACGACAGCGAGTGTATTGTCCCGTGCTTTATTCTCTCAAGTGCATCGTAATTAGCATTTTGCCCGAGATAAAGATCAAGAAGGCAACTGTGCCAGTGTTACTCTTGTGTTTTCGCTTTGTTACGTTCTTCTTATCTTTGGTGACGAAAGTGCTTGTTTGTAATGCATCGATAAAGTGCAACCCGCGTGCACAAATCGTAGTGCTGAATGCTATTCCACGATCAGTGCAGATCATCAGTTCAGTAAAGGCAAGGATTTCTAAAACGGGGTCTACCCAACAAAATCACATTGATGGTTGGTGTTGGTGTGTTGATGAGTCATCAGTGGTGCCGCTGGTGGAAACGTTTGTAAGCTTGCCACACACAACCCTGTTTCTTCTACCCCCGAACTACCCCGACCCTTTAGCTGATGTGATGAAAATGGTTTCTAATCCCAAATCGGTCGTACGTGCCCGAAACGGTATGGGAAATGCACACCAGAGTGAACGGATTTCGTGCACAAGAATAGAAGGAATACGAAAGGCGCTCGTTCGAGTGGCATTGGGATATGCTGGAAGTTGGAAGCGATGATGGCACGCTTTGCATCGCTTTGTATCCGTTTCTAGTGGTCAAGGTTTTCCTTCCTTTTGTTGGAAAATCTGTGGAACGGCTTTGGATTGTATGAATTTACCAGGGAATGTGTGGACAAACAACGGACGGGGACCATAAAACGATGACCCTCATCGTGGTGGGGAAGCTGTGGTCGTTTTGGAAAATTTCTATTTTCGGCTTTGATGAGCAGATATTTGCAGATCTGTGTCGTAAAACGACCTTTTTTGCGAACGATTTCAAGGAGAATTGGAAATCCCAACCTAAAATTTACATTTGTCGAGATTTTTGCTTAATGAAAATATTTGTTCAGTAATTAACTACCGTAAAAGTAGTAAAAAACTATTTTTTTGTATTAATTTAAAGCTACACGTCAAATATTAAATATACAAGATTTGTCCACACAGATATGCTAAGGTAAATTAAGAAGATCGAAAAAAAATCGTTTTGGAATTTTTTTTTAAAGAAAATCCATCTTACATATAGAATGGGAAATGTTTCCATTGAAAAATACACATACGAAAGAGTACATTTAAAAAATTTCAAGTCTTGTTTCGGAGTACTGTAAATACATATGCGTATATTGGGATAAGTTTGAATAAAAATATGAGAGTGTATATCATGATACAAATCCCCAATATGTTTGTTTAATATCGTCTGTACGACGTCTTCCAACTAACTCGTCCATCTACGACATCCCAAGGCTTTCTCTGGACTCTTTGTACGGTACAGTGCACGGTCCCGCGTTACGGCACGCGAAGCACTGAATCGTGGCAATTAATTTACCGTGTTTTAATTAGAACTTTTAAGACGAGAGCAAGAATAACCTCCACAACACACAACACCATTCATTCGGCGATGATGGGGATGTATTGCTGCGCCATATACCGCTTTAAGATCATCTAACGATCCTCTTGCTGCAATGCACTGGTGGTGGCGTATTTCGTGTGCGGTCCATTTTCTTCCCGTTTCACTTTCACTTACTGGTGACAGGAAAATGCAGATCGAATGACAGACTAGAGTGGGACACTTTGAAACCATCGAGTGTGCTACAGTTTCCAGAAGAAAAAAAACCCAAAAAGATGTCGATACATTGAGAGTGAATCTCCAAATTTTCCTCATCAAAAATACACGCACATACAGGCACACGGGATTTTACGTTGGATGGCCTCAACGAGTTCAAAACCCGCATATTTAGAATAAAAGCGTACACCAACTCGTCGACGGAAAAGGATGTTTGATCGACAGTGTGGGGAAGTTTTTTTTGAAAAATTTTTAAAAATAACAACACCCTTGCCGCCACCTCCTCCGCGTTGTGTGTCGGCGGTTGGCCCGTCATATTGTCAGTGTTCGTCCACATGGCAAGTTCGGTTTCCTCTGCCGGATGTTGCCTTTTCGTGCATCATAACGCCATCCACAAGGGCGGTGATCTATTGTAACAGGCGTGCGCGTGTTTCAGTTGTTCTGTACGATCAAAGACGATGGAGTGGGAGCCCATCGAAACCATCGGTAACGGATATATATATAAGCTTCATTTCTTGCTGCACTTTGCCCGTTTCGTTGCCAATCAAAACAAACTATAAATTATACGCAAATACGTTGGATAGATGGAGACGGTTGAGACACTATGGAGCTGTAGTAAAGATCACTTTCGGTTAGAGTGTGAATTCTAGACGAGTCTTTCGGCATTTCGATCAAATTTGTCTCAAGTCAAATTCCCTAAGGACAAGAATGGCTTTTCGTAATAAGAGGACGCGTGGGTTTGCTTCACGATCGTTAGCGATCGCACAGCTGCCTCAATATTACCACCGACGAAAACGTTCCATAAAATTTACTGTAAGCATTAACGTGGCGGATGGTGATCATTCCTCATTGGTGATATTTATAGTATGAAGCGTTTCAAAACAAAAGCCCTGAAATGTTATCAAGACTTCAAGAACAATATATTAGACCAAATCTTCCAAACCGTCTGTGAGTAAAGTTATTCCCCTAACGGAGAACATGCAATTGTTTTGAACGCTATGTTTAGAATCCGGATCTCCAAGCTACAACTGGGCGTTTAAATCAAATTTGAACGAATACCCCTAAAGTGCATCCGTCGTGGGTAAAGATACCATAAATTGGAACGATGCACTTAAGATTTCTGTGCCGTTTTGTTCCATCGTCGATCGGTTG
Source organism: Anopheles funestus (assembly GCF_943734845.2). Taxonomy (NCBI): domain Eukaryota; kingdom Metazoa; phylum Arthropoda; class Insecta; order Diptera; family Culicidae; genus Anopheles; species Anopheles funestus. The sequence goes on from NC_064598.1 coordinate 16,869,457, forward strand.
GTCTAAGTCTCTCAAAGTTTCGTCCCCCCAGTTCCACATATTCAGACATCTATTTCACATCCGACTAAGACTTATTTCATCGAAACGATACGATCCTCTCCTTCAATGCTCATCACTGGAATTTAGTGGGGATTTGCACCCAACCGATAATAGCGTATTAGTGTACCAATCTTAATCTCATCTGATATCCCGATGACGTTGAAAGAATCTAAAAAATCCCTTCCCAAAAGAAAGAAGAAAAAAATCCATCCACTGAATGAGCTGTTTATTGCATTTTTCCAAAACCGAATTTTTACGGCTTTATATACGAAACGATCCACCCATATACCTCGGGCCCTAGTGTTCTATGGCCCACGGACGAGATGTGCTGTGCTGTGAGATGTCTAAATTTAAATCACAACTTCTCCTGTGCACAGTAGTATTTCGTGTCCATCCATCCATATTATCCGTACCGTGCGTGTTCGAAGTAACCGTCGGTGGTGTGCGACTTGCGTCCACGACCTCACCTAGCATTGCGACGTAGCTTAGGTGCTGGTGATGTTTCTTCTTCCTGTGCGTTAGTCTACCGATCAGTACCCGTTGGTCTCGTTGGTCAGAATTTACCTTCCGTACGTGTGTACCTCTTCTTGTAGCTGCCAAAAGATCGTCCGCTTGCAGGCGACGGTGTCTCGTGTAACACACGTTTTTCGTTTGAAGTACCTAACCGTCCACGGAATGCCTTGACGTCCCAAATTGGGAAAAGACATCTTCAAAGAGAGCACTCCGACACGGGACAAAACGGTCGCTGCTTTTGGGAAAGATCGCGAAAACGATCGCGTGGAACGTTTTTTTTTCGTTAAACACGTGTTGCGTAATCTATCATCTCGATTGGAACGTTGCGCACGTGGCACGCTACTACTAGTAGCGGACGCGACGGAATTGAATTGAAATTACTGGAACAACGTTAGCGTTGTTTTGTTGAGTACGCGTTGGCAAGAAGGTGGTAGTTCGGGACAGTTGGTAGTGCAACACCGATTGAATGCTAATTGTGTTCGTCTAACAGTGCCCATAGCGTACGATCGATGATGTTTGCATGGTGTTTAATACACACCCATCCTACGCATTATCCACGCCCACGTGGCCGGTTTATTTCCTCTTCGAAATACGCGCGCATGTGGTTGTCCGTTTGTCCACTTCTGCACAGAATTGTCTATTCTATAGAGACGTTATTTTTTGTGTAATTTGGATTTGACCTGTATCGTCGATCGCCATCATCTCCAAAAAGGGGGAAGCAACAAGTATGCAAATTGTGTTTGGGAGAGCTTGAGAGGAAATTAACGGAAATCGTTATTCTTCCCCACGTGTTAACACCCTTCTAGTCAATTTGAATTATACATTTTATGCTAATCAGCACACAATAGTGCGCACTCGATCACCTTCAGGTTGATCTCAATTAAGTGTCTTATGTCTTTGGGTGATCTATATTTTTTGTTATTGTGTCCAATATTTATATTCCTCACGAAACATGTTCGTTTTTCTACAATGAAAAGGAACCCTGCCCCAGGGCAAAAGAAAAGAAATCATGAAAGATAAATGGTGCCAAAAATCACTTGCAGCTATTAAAACCCGGCTGTGCCAACGAAGAAATAGTTCAACTAACCGTTTCAAAGTTCTCACGACACCGTGTCGCCGGCCGCCGTTTAAGCAATAGCCGTTGTCTCGTTTACAACACTTCACAGACGCTTAAATGTGTGCGGTTTTGGGTTTTGTGGTGTCCCGTTCGTGTTTGGTAGACAGGTTAGAGCTACTAAAAGTCAAGTATCTTTTAGCACACAAGTGTTTTGTGTGTGTGCTGAGTTTATCCCTTCAAACATTCCTCTGCCATGCTCTGCCCAGCCAATCGATCTTGCTCGGATACAGAAGATTGTAAACACACCGTGTTGTTGTTTGTTGTGCATGTCTGGGATGGTCAAAGCGAATGTACGATTTTCAATAAATTGCATTTTGTTTACTACCGAATTGAGTTTAAACTGACGAGACAAAGGAACTTAGTGTCTAGACGTATGGTTCGATCTCTTGTACACACGATGGCGACTGTTGAATTCTTGCGGCTAGCGATTCTTCCATAATTAGTGTTGTTTTTTGAATCTTGAAATACCAATGAAAAAGACTGAGCAAATCTGATTACATTTTCTCTCCTCACGTTCTTATTTGGCCGGAAAATAATAACATTGATGTATAAATGCGCTAAAATGAATTGCAATCAAAAGAGGAAAATTAATTGGAGTGGTAATTCATTCAATTCCCAACCATTGGACGTATTTTGGCAGCCATTGGGAACTGCATGCGATTCGGTTGTCTCATTCAAAACTGCTCTATTTTTAGGACCATTGAAATGCCGCCCATAACCTTCAATGGCACTACTGATCGATCGTCCAAAGGCCACATAACAACACGCGCTTGTCCGGCCAGCTGCATAACTCAATCGAAGCGATCAATAGTCCCACATCCCATCATGCTAAGGTCACAAACCTTGGCGGTGGAAGAGTACGTGATTTAATGCTGTATTAAAATGGACATTGGTTTGGATTATTTGCAAATCAATTTCCTAATGCTCTCGTCTCGTCTGTGCTGTTTGAGACAGATACAAATCTACAGAATTTTAAATACTTTTACCAAAACCTAAACCCAACTTTACTACGAGACGACACACTCCCAACACTCCCAGTCTGATGAGCTTGTTCGAAGGGACGAAAGCCATTTGGAGTCAACCAACAGCACACGAAACATGTAGTCGGGTTACCATGGCTTTGGCGCATAGTGTAAACAAATTCCACCGCACCAAAACCTGCTGCGAAACCAGCAAGTCCTGCTATGCCGGACTTTCAAGGAGAAACCTTTCTCGGGTCTGTTGGATCGCTCCTTTCGCTGGCTTGGAGATGTGTTCGGGGAGTTCTGTCTAGCACAGGTAACTCACACAGTTCAGGGCAAGTTAGAGAGACCTCCTACAGGTTTGGGGAGCATACAGTGTGACCCAGTTCAAACACGCACCAGGACATTAAGTAACGAGTAAAGGGCAAAACCGCCGCTGGTTAGCTTCTTGTTTAGTACACTACAACACTCACGGTTGTTTGTGTCTAGCTTCCTTGGTGGCAGTAGTAGTGCTACGTCCCGTTCCGATTGTCGTCGTACAAGTTGAAACAGTGGTTGTACTGTCAGCAGTACCCCATCACCTTCATTGCATTTAGTGCTGTGCTCGGTTGGGGTCGGTCCAATGTTCAATCAACAGAGAAGTGCAATCGCAAGGGAAACGTGCGTACACATTGGATTGAAAGAAACATTGAACCGAAAATAAACGGCAAACTGTGCCGTACGACGGACGGGATTGTAGATACCAACCCCAAACAACACAAGTTCCGACATCATAACAAAGCAAAGGTATGTGGGAGTGTACAAAAAGGAGAAATATGATTTGTCTACGTGTGTTTAAAGGTTTTTTTTTAGTAAAATAAGCATTAAAAGTATGTTACGTAAAAAAGGATATTTTTTTTGTATTAATAATGTTAATGATTATGAATAGATTATTAGGCAAGTCTTAGTGTACCCCTTTGAACGTAAGGTTAACACATTATGTTGGAGAACAAGAAACAACAACACGGAGAGTGTGTTTACATAAGGAAACTCCCATTCGTCATCATCATCCATTTCCCCCGAAAAGGGGAGAAACTACGTCCAACTTCACCCAACCAAACCGGAAGAAGCATTAGATGGTCGAAAAGTAAAGGATTGATTGCCCAACGGAGTGTGTTGAAAGATGCAACTGTTAAAGACATCATTATTCGCCGTTCTTGTTGTTGTTTTATAAAGTTTCATAATGAAGCAAGTTGAAAGCAGCAGTGTGTCGGGATTATGTTTCGTGGCTAATTGATCGTTTTAAAGCGACTGCCCCCCGTGTGTGTGTAAACAAAATGTTCTCCTGTTCGGCAGCATATCAGTAGGGATTTCCCTTTGGCCTCATTTTACAACTATTTTTGAGCGTAATCAACCGGACACTACGCCGTGATGTACACGTCACAATATGTACTTTTTTTGGACAATGCTTCAAACAATGAGTTTCTCGAGCAGATGAACTAATCGTTCATAAACTAATCGTTCATGAACTGGCAGGCCTGGATTCTGGATTGGAAGCTCTGTTTCCGTGTGCATTTCAGAGATGTGCAAAGCGAGTAAGAGTGAGATAGTGAGTTGAATCGTTGTATTGAACGAATTTCCTTCACTCACCACGAGGAGTTTTAGCGACTCTTTTTTGACTTACTCACTCATGTGTGTAAGTCGAGTTGCAAAAAGAGAAAATACATGAGTTGAATCGAAAATGTGCGAATGAGTTCAAACAAAAATGAGTTGAAACGAAACGTTTGATACACAAGAGTTGAAATGGAATACATGTGTACAATACCCAAACTAGCCAAATGAATATACTCCTCGTTCTGCCTAAAGGTCCATTTAGTGATCGAGTGAAAGTGAACGTGAAATCGCTCTGTGATATTCTGGCAGATGGAGATTGACATTTCAAATCAAGCGAAATCATTCAGTTAACACAAACAACGTAAACATAGCAAAAGTGTATTTCAATCGTTGGTGATACAATTGATGGATAATGGAAATTACACACTTTTTAATACTGTGTTGGGACATTTGTCACACAACGAATACAGAATGTTAAACAAATGGAATGAAAAAATTCTTATAATATTTTCATTATGGGACAGTAAAATAAAAACAAAATAACATTTATCAATTAATGTTGAATTAATTATTCATTTTAAAAATAACAAACCCCATCAATTTATTTAAATACTCGCCTGTGAGAATTTTTAATAATATTTTTCACGGTGAAATCCATTTCAGAATTCCCTGACTATTCTGAAAGTGAACGGTTCTATTCAAATTATTCGCCGCAGCAAACCGGTAATTGTGAACCGCATCAATCATTTGACAGCTATTCGCTCCATGGAGATTTCCACGGTGATTTCACGGTAAAATTTAATGGTGAGCGGGGAATAACAAGGAAACATATTAAATTCAATATTTGAGTCACTTTAAAAATGCCAACATTTGGGGAATTTAATTTCCTATCTTTTGGTGTATAACACATAATATTTGGACAATTATTTTGTGAAATATGTTCAAAAAACAAAATTTCACGTTCACTTTCACTCGATCACTAAATGGACCTTAACTATCAAACCTGAATAAGCGAACCAGCGGACTAGTCTGATCGGCAAGGACATGAAACGGGATTCGCCTCTGATTTATGATTTTTTTTTTATTTTTTAATCTTTTTTTATTTAAAGCATTATTTAAGTGAAAAGAAACTTATTTCAAGCAATTCGCATTAAAATAAATCAATTTATAAAATTTTGCTAAATTTCCCAAAGAAAAGCTAAGCTTATAGCCTTAGGAAATTTTCAAACTTTAAGGTTTTTTTTTAATTTTTTTTTATCTTTTTTTTTTAATTTAAAACATTGTTTTAGTGAAAAGGAACTTATTGCAACAATTTCGCATTAAAATAAAACAAATTTTTAAATGTTGCTAAATTGCTCAAAAAAATGGCAAGGGGTACCCCTTATGAAATTTTCGAGTTGAAAATTTTTTAAATTTTTTTTTGTTATTTTTTATTCTTTTTTTCTTTTAAAACATTAGTTGAGTTAAAAGAAACTTATTGCAACAAATTCGCAATAAAATATATCACATTTCAAATTTTTGCTGAATTGCAGAAAAATGAGGAACATTTTACATTTTCTCAAACAGGGTATGGAACTTGGTTCCTCGAATAACTTCTGGCACAGACATCTGAGAGCATGGCCGTCCAGGAAGAAAATGTAGCCATTGGTGCCATCTATCGACCACAGGTTAAAGATTGGAGGTCCGTTAGATACCGACCGAGTTATAGGCAAAACTTGGTGCGAAAATGAACCTTAGTAGATTGACAAATTTATAGATTTTTTTAAATTTTTTTATTATTTTTTATCTTTTTTTAATTTAAAGCATTGTTTGAGTGAAAAGGAACTTATTGCAGCAATTTCGCATTAAAATAAAACAAATTTTTAAATTTTGCTAAATTGCTCAAAAAAATGGCAAGGGGTACCCCTTATGAAATTTTCGAGTTGAAAATTTTTTAAATTTTTTTTTGTTTTTTTTATTCTTTTTTTCTTTTAAAACATTATTTGAGTTAAAAGAAACTTATTGCATCATTAAAATATATCACATTTATAAATTTTGCAATATTACTTCAAAAAAAGAGCCTAAGGCTATACAGCCTTAGGAGATTGGCATATTTATAGAAACATCTGAGACATCTATACCGGCATACAGACATCTGTAGGCATGACCGTCCATGAAGAAAATGTAGCCATTGGTGCCACCTATTGACCACAAGTTAAAGTTTGGCGATCCGTTGGATACCGACCGAGTTATAGACAAAACTTGGTGCGAAAATGAGGAAAATTTTACATTTTCTCAAACAGGGTATGCAACTTGGTTCCTCGCATAACTTCTGGCACAGAAATCTCAGAGCATGGCCGTCCAAGAAGAAAATGTAGCCATAGATGTCATCTATCGACCACAGGTTAAAGATTGGAGATCCGTTGGATACCGACCGGATATAGGTAAAATTTGGTGCAAAAATGAGGAAAATTTTCATTTTTTTTGAATTTTTTTATTATTTTTCACTCTTTTTTTATTTCAAGCATTATTAGAGTGAAAAAAAACTCATTGCAACCCATTGGCATTAAAATAAAACAATTTAAATTTTTTTGCAAAATTTCCCAAAAAAATCGTAAGGGGTAAGCCTTATGAAATTTTCGAGTTGAAATTTTTTTTAATTTTTTTTGTTACTTTTTATTCTTTTCTTCTTTTAAAGCATTATTTGAGTGAAAAGAAACTTATTTCAACCAATTCGCATTTCAATAAATTAATTTATAAAATTTTTAAATAAATAAATTATAAAAAAGCTAAGGCCTTAGGAGATTTATGCCGGATTTTTTATGACTCCGAAATGAGTCGTTAAACGAGCTGACTCTTAATAACGACTCATTCACATCTGAGTTGATTCACTAAAAAGAATTGTAATTCTCATCTCTAGTGCATTGATATATTGAATTTTGTTCTGGCACAACTTGGAATAGAATAGAGAATTCATTCCAATGCTTCGAGAAATGTGGTTTTGCTTGTTGCTACAGCTCCGAGGGAAATGTGTTGTCCGATGAAATCATCGTCTTGTGCTCTCGTACGATCGACGTTGACTAACCCCGAGGCAGCTGATTTGTTGATTTGCTTCTGATTCTGTTTTGATTTGCTGCTGCTGTTGTATTTCTTACTTGCAATGCAAAACATGACCATGGAGAGATGATGTTGGAAAAGTAAAGGCAACAAAGCGACGTTTACCGAAGCGATCGCGGAGTTTTGCAATGTGAAGAACAAGGCACCTCTTTAACATGTTTTACATGGATTCGTTCTGGTGTGTTGTCACATTTCTGTACCATCTTCAATGTGTTGAATCGTATTTATTGTGGTTTATATTTACTGACTTTCTTGAGTTTTGTTTGGTTCTGTTGTGGGGTATCGTTTCCGGCGCTAATGACAATTGATCCGCAGGAAATGTATCGCTCGATCATTCCATTGGAATAGTTTACATGGGAAGGAAATGCGGCGGAAAGGAAGTGTACTAATCCATTTCAACCTGTCATCATTGTAATGTAAACTATTCCAATCAAAAAATCTTGATGAATGCCTTATGTCGTTGATGGGGAAAGATTTTTCATCCATAGATTGATGTGTACATTAATTTATCGTATTTTTTCATAATGGAAAGTTTATATTTGTTGTTGGTTTTAGAAACAGTATTAATTAAGGAATTTTTTGGCCAAAAAAAATTATTTCTGAATGTTTTACAAATAGTGAATATTTGTAGAAGTTTCCCTTCTGTTAGCCTCTATCCGGGTTATGCATTTATCATGATGAAAAATAAACATTACCACGTCCGCTGATCTCATTATTGTATCCACGTGTTTCGTTAAGCAAATAATCATCATCACCACCAGGCGCCTCCACCACACACGTGTAGCAACGGACGTTCGCGTCAGCGATCGCGATATGTTACTGATTAGTTTTCAAAACCGACCTATTCGCGTATTAAATTTTAACGATATATTCTATTTTTAGTTTTTTTACAAACATGCCATTTGTATGAATGAAAAGTGCGTGTGTGTGAAAAGATACATAAATTTGTGTTAAGTTAAAAAAAGGAAGAAAAATGAACGATGAGTTCGAACGGCAACATCCCGCAGTTATTCCGTCCAGTTACATCCGCCCAGGATGGTGTCCAAAATGATCGTTAAAACCCCAGTGGGATACCTTATTCTGGGGGGTTTGGTGTTTGTGTGTGTTTAGGTGAAAAGCTCCACAGGCAAATCAGCAGAAACGTTGCGTAGTGAGTAGCAGTAGTAGCAGTACCGACCGCGGTTTTAGGTTCTTCCGCCAAATGCTTACACTTACCGGAACGGCAAACAGATCTAGCACATAACTTTAAGTGTGTTGCTTGCGGGGGAGAAGGGAGAACCACATCCGAAAAGGAACCAATTTTTATGTGCCAAAGAAAAGTGACCAGAAACCAAACAGAGCGCGAGAAAACTCGCTAGGAACCAAAAAAAAAAACGAAACGTAAACGGTGAAAGAGAAGTCTCGGGAGTAGCAAAAAACAATCATGTCTGGAATCTTCAAATATACACCCAACCGGACGGCAGCGTCTACGCCGAATCGGCGATCAGCATTCGGGACTGGATTCGGGTAAGAGCAAAAGTGAACCAAACCAACGAAAACTGAGCGATGTGTTATGAATGCGCAACTTAAAATTAAAAATGCTTCCCGTAGCTGTTGCAACCGAAGTGATCCTCTCAACTTTTGAGACCGCAATTCATTCGAGTGTGTAGATCGAAACTAATGGCTAATGGTGGAGCATATGGTGCTTTACCCTTGTAATGGTTTATGCAATATACTTAAGTGGTAAAAGGAGAAGAGTCCCCTGAAAATGTTACTCAAGCTATAATCTAAAACTGATAAACGTTAAGTAAAATGCAAGATTTTGTTTAGAATTTTGAGCGGTCCTTGGACGACTTTTTGGCCTTAACTTCTAGGCCCAGCACTATTATCGTTAATGGGAGAAGCGTGTTTAGGCAAAATAAAATCCATTAGTTGACCAGAACGTCACGGAAGGGAACTAAATTTCATACTAACGCAATGCTAATGTGAAGAGTCACTAAAATCGAAGTGATTCACGTTCTGAATGTTCTTTTGGGTGTTCAAGGTTTCACAAGTTTGTTTATAGTTGTATATTTGTTAGGCAATATTACAATGTCCAACAACATCTATTTAGTTAGAGATTGTGGATTTCAAGAAATCCGATAAAGAACCTCAACGTATAAAGAGGTTCATATTTAACTCCTTATCTTGCTAAAAGCCAGAACTCTCGGGGATTATTTGAGTGAACTCAAAAATTATAACATCTTTATCTTTCCAAATCGACTGTTTGCGTACGGCAGAAAAGACTCAACATTTTTTGGTCTACGATCGTAACACTGCCTGACTTCTCTGAACCTTCTGGACTGGTTTCGTTCAAACCACTCAAAAAGAGGTTAATAATTGAATCAATTGAATGTGCTTTGTGTGTGCCAACGGTTGATGAAATCATATTCTCAAAGTGATGAATGTACAATACCACCATCAACACAGGTCCGATACTGCAATGCATCAAAATAGCAAGGCCACAGAACGCCATTTTGTTCGCTTCCGTTTCAATGCTGCGCTGGTGTACCTAGTGAGCGAATGATTAGATGGCAAAAATCTCACTTCGAAACTGCTCCCGTATATGTTGCGAATCGACATTGAAAAGATCAACGCCCTGAGCTAATCAACCTGCTTGTTAATGCGCTCTCTGTGTGTGTGTGTGTGGACGATGCATCCTAATGAATATGGCCCTGCCAAACAGACACGGAAGAGAAGCTCCACAATTAGAACATATCTTTTTTTGTTGCCTCTGTCTGACCCATGTCCGAGTTATGTTACGCCAAGCGATTAAAATGTACTTTTCCGTCTAATGAGCTTAATAAGGTTCAAGAGTATAACGCACACATGCATCCACACAAACGCACATGGGATCATATTTCAATTCCGGTCGACATCAGCATTTATCTTATCCACCAGACACAGACGGAAAGGCCAGTAGAATGATTACACGGATGATAAGTGTTATAAAGTGATGCAATTTCGTACTTAAAACACCCACCAAGTCATCCAGTCGGTCTGGGATGGGACTCCCGTGTAGGTGTTGCCCAATCTAATGTGGGACACGATTTCTCGAATTCTTTTTAAGAACGAACATATCGTTTGATCAACAACTACCCATCCCGAGAAATCGTAGTTTTGCTTCGACTAGATCCAAATAATCATTTATAGCGCCCCGGCATGATGATGATGATGCTGTGGCAGCACATTCACCCACGGTTACAATCAAGATGAATGCTCCACATCAATCAGACCATAAAAGAGGCAATATTTACTGCGCCCTGTGGGCAGAAACAATCGATTTGATTTAAATTGTGATCTTTAGCGTATAAATCTCGTCTTGAGCATACATATCGGTGAGTTATGTTGTGTTGGGAGGATGTTTCAACAACATAGACAGAAAAGAATTGTTGTGACCAGCTTTAACGAAGAGATTTTCTTCATCCAAGAAATGGTTTTTAAGCGTATTTGTGTAACAAAAAGGGAAACATTTGCAGTGAAATTGATATTCTTCCCATTTTCTAATCTTGTCTCTTTCATACTTTTCTTTACAGAAGTCCCGGCGTTCACCAGGATGCCACCATGGATAACTCATGTAAGTATAAGAAAAAGTGAGATTTACATTTTTAGCATGTTAGTTCAATGAAAAGTTGGACACAAAGAAATCAATACCTTATGATATAATCGTAAAAGGCAAAAACTTATGGCTGATATGGATGAAGATAGAAAAACAAGCAAAGATACGTATTATAGGTGCAAAATGGAAAACATTAGCAAACGATGTAAGGAAATTGAAAAGAAATTCAAATTTGCAATTCGTCCCGTGAGATCGTCCAGAGTAGAAGCGTCCTCTGTTGGAGAATTTTTTTCCTAATTGTTGTCAGGTTTGGCCTGCTTTGTTGTGATTGAATTAGAGATGTGCAAAGTGAGTAAGAGTGAGATAGTGAGTTGAAACGTTGTAGTGAACGAGTTTCGTTCACTCATCACGATGAGTTTTAGCGACTCTTTTTTCACTTACTCACTCATGAGTGTAAACATGTAGCCGTGGTGAGTCGAGTTGCTAAAAGAGTAAATACGTGAGTTGAAACAAAAATGAGTTGAAACGAAACGTTTGATACACATGAGTTGAAACGCAATACATGTGTACAATACCCAAACTAGCCAAATAAATATACTTCTCGTTCTGCCTAACTATCAAACATGCATAAGCGAACAAGCGGGCTAGACTGATCAGCATTGACATGAAACGGGATACTTATTCGGATATTTATTATCCTACTCACTCATGAGTACATTCATTTGGCTAGTTTGGGTATGGTACACATATTTTCCGTTTCAACTCATGTATATCAAACGGTTAGTTTCAATTCATTTTCGTTTCAACTCATTTTTGTTTCAACTCATTTTTGTTTCAACTCATTTTCGTTTCAACTCATTTTTGTTTCAACTCATTTTCGTTTCAACTCACGTATTTACTCTTTTAGCAACTCGACTCACCACGGCTACATGCTTACACTCATGAGTGAGTAAATTGACCGAACCGGGTTTTTTATGACTCCGAAATGAGTCGATAAACGAGCTGACTCCTTATACCGACTCATTCACTCTGAGTTGACTCACTGAAAAGAGTCGTTATTCTCATCTCTAGATTGAATAGCTTGTGCGTTACCCCTGCACTCAGATTAATATTGAATTTTCCTATCAAAAGGTGTTAATTTAAAGTAGTAAGCTATGACACCCAACATAGTTATCTCCACTACACTGAAGTAACTGACAGAATGCTCCACGAAGGTTTATTCTTGTATCGATAGTTAACCAAACACGTGAATTCGAGAAACTCTCCTTCGATTACTAGTAATATTTGGAAAAGAATCCATACTGGACATTAGAAGAATTGATTGAGTGTGTTGGAAAATGGAAGGAGCAAAACGAAAATTGTGTTGGAGTGACTCTGTTACGCCGCCCGTTGTGCACCAGGAAGAAAATGCAACCCACTCCAGTGGCCAGTCGCATAAATCGTCATCAACTATACATATAATCCGTCCATTCGAATCTTCCTACGGTATTTTAGCAAGTTTAGCGGCTATTTTCATACTCCGAGTAGCGGAATTCCTGCCGGGTACGGTTGTATAATTTGGTTAAAATTTTCATTTCACAGATGCGATGGGATTTCGTTCTCCGTCGATAAATGCCCTCGCCGGTCACGGTTCACCCGTTCAGGTGCGATCGTTACGCGACAACGAGGAGGAAATCTCGACGCTGCGCAAGGAAAACTTCAACCTGAAGTTACGCATTTACTTCCTCGAGCAGAAGGCGGGCATCTGCACGGACAGTGACACTCCCATACTGGGTGTGACCAGCTCATCATCCACGACGACGAACACGTCATGCGATGGCAATTATCTGAAGCAAAACATCGATCTTAAGGTACGTTTTCCGAAGCAATCTACTTCACCCGGTTCTATGTGTGTCATGCCACACCAAAAATGCATTTCGGGGGGCAATTTTCCACGGCTCAGTAAGCACCGTGCGTAAAGCGAACCATAATGGAGTTTGGAGGTTTTTGGACGACCGTAGTGAATAATTTTGTTTACGCACGATTAAACGTTGCAGGTCGAGGTAGAATCATTACGACAGGATCTCCAGAACAAGCATGACCTTCTCTGCCAGGCGGCTAAGGCGATGGAAGTGCTGGAGGAAAGCCACAAAAAGGCGGAAGAGAAACACCGGGAGATGGTAAACGATTTGAACAATCGCATCGAGATGCACCAGCTGGAAATTAAGTCGCTGGAAAAGATGGCAAGTGAGCTGCAGCACCAGCATCGCGAACTACAACTCTCGACCAGTCGGGCGGCAGCCTTCGAAGAGGTGACGAATGGTGATCAACTGAACGCCGACACCACGACCGGCAAAGGCACGATACGCGATAATGTTGGTGAGAGTTTGCTAGACTTTCTCGATACGGTGCAGCAACACAGTGAGCTGAGTGTACAGGAGAAGCTGAAGCTGCTCGAAATGGAGAACGCCGTCCGGCAGTGTCAGGAACGGAATGAGGGACTGAGCCGCCAGTTGGAACAGCTGCAAACCGTGATCGATGAAAAGACGGGTAAAATAAGCCAGCTAGAGGTGGAGCTGGGCGAGCTGCGGTTTGAAAATGCGGAACTGCGCGAAGAAAGTGAGAAACCGCAATCTAATGTTGAGGTACGTTTAAACTGTCCATAGCGTCTAATATTATAATTGTATATATTTGTTTATTGACTTCAAGTTATTTACTTTTATTTCGTGATTTGGCTGATGGGTTTAATGATCAATGGATCAACTTTTTTCTATCAATTGCGCGCTTTAAGGAATCGTTTGATACAACAACCGGTAGCGAATGTTTAGTAACGAATCGAAACGATCGTTCACAAGCCACACTAAAATATTTCCACCAAGAGCAACCGCAATGTGTTCAATATTTTACGCTCGAAAAATCCGTTGATGTAGCAAACTCTATCACTGACGACAATAGTACAACCACGCAGCAAACCAATCAGCCTAACGTTTGCTTCCCTTGTGAGGAACTACAGACCTACAATCCTCGGAGGAGGGTCACTGCCAGAAGGGGCAAAAGATATAGCAGCAATTCCCCGACAGCCCATCTCCTGTGCCGTCGCATTATCAACGAGTGGGTGAATCAGTATTTTATGATTGAATCACGGCCTACAAATGATGAGTACGGTGCAAACTGCTGGAATGAAATTAATCATAAGCAAAAGCAAGATTGGTCCACCATCGTCCGATGGTGTTTGCAAAAGCTGAAACTATCGAGCAACGTTGTCGTCAGGTCCGATTTATGATTTGAAATAATGTTTCGTATCAAAATGAATTACTATTCTTTTGAAATTGAAATTGCTGTTGAGTTCATTAAATTTTTGTTACAATAAAGAAGATATTCTGAACGCTTGGGTATGATTATTGGAAAGTTGAACAAAATGTGCTAATTGTTTGTTTGTTTTATTTGCATTGTTTCCAGATCGAACGGCTTAAGCAGCAAAACTTCGACGTTCGTTCCGAGCTTGCGGAGAAACTGTGCGTTCTCGATGATACGGAAGCAAAACTGAGGGAGAAAACGATGGAATGTACCAAGTCGTGCAAAATGGTTGAGAAGCTGATCAAAACCATAACGGAGCAGGATAAGGAGCTGGAAAAGTTGAAGCGAAACTCGGTAAGATAATCGCACGTCTAATCCTTTGAGCGGCTCCATATGCTCGTAGAAATAGTTATTTGTTTGACATTTTTTAAAAGAAGAGCAGCTACATATATTGGAGGCGTAGTGCTTCTATTTGATTGTATACACAGTCAAGACTTCGCAAATTTTTCAGGGCGCAAAAAACCGTTCTACAGTTCTATTATTGTAGTGCTGTTTGTGGCGCTTCGTCCAAAATGTATTGAAAAAAGATATAGAAATCCAGCACTTTATTTAACGTTATTATTTCATTTTAATATTTTCCCGTTACTACGATAAAACGATGTGTTTGAAGCCGGTTGAGTTGAATGGTCGTGAACCGAATCGGAAGGTATATTATCATTTTTTTATTGATTTCACACATATTTACACTGCACCATTATTATTACGTTGCACACATATTCTAATGTGCGTTTCTTTTCTGTACATACATTTGCATTCAACCAACAATCGACAGTCAAGCGTTCGTGGTGGAAAACCTAGTCCAAACATAATTAGTACAAGTCGCCGTTAAATCATCTTGTCATAAAACTCCCCCCCTTCGGATGTCCTCGCCTATTTATTCTTCGTAAATCTCGCTCCTAGTGGAGAGTTTAAATTTGTTTTAAACGTGTTTTATTTAAATCATTGACTGTGAGTAATATTTCTTTATAAGAAAATGATCATATTACATTATCTTGGTGATGGAACGAGGGGCTTTTAATGGTCTGTAAAATATCGACCCAACAAACGGTGCTTTAACAACACTTCCGCATACGTTACACGGTCGCCCATCATCCCCTTTTGCTGCACCGTCAAACAATTCACGGTTTTGTGTGAAATAATATAATTTATGTGACTATTTTTGTTTTTACTATTATTACAATTCAAATGAAAAATGTTTGTCCTTTGTGTTTTTGCAGAACATATCACTTGCGTCCGAGCACGGCACTGTGGGTAGTAGCTTGCCCTCGGTTCCCGAAATCGTAGACCAGGACCGTAAACCGGTCAGCCAGACGGAGTACGATGCGTTGGTGCAGCGGGCCAAGCTACTTCAGCAAAAGAACGATACGCTCATTCACAAGCTGTGCGGCAACGGTGGTGGCAATGGTGATCATCGTAACGATCGCAACATCATCATCAAGCAGCTAAACGATGAGCTCATCAAAGCGCGGGAAGAGGCGGAAAAGGCACAAAAGTGGCGCAAGGAGTATGCGGAAATGTGTGCCATTTCGACGCATCGTTTGGAAGAGTTGGCCGGTTTTCTCGACTCGTTGCTCCGGAACAAGGAACTGATCGGTTCACTGTCGACGGATAGCCGCAAAGCGATTCGCAATGCGGTCGATCGAAGTTTGGACCTGTCGCGCAGCCTAAACATGTCCATCTCGGTGACCGGTTTGTCGCTGATCGGTAACAACAGTCTGGCACAGCTCAGCTGTCTGTCCGGATATTTGGATCATTCGATCGGTGTTGTTGGTGGAGAACCTGGCCAGAGTGGTAGCGACGATGTTGACGAGTACGACAAAGAAAACCGTATGACAAACATTAAGGGACAAACAATTGCTAGCCAGCACAACAGCAGCGGCACGTTCGTTGGTGGAATTAATCAAACAAAGCAAATGATTGAAACGCTTCGTGCAGAAAATAAGGCTCTTCGAGGTGAATTGATGGAACATCAGCAGCAGCAACAGCAACGACCACGGCGACGTGAAAGTAAAGAGCGCAAATCCTTACCGATTGGGGAAATTTATTCCGACTCGGAAACGTGGTCCGAGCCTGATCGAGGTGTATCAAAGGCACGCATCGGTCTAGAGGACAGCAACGCACTGAAACAGAAGAATTCCTCCACCGGTGGTCCAGTAGCCACCATCAACACATCCGCTTCCGGTGCGCTAGAACTAAGTTCCACCTCGGACAATGAACCGTTTGCGTTGACCGGTGTTACAGGTACTGGTAGTTTCAGTGCGCAACAACGTAAATCATTTTCAGCGGTCGAAATTAAGCAACTGCAAGATACGGTCGCATCGCTTAACAGAGATCTTCAGGATAAAAACGGCACCATACTCAACATCCAGAGCCAGCTGGTAGATCTGGACAGTGCACTGCAGCGGGAACGGATCCGTTTGGCGAACGCACAATCCGAAGCGAACGGAAGCCGGCAACAGTCCGAACAGTGGGAGCGGGAAGCGAAAGAGTCGAGAGAAAAGGCTGAACGAGCGGCGGAACGATTGGTCGTGCTGGAGAGTGACATCCGGCAGCGCGATGCACTGATCGAGAAGCTGCGAAAGGAGCGTGAACAGGCGGCCGTCGATTTGCGCGTTGCGGTCATGAAGCTAGAAACCATGCACACCGAGTACGGCGAGCTTCAGCAACGGCACCGGCGCGAACTTGACGCAATCCTGGCAAAGGAACAGCAGCAGCTGGACGAGCTACGCCAAAGCTTAACCGAATCATTCCGCAACGAGTTGCAGCTGAAGCAGCAGTCGTTCGACACCGCTCTGGCACAGAACTACATCTCCAAAAACATCCACCAGGAGAAGGTGCGCGAACTGAACGAGCTGCACTATCGGCTGGAGGATGCGCACAATGACCTTTCCACCATGGCGCAGGCGGAAGAAACGCTCCGCAAGCAGGTGGCCGACTGCGAGCGCAATGTGCTGGCGATGAAGAAAAGCCTCGACGAGGCTACGCTTCAAGCGTCCAAAGCTGCGGTCGAACGTACCAAAGCGCTCAACGAGAAGCGTCAGCTCGAGAGTGAACTGGGACTCGTGCGGGACGAGCTGACGCAGCTCAAGGTGGAAAAGAACGAACTAAACGAGCAGCTGCAGGCGATCGTGCGGGCCAAGCAGAGCACGCGTAGCCCACGGACGCAGGACGGTGGACACCTGTCGACATCGGGCACCGATGAGGAACCGATTGTCCGTAGGCAACTGGAGAACTCTTCGCCCGATCTGGGCATTGAGAGTGATCCGGGCCGTCTGTCGAACGTGGAGCTAGTGCACGGTGGAGAGTTGAAGTTTGCCACCTCTCCACAACAGCGCCCATTATTCAAAACCCTGGAACTGACGAAATCGATGTCAAATCTGCTATTGAATCCGGCACTGGAAGGTGCGTTGAAACGATCATTCGATGTTGTTGGGGATCGATTAATACATTCTTGTTTTCTTTTCTTTTTTCAGTCAAATTAGAGGACGGAGAATCGTCGAAGGGTGGCGAACAGGAACAGGATGAAGCTACAACGATTGTAAAGCACGACTGTGCCAAAATCGAAGTCGATTATCGGGATTTGGTGCATCGTTACAACAAAACGCGCCAATGTTTGGCGGTGGCCTACGATAAGATTAAATCGTCGAACAAGGTGAAGAAGCAGCTCGAGGTAGACTTAAAGCAACAGATTCACAAGACGCACGCCGTGCTAAAGACGGTGCACCGTAACATGGATCCAAACGACGGTAACAGCTGTAACTGAAACCGAAGATTTGCTGCGCCTGTGTCGCCGTGAAGCACCACAACACCAATACTTACAACATTTTGAAGAGTTTTAACCAATTTTGTATATAATAAGCAAGGGAACGATTGCAGTGAAAAACAAAAACCATGTGACAAGGAAACTGTTCCATATTCCATTTCGGCGTCAGATCGTATGATGCTGTGTACATTTTTACTTGAGCCTGGGAAGGAACACATACATGCTGTGTAAATATGATGGTAACTGATGAGATGAATGAGATTTAGTTTGTGGGGACAGAAGAAACAGAAGAGTTTTACAAAAGAAAGCGTTGAAGTAATTACCCATGAGATTAGAGAGAGAACGAGTGAAGAATTAATGGTAGAGTAGAATGGTAGCGTGAGTGCGAGCAAGAAGAATGTGAGACTAATTTATTGTGAACTGTTATTATGATAATGCGTGTGTTGGCGTGCTGATTTGAAACGGTGAATGGGGACTAGACAGCAGAAAACAAATGTGAAAATAAATCCAATATTGTTTGATAAGAGACACATGTGTAGCTCCTTTTACCATTTCTATTGCAGGATCAAATGGAGCCATTTGGAGCCATTTCTGGACTCTATCAGGTTGAACTGGGGTGTGTTAAGGTAGATGTGAAATCCTTCCACCTTTCCCGACCTTTTGCTTGGCGAAAGAGATTCTTTCTCAAATTTTCCCTAAAAAAACCCATTTCGAACAAGATCCACAAATCGCGACCTTTCCGGTAGACTTATCAATGTTTTCAAGTGTCTCAATTTGCGTCTTTCGCGCACCTTCGCGAATTAGCGTTGTTATCCTTAATGAATTTGTTGTATCCATCTTCCTGGATGCCTTACAGAGAAGACAAGGAAAGGATGTGATAGCAGAGGAGACAAAAAACACCAAACACAAAGTAATTTGATTGACATTTGTTTCACTATAGCCTAGGATCAAATAATTTATGTATCATTTATGTGTGTGTTTCTCTCCATCTTTCTTTCCTCATTTTAAAGTTGACGCTATACTATGTACGTTCGTTTCGCATTTGTTCGTTTCGTTTTTGCGTAAATGTGTCCCATGCAAGATCATACCATTTAAATCACAATTCTTCGTTGACCGCTATAAAATATTTCGTTCTTGCTTCAATTATATAGGTGCATCTTTGGCGTTTTCTTCACCTCTATCTTTTGCTTATAACCTATGCACGTACAATCAGAATGGGTGCCTTATAATCTGCTTACCACCAGTGCTACAAAGTTACAACTAGTTTTAAAGCCCGTGCTTTGCTACGTAACTGATAACTTGACTTAGAAAAGCGTGTAACGCATATGACGTATGGTAGGATGGTTGTTTTTTTTCTGCTCTCCATTTTACTACTCCATCGCTATTCGAAACATGAGGCCAACAACGGTAAACTACTTGCTGTGAATGCTACACGTACTATTGCACAAAAGAAGCACAAACGCACAAATTGTTCAAGGCTAGCATTGGCTGTCTTTTTACACATATTCCACCGAAAAAATAAACGCTTTTAGTGTTCGATTTTCTTCTCGACTTCCAACGTTTGCCTGCAAAGGGGGAAGGCTAGAAAATACCACCATACTATCGTGTATCGTGTGTTTGTTTCTCGTTGCATATTTGTACGAAAGACTAGCGGTATATATTGACCATTTTTGCAGCTTTTCTTTCCCTGTCCACACACTATTGCTGGCTGCCAGAACTTCCTTGCGCATTGTTGAACTGATTGATAGCGACAATGTGTTTCTCCTCATGGTACGTGCGCAGAATGTGTCCCAGCACGGACGAAGTGTCGTTATCGCTAAGCCACATGGTCATCGTGGAAGAGTTGTCCAACATTGAGATCAGTGCTGTTAGGTGTGCAAAGAAGGTGGTAAAACAAAATTAATGCTATTAACGATTATCCAAGCCGGGGAATAAAGAAGGATCGACCCTCTGTGCTTACCGATAAACATCTTCGGGTTTCCTAGACTAATTTGTACTTGTGGTGAACCCATCAGAACACGCAGAATCGGTGATTCTGGCGGTAAGCCATCATTTAACCCCTGCACACTTTTAGCCCGATTTCCCAGCAACCATTCACACTGTTATGAGAGCCGCAGCAAGCGCAGGAAGGAAAGCGAAAAAGGGGATAAACGAAAGGATCGATTTACATCACCAAATCATCTACTTACTGCCGCCGCTTGATTGTTGTGCGTTGCTATCAAAGCTTCCCGGACGTTTTCCTCCTCGAAGCCCATTTCTGCAATGGAGGATACTAACTCCGGCATCGGGACGACCGTTTTCTCCGAGTACAGATGTACAATTTCCAGCAAGGCAGCAATGTTTTCACGCTTTATCTACAAAAGAAAATGCAAATGCTTTAAATTAACCACAAGGAACCACAGAAAAACACACACTAAAGGACGAAACGCAACTGTAAAAGGATCCGCATGTTCACCGTCATCGCAGTCTTCCTCGTCCATCGAGTGCCCGGCAGACGATGGTGTGGAAGCCGATCGACTATCACTACTCTCGACGTTTGATTTCTTCCGTCCACGGTGCAGTATTCCGGCGATTGGTGCTGCGGTGATACTGCAATCGTTCGGCGATTCGTTACCCGCAGCAATTGCATCCTGAATTTGATTCGTCACGGCGGAAGTGGATGCATTCGAAGCGGTCTTATCACAGTTAAAAAACCTCGACGTACTGTCGTTCTGTATTAGCCAGTCTAGTGCTGCCGGGAACACATTCCTGTAAATGCAGTTTGTAAAAAGGGAATGGTTTAGTTTCGATTTGCTAAGGATAGGGTCAACCGGATGCATACTTTGTAATTTGTAAGGCTTGATTAATTTTGTCCAACGAAAATCCCATTTCGAGCAGCGTTTCGACTGAGCTAATTTGATGCCGCTTTCGGTTGATGAGCCGTTGCTGAAACAGTGCAATCAGTTTGTCCGCACATGGTCCCGTCCCGTGCACGTAAGCGGACGCCCGCGATAGCGATATCATAATGCGCCGAAGATCCTGTTGCAGCTGTAGAAGGAATGCGAAACAATAAATAAGCGTATCTATGGTAACGAACGCAGTGAAAGGATAAATTCACTCACGTCTGATTGCAGCATGCCTAGATTAAAGTTAACTGATGCCTGATTTATGCGGGACAGTGGAATGTGACGCGTGGCGGCCAGTATCTCCGCCGGCGATGGTCCTTTAAGGCTTTCTTCGGCTGGCGTACTATCGATACGCTTGGCCACAAGTAGAAACTCCTCTGCAAACAAAAACATAATCTTTACATTATCATTTCTCTTTGCTCACTGACCATTCCCACAACGCGCTTACCTTCATCGTTTACGTCACGAAGCAAATCGTCATCGCGGAAGATGTGGCTGTTGTGCGACCTTATCATACGGTACCGATCCGCCAGCTCGTCCAAATCGGACGAAAAATGTGGCATCGTGAAGGCATTGCTGGCAAATTTCTCCAAGGCGTACATTTTAAGCTGCCGGCCCGTTAATGTGCGAAGCACCTCCACATCAACCATGCCACCTCGTGGACTTATAATTCGCAGCAAAACGGACTGTGTGGAGCAGTGTGCAGTCGGCCCATCATCTTGAGTTTCTCTTTTGGTTGATCTAAAAGTGAAATGGACGAACCAATACAAAAAACGTTTAAATGATTGGTAGATGAAGAGGCATCCGAAGCACTATTTCAATCGATTGAAAAAAAACGTAGCTGCTTTTGGACGGCGCTGCTCCCTCAGCATGAATATCCCAATTTATCGTTCTATCCCTAGCACATTACGACATTCGGGGCCTGATGAATATTTAAACATCTACACTGACCTATCGTTTACGTACGAGCAGCGAATCTATATGGGCTGCTGTCTTCTTGTGTCGAGCGGCCAACCGAACAAACAACACACTTACCTGGTGCTTTTATTATTTTTACGAGAACCGAACCACCATCTGAATATCTTATCCATTGGCACGATTATACACCTGTTTCTGCACTTACCTCGAGCGCCATGATCCGCTGGTAGACGGTAACGGTTGCTGCGATGTGTTCGATTGATGTTGCCCTTTCGCTGCACGTTGCCCATGGCGATGCTTGTGCTGACGTGATGCTGGCTGATGTACGGGCGATACATTCGTCCCGGGTGTCGTCGTACCGGACGATGGTTCCGGCCCCGTGCTGGAAGAGGCCGAACTGCAGCTAGACGTTCCGTCGCCTAGACCGCGTGGTTGCTTGTTGCGAGACTGCTGCCAGCGGGCACGTCGTTCGGCAAACTTTTCACGCATCCATGGTATCATTTTCCACCGTTTAAGCCAACGGCCAACGTTGCACGGTACAATCAATAATAGCAATCCATCCGTAGAGCTGGTGTCGCTGGTGGAAGATTTAGGTCAGGCGCCATCCTGCCGCAATTGCCTAATTACTCTGCACTATGATTTAGCACCGTTTCGTCTACACATGTCCGCTGGATGCTGTGGTGGCTGAACTGAGGTTCAGTGATGTGATAGTGATGTGATAGTGATGTAGATAGTGTTATTCACAGGAAACTTTTTCTAACTAGCAGGAAATGCTGCCTTTTTGCGGCTCGCAGCGTTTTCTATTGATCTAATGTGTGAGCCTTTTTTTTCTTCCGCACCGTTGACAACTTCCAGCATGCAGGCAGATAATTTTGGTTTATGTTTTGGTTCTTGCGCGATAGCCACAAAGATACACGCGCAAACAATCATGACAGTGGGACAGCCACGGTCATGCTGGTGGACATTACAGAGAATTTTTTTTATATTTGCAATTCGAAACAAATTATGTTAACAGCAAAAGAAATAAAGTATTTACCTGAAATCATATTTAACAACAATATAGACAGACCATCCTATATTAGGCGTCACAATTTGAATTCGTAAACATAAAATCATACATCGGGATTTTAGTCTTCATGCAAATGCCAGCAAACGAACAACAGACATGATGAAATGCCGACAGAATGAATGATTCCTTACGAAGTCCTAAATTATTCAGAAAACTACCCATACAGGAGTATCGACCGATTTCACTTAAGCAGCTGATAGGCGCATCGTTGCAAGTTTCATTCAAAACGAATTGTTGCCAACATTGGAACCTACCGAGGAGATTGAAGAGTTTGCTCATCGTTGTATTCTAATTGAGTCTCCCGCGCTGAAATGTGTTTCGGGATTGGTGTCCAACTCGCCTACAAACAATACAAACAATACATTGTGCAATTGTGGTTTTATGTTGTTTTATTCCTCCTTTCGGTGCACACTTCACATAGTCCTTTGTCTTGCTGCTCTTCTGCAGTTGGCATTTTTGATGCTAACAACTACGACGAGGAACGGATCGCAGCAGCACTTGCCGATCGATTTTCCTTTCTGCAATCCGGAAAACCTTCACGGCAACACACCAACGTTTCCCGCCCGTTTTCCTCCAACACAACACTCACACTGACACACCACCACAATAGCCACCGTCGCTGCTTACTTGGATTTCTTGTTCTTGATCTTCTTAAGGTAGAATTCAAGCTCCTTGCCTTCCAGGATGTAACCATCGGCACGGCCAACTTGTCCGGGGCGGGAAGCGATACACGCTGTAACAGAGAAAACACGCATGATAAATAAACATGAATTTCTTTGTAAAATTGTTTAAGAGAGCTACAAAATACATTCACATGTGCCATTCGATGCAGGTGCGTAAAAGTTCTGAATCAGTGTAACTATGACGATGGAGGATCATTTCCCACTGTTACCAGCACAGGCAGCTCAAAACGAGCACACCAACTGGCGAAATCTACACCGAAGTGAAGACGTGAGTCTCATCTTTGCTATCATCATGCAAGAACTTCCTTCACCACACACCGAATTACACACTGTACGGGGTTTGTCATGGTTTACATACCGAGCAGACGACCAGCGTTGAACTGTTCCTCCACCGCAGGATCGATCTTGGCGGTCTTCTGGCGCTTAATGAACTTCCGCATGTTGCTCTTGCTGCGCTTCTTGTTCAACACATCTTCTTCGCCGGCCTTCAGCTCGCGCTTCTTGCCCAACGGCAGCAGGTAATGGCTTTCGTACCACTGACGGAACGGTGCGGCATCGATGACGATGATCGCGTTCTTTACCAGCGTCTTGGTACGGATCAGCTCGTTGTTGGATGCGTTGTACACGACATCGACGATACGCGCCTTGCGAGCCATACCTTCCGAGCCCCAGGCAAAGTTGCCTGAATCCAGACGGAGCGCACGGAATTTCCTGTTTCCACCGCGGGTTCGCACGAAGTGGACACGGGTTGAGCCAATCTGGAAGAATAGTCAAAGCATCGTTAAATCGATTCAATGTGGCGCGCGCGATGTTAATGTGCATCTTACCTTGGTGTTGGCGGCCGGGCGTCCTAACTCATACTTCCTCTTCTTGCGGATGGCGGCCTTCTTGCCACCGGTGGCTCGCCTCTTATGATAGCTATCGCGGCTAATACCTGCAAACAACAGGAATCGAACGCGGGCAAAAACGTTAATTCACAATTCCAACCGGCAGCACGATGCACCCATCCGCACTGGTGCTCCAGACGGATGCGGCGATGTCAGCCATAACACAAATACATCGGAAAACGTGGACTTTTGAAACGGAGAAAAACACTGCACAAACCGTCTCGTTCTTCAATTTTTCACTCACTTCATGTGGTAAGCTCTGCTCGGAGCCGTTACACAGTTAGTCACACACTTTTCCGATGCATTTTCGTTTATTTTTGAGCACTAATTCCATGCACACGGGCAGGCGGCGACTTACCCATCTTGATGTGTTGATCGGGAAAGAAAGAGCCAAACCGGAAGAGCTATAGTGGCAAGCTTGGCATTTGACGTTTCGAATAACATCGCACAATGTTGCCAACGTGACGCGATTCCACAACTGTCAGTACCGCAGCACGGCTGGTATAATGTAAATAATTAAATTTGTTTCTACCGTTAAAAATCGTTTGTTTAATCGTTTTCGCATAAGATAATTGTGAAAAAAACTTATATTCACTATAAAATTGAAATACTAGTTCATAAAAAGAGAGTCAAAATAATACAAGTGAAGAAGCGACCATGTATTTAATCGATTTAAATCAATTTAAACAGATATCAACCACGCTACGGAACAAGAACAAAGATTGGAAACTCGGAACATGGAACTACAGATCCCTCGCATCGCCTGGAAGTATCCGGCCACATTCTTTCGGACGACGATCTCGAGGTGGTAGAGAAATTCTGCTACTTTGCCACAATCGTAATTTCTGACAACAATATGAAGAAGAACAGGAATATTGCCGTGTTTGGCCATATGATTAGCATTTCGGATAATACAGAAGGAAATATCTACACGTGGAATGTATATTCCATACAATAACGTTTATTATTGTTTATTGTGTAACTGTGTGCCTATTTGTATGTCTAGTTCTCAGCTTGGTTTCATTCAATTAATTGGCCTGCGCTGAGTGAACATATTTTACCACGCACGAATCAATTTATTTCTGACTACGGTTTGTCAATTTGTTTATCGTATTTGGATGCAGAGTTTTACTTGGAAGTGTTTTTTTTTTAATCTGTCTCTTTATATATGTTTTGTTCACTCTCGTTTGCCATTTTTATCTTTCTCTATCGTTTCATGAGTACAGAGAGACGGTTCTGTTTGAATGTTTGAACCGTGTTGTGCAACTGTTCCTTATATAGTGATGGAGGGATAGAAAAAGAAACAGTGCGAAAGCGAAACAGAATTCCATTCGCTTCCCTTTAATAAGACTTTCGGTAAATGTCTCTGTCGTCGTTATTTAACGCTACATCACATTCAGCTTTAGTTTTCCGCCCGTCCTATACCTTTTTTTTCGAGGATAATGATAACGTCTAACTTTTATAAAGTTTCAAATCCGATAAAATGATTTACGACTGATTGTTGTAAAACTGACTATTTAACAAGTATGTATAACAAAAGTAAGTTAAGCATAAAGAACAAAGTAGAAAGAGGTTACGCCGTGTAACAGATCGGCCATATTCCTAACAATGCATACTGTATAAGCAAAAAAAACATAATGTTAAAGGTTGCAAAGAAACCATTACAGGCTACAATTAAAAGTAGTACGATTACAACAGATTAGTACAGAAAGATCGTATAGGTAATCTGTACAACACATGTTAAAGCAATGTTATCCAGCTTGCGTTAGCCTTCTACACAATTTGCGTCCCTGTTGACGATGTTTCATTGTGTAACGCTTTACGTAAAGTGGTTGCGTATAGCCAACGAAGAGGTTACTTTCCTCTAACATGGAAGCCATCGTGGGAACTTACACAGAAAGATAGCCAGATCATATATAGAGCAAATGTTCGACAAGTTAGGAAGCAACAATATCGCTACCCTATCGTTCCCTTGTAGTATAATGCTAACAGCAATGAATGTACAGATGCGTAATAGCTGTACTGATGTTTAAAAATAATAAAACAAAACTATCTGCTTTTGTTGTGTGCTAGGACATGCTTTCTTGCTTCGATTGTGTCTTTTGTAATTTCTGGTCCAGAATTTCCTTCACTTAGGCAACTCGCAAACTACAAGTCTATAACGAATCCATATTGTACCTTCTCCTTTGGCGATGATTTTATATATGTTTTACGTTCCATTCCTGTTCCAACCCCATTCTGTTCTCCCACCATTCGGATTTCCTGTATTCCGGTTTCTATCATAATCTCTTTTGAATAGTGTTCACGCAACAATAGTGTTCTCTGGTTTGTTTTCTATAAGAGTTTGTCAATTTATAAAAATAGAAGTCTATTTTGTCTGTTACTGATGATTTGATTTGCATATTTCCATAGTCAAAAATTCGAAAGGTACACACACCACCGTCATTCGACCATCGGCATTTGAAGTGTAATTTGTTCTGTTCTATTCTATTCCTTACCCTTCTACATATATAGTACGTCTTACCAACGCTACACGGTTTATCTGTGTTTCTGTTTAAGTTTCAGTATTTAGTTTGCTGCTGCCATGCTTTTGGCAACGTGCTGCTGAAGAACAGGGTTTTGTTTTTGGGATCAAAAAGCGCTACACATTTACGCACGTACGAAAGTGTGGTCGAATATCATAACGTGGATTGCACCTTTTCCATTTACACAGAGCGTATGGAAAACTTTTCCGAAAAAAAACTAACCAATTTAATGTAAAACGAAAAACGAATATTTCCATTCGTTCTTGGTGCTATGATTCACAATCAAAGCGGAAGCACACTTACACTAAACAACCGTGTATCGGTACACCTTTAGCATGGTCAGTTAGTGTGCCCTTTATCCTTCACAGATACTTTATAGCGTCACGCTTCTAGTTCCAACGATACACAACGGTACAGAAATGCAACAATATATCTAAAAACCGAAGCAAAAACGTACTTCCCAACGCCTATCTATTATTTTCGATTTGAGTGTTATTAGTAGTAATAGGTTCCGATTAGTGTTACTGCATGTTGCATCCATTAGGCGCATTTTAATAGTTATTACGACTGTGCTACCGGAATTGAATGTGTACGTACGTTTTTTTCTTTTTCGCTTTCTCTCTCTCTACAAAACCATCGCCTTGCCTAACGCCATGATATATATATAGTCAGATAACAGAATAAACACATCACATTGTACCTTGCAGTAGCATATACATATACATAATCATATACAGCACACTTCTAGAAACTATACACTGCGCAAAAAGTGCGTGGGAAACGCTTGAAACTGTGCAACTGGGCAACGCACCTTCGCATCGCAAAAAAAAACACACACTGCGAACGTGTCTTTAAGATTCACGTCAACAAAGAACGTCGTAATGGTTCCGGCTACAGGCTGCTTCACTTTTGTCGCAGTTTTAATGCAAACACGCACACACAGAGGGATAGAGGGAGATTAGAATAGATTTATGGAAAACTTGTCCATGATGTATAAAGGGGAAAGGAAGGATCAGGGGTGGTGGTGGTTTTCACAGCATTTGCCTTAAAGGTTTAAAAATCCATTTGTCATGATTTTCTCGGTGGTGTTGGCGGTGGTACACGAATGTTCTCATATACTGAAAGCACGAAAATATTGTTAGCAAACGTCTAATTATGCGAGACGACCGGAAACCGATTTTGTTACATACCTGATAATGAGTTATTTAAATCGTTCACAGTTCTTGGCAATGGTAACTGTGAGTCAGACGTAGATCTGGAAGAAAATGAAAACACATTAGTCAATAGATATTTCACGGCGATGTGCTCAGCTTAAGAAGTAATTCTAGAAAAACATTCATTAATGCACAGAAAAGCTAAAAGCCAGGATGCACAACAAAATGAATACAGCATATAAGACTTAAAGTAGCTTAAAGTAAAGCTTAATAAATATAAAGAAATGAGATAATCTACACACATCTTAATCGTGCATAAACAATATACGCTTATTGCTGAACGAAAGAATCTAATTAATTATACTTTGAATATTGCAATAAAATGAAAAAAAACGTAGCACTTAATAAAACCACAATAACATGAAACGGATTTGTAACGCAATGGTACCTAATAGTGTGGTTGTGCTGCATACGATTGTTCTGCAAGTCTTGTCTTGTGTTTAAGCTTAGTGTTGACAGCGATGGGGGTAGTTGGGTACGCTGCAGATCATTCGAGTCGCATGCATATCTGCTCGTACACGGTAGATCAGAGTGTGAGATACAATGCATAGAATACAGTTAAAATGTTGCTCATAAACTTCATTCGTTTGTATAAAACAGTCAACGAGTCTAGCTAACGGAACAGATCGGATCGAATGTACGGATAACAGGTAGAATATATGGAAGAACATATTTTTTTCAAAGTGAAAACCAACAGTAAAGATGGAACAAGCACGAAACGGTATACCAGAGAGAAAGAGAGAGATACCTAATGTGTAAAGATACGAAATACTATCTTAACGTGTCATAAGCTCATTTTCTTTTCATTTTGCTGTGTCGCTTTGTTCAATGTATCTTTCTTTCGTGGCATATGCTGCGAATAAATATTAAGCCTATCTTATGCTTCAAATATGAGATCTTCTGCCCATTAATATGCAATCTGCCAGTTTAATCGGATATGTAATCCCCGTTCATCATTATTCGTTATTTGATATTTCGAAAGTACGCTTTCTTTCGGATGCAACTGCTTAAGCTGCACGAGATTAGACCCTAAGTTTAACGATGAAAATCATGTACATCATCATGAAAAAAAAAAACAAATACGCTACCAAAATCATAAGCTATGAAACATAGTTTATCTTAAAAAAAACAGGCGTACTGAAAACTCCTCACAAACGTGAAACGCTTAGGGCAACATCACAACAGGATGACATTTATTGCACATGTACCACTATTGCACAATCCGGCACATTCATTACTCGCTCGTGAACCTTTATTCGCCATTTTGCCTTAAAGTTCATCGCGGGGGTTGTGTTAAACGCAGCGCGCGTACCGTGTCTCTATCTTTCCCACATAGGGAAAGTTTTTCTCAAGCTCATGTTACACACCTTACATCTGACTAACTGTTTGGCGGACCCAATTGGCCAATCCGCAAAACAACACTAATTGTACAGCGAAAGAAAAGCGTTAAATTATTATAAGTAGAAGTAATATCACAACGATGTACAAAGCCAATACCGCACGCAAACACACAATGACGTTGCGCAGCGAAACATTGTACGATGTTTACAAATAATGCCGCGTTCAGAGATGTGATCCGTACCCTGCCGGGTTTTTTTTTGTTACTCGTACCGTCCCCTATTTCTGCCCCTCTACACTGTCACCTACTATTGAACTATTCTTTAACGTTTATGAGAATGCATCAACAAATTCAGCACGGTAGAAGATATCATAAAACCGTTAGGGCGATCGTGCTACAGGCCGTCGTGCAGACCGTTTCGGGAAACAAAAACGGAAACGTGTGTATAGTTTAAGTGAACAACCGATCTTGCAACTGTTGCCAATGGCAAACGCTAGTAGTAGTAGTAGTAGTAGTACTGGTAGTATACACACGATACCGAACGTGATACGGGAAATGGTGTAACCTACATTAGTTTGGAAGGCGCTTAAAAGTTACTTAAACGTAGATTTCGTCGACGTACTTTATGTTGGTATACTCGCGACCCACTTGCAGGCTCTGCTTCTCAGCCTGTTTCCGTTGCAGCAGCGTCTGTATGTAGTGCTGGACCGCAAAGTAGACGAACTTATATTGAGCTTCCGTCTGCACCATACCGGACCGTTGCGAACGCACCATCTGGATTGTGCGCTGAATGTCAATTTCACACTCGTGTCCTAAAACAGGGAATGGTGTTAGAACAATCGTTAAGAGCACAACGGTGCTTAGGGCACCGACCATCAATATTTACCTTGACGCAGAATTTGATCCAAAATCATATCGATCACGATAAACGTTCCAGTTCGCCCGATGCCAGCCGAGCAATGTACACAAATTGGGCCCTACAAAACGAGTACAAGGAAAGAAGGTTAGTTTTCATTCGACACAAACAAACCCGATCGAACAATGCACGATATCGTACAGGTGTTACTCCTTCCAGCTGCAGCTGCGCCTGGCGCGTGTTCACATCCTGCAGGAAGTTCAAAACACAACCCGGATCACCCGGTACGCCATGGTCGGGCCAAACCTGGAAGTGGTACTGGTAGATTTTGCGATCCTCCTGTCCACGCCACGACAGCAGAAACTCGCGAAGCGTATAGTCGGCGGTACTCGTCTCGCTCAGGCACCGCACCCGTGCGTGTCCCCATTCTTTGCTTTGTTGCGGATCGGGCCAGTACTTTTCGCACTTCTTCTTGCCCCGTTCCATCTCTTTGGTTGTCATGACGATGACGCGCGTATTCTCCTGCCAGATCATGTTCCAGAAGTCCTGTATCGTGTTGGTGAGGCATCCTTGCGTCGCGATGTACGTCTTGAACATGTCCTTCTCGTCCCGCTTGTGGGGTGATTGTTGCTGCAACTGCATCCGGGATGTGATCGATTCGTTGCGTTTGTGTTTCATCTACGGTTGTGTGAAGCAAAATGAGAAGCAACATTAGTAATGTCACGACACCGGGACACTCGATTACCAATACCTCGCTGTTGGCCTTTAGGGAGCACTGGGAGCAGGGTTTGTTGAGCAGCTGACAGCTGGAACAATTTTTCGTCGGTTGTCCCGACCCAGCACTGTAGGCCGTAGAGATGTTGCTACCATTCGTACCGTTGTTGTTGGTTGCATTTGGCTGAGAGCTCCCGGTGCAACCGTTCGGCTGCGCCAGATTCTCCGACGACGAGCTCATATCATACTGTTCCGCCTCGGTTGGTTGACGGATGTAGTTGGCATTAATATAGTCCGCACCCGGTACCGAACTGTCCACGTCTTTCAGTTTCACGCGAGTATGATCAACTGTTGTTGCGAAAGGGAAGACATAAACAAATAATTTTACTACCTTGCTGCATGTGTTGGCTTGAAGAAAGAAGTACTCTTCCTCGCTTCAAAAGCTGATGTGTCTTCATGGAAGTTAAAAGCTTCCTCTTTAGTGCTTTGGGGTAGAATCACCTCCACCTACGATACTATTCACCGAACAACACAAGGATGAATAATACACCAATGCAAGAATGGCGATGGAGGCAAACAAAATGCACCATGCATCATTAATCGACCGGGACTCGACTCGATTCGTGTACGCCGGAAATTGTCAGCGTAGCTGCAAGATATATGCGCAATGTCGCTAAAGAAACAGGTTTATCTATCAGCTCAAGGTACGACGATTCTACGCGAGCTGTATGCGCACCCAGAACGTGTGTCTGCTAATCATTATTCGTACGTCCGCGGTAGTGCCAATCAGTCGTAAAGGCAAATAGAAAGATTACACGCGTCATGTTTTTTTTTTGCTGCTAGATGAAAAAAATATGAGAAACTATTTTTTTTTTCAAATCATGTACAAACATTAAGTGCATTTGCTTATCACGCCTAATACCGATAACATCACGATCGTTTAAAGTGTAATCGATCGTTTGCCTCCCATTACTCGGTCTCGTGCAAAAGACTTGTTAAAAAGCTAGGAAGTTTGATGTAAATAGTGCATTGATTGGTCTCTCTACTGACGCACAGCTGTTTTTTAATAATTGCTACATGTTTGGAAGCTTTCAGCAGCATCTAAATTGCAACCAATCAAATAGTGTTGCACTCTTATGTTACGAACAGAGCATGTAGTTCCATCCAAACTCTCAAATATTTTAGTCAGATATCTTGTTCGAAAAAAAACCATCCAATCTGTCTGTTGAAATCGTCTAATTTACACAACAATTTCGCTTTTGTGTATAATTTTAAATGCTGCATTTGCATCTCGGCTGCTCTCGGCCGGTACCGAACGGATCATATCTACATATTCTTTAACCATTCTCATTCCATTGTGATGATGATGAAGCTTGATTGGCAATCTAATTATCGCACCTGAAGGCGAAGGGAAGAAACAACGTTTCGCCGTGGCAGCTTAACAGTTCCGGGCCCGGCCAATTGACCGACATTTACGTAACGTTGTCACCCGCGTGGCCCTTTTGCGTTAATGTGTGTGAGTGTATGTGCCTATTTTGTTGTTCTGCCGTCATTTGCCTGTCATTTGCACAAATGTGCGACACACGACACTCCGTTAAGGGGTAGTGTGATGCTACGACCAAATCGTCCACTTTTACCACTCGTCCCTTCCCGACCCTTTTCGTTTCGCAAGCGGAAAAGCATCTGTCCCATTCATGTATGCCACGGTTGATGGTACGACATATTTCCAGGGGGCAACAAAAGGGCTTTCAAACCAATTTACCTAATCATCAGCCTCTTGATGCACAATAATCGATCGTGCATGCAATCGGGACGTGCTGTGGTCGTCGTGGAAACAAAACCAAGAGCAAAAAGCGCTACCTTATTTTATCTGTTTGGATGTGCCAACCCATAACCTTGACCATACCCGTGACCTTCCTTGAGGTTAATGCGACAATCGATTCTACCCGGTGGAGAAATGAAAAATAAAGCTACAATATCACGATGCCGACGATGGATCTAGAGGCAAAGGGGGAGAGTGAAATATTGAAATGCGAGAGCTGTCGGTGACATGATTGCATATTTCATAGCTCACACATTCCATTATTCGCCTGGCAAAATGTTGCTGTTTGTTACATTAAGCACAACAACAACAGAATAAAAAAACTCATCCATAAGCTATAAAACCAATGATTATCGATTGCTTCCTGGATTCACGAAACAAGCTCACATTATGTTTGCGTACACACGTCGGTAAGTTTGTTCACACGATACATACCGTACGAAAGAAAAAAAAACGGTTCCAACTCTCACAAGTTCCTTTAATTCGTGACGGTGTTGATTCAATTGCGATCATTAGCATTCTCGCACACTAAGTATGGGACCCAACACGGTGCTGTGTGACCGGGATGGATGATGGTGGAATAGAGGTGGTGTTCCGCGGTACCGTTTCCCGATGCAAAAATGTGATGCTATTTGCCCGATTGTGGCAGGCGATAGATTGAAATATTGGCATTTTATCTGTATGTAAATAACATAAAGAAAACCGCATCCGCGCGCGTTCGATCCTTCTCCACTAGCCGTACGGTCGTCGTATATGGGCATGTTCGCTTGTACAGCTTTACTATGTGTACGTGTGTGTGTGTGTGTGTGTGTGACGAGGGCGGCCAGCGTATCTGGCGTCAACTTTTCAAAGATGCCTTTTTTTAAAGTGATCTCCCGCGTGCCTAGCACGCATGGCCAAACGTCACGAGGCAGCAGAGACGGATTCTGCGGAGGTTGCTGCGTGGGTTTCATTCTGAGTGTGTGTGTTTTACCACATCAAGAACTGAGGGGCAAGAAAGTGTGCTCTGGAAACTTGTTTGATTTTAATTACCGCTGCCACACAGCTGAAATGCGCAAAACACCACATTGACCGTGAGAAGTGTACTCGCTGCTGCTGATGCTTATGATATATTGACGATAAAAGGGATCCTAATAATCCTTCCTACTCTTTTTTTTGGCGATGTTATGCTCAACATCTGCTTCCTTCGAAACTGAGGTGTTGTTCGATTTGCTATTCAAACCAACCGTACAATAGAGTAATTCTCCAATTATGTGACACCGCATCATTGCGCGCGTAACTATACTTACATGGTAAAATGTTCTTATATCTATTCTTGGCGCGGTTCTCGTTCCGTTGGCCTTCGCGGCGCGAAAACGTGTGCCGGCACTCCTGCTGCTGCAGAGATTCAAACTCCTCCCAGAACCCGCCCTTGCCGTACGATTGGCCACCGTTTTCGCGCTGCAACTGCTCGACCCGATCGTTGATGCCGGCCGCCGTGATGCGCGTCGCGTTGAACGGTTGCCGCAGATGGACGACGGTACCGCACGTTTCCACCATCGGGTTGCGCTTGTAGTGTTCGATCAGGTCGCACAAGGTTGCAAACTTTTGCCCACCGCCAACGTCGTACATTTTTTCCTGCAAAAAAAAAACGGTAAAACGGTAGAAGAATATCACATAAATGCGGGAGCGACTTAATATGGCGGGCTGGATAGAGGGAAGAGAGCGAAGGAATGGTTGATATGCGGAATGGCGATGGGATAGTGTACCAAGTTGGAGCTGGAAAAAAAATTATTCAATGAAATTCCAGTATCGTCTTAACGAAACGATCATATCACAAGCGAGCGGTGGGACGAAGTGAATACAAGAGGGTCATCTCCACCAGTGGTAACCATTCGCCTTATTTGTCATTCTCCAATACGTTACATCCGACAACTGGCGTCATCAACCGTGCGAAGCCTTTACCGACTGTGCCATAAGCGGAAGAGTTTCTGTCTAATGTCTACCCAACAAACGATTCGTATAATGCGAGGTTCCGGTCAAATGGGAAAGTACGCCTCCAGCCCTGACGGTGTCTTCCACTAGCAAGTGCAGCTACACGGACACTTGCCGATAAACGATTTAATTATGACTAATTCGAAGGTTGTCGTCGATCGGCTACCAAAGGGTTGATATACCCGTGATGGGTCTTTGCGCAAACGATTGTCACGTTCGCCGTATGTTGCTGGCCGTCGTATAATTTTACGATCACTTTCTGTGCCAAATCAGGTGTCTCTTTCTCTCTCTCTGTTCAATATTGATCTTTTAGAATATTGCACACACTATTGACTTCAAGAAAAATCCCCTGTTTTCTTGAGTATCTGTATGAGTTATTCTGATTAATGATTCTTTTGAGAAGAGTCATACGAATCTTGAGTCACCCGATGAGAAATTCAAAAATACTGTGAAGTTCATGAACTTCTAAAGATTCTCCCTGTGAAATCTTCTTGAATTATGAATCTCTAGAAATACTGTCAAATTCATGAACTTCTAAAGAATCTCCCTTTGAAATCTTCTTGAATTATGAATCTCTAGAGAAACAAAAATCTTCAAGGATTCAACAAATACTAAAAATATTGTACTATAGATGCAAGTTAATGAACTCTTAATAACCAGACACACAGACATTAAATAATCCTCCCCAAAAAAGGAGGAAACCTTACAAAAGAACAGAATCCAATTATACCTTGTTTAACATTTCTTTGCTATTATTGCATTAGTATTAGGTTACAAATGGTTGCCAAATAGGCATTAGATTACGCAAAAACCAAAAACTTAAAAAAATACAAAGAAAGCGCTCCTATATGTCGCCCAAATCGTTTATGCCAGTGTGTTCTGTTTGTTCTATCCATTATTCTAGACCTAATTGCTCTTCATTCTACCATTGTCACCTTGATCTAGTTTGGGCGAAGGTTGGCGGAATTACGGTTAGCATAATTTTCCCATTTGGCCCCCATCAATGACGTCGTGTGGTCTACATTTTTTCATTGCGAAATGCGTGTGAATTGTTGCTTTGCATCTTTTAAACAATTAATTTAATCTTCCTCAGCCGTTGTATCGATTTTCTAAAACTTTTTTCTTTTCCTAATTTTTTTTCTATGTCTTTTTTTATAAATCTAATAATTATCAACCACACAGCAGTTCAATAACCACAGCGCAAAAAAAATCAACAACTTCCCTTGAAATTATTATTGTGAGCCTAAAGCCAGAGAGCAAAAAAAAACAACTAGCGGACAACTTAAAGCGACAACAGCCGATCAGTTTTGTTGCCGGTTTAAATCGCTACAAACACGGCACAAGACCTTCGTCGCCGTGCCATGTTCGGCAGATGGCAGAAGGGCTACTACAGCCATCCGTCGTCTGGGCGACGTTTCCCTGCCCCTCTTCTGGCCTGCTCCTCAGCCACCTTAAAACCGCAACGGTTTATGCGTCACTTGTCGACGTACTGTGGAAGTGTCAAGGTCATTCCGCTGTCGCGACACGTTGAGAAGGAAGCGAGCATTAACATAAGAGCCGTCATGCTTCTGCTCTACACACAAACATATCTATTCCTGTGCTTTAAATGACCAACCACTTACTGTTAGAACGTTTTATTTAAACTGAAGGTTTTTAAGGTGTTTCAGCACTCAAGCAAGCTTACTCTTATCACATTTAAGACAGGTGGAGTGGAAAATAAGCACACAACAAACAGGGAAAATCAGCCTTATCTAATGCACACGGCGTATTACTTACATGCCATCGAATCATGACGTGCGTCACCTTGTCGTCCGCCCGGACCGAAAGCACGAAATCACTGAGCTTGCTTTGAGATTCACGCACTAGAAACGAACCATTCTTGCCGCGTTCGAGGATAAGCTTTTCCGCCTCCTTAGCGGACAGATTGCCGTGGAACCATCTGAAATTGTTGAAACGAAAAAAAAATGGAAAAGAGATGATTTCGTTAGCGATTGTTTCACACTTTTTGGATAAGATTATAAACAAATATTAACGTAATTCTAATAAAAGTTGTTACAGAGCTCGTCAATACTAATAGCAACGATCGTCACAATGCGGCTGATATAAATTTACAACTTTTTTATTGCTTCTACGTTCTTGTTCTGTGTTCGTGCTGGTCCCAAAACTTGAACCACCAACACACGAAGTCTTACCCGGTAGAGCTGCTAATCGATAAATCCGTAAACAAATTCACTGCCCACGTAACTGCACGGGACCGACACGGGACACGCTAACGATCTAACTTTTTTTGCGAAGGGTTTCCGATGAAGTTCAAGTTCAAGTGTGTTCCCGTTTTTTTTCTTCAACCGATTTAGCACGTTCTTCCCACGTCCGGGAGTAAACGATTATGACTAGACACTTTGGTACAAAAATTTTCACCAGGCACAATAACACAAAAAGTTGCACTTCGCGATGTTCACAGCGTGTGAATAAACTAAAGTTTTTCTCCAGAGCAATCTTTATACTCCATCGAGCTGTAAACAGCTAAAGATCCAAAAGCTTTCTGACGTCCGTTCAACGAGAACGCACGATTGGCGTGTTCGTTTTGTTTTGTCACACGGACAAGTTGTTGCGTGCGGGTGTGTTGCACGACCAGCACACGATGTAGCGTCGCGAGGCGTTGAAAAGCGCACGCACCGAAGAACGGAAAATCATGGTGTTGGATGACATGGGGACGGGTAGGGGTACATTTTACGCAAACAAAGCAAGCACGTGTTCCGTGTGGGGTTGGAATGGTACACTCATCGCCAACCTTCATCCCCCGCGCTCACAGATCGATTTATCATCACGCGATTTGATGCTGTGTTGCGCGATGAAAGCTCCAGGGGAAGCTTTCAAATGTGGTGCTTTGCTCATCGGACATTTATAGTGCTTTGTCGAACAAAACGTGTTTCGTACCGGAAATGCTATCACACGGATCGAGCGTAGTGATTCCCCGGCACAAAACACGTAACACGTAATGAGACAGGGAATCTGATCTGGACGGAAATAATCAGCGTCACAGAATTGTGTAGTTTAAATCGTTTTCACACCCTCTGGATGATGAACAGTTCTATGGAGAGAGGGAAGATACGTCATACATTTGCATTTCTTGAAGTAACACAAAATGTGTGTAAAAGTTACAGTAAAGCACCATCATAAACACCAGCAGGTGACTCATTAGGAACTTGTTCGGTAGGTTGCGCCCGCCAAAGAGGATGAATCAGCTAAGCTTTCGCGGCAAAGAAATGTTGTCCATGATTCTTAGAAAAATGTCCATACATGGGCAATGTGATTCCAATGCAGTAAAGCTGACGTATGCGTTGTGGTGTTCAGACATCACGAGGAAATGCTGCCGTCAGTGGGTTTTGCATGAGACATCGATTAGTCCAAAGAGCTTTACCCATCCTTAATACAACTCAGTAATGTTTCCCATTAACTATTTGAACGGAAAATACGAGCTTTTTTTTTAAATATTTGTACACACTCTGATGAATATTTATCTTTCATAATGTGACATAGTTTCATGCACGAGATGCACGAGACGAACACAACCAGCATATGTTTCAGCAATTGCTAAACGCACTAGTGTCGGTGGGTTTTGTATGCAATCAACCCCTAGTACCCGTTCGAAACGAAAAACCCCCCAAAAAGCTGTGTTTTGTGCATTTTATTATAGACAGAATCATCCGGCCTCAAGCTACGATGAAATGAGGGAGGCAGCAATGCAAGCGTGGAGGCTCGCATGTAATGAAGAGACACGTGGTAGAAAGGGACGCTATCAAAAGGGTTCGATGGTTTGCGTAATTTACCGGTTTGTATACTTCTTGGGTTTCTCGCTCAATGGGCACAGAGGGTCAAAGAGACACATGCACATACACACGCACCAGTATATCCGCCGTAGATGACACACGGTGGTGGTTTGGTTATGCATTGCTCAATCCATCAACCAAGCTTGTCAGTGGATACGTTACATTTCCAGTTTCAGCTGTGTGAAACTTCCAGTTTTGGGAAAACATGTCCCCAACTCCTGCGTATGTTATTGTACATCACTTTATTGAACCAACAACCCATTTGCTTAGAACAGCCTTGAAATGTGGAACGACTTCTTTAAATTGGCCCGATTTCCACGTTGAGATGTCTGGATGCTAATAAGCTGTTGGTGATTTTGACAAACTCGTGTTACATTTAAACGAAACGAATCCGACACACAAACACGCATCAAACAGGGCGATGGGAAGCTTTCGCGATTTAGTAATTAAAAATAAACGCCAATGTTTTACGAAGTCCATAAAGCAAAAGAGGAGATGTAAAGCTGTTTGCGGTAGCCGCTA
This sequence comes from Anopheles funestus, assembly GCF_943734845.2. Taxonomy (NCBI): domain Eukaryota; kingdom Metazoa; phylum Arthropoda; class Insecta; order Diptera; family Culicidae; genus Anopheles; species Anopheles funestus. The sequence goes on from NC_064598.1 coordinate 16,908,691, forward strand.
TTTGCGTGCGTGTGTGTGTGTTTGAGTAAGTAAACAATACAAACAGCACGGTGACATTCTGTTGACACATCCAATAGCAAAGTCGATATAGAGACGTTCCGCTTCCAAATGCATGTGAGAAGATCATGAGATCATCACGATCATTCATCGTTGTGTGTCTTCCCGGTCCCCGGCGATATGGGAATATCGTCCCGGACAAAGGAAGCGAATTGTGTATTTAAAAAAAGGAATAAATACTTTAATTAACATTATTAAACTTGATCAAACTAACAAGTAACGCAAAGAATGTAAGCCATGCTTGTGCAACTTAAATGGATTTCTTAACTTCATTTAACCAGCAAAACTAGTCAAATCTTATGTACTCGGGTGGGATTTGATACCGAGGCTGTTGTGTGGAAAACCGCCATCACTACCATTGCACCACCAATACCTCTGCACCATCGTTCCGAATTTAAAGCAATACGTTCTTGTTCATGCTGTTCTACATACGTCTGGGATTCTTCCACTGTTATTGCAATGGAAGTAAGAAAATATTTTCCTCTATCAAACAAACTAGCATTCAATTCAAATAGCGCACGGTTGAATATTCATTATTTAAGCAGCCGTAGTAATAGAGGATCGGGCAAGCTTCTGCTAGACACTAATATTTGTTCAAAAATGTAAGAAACGTGCGCCATTGTTGTTCCTTCTTTTCTACTAAAGTAATAATCCATTTTTACACACCGGTGATCTTGGAAAGCTTGGAGCAGATTCTTAAAAATTGAATAAAATTAAAGAAAATTATATTAACAAAACGAGTTTAGGCACTAAAATGCTCGCTATGATCAATGGCACCTTTATGCAAAAGCCAATATTGAACGTTAGCGATTCGTTTGCTCGTATAGAACAACTTCTCACATAAACAGGTTCTATTAGTTTACGAAAGCAGCACTATAGACAAACCCTTTCGCATGTGCTTGCCTCGCTGCTCCTGTTCCATCCTTTTGCTCTGGACGATCTATTCAGTTGAAGATATGCAAACCATTTGTTCATCAGCCCATTGCCTCCTCTTGTACGATCCGCAGTTGATCATATTCCAACAAACAAAGCTTCACCTTGTCTTTGTTGTTGTAATTTTGCTTAATACAAAATTTCAAATACTTAAATTGTTTTATAATCCCTAACAACCGGATCAATCGTATAAGCTTCAGCAATTATATCGAAAGCGTTAATGAGTTTCGGGAAGTTTCGAGAACAGATAATGATAAAAATAAGTTAGAATCATCTTGACATTAGTGGCATTTAATGAAGCATCTAGTGCAAACGAATGCAATATGCAAAATAGTAAAATAACCGCACCGTCACGATATACGGACATCCTATTTCTCCAGGTATTAATTCCCCGTACCTATTCCCTCACAGTCGATTGACAAGCGTCCACCTTTCCTCGGGGGCAGTCGTAATAGTGAGGATATGATAGACACAGATTGGTGCATCAACGTCACGTTTATGGAAATATTGTTCATCTTGGGCAATTCTCCACGAGGAAACATACCAAGGTGGAACGTTGCGTAAGGGGGGTTTAAGGATTTGCTAGAATAAGTTGACAGATACCCCGAGGGATAACTAATGCTCGCGTGATATTTTGAACTCTCTGGTTGTGGGGGGCAAACGCTCGTTGGCTCCCCGTTCGTGCGTTGAAGGTCACGAAAGGAAATGTCATACCTGTGACACATACGATCAACCGGCTGTCCGACGAATGTTAATAGACGTTCACGTATATGTTCAAGGTTTCATACCGTTAAAAACACGCCAAATACTTATCATATTACTTATCATAGTATGTTCAAAATTAAAATTTACTGGAAGCAATATTGATAACCTTTTAAACTTGCCGATTTGTAGTACAGCATTGTTTAAAACACCACATTTTTGTGTAGTATTGCAGTTGATCGTCAAAAAATCGAGAAGGTCAAGATCCCTTTACGACATACATTAGCATTTAGTGGGAAAAGTACACGTAAAAAAGAAACCGCTTTACGATGCTGCACAACAACCTTTGGCAATGTTAGTTAAAAGTCGTAACAATAAAATGCTATTTGTACGTGATCGTTTTACATAAGCTTACAAATTGATGTTCACCTCCTATCACATATTACCGTACGATAATATGTACTGTTGATTCCAGTGAGTTAAAAATCACCGCATGGTCCGTATCTCCTAGAGCGCCATCATTGCTTTTTACGCCGCAATGTGATCTATTCAACCGAAATTGAAAGTAGTTGTTGTAGGTGGATGTTGAGAGAATATTTTAAGCTCGTCAGCTGCCTTACAATAAATGAACCATTTTAGCTTAAGACGTCCTCGCAAAATTGGACATTGCGTCCCTTTTGCCCTCCCGGCCCCAGCCGGGCTACTTTTTTCGTGCACATTAAATGCGGATTGATCCCATTCAACAACACCTAAGACGATTCCTTCCTCCTTACACCCGGTTCCAATGGATTGGGAAAAAAAGTTAAATAATACTTTTACAACGGACCACAACAACACTAAAAAACAACAACGCGAACTCTTCCATGTCCACCAATTGACACCTACAGCTTTTACGCAGCAAATGTGACACGAGGGGGCAATACTATAAAAGTGTAATATTTATCCAACAATAACATTACCCCACACCTGCGCGTCGATGGCCACCTCCATTGTGTCACCGTTCCACCGACAAACCTCCCCCTGACAACGGTAACAACGGGGTCGAGGATAGCAAATGATCCGTCGATCCAGCACTACTCCAAGACAACGAACGCAAAACAAGGAGACTAAGAAATAACAACAGAAAACCTGTCCAATTTAACTATTGTGGCCGGTTGTTACTTTCGCGGCTAGGCTTATAAGATCTAAGACCATTTGGACACAACCACCACAGAGAGTAGACGGAGTCCTCGGACTACTTTCAACTGCTCCGGTGTGGTGTATTGATTTAGCATGCGGTGAAGAACTTATTCACCCAAGTTGTTGAATTATTTCCGGCAACTAGCACGTGGCCTGTGGGTTTGATCTACAAGAATAAATCATACTAACGGATAGAACAGCAGTGCGGTCCGCAACTCCGCTATCGCGGTAGAGATAATGATCTGTGCCACCGGTACAGCCAGCAGTGCCGTATCGAGCGTGGTCGGCAGACGGCTAGCAAGATCGTGATCGGTTTCCTCCGAAGTGGGTGTCGTGATTGCGGAGTCGTGCTCCTCTTGCTGCTCTTCCAGCAGTTGCGTCTCCTTCAGCTGTAACAGGTGCTGCTCCTGACGGTGCTGAAGCTGTGCTTGCAGCTCGTCCTCCTGATCGATCTCCTCCAGGATGCCACTGTCGGCGGACGATATGCTCGAGAAGCGTCGGCGCAAACATTTTCGTCCATTGCGCGTAAACTTCCCCAAGCCTTTCTGCGACGTAGAAAGGTTTTCTTGCTGTTGCTGGTTTGGTTGCTGTTGCTGCTGCTGGTGCTGCTGCTGACGGATCACTTCCGTCGGTGTGGATGACCGGCGCTTCAGATAGTCGACCGTACCGATCGTGTTGGTCAGTTTGAGCACGTACTTTTTCAACATTTTTAGCTCCTGTTTGTTACACCGAAAAGGGACACGTCGTCACACCCAAGTGTGTGCACACTGTTTACTATTAGTTTTCGCTTGTACGGCGGATGTAAAATACGATTTCGTCTTCTGAACTGCACCAAACTGTTACGTTTCCGGGCGTTAAACTAAAACAGTATATATAAACCAAACTTCCAACTATTTCTTCATCACTGACTGGGTTGCGAGCTTCGCCACATCGGCTTCCTTACGGGTTGGCTGCTGCGGAAGCAGGAACTCAACGATGTGCTCAAAGAAGAATCCGCCACTCATTTTTACACGGCACGGCACTACCACTTTCGACACTCCGTTTTTTATCTGTTTTGCGTTTCGTCCAAACGATCGTCGTTTCACGATTAGTTAACTAATGTTTGTTTCTCCAGGCGATACAAATCACTTTGCACGGCAAGTTAGATTTCAAACGCACCGGTTGTGGCTGTCGAAAGAATGTTTAGCTGTAGTTAGCGAACGCTAGATCGTGCCCAAAATAGTTTGCCGTTCTTTGCCGTCTACGAATTCCAGTCAAGCTGTGAAACCTCTTTTCAAAGTACACACAACTCTGGTTCAATGATTTGCTGCTGCTATGGAGCTTCGAATTGACTGCGAACTGTCGCCTCGTCTTCGAGATGCGCTACTGCTTGCTGAACTTGATCCGCCGCACTAAACCGATCGTGGTCGATCGCATGTCATTTAATACGTCTTTACAAACCGGGTGTCACAGCCCTGTGTTTGTGTTTGTGTGATCCGTCCGATACACAGCAGCCCGCAGCAGCAGATTATTACGGTGGTAGCGAACCGCGGAATTTGAAGTGAGTTGTAGTCGTTAAGTTCGTTACGTCGTGCTCCAGCCAAGCATCCCTTCTTCTTCTCTAAACTGTGGCGTAGACAAACGTGGTGACTGTCTGTCGTATATTGCAGGTGTACGGTTTACATACACCTGTATCTTAAACGCGCAAACAACCACCACCACCATACTACACACGATCAAGCGAGATGTCGATCAAACAATCGGAACTGAACGCATGCGGATACCGGAGGCCCGTGTTTCGTGGCGTAGTAAAATTTGGGGGGAATACACAACGGATCCGCAACAAAGCATTCCAGCAGTCCCGAAATGGATTTTGTAGAGAACTAGTGCACGGTCAAAAGCTAGTGTCTTCTTGCATGTTTCTGCTTGTGAAAGATACACAGTTTACCCTGGAGATTTACTATTTGCAGATATAATTCGAACATTCCTGATGATGGCACGAACTCGCCGCTCGAGAAGAAAGAAAAGCATCCCCATAAGAGAGGGAAATGTATGTTACTTTGGGCATATGCAATACAAAAGTGGTTGAACAATTCAACAAGTTTGTAAAAATAACCTTGCAGACATTGCAGAGGACAGCTTTGTGCCGCAAGACAACTGAACTGTCGCGCATCTGTCGCTAAGGGGCCCGTCTCACTCATCGTCAATTCACACCTGCCAAAGTCACCTCTTTCGACGAAATAGTAAATGACAAATTTTGAACAAATATAGTCTTAAACTTTACACGCGTTAGACATTGTCCACGCTGTCGAACTTCAGAAGTAGAAGACCTCGTTATAATAAGGTTTGTTTAGGCACCAATCACCGACAAGACCTTGAACTTGACCAATTGGAATAGAAATGATTATGATTGAAACACGTTAGCTTGGGATGTTTTCCTTGCTTCTTCTGGCATCACACACAATACACACGTGTTTTATAATAAAATTGCCCTACCGTTCACTATTCATGAAATTGTAATTTTTGCTCCGCAAATATCGTCTCGTGGGAGTTTTCAGAACAAACGTTACGCTTTCAAGCGAAAATTTACACGTGTTTTTTTGTACTTGCGAACGCCACTTAAATGTTCTACTGTTTGCTCAACAATTTACCATCGGCGGGTAATTTTTGTCAGTTTTTCTATTTATGTTATGTGTTTTTTTTTATCAGAGCAACTCTTTGTATTGGAATTCGTCCAAAACAGTCGACCATGAGGTGATAATGAAATTGTTTGTCAATTTGGTACGACCATTTGTTTCTGGACGTCATCATTCCTCAAAACGGTAGAGTCCGATTAGACGAATAGTTGGTTTGTTCGTTGTTGGCTTTTTCATGGTAACAGACTGAAATGATTAATATGCAAAATTTATTGGAGAACGATCACGTTATTGTTACGATTAATTATTCTTTCTATTGAGCATTAGAATGATGCTATAGTGGAGTCTGTAATTCTTGGACAATCCTTGATGTCCAAAAAGGACCTGTGAGATACATCAATGATACGAGATGGAATGTGCTACTAATCCTGTTGTGTGAAGACCTGACTAGACCACTCGTCCAGCTCACATCGAAGATGCTAACAATCGTAATTAACATGTTTAAATCATTATGAATTTTGTCCAAGAAATAAAGAAACAAAACTCACATCCGGCGTTATGTGCCAGAGGTCAAAAACATTTCTCAATGTAGATAGTCATTTGCAGCGTTTATTTCTATCCAACATCCGGGCTCTGTACCGCACAGCAGGACATATTTCTCACGTGTCTATGTAACGTGCAGTCTGCTCTATGCAAAAATCGGACCACGTCAACCAATCGATCTGATATTCTCTTTCTAATCTTTATGTTTGATGGCAAAAATTTATCTTCAATAGCTCCCCGAAGTGCGAAACTCATTAACGGACACTCAAAACTCACTACCAATCATATCACACAGGTATGGGACCCTGTTGTTTTTTTTTTGTTTGTTTGTCCAGTGCTCCCTCACGCCATCTCATTAACGATGACATATTCCCGGGTAGCCTGTTGGCATGCGGCTCCTTTTCATTTCGCTCATTACGTTAGATTACGCCTTTTAAGCTGCGGTCCATTAAACGGCAATATAATTCTAACACACCCTCACCGTTCACTACCGATCGTACACCAAACACTTTGTAGACGATGTGCCCCCATGTGCATTCAACCTATTTATAGGGGGTGCCTTAAATGTGTGTTTGGCCGCGCTTGGATAAACCACAATTCAGCTCTCATCGTTGCAAGTCATTTCCTTGCCGTTTTCACAATTGGCAAGTGATTTACGGCCGAAGCTTTCAATGCTTTCCAAACTAATTCTTTTCGAAGCTCTGAATGCGGTATACGGACAAGACGGTTAAAACGTGTTGGAAAACAATAAACAAATACGTTGGCAAATAAAACTCGTGCCATATTTATTGGCACATGTTTCAGCGCGACATAGCACCGTCGACCTTTTCCGCACAAACACAGAAGGTGATAGAAACGGTAACGATAACGATTTATCCATTAGAGAAACGGAGACAATAATTTATCAACCGAATTATACAAACGAACAGTTCAGTTAGAGAGTTGATTAAAAAATTTAAAGATTAAAACCATTCCGTTACCTCGGAACCAAAAATTATTTAATTGCACAAACATCGTATCTCTTTTTTGTTATTTCCAAACAAGTTCCAGGTTCCGAGACACCGGTATGTCGAGCATTTAATCTGTTCGCCCTTTTATTTTCTGGCATGAAACTAAAAATAGTTTGTTTGTTTCATTTACTGTGCAGAAATATGTGAAACCGGTCTACCAAAAACTTTGATCATCAATTGTAGTAGCTACGGAGAACAAAAAAAATGAAACACCGTTCGCCCACGGTAACGGATATGGGTTCGTCTGGAACACCGGGAAGTAGAATCAAAAACAACAGCAGCGAACAAACAATGGCTGACAGAACACGGTCGAACATTGGTCGACCCGATCCGGATCCCGAAGGTGCGATCGATCCACCACCATTCGTTCCGTCCAACCAACGCATTTTGGGCGGTGTCACATCCATCTGCCTTTTCACAGCGTTATGACTAATGGGGTATGGAAGAACTGCGCAAAAACTTACTGTGCTTAACTTAAGGAACAATTTATTTGCCATTCTTTATCGCCACATCGTTCGGTTTAGTCTAATGTATTTGTATATTGATCTAAAGCACTTGACATTGATTAAATTGATGTAAGTTTCTTATCTGCATCTTTAGACATCGTCTAATGGCAAAATTTGGGAAATTCCCTTTTTTTTTGCACATGCAAAACCGCGTATGGTTCCATTATTTTTTACATCCTGGTTCTAGTGGCCAGTACGCAAGATCACGTACGACAATTCTCAGGACGATAGGTTTTTGTTCTACCCTACCCCCGACAAGGTCAACTAAACCTATAAAGACGTGATCTGCGATACTTGTTACCTAGCGGTAAACACGCTTCGATGACAATGATAAGACCAACGGTGTGAAGATACTTAGGATTGTGTAGCGCAGAGAATCGTGCACGAACTATACCAGCAACTTCAAGGCTTCTGGTGTTGTCAAGACTTTCGCGCATTTCCTGTATACGTTCGATCACGTTCACTTCCTGTGATGGATGTGGCGCGACCAGGAGTGCCTGCGGAGCTCGCTCCAGAAGTTTGCGGGATGATCGTGTAGAGTTTTTAGTATGCAGGACACGATGCCGCATTGGTTGGAGTTTTAATTCTTTACATAAATTGACCTCTTGCATTGGTCACATTTGAACGGGAAGCTATACCTGGTACGTTCGTATTGGCGATCGTTGAATACTGCACGTACGCCAACAGATATTGGATGTTCTAATCACATTAATTCAGCGAAACTACACGATAACTAGGGACGTGCGAATTTATATCTGCCTCGGAACTGTTACATGCATACAACAGTGGTTTTTTCTGTCCTTGAAAAATCTTCTCTTAAAACTACAAATTAAAAATATCCAATAAGTTTTCAACTAACTACCTTTTTTAAATCATACTTTTAACTACAATAAAATAAGAGTAAAATTGTAAATATAGTCGCCATTTAATGGCAGTCTCTATTGGCGCCACTTTTCAGTCGCTTCCCTATGGTGGAATTAACATTAACTATGGACAACTGACTGAGCAATGCAGTTGATATTTATGTGTTTATTTAAATTGCAAACAATAAATCTATGCAAATCAACTTCGTTACTATGGCGCAAAACTTGTCAATTCGCAGTGATAAGCGCAATTATTCTTGAACGACAAAACAACGTAAAAATAAATGGTTAAATGTTTTCCTTTTGATGTGTAAGATGTATACAGAATATTGTGTTATTACAGTTTTAACACCAAGAAAACATTTCAAACAAATATTTCCAGCAATTGCCTTCACTGACAGGCGCTTCCATTGATTTAGATGGCCATTAATTGCTTGCAACGTCTGCTTTGGAGATAAACTTCCTGTAAAAAGTTCTTTTAAATTAGAAAGTTTAATCCAAGACAGAGGAATCATTTACCTTCCTCGTTGGTCGAAAGGTTCTTCGTTTTTGTCGAGTGATTGTGGTTTGCTTCACTGTCTAATCAGCTGTACCTAACTTCTATGTAGCCTTGAAAAAAATCTTTCCTTTATAGAGAATGTAAGAGATCTCCTTTCACTACAGTAAAGCGTAGACTTACTGGGTGCGATATGTCGTTAAAAAAAGAGATTCATCCATAGGTACCCTTCCAACAACAGAAAGTAAACCACGTCATTGTGGCGCCCTTTCATAAGGAAGGAAGTGACTACTTTGCGATAATGATCCCCACCGACACCGTTGAATGTGACCGCAGTACCGTCGCTTACCTTACTTCCGTACTATTGATCATTGTGCGCACATCTCTTACGGCTTCCGTTTTGTGCTGGTGCCACACTTAGGATGCAGTGAGTCGTGCTCAATCTATCTGGTACGGAAAGGCAAGGCGTGTATATTAGACACTGCCGTTAAATGTCACTTTCGTTGGGCGCGCAGCTACACTGCGACGCGGATTGCACGCTGGCAATTGTGAAGTCCATCGGGCACAGGTAAGCGAATCCGCAGGATGCATGCAAAGTGTCCAATTTTATTGTTCTTTTTACTGTGTTTTTTTATCTTCTTCCATGTTATCCAGTCATCGTCGCATCAACAGCGTTGGTGGAGTATGCAAATGCACAACTACACGTTTGAAATTCAACATTCAGCGAAATAGCGTTGAGTTCTTTAAAAAAAAAACAATATTCTGCTTAATACTATTGGATGCTCATTCTGTTTCCATGTGGTTAAAAGTGATGAAGCGACATGGGTGCAAAAGTATATGGGTTTTGCGCATCTCCATGAATCGTATAGGTATACCTGCACGTACAGCTAATGAAAACCTGGCGCAGGTTAACCAAGATTCCTCAAAATGAGGTAATTTGTATGCCCAAATGACAACAAACGACTAATATACTATGACGTCATTCGAATAGAGGTTTCAATCCAATTGAAAACATAAGACTATAGCTGAATTCATTCACTACCGTCGCCAGACTGTCACTAACATTCTATGCAAGAATAAAATAGACGCGTCATTCGATACAATATACCAGAAAGACACACTCTTATGTTTAATACAATTGAGTAATTTTATAAAATTGAGAAAGTAACACTGGGCTAACTTGCACTTTAATCGCAACGATCATATTAATAAGAATACATCTGATAAACAGTTGCAAGGAAAACTTGCAAAATCGATACCCTAAATGAACCACAAACCAATGATTACACAACTGCTGAATCATCGAAGCTTTGCGCATTTGTCTAGTATTGAGTTCACCTCTTACCCGAAATAAAACTCATCCCAAGCATAAACTGGTTCTGTCAGGGTTGCATCAAAATATATGTAAATCATGATCATCCGAAACAAACCGGTCTAAACCAATTCAGCTGCAATATTTTCAGCATCACGTAAAGTTCAATGTCGATGCTTTAAAGCGAATCTTACCGAAAACTGTTTGGCGACAGGCGGTCTAGTATCGTAATAGACACAATGGTACCATAATCATGCGAGCCTGGCATGACGGTGAGTAATCCAACCTTGCCGGTGGCAATGGTTGGCCATTTCCTTGATTTGACACAATCTCCTACTGACCTTCTAAATACACAAACAAATAAAATATATATTTTTTTATCAGCGACATAAGGTACACCCCCTAGGTCCATCGGTTGTCTTTCGCATTTACATACGCATACGGCATGATATTTCATTGACCTCAATCCGTATTTTTAAAAGGGTATGTTCGTTTAACTTTAATGTTACAATGCACGGGATCAAATTACAAGCATATTATGTGAAATTGTTCAAAATAAACTCGTATGTATTTGTTATGAATTTATGAAAAACCAAATACGGTCTTTAACACAATCTGAACCACTAAACGACTTCAAATATTACATTCTCCATAAATGTTTTTCGTATTGTAAGTACCAACATGCGAATTATTTAAGCATTTCCAGATATTGACATTCGAAACATTTCAATTCCATAGTTCCAATCTTTTTTGTGATGTAAGACCAATTGAGAATGTATTGACACAAAGCAGAATTTATGGTTTCGTTTAAGAATCAGTAATATTTGTAGCTCTGTTCTAGGAATATATCAAAACCTAAATCTCATCTGTTGCCTACAATTCAAAAATCCATCTTAAGATTGTACTTCGATTGTAGGGACCCCATGTCAGTTCAAATCAATTTACAAACGACTTGGAACCCTAAGATGTAACAGCAAAAAAATTATAATAAATTGGTAATCATTTTAATAAAATTCACTTGTTGTTATTGACATTTCACAAATGGCAGTACAGGGAGATTTACATCCTAGATAGTTGAATACTAATTCTATATCCTTGAAATTTAACTTCACAAAGATTTTCGTTAAAGCGTCTAATTTGATCAAATGCTTCTAAGTTGATCTGTTGCTGTTGCTCTTATTTTTTATAGTTCATTCTATCATTCTTACAATGCGTGTTCGTATGGAGGGACCAAATTTATCTGTGTGTATCGAATTCTATCTGTGTGTAACGAATATCCGAACAATTGCTAGATTTTAATAAATACTACGGGCGATTGTAACTGTTGGGAAGTATAAGGCTTTAAATTGCATTTTTAATCTGTCTAAATTATTGTTATCGTATCACTAAACAATCCAAATGGATTATTATAAAATCTGCGAGAAATATTAGATAGCAACTCGTCGAAGGACATAACATCGTCCAGGCTTTTACGCTTAGTCTCCCATGCCTATGATTTGTGTTTTTAGTATGATCTACAGTCTAAAGCTGCAGTGTAGTCACGCGAATACCATAAAGAACTATCTATTTCTATAGCTTAGAGATCGTCTTTCCATCCGGTCACATTAGTCGAGAACTACAACGCATTAGCAGCCAGAGAATTCATCCTAAGCAGTGACGAATAAGCTCCTACGGCGTAAAGTATCTATAAACCAATAACACAACTAAGTAAATATTCTAAGTATCATTAATAACTTATCGCTGATACCACTATTTACGACTATGGTCAGTATGAAGGCTCTTTGTAGATGTATTTATTTTTTATTTTAGAATTACGGCTTTTCGTCGAATTGTCAGTCTCTCATTAGGGCTGAAGTTTAAGCTTTATCTTCTATACGTGTCAGATCTTATTATAAAACATTTCATCTTATTTTACTGTAAAATTTTACTATCAAACATTGTCAACTTTGTCTAGAACTAGAAACTAACGCAAAACGCAATTTCTTACCGTTCGGTAGTAGGTTCGGCACAGATCAATGGTTGTTTCAGTTCGATGATTTGTCCATTTTTCTCCTTTAACTGATCACCATTTTCCATGTAATACTGCACAAGCTCGGATAGGGTGGCAAATTTTTCACCTAAAATAAATAAAAGCAACAGTTTAGCAGTGATGTCCTTTTCTATATCTCACCACCAGCGTTACCGGGTGGACATGAGCGTTACTTACCACCGTAGAGATCGAAAAAATCACCATTGTTCTGGATTTTGATGTGGGTCACCTCTTGACCACGCCGAACGGACAGTGTGAATGCACCCGGGCTGGAGGAGGAATGTCGGGCGAGAAATGAACCATCGAAGCCACGCTCCAAAAGCATTGTTTCTGCCTCCACACCGGACACGGATCGATGAAACCATCTGGAAGTAGAGTGTGAGCATAGAGTAAAGCGTAAGTCAATCGATAAATGAATTATTTGCACACAACAATTTTGTTTGTTTAATCATTTCTAGAATTTTGCGGTATCGAGTGCTGCAAAAGATTACAACATTTTACACTTTATTTCTAATCCCCAGCACAGCGGAAAGAAACGGTTCAGCGAATCGGCAAAACATGCGATAGAAAAGACATCTGTCATCATCACATCAGGTGAATCGGCCACGTGCCAACAATTTGAACCGATTCCCAGCACCCCGCCGTCCGGTCACATCGATAATTACCCGCACAGCGAGAGAGCTTGCATCTGATCAACCCATCTGCAAACATGCAATAGAATGCACTTTTGATCGTTAGCCAAACAATGTGACCTTTCGGTTCGATAGACGAAACGATAAAACTTGCTCCATCTTCCTACGTCGACCGCATCCGTGCCCGTGGCAGAGTTCAATCATCGGATGTGGCGGTTTTTATCTAACTCTCGATGATTCATTTGCATCGGCACGGCCGCCTGTTGCATGTTTAGGCCGCGTTCATCGCAACTTATTTTTAGGGCTACACCCGATAATGCGTTCTTCTTCGTGGGTTCGATTTGGTTGACCTAGCAACCTGTTTCTACCCTGCCTTCACTCAAGACTTCCACCGTCTGATCCTGCGATAAACAAAGTCAAGAACCATTCACGTATGAAAAGGGAAGCGGAATAATGACTCATTTCGGCCGGTTGACGACGTGTTAACTCCGTGTCCGCGCGAAGGTTTATGAGCTTCACGTGCAATTATTGCTGGTGAGCCAATGTCCTATCTGGCGAGCCCTTTCTTTTACACTGCCCTTTGCCATAAACACATCAAACACAGGGCGTTCGTGTGTGTGTACTGCACTCTGGGCAATAGTCTTGTTGATGACATAATTGAATAGGGGCCGACGACGCTGTCTTCCTTCGGCTTATGATGGGTTCCGTGGTTGTAAGTGTGCGAGACCGTGACCGATGTGTCCGACCATCACCCACCGGCAACAACACAACGCGGCACGCATATCATCGCCCTGTCCATGCGCTAAACGCCGAAGTAGTGTGAGCTTACAGACGTACTGTCGCCGTGCGGATGGATGTGCGTCAAAGCTAAAGGGCCGCCGTACACCAATATGCGTGTGGATGCGAGCAGCGTTGAGGCTGTAACTGATATGTTTGAATAAATGAGTTTTTTATAAGGAGTTTAATTGTTGGACATTTCACGATCATGACTCCGGCTCGTAGTATCGTATCACGATCACAAAACATATTTCATCTTGTTCCATTTTTTCCTTAAAACTTCAAGAGGATCTTCTTTGAAGATTGAGATTCCAACATTTCCAATTTTTTTATTCTAAAATATTAAATATTTGATTACTTTTAAAACATAAATAGAAGAAAATATAATGTAATTAAGGTAGAGATATCATTAAACTAGCCCTCCGGTTTAATTAACGCCTCCGTTTGAAACCTCCACGACTTCCGCGTCGTGTGCTTTACCCCCAAAAATTGAACCAATCACCGAACCGAAGAAGGAAAAAAAATCTTCTCCTATTAAAAGATCACGCTATTTATGAGCATTACGCACATTAAGCGCGATTAAGTCATTAAATTTTATTCCACCCCAATCCGAGGAGTGTCTCCTCCTCGGTGAAGCTTTGTTGGCCGGGCAATAACCGACATAGTACATGGAACGGGCGGGGCGCACAGGGTGGTTTTTTGTGTGTGTTTTTGTTGAATTTTCTTCTGCAGCTTCCAAACACCGGTCCTTCTTTGCTGGTTGTGCACTATGGCAACAATGTCACAGTAGGTTGAACCATTTAATTATTCATCTCGCTCGCTTGGTGTTGCTGCTGCTGCTGCTGCTAGTTGTATCGTTGTTAAGGTTGCCGTTGCCAACCCGCTCCGTTACAGGGAAGATGGAACGTTTTTACTGACTTTGGTTGCTTTGATATCTTGTGACGAAGGTGTGCGCGTGGATTGAAAAACAATATATGGGAAAATTATACACATTACCATCATACAGGGTTTTCCAGCCCAGTTCAAATATATAATGGGAGGTTTCAAATTCGTAAAACGCAAAGTGAAAGAAGCACGACAGTATTCAAGTCTGGAAAGCCAATTCAAAGTAGGAAGTTAGCACCTCAAAATCGTAACACCAAATCTCAAATTCAGCAGTTGTTTACCCCTACTGACGTTTTGGCGGTTCTTCGAAACTATGGGATAGAGGTAGCGATAATAAGTCAACATATTTTTTTAAAATAAAATTCTAAAAATATTTATTAATTTCCATTCAGTTTTGCCCTTTTATGTACTGTTGTAACTGTCATTGTTATTTTAATATTTTTTGGAAAATACTGATGTACTATAGGCATACAAAAATGCATATTTTGTTGTTAGAGTTATCATAATTAATATTCAACAAATATTTTGACTTAATTATCGCTACCTCTATCCCATAGTTTCCAAGAACCGCCAAAACGTCAGTAGAGGTACACAACTGCTGAATTTGAGATTTGGTGTTACGATTTTGAGGTGCTATCTTACTACTTTGAATTGGCTTTCCAGACTTGAATACTGTCGTGCTTCTTTCACTTTGCGTTTTACGAATTTGAAACCTCCCATTATATATTTGAACTGGGCTGGAAAACCCTGTAAATTGTACCATTGTGTGCGAGAGCATCTATACCACAGGGGCTTGGATGGCAACGAATTTTCTCTCACGGCGATGAGCACTCGTAGACGATGATGCCATTTAAAGGGGTCATTTTAACAGGGAATAAAACATACAATCCAAGAAGCATGGAATGAAACACAAAGGGTAACAAAACTAAGGCCGAAAGGTGAAAAGATGAAACTTTTATACTGTAGTTTTGAACAAAGTACACAAATTCTTTAAAATTTAAATCGAATCGAAACATATCGATAAAGTTAATGTTACATCACACATCTATTGCTGGTGGATCCAGGCGCATTTTGCGCGGTTTGCCCATCCAAGGGTTAACCATCCAAAAGCAGACGCACACGCACACAGACACAATAGAACAACAGGCGGTGTTTGCCACACCCCCTCCTCATCCAGCCACCCACTCAGTAACGTAGGGGTGGGGGGTGGGGGTATAGTGAACTTACAGCCTGCTTGGACGCTAGAAACAGCTGGGGCTAGTGTATGTGAAACTGACCATTTAACCGTAGTGTCTACGACCAAAAAAATACACGTTGTTCTACGACCGCCTACCCGGGTAGGCCATACGATTTGTATGGGAGTTTTCGTTTTTTCGAATTCTGAAGCGTATATCTTTTGATCTGCTCGTCGTATTTGCATGAAACTTTCAAGAAAGATGGGTTTTTTAGTTTTCCAACTAATATCATTTAGCTGAGAATTTTAAAAATTCTGGTTTTGTGTATTTTACATTTTTTACCAAAATTTTCTCCGTATATCTACGACCGCCTACCCAGGTAGACCATACGATTTGTATGGGATTTTTCAGTTTTCGGATTCTAAATCATGTATAAAGCATATATATTTAATTTTTCGGGGTTAATTGTAGCCAATTAATCATCTTTAATCATATTTAATTGTTGTGTATTATTTTCGCAACTCTGCGTTATTAAAAAGAAAATAAATCCTTTTTTTTATAATTAAAAGCTTTCCACGTAGCTATTATAAACCTCAAATGTTATCATATTACTAACACTAAGTGCAAATATTTCAAATTATTAACATTTGGAGAAATATGTGTTAAATTCAGAAGGCGAAGATCAAACAGGCTTTTTGACATAAATACCAATTTCCTTTATGTTTGGTTCTTCGTGAGGTATCTCGGCTGAAGGTTGTCCCAGAAAACTTCCGAAAAAATAAAAACTCCCATATAAATCCCATGGCCTACCCGGTCAGGCGGTCATAGATATACGGAGAAAAATTTGTAAAAATGCAAAAAAAACTAGAAACCAAAAATTTTTTAATTATCAGCTAAATGATATTAGTTGGACAACTAAAAATCCCATCTATATTGAAAGTTTCATGCAAATACGACGAGCAGATCAAAAGATATACGCTTTAGAATCCGAAAAAAATGCAAACCCCATATAAATCGTATGGCCTACCCGGGTAGGCGGTCGTAGATATAAGGGGTATCAATCGAAAAAAATATTTAAAAAATGGTAAAAATAATTTTAAAATTTTTCTTTTTGTACGAAATGGAGAGAAACATGTTTTTCTAGGCATTTTAAAAGTTTCAAGTCTGTACGACTTTCCTATCAAAAGATATTAAAAAATAAAAGTGCAAAACTTACCCAGGTAGGCGGTCATTGACAATAGGGTTAATGCACTTTGTGACCCGTTTTCATTCAATTGACCCCTGTGTGTGTGTGTGCGCCAAACACAGCTATCCCACTGTCGTTGACGACTTCCATCTAATTTTGCTAACCAATTTCCCCATTGTTCCTTCAGGGTGGGGGGTGTTGTGATGAAGGGTTTTTTTTTATTTTTTCCCCCAAATGAAAACATACACAAACCACATGGTTACTTTGTTAGCAACAAGCGTGTTGGTGGGGTTGAGGATGTGCGTTAATTTCTTCCAAGTTTCTAACTCTCCCAAAACAAAAAAAAAACCTTTCGTAGGTTCGTGGCTCAAGGACAAGCGTTTTCCTTTGTCCAGCAGCTGCACTTGCGAACCCGAAATCGCAGCACACACACACACAAAGTGTTGCGCTCCCGAGAGGCTGATGCTTGTAATAAGTTGTGTGTAATGTAACGCGATGCAAATGGAAAATGGGGAAATTTCTTTTTCCCGTTCATCAAGAAAGGCATTTTAAAGTCCAGAATTTGGACGAAGCATTACATGAATGTTGGTGCCAGTGTAAACATCCCAAAGGGGGTTGGATGGGGCGATCAGCCCCGTGGATCAAATCCAAACCCCAAAAACGCATACAGAAATTATGCTCACATACTTTCTCTTCCCTGTTTGGTGTACAAATATCACGCCGCTGCTTTTGCCCACTGTGTTGTCCGCGGTCTTCATCTCGCTCTAACTCTCCCTTCTCAGCTGTTTATTTCGGGGTGTAGTAAGAACAATTCGTCCTTCCTGCTGGCTGCTGCACCGGGGATGGTTTTTGCAATCGGGTGACAAGGTGTGAACAAAAGAGACATATGCACCAGGGCGCAACCAGGGCTGCGAAGGTGAACGACATAACCTGCACGGCAGTGGAACCGTAGCCTTTGCAGAAAAAAAACAAACCCCGTCGATTTGATACAAATCCATCCGAAAACGGAAAATGTTTCGCACAGTGGAATGGGTGAGATGCACACAACACACACAAAAACACATGCGCGACTTGCACCCACCCGAAGAAGTTCGAGAGGGTTCACATTATCAAGAATACGCTCATTATGACCCGTCGAACTCAATGATAAGGCATAGCATTTTAAAATCGTTTCGATTTCCTTTTTTTTTGCTGTTGTATGTGCTACCAACCGTTGATGCTACTGCCACAAAACCCCGTTTGCCGAAAAGAAACAATCCTCCGTGGTGGATTAGCTTTAATTAATGATAAACGCAATGGATATACCTTCGTGAAGATAATGCCGCCATCGATGCTGGGGAGGATCGTAGATACCACTTATTTACAACGCGGGTTTAGCGCAGAAAGCTATGCAAAACCGACGGAATCACGCACCAGAACATAGAACTTGCGATTACAACACCACCAAACCCCACAGAAACTATTGGCCACACACTGCACTCCGACCTTCCCCCTCCCCCTTTCCACACCCTTTCTTCACACCCCCGCCACACACACACACACGCACACACGGTGCACACACACACACGCACGAACGGGAGACCGTACACACGCACTCGCAGCCGCACGACGATTCACGCTGGAAAGCACAATGCTCGACGATATCGCGACACTACACTAAGCGAATTCCAACGCCCTTCCTTTGTGGGGGTTGTGAAGAAGGCCAACCAGAATCCCGAAATTTTTCGGACGGACGGACGCACGCACGCACCCACACGGGAAAAAGGCTTGTTTCGCGATCTTTCTCACTATATTTGATATTTTGTTGAGGAGCAGGTTTCGTAGGGCGACCGTTTTGACAGATCGTGAGAACAACAGTGAACAATAAGATTGGCAGTTGGTTGTCCGCTACGTTTACGGTCAACGTGTGTAGAATGAAGGTGTCTGCTACGTATTTCGAAGGATACTATTTCGACGTGTAGTATAGGGGATTTTAGTAATAAAACCTTGTAAACCACTACCAATATTGTAGACATTGTGCGTTTGATAAAATATTTATCAACCAAATTTGGTGTGATATCCTCTAGTGTGGAATATCAACTGTATCAATTAAGGATGAGGATATACCTCATCTTTCAATGATCAAAAAATATGTGGTTTTTGCTTAAATTAGCCATAAACTAATTTTGTAAATCATGAGAGAAAATGTTGGTACTAGCCATGTGAAGACACCTCGCTTATATACACTTTGCTTCATCTTCGAAAACAACACCCGTCAACTTGTCAGTGTACTGTTGTCATTGCAAAATAAATATCAAAACATTGATTTTTCGCAGGTAATTCACATTCTGTGCAAATTGGGCAACAACTTTATTATTATAACGCAACTTTACGTACTATATTTCTGTAGACTTATTTGGCCAATATGAAGCGACAGTCAAGGAATGTTCTGTTCGATCGATTGCACCGTGGCGTCGTGTATACCTGCATGGGACTCACGTTGTACGGCTCTTACTTGCTCGGAGTACGTGTTTACCGGTATTTCACCGTGATAAAACCAGTACGGCAAGCGGAAGAGCTTAAAATGCTGGAAGCTGGAGCAGCTAAACAAGCACCATCCTTGGACACAGCACCTACACTCTCTTCGTAGTTCTATTGCCGCAAGGAAGAAGATATAATGAAAGTCGTCGCTTCACTATGTTTGATAGATGTATAGCCATAGCATTTGTTTTCCTTCAATAAATTATATAATTAATCAAAGCGTTGCATAGTTTACGAGTCGTAATGTAGAATTGATTAAATCCCAATCCCAACACTTCAGCAATCGGAAAGTTCGGAAGGCTTGCAAGTATAACACAGCGCTGCCGATTTTCGGACACAATGGTGGAATAAAATACATCCAAAACAACGTTAGCTTAGCTGTATAAAAATGTGTTTTTCTTTATTTTAATATTTATTTTCCGTTAAATATAATTATTCCTCCATTCTCGAAACATGCAGTGTTATCAACATAGGTTTTTTTTTTGTTTGTTTGTTTTGTTTTAAATAATAGAAAGAATTGGATAGAAAGGTAAGCCCTGATACAGTACCAGCAGCATGTGGATGGTAGTCGCATGTGAAATCATGTTTGCAGTCAATGGTATGTATGCAACAGTTAATACCAAAACCCAAATACTACACTATAAAGGAACGAAAGCTCAAAATCCCTTTGCACAAGATATTCCACTGTTGGGACACAAAAAGCCATCGTGGAGAACACATCAAATCTGCCTAACATTCCTAGCAAGAGTGCCGTCGTGTTTGACTTTCGTACACCATTAGCAAATCCAACAGCCAATTTGTTGTTAAAGCCGGAAATGCGCTGCGGTTGTGGTACCGTGTGAAGACAAGAATATTCGTTACGCTAACGCTTGTCCTAGCCGCGCGTTTATCGTGTGTGTGTACAATATAATATTTTTATTACAATTTTATTTCCTCGGGATAATACAAACGTTCTATACCCTAGAGACGGTTCTCTTTCCACCAACAAAAGAAACGTATTTCTTCTTCCGTCAGAGCCTTTCTGCCTCATTCTGCAAGATCAAAATAATTAATTTGTTATTTGTGTGCCTGATCTTGGCAATAATATTTTTTTATGAAATTCGCCTACACATACGCCTTGACTTCTTTGCCTAAATTAACATGCATTCATTCTGTCCGCAATGACCCGAAAAGGACTCGTAACGAACACAAAAACCTTCATACAAATTGCCTCTTAGTATTGAGCAACAAACTGGCAACAACAAAAAAAAACGAATGCCTAAATGAGTCAGTACAGAAGAAAATATTCCATGCGTTACAGTATTTTAATATCGGTACCGTAGTACCTAATGTGCGAACTGCTCTCAACTTTAATTATTCGTCTTTTAAGGCATTAAAATGTTGATACGACGGTTCAGTGTAGTTCAAAACGACAAAACAAATCATTTGTTTCTGTTGCAATTGAAATTAAACAGCTAAAAGTATCGAATGTAATATGCGATCAATTCACAAAAAGTTCAAACAAATTAAATTCCATTCAATCACGCACGCAGCATGCATTCTGCACCTCTAAACCATCGTGTTTCGTCGTCGACGAGATTGGATTGCAAACGGATGTGTTGTTCTTTAGCAGCTAGGATCCTTAATATCCTTAATACAAAACTGGGTTCTAGTGAAACAGACGTGGCGAAAACATCCTGAGGCGCATACATATATATGCGGTTACTTACGCAGCAGTGCAACATCATCAAACGCGGTTAAATATGGAAGGGGAAAAGCACTCGGCACTGTCTCTCTATGCTGGGTTTTCGCACGCAGTAGAGGTTTTTAGTTTACGCACAATCAACACACCTTTGTGTTGTTATCAACTCGCCTTTTATATACACAGCTGACACTACAAAAGGACCACCGTCTCTAACTACCTCTCCCTCTCACTCTAGCCCTTCGACTAGTGTCCTTTAAATCAGTGCTGCCCCTTTTGTATACCAATAACTACCGTCACGTCCTGTAGTGTAAAAAAGCTGTATAAGGTTTAGGAAATCGTTTAGCATCCCGTACTTTTCGACTGCTTTAGTAATTATTGCGCACTCTCCTGGAGAATGTGCGCCCCTGTGCGATATACACGGTTGGAAGTTCCTCCGCGAAAAAACCTACAAGCGAATATGCGATCCAGTCTTGAACAAAATGACCGAAACGCAAGCACTACCCGCGCATCGGGTAGTGGGAGGTGGTGGTGGTGCTTCCTGATGCCTCTTGTTCCTGTCTTGCGGTTACGAGTGTTTTTCTTTTTTGTTAGTTTAACTTGTTTCTTTGCACCGTCAGTGTTTGCGTTCATGTATGTAACTTAATATTTATGCGCTTTATAATTCGCTTTCTATGTATATATATATATTTGTTTTTGTTGTCTCCTCTTTGTCTTTCCCTCCTATCGTATAGGTAATGTTGGCCTTTTTTCATCAATCTCTCAAACTTAGCTAAAGCTTACCCGCGACACGTACCACAATAAACCATCGTGCTTTAGTTTCGCGTTAGTTTTTGTTTGTTTGTGTTTGTTGATTGAACAAAACAAAACGAAATGAAAGAAACCCAGCTCAATCTGCGCCCATGTAATTTTGCAGCACTACATTCACTCATTTAATTTGCAAAACTGTATCATTAGTTTGTTGCTTTGCTGGTGTGCAAATCACGCATTAGGGATTTGCCATTTACACTGCATCTCAAAGGACTTGCTGCGTTTTTGTCCATATACCACAATCACCGTATTCGCCAATCTGAGGTTGTGTTTCTTTGTGTTCCACATATGCTAAGCTTACAAATGTTTTTTTTTTTTCTGTTCTACGATTAGGAGGCGCAAGTAACAACACTTTTGTGGGATTTATAGGGAACTTTACCATCCTTTATGAACCACGACCAGAGGTTCATTGGCCCATTTATCTTCATGCTCGTAACAAACAACCTTAGGTTTAATGCGGGAAGGTGAACAAATAGAAAGCCATTGCTGCGGGTAAACGCACGCACTGTGGATGCGCATTTCCATACTTT
The DNA here is from genome assembly GCF_943734845.2 of Anopheles funestus. Classification (NCBI taxonomy): domain Eukaryota; kingdom Metazoa; phylum Arthropoda; class Insecta; order Diptera; family Culicidae; genus Anopheles; species Anopheles funestus. The sequence continues at coordinate 16,931,132 of NC_064598.1, forward strand.
TTCCGTCACCAAAACATCCTGACTGCAAACCTTACGAAAGGCAACGGGACAAATGTGTTTAAAAAAAACCGAAATGTATGAAGAAGAACAAAGTATACGAAAAAGATCTAATGATTTTGATCCTGATCATGACGATCGACGTGTATGTCGGTGTATGTGTCTCTGTGTGCGAAGGACACAATCTTCCTAAAATCCTCATGTGCTAAAGAATGTTTTCACGAAAACGGATAGTATAGTAGGTGTGTTGGTTTTTGTTTGTGTGGATGTATATGGGAGTTGTTTTTTTTTTTACAAAAATCGGCACTTCCTCTTTTTCGTCGGCTCTGGAGGTTCCAGCGCTGCCAGGATTGCCTCGTCGAAAACGTTCTTCAGCCCTTTCTGCAGACAACGAAGGTTTAAAAAAAAAATCATTTAAAATGTATTTTGAAACGCGTTTTTGTCTCTTAGTATAAGAGCGGGTCAACATACCTGGGTCAACGCAGAACACTCGACATATTTTACCGCCTTCAGTTCCTTGGCCAGCTTCTCACCCTGCTCGAGGGTGATGGGTTTTTGTTTGTTTTTAGCCAACTTTTCCAGCGTGCTGTTTTCGTCGCGCAAATCAATTTGTGTGCCCACCAACAGGAACGGCGTTTTCTGGCAATGGTGCGTTATCTCAGGCACCCACTGTAAGTCAATTAATGGGAAACGTAAACGTTAATAGAGAGGAAAACATGATCGATGCTATACGCCGTACCTTTTCTTTAACGTTCTCAAATGAACTGGGACTAACGACGGAGAAACACACCAAAAACACGTCTGTTTGTGGATACGATAATGGTCGCAGACGATCGTAATCTTCCTGGCCTGTAAAATAAGGGATAAACAAAAGACGATGAATATCGGATCAGGTTGTCGGCCAATATGCCGCGGGTGGACTTCACTTACCAGCTGTATCAAACAAACCGAGCGTGTAGGGTTCACCACCGATCATGACCGTCACGGCGTAATTGTCAAACACGGTCGGTACGTACTCGGATGGAAATTTGTTGGTCGTGTAGGAAATGAGCAGGCAAGTCTTACCGACCGCACCGTCTCCAACGACCACGCACTTTATTGTTTGCATTTTGCTGCTGTCTCAATCTACCCCGCCTCGGTTCCACTTGTGCCTTCCTTTTTTTGTCTTTTAGCCTTTGTTAAAAGCGACGCGCTTTGGATCTTTGGCAGCTTCACGACGTTGTCCACGAACGCTGTGGGCGAAAATATGCAAAATAAAGATTCAGATATGGTTAGAGACAGATCGAACACATCAATCCTGCATGGTATACGCTCTTGTAGATCAAGTGACGAACTGAAGTGTTGTCCAAAAAGTGATCGTGGAAAGGTAAACACAAAACAATATTTTTAAATCGTTTCTTTTTATAATGTGGTAGAAAACAGAAGTCTTGCATGACGCAATTCCGAAACGATGTGGCGTTGGGAAAGGAACATTAGAAAGATTTAACACTACAGAAGATTCTCTGTTTTGCCTGTTGCAGGAACGTTCCCTTATGGTCGCAAATATTTAACATACATTTTTTCATTGAATCATTGATGAATGTACCCAACGGGAAGAACATTTACCGTTGATCCCTTGGACTTTATTGATTCGTTTGAAACTCAATTCGTTTGAATGAAATGATCGACATCACAATACCAAATGTATACCGGAGGTTGGTAGAATATTTGCTGCTCATTACTAGCGGAATTTTACAGCAAATGATAATTAATAAGCAAATGGATGGATGACAGTAGGCTATGAATACCCACAATGAATACCAAATTCGTGTTGTCTACAAACGATCTGATCGGAAGTGTTAATCGATCGCCTATTTGAGCTACCATTGCATCGATATAGCTGCAAGAGAGGAGTATGTTTTTTCTTTACATAAACTTCAACACGCTGCGTGACTCATAGCCAAGCGATACGATAAAATTGTGCCTTATCTGTAGATTGATAGTCATTATCAATGTATGTACTACAATTCGCTTCATTGTCGCACTCAAGTAGTCTCGCTATATACGTCCACTGCTAAAATGGGGAAATTGTGGAAAGTTGTGTGACGTTCTCGCAAAACGTACCAAACCCACATACGCACAATTCTCCTTGTTCTGGAGGTTCTGGGGGGGCTATATTAAATACAATCAACAATGTTCCGTCTCGTGTACATTTCGATGCATCATACACATCGGGGCCAGCATCGGATGGGGCGGCCCCCAATTTTGTGATGCGTACACCAGTATTCGAACAAAATGTTATCCCCGATAGCGTACGCTGAATGAGAACGCAACCGGTTATCGGTATGATAAGCGTACGCGTTGCCCACGAAACCGTGAATGCGAAGGTGGTACGCAAAATGAGGGTATAGGCATAACGGTGAACGTGTTGCTGAAGAGTGTAGCTACTATATTTGCCGTTTCGGTGGGACGATGGTGAAAATAGAAGATGTTTTTGCATTGATTCCTCCTCTTATTTTCCAGCTGGCATACGCTGGTTTTTGCGTACGAAGATTTTGCTTGCCGTACTCTGTTCTGCCGCTGATGGAAATATGCACCATTTTTATCGATCGTAACAAACTTCCAAACCCAATGCTGACTTGTTGTGCTAGACTTGTTCTAGGCTTGTCTCCGAGGAATGGATGTTTGCATTGGCGCCATGAGGCTAGGCTAGAATCCCAGGTCATTCTAGTGGCGACTAGTGGATACAGACTTTTTTCTTCTTTTGATGCTCTTTGGCCCAACATGGTCAATTGATCATGCATCCTGTGCTGTGCAATCTTCGATCTCTTTCATTAAGCTAATAAAAATACGCCGATGTCAATTATTCGTTCGGAAGTATACGGTAGTATCGCAGGGGAACCTATCCTTCTGTTTGACGGGGATGTTTATCTGTGGTATTATCGCCGCGTTTGTCAGCTGAGTTGATAATAGAATCGATTTTTTTTTTGTTGCGTTATATAAGCAACGGTGCAGCTGCGGGATTTTTATACTGTGATAACAGAGAATAATAAAGTTGTTTAAAATGCGGACAAATTATTGGAACCGTTGCTTAGTCCATTCGTTGCATAGGTTGCTTGGATTCAATGATGATTTGCGCCGTCTCATGCAGCGAAAACAATTTCTATGCAATTCCGATGACAGATGGTATGCAGTCGAAGCAGGTTCCGCTTCATCGGGCAAAAGAAAGCATTCAATCTACACCAATGTCCTATGCAGCTCTCGATGCAAACGATACGTAAAAGATGGAAACGCACAACGGACAACAACAGATCACCCGTACGACAGGCTGGCACTATTTCGTCGGATTTTGGAGAACAGTCCCATTAGCTTTCGCCCACGGACGTTAGTGATGCACGAACAAGGGAACACAACGGGTATGGCTGGAGGGCGTGAGAACAACGGACAACGAATAATAAATTCATCACATTCCAGAAACGCCATTTTAACTCGTCCCATCTCACTCCGGCAAGTGTAGCTGCGGCATAGCCGTTTCCCTTTCTAGCCAACTGTTCACACTTTCCGATCGTTCGCTTTCTCGCTCAAGCACCCGCGCGCTTTCAACCAACGTATACGCACGCACGCACACAACCACACATACGCTGCAGCACAGTTATCCGCACCAACACACTGTCGGGCGGTCACGAACAAAAAATGAGCACTCTCTTCGATGCGACTAAAATTTTTCGTCCCGACGGATGGACACATGCATGTCGCCGCCCGCCAATGTTATATCCGCCCCGGGGCATCACAATCGTCCAACGGCGGGGACGGGAGATGAATATTTTTCACCTAATTAGCGTGCCGATTGCGGTTTTTGAATAAACAGTTCCAGACACTTGAGTCCATTTCACACACATACGCACATACGCGGGCGCCCGCTTGACGTCAAGGGGGTGTAGTGAAGCGAAATGGTTCGGTCGACGACGAACGACTGGTGTGTGCATTCGATTTATTTGACCGGAACTTACTCGTTTACTGCAAATTGGCAACACTAAACTATCCGATTTTCCCAATAAGCCACCAATGTCCGCTCCGATAGGGGCGCACGCACTTACGGGCAATCTCACCGTACCAGCCGCTTTTTCCACTACTCAACAGCACGAAAGTTGATGATGAGTCAATCGGCTGCGTTCCACTCTGGCTAAGCACACGGGCGAGATAGCAATTTGAAAACCCCGTTCCCAGCGCGAATACTTTCGGAATAACGCAAGGAACTGTTTGTCAATCACGTACAACACTTTGGCTAGCCGATTTTGCACTAATTCACGACCAATTTACCTTGTTCTTTTCTGCTGCTACTGCTTTTAGACCCACCACCCTTCTAGCTTACTTTATGACAACGGCACAAATACGGCTGAGTGCAGCGAAGAGGTAGAGGAAGAAGCAAAGGAAAAAAAAGGTAAGTTTTCTTCTGCGCTCGTACACGAACCCACACTTGCAATTGCTATTGAGGTATTTAAAACGCGCGCTATTGTGCACTGTTTTCGATTAAAACAACAAATATAATCTGTATTTTCGCTAGATATTCATTACTAAATCATTTCATTTACCTGAAACGACTGTGGTGGAAAAAAATGTTTAGCGTGCGCTGTCAAACGTCGGCCAGCTTTCGGAGGGGGCGAAACGTCAACTTAGAAACGTCGCGCAGCAAACTTCGTGCTGGTATAAAACTGAAATGTCATTAGACGAGTTTGAAATTCGAACTAAAGCCGTTAGAAAAGAGAAAACCCAAAAAACAATCTACTTTATTTTTATTCAGAGTGTTAATTGTGAATTTAAAGTACTTATTAATATATTCTTTCTTTATTTCTAAACACGAAAATATGTTCTACACCAATACAATTTCTAACATATTTGTTGTCATCACTTGCTAGTACATTCTCCAAACTGAGATTAATTTTTGTCATTTCAACACGTTTAATTAAACACTTAGAAAACAATTTCTTCAAAATATTGCAATATAAGAAGCTCTTGCATTTCGCAAGAGTAATTTTTCATACTAGCTAAATGTTCACATCAGTTTTCTGTATCACTTTTCTGGGTACATTGCTGTGCTGTATCACACATTACATCTACAATGAGATTTTTGATGCATTTACTCAACGATAGTATCCCATTACGATCCTCCACTTCACAAAATACTCACTGAAACCTGGCACGCGAAATACCGGCCACATGATACCACACGATGCCACACATTTCGTTTACCATATGCGACATTTGTCCTTGCTTGGGTTCATCACTGTTCCCGGCTTGCAGCTAAACGTTTGACTAAACTCGGGTGAGTTGGTTAGCACACCCTTTAGGCGAAACTTTCCCGGACAGTGCGAATCGTCTAGATATGCTTTCGCAGCAGCTTGCGTGTTGGCCTCACACCATATATTGCCGTACGAGATGAAAAACAGCTGCTCGTGCGTGTAATTCTCGAAACCGGGTAGCAACGGTTCCTTGCCGGCATTCTTCATGTAAAGTTGATACGCCCGGAATGCCTCCCGGACACCCCCGTTATCGGCAATGTTTTCACCGAGCGTTAGCAAACCGTCGATCTGCAAACGATAGCAGTAATTACGTTACGAAAGCTTGACAAATCACTTAATTAAAAAGGTAACTCCAGCGCACATAATCGTCCGCCTCCGGTATGTAATATTGGCCGTACTGCTTCACAAAACACATGGTACGGTTAACGTATTCTTCCACCGTTTTGTTCGTCCACCATTGTTTCAGATTGCCGTTCTTATCAAATTGACGTCCTGGAAATGAGCCAGAAAATGTAAAGTATTACCAAACAACAACATTTTTTCACTCACAACACTTCTCCACTTACCACTATCATCGAAACCATGGGTAAGCTCGTGACCGAGTATAGTTCCCAGTGCACCGTAGTTTAGTGCCCTACAAAAAGGAAAAGGGGAAAACTTAATTAGCCTAGCGACCGTTTCACAACCTATGGGACAGTCGTTTTCCGAGATCAAAACAGTCGATCTAACGTACAAACAGGGTTTAAGCGTTTTTCTAAGATACATTGCATACCTTCAGGCGTAATATGATTCAAGCGCACAAAAGTATGCAATCAGCATTACAAAGCGCTTAACGTTATGCACTCGGGATTGCAAAATGTGTGTTTTAGTAGATTAAAATGGATTTTTTTTAATAAAAAAAAAATGCCCACAGCTTTATCGTGTTTTGTTTTTACCTTCGAATGTTAATTGAGTTTTGCAAGTGAAAGAAATCGTGAGACTTGCGTGCCTTAAAAAAAAGGATATGCGTGTAACGTGCAATAATTTCGTTTCTTGTGTATTAAAAGGCAACCTGAAGCGTTATACCTTTCAAAGCTGGTGTGGTGCACAAACACGATGCTTTGGTGCGTAGTAAGTGTGGTCCTTTCCATTTTTTTGCTGTTGCTTGAACATAGCTCTGTGCTGTTCTGTGCCAGTGTGTCTGTCTGTGCTCTCAGTGCTCTCAGTGGGTAGCATTATCATGGAAGACGTGCTTACTCCAGCCCAAGATGGTAGAACGGGTACTGCAGGATTGCAATCGGTATGGCTGCAAGCATCGTCGGACACCGAAATTTGTCGATATTGAAAACAAAACAACCACAACCATACGGAGAAAATAAAAATATCAAAGTTAGTACGCTTCGTACGCCGACAAACCGGCGTATACAAAAGGTGGCCAAAACATGCGCCCTTTTCCGGTCCTCCCAGGGTGCAAGAAAAAGGATGTGTAATTGGAATTGTGTGTACTAGGGGAACCTTCGGGAGGGGGGAATGACCTACCCCATGCAGCCGAAGATTAAACATACGTACTTATAGCATTTTCTTGGAATGTATGAAACGCGTTCACGTTGGTGGGCAAAGTTTCCCAGCTGAGTTCGTGTTTTTGTCGCCAGCGGCGAAGTTTGATGATGTTTTTACGCTGTATTTCCTCCATCATATTTTCCAAGTGGGTGCTCTCGTTAACTTTCAACTGATGATGTTGCCACCAACGGGTTTTGGGTGGGATGCCAAACATGAAACAAACAATGAACCAAATAAACATTGCACGATTATTTGTTGTGGTTGGTTAGGGCACTAGCTAAACCGGCCATCTGTACCCCATTGTAATGCTGTTCTAGCTCCCGATGATCCAGAATCCACTCGGGAAATCCAATCAGACTTCGCATCGCCTCCGATTTGCGCAGCGTCGACTGTTTGGTGGGCCAATCCATCCAGGTGGTGTCGCGTACGAGACCCTCGAACGCAGTACGTATGTAGCGGAGCATATCCTGCACCCGTGGTTTAGTGCGCTGCGTAAAGCTATCACTGGAGATCGCATAACTGACGGCCATTCCAAGCAGACGGTTCACGGTACCGGTACAGTACAGTGTCCGCGAATTGAACCCATCCGTCGGTGTGATTGATTTGTAGTAGTCGTAGTACAGCTTGCGTACCTCCATCGTCGTGTGTAGTATCAGTTCCTCTACCACCGTCCACCAGATGTACAGTTCGATGTGGGCTAGCGGTGTTACGGCGAGATACTCGACGAGCAGCTTCAGATAAAGTATGTCCGCATTGCTCGTGAGGATCATCTCGTCCTGCAGGTTTAGCTGTGCTTCCGGTATGCCTTCAAACACATTGGCAACCAGTTTCTCCCAGATTGGTAGTGGATCTTTCGGAGCTAGGTACGTGTCAGTGATGTTCTGCAAATCCGTTACCGTGTAGTACACGATATCCTGCAAGTTGAGTCGATCCTCCAAGTTTGTACTCTTCGACGCATTTTCCGCCTCTCGATTGAACTAAGAAAATGGTGAGGGAGTTATTTGCGTCACTGTTGTATCTCACGTCCAGTACCAACCTTAGTGATTGAATCCGAAAACTGTACCACTATTGTGGCAGCTTTCTCGAAATGCGCATTAAACGATTGTAGCTTGATTGTCGGATCGGTATGATTTACCAATAATTTCATTACACCGATCATAAACTTTTTGTACGCACTTACAGACACTGGATCTTCATCCACATCGCTGTCCTCTTCGTCTTCTTTTACATCATCCGCACTGACCATTAGCTTCCGACGAGTTCTACCACGACGGATGTGTTTCAGAATGTCGGTGTTGCTGTGAATTTATTATTATATGTAATTTTGAAGCCTAACTTCCCAGCTTCGGTACTTACAATGGCAAATCTGATCCAGTCTCCGGTGTTCCCAGCACCAGCCGGTTGTAATCTCGATGGCGTGGATCCGGATACACATCGAACCCAATGAAAACGTCCATCCCAAGCAATTGCTTGATCTTGGCTAATGATCGTACCCAGTCGAAGTTATATCCCTTGAAGACGGGTGATTCGGCTGCATCGGTCACGTTCAGAAAGGATGGGTACGGGGGCAAATGGAATTGTTTGAGGTATTTCAAAACCGGCTCATAACCAAGCCGATCCATGGCAGTGAGGTTCATGCAGGCCGTATACATGGCACGCGCCTGTACTACAGGTTTCGGATCAAACTCGCTGTTGTTCGCCTGCAGATAATGGCGGATGTTTCGCAAAATCTTCGCCTGTCGTTCACTGAACCAATCGAAGCTGGCATAAGAGTCAGGCCGTGGGTGTTCATCCTCCCAATTACCGCAGGCGTACTGGTAGAAATCTTCGCAAGGATCCACCGACAGGTCCATGCTGTGCTTGAGGGCCGCTGCCGAACGAAGACAGTCCGCGGTGTGACAGATCTCGGGCGGGAAATGTACTGAAAGTGGCGATAGTGACGTAGTGCGGTATTATCGGCATGATCGATGATGGGAAAATGGTTGGTGATACTCACGCAAACATGCTATTACTATGATAGCGATCGTCAGGATGAAGATTATGAGCAGCAGAAATAGCAGTATCGATTTGTGATAATATCGCCGCCGGAATCTGTACGGGGTCCCAAACACGGGACGGCAAGATGTTGGGAAGGATATTGTGGAGATAGGCAAACATAACCAGGGAAAAAATGGCGTTAATGGTGATACAATGTTTGGAGCTAACTGGGATCGGGGTGCGTCCCACATTACCTTGATTGGATACCGATAAGGTACGGATTACCGGCAGGTGGCACGCTGTTGGGATGTGTGATGGAGCTCTTCTCCGAATCTTGTCCTAAAATTAGGGAAAGAAGAAGAAAAATGGGGACCTTATTTTTCACCACCAGCCAAAACGAGGTGACGCATTACACATTTGATGAAGGTTGACAAACTTTTAAAGTTAATTACTCATGCAGTGCTTTAATCGATAGCGATACCGTTTCTGTTTTTTTGGTAACAGTTGTACCATTTAACGATGCCCACAGTGAGCCAAACGACTTCTACTTCGAATCTGTTGTGAGAGAAAATCAATTAATGGTAAGGGATCGTAATCAAATCTCTACTATTTAGGTACTGGTTGGCACATAAGGTTGGCACATGTTACGAGTAATCTTAAGCTAATTATGGGTAACTTTTGGGACACTTATTGTCATGTAGCAGAAACACTGAAGCAGGCAGTGTGTGAATGCAGAAACCCTGCTGACACAACGCAGATTGAGTTCAATTACCAAGGAACTGTAGAAACTGGGTCATCTTTGTTAGATTATGTTATAAGGACATTGTTACATTTAATCAGATAGATAAGTGTTTCGAAGATTATTGCACTGTTTGTCCGCAAATTATTCAACTATTCTTCCAAATAACTGTGATGCATATATCTCACACTGAGACATTATGTTGCTTTGCGAAAGATTGTACTAACAATCTTCGCCATGTGTAGTGTTCAATTAGGGCCCCCTATTGTTATTGTTATTGTGACACTTAACGCTGCTCTTTATTTTTCTAGTTCCCGCCAAACTTCACGTGCTTCCCGTGAATGAATTATCGCTAAACGCAACGTGATGATAGACACAGTGTGCACTAGTATTCGTGGTGGGTTGCCAGATACAATTATGTTCGTCCATCTTCCACCGGGACGACAAAGCAACGGGTGTAACGGGCATAAAAAAATGGGGGAATGATCCACTGGCAAACATATCCTGGCGGTGGTTTTTCATGTCCCTATTATTGTACATGTGCGGTTGAACGGCAGCATGGCGGTTGGTAAGTTTATTGACCCGGCCAAATGCATGCATAATTTGTACACCTTGGTGCTATGCAGGTCATCAGGTGAACATGATTTTGCTATTGAAAACTCACCAAGTTATTAGTTTGCCGGCGTACGGTAAGCAAACCATAAAGCAACTGTTCAATTTCCCATGGCGTTGAACAGTTTTTCTATGTCCCCACAATGAGTTGCTAATAACAGAAGACTAGTAAGGTAAAACTGTCAATATTTAGATTAAACCTAAAGGAGGTAAATTTTTGTTTTTTTATTATCCAGTATGTGTTACGTCCGAAATTATTTGTATTTGTAAAACAAACGTTAACTAACGTTTTTATACAAATTGTTAAAGAAGCGCCTAACGTGAAACCCAAACTTAACTTGTTACACGAACATATGTGGGTTTCGGTTAAAATGTACCCTTTTTGTCATACATAATAAATGTGGTTCAGCTGCTTACTACACTTGCGGCGGCAAAAATCTGACAAACAGCTTCAATCTCCTGTTTATCAGTATTTCATCTCATTGATCTTGCCCATCTTGAAGTGTGATTTTTGCTGAGTTGTAGACATAAGATGTTTTCAAGTACACCAACGTGTATAAACACTTTGCGTTTATTAGTTTTTCCCTGAAGCAAAAGACAAATACCATTGAGGAAATTATTTCGAGGAGCTTGTGTTCCAAGAAATTGGTCAATGTAGACAGTTGTTTTTTTTTTGTTGTATTTTGCGCTAGATCAAACAGACAACAACAGCAGGATTGAAGATGTAGGCACTTTGCTATCGAACGAAGTTGGTATAAAAACATGTGTGTTTTTCAAGAACAATGCACCTTTCACAAGGGACCACTCGAAGGAAATTCTTAGAAATTGTTATCAGGTGTACTGTAATACACTCTCTATGGGGTAGGAGCAACTTCCCTTAGTCAAATCTACGGGGGGGCTCGCTTTGCCTTAATTAAATAATCAAATCTGCAAAAGCAAGAAAAAGCATGTTGATTTGGATATTGATTTTTGGGTGTTCCTCGCATTCCAATTCCTCTCTTACCAGTAGTTTGCTCAATTTACTAAGAAGAGAAACGTTCAACCGAACATCAGACGAGATTTGATCTCTAGACGATCCGGGTCGTGTTGTTTGCTAGCTAGTACCATAGCGCTTACTGATTGTTCCATTTAGACACTAACATTGAGAGCAGAAAATAAGCGATAAAAAGCACAATACACACACAGTTTTTGACAATCGTATCACTAAACTATATGCCTACGGGTAATGGATTTATAAAAAAGTTGGAAATAAGAAAATACAACCTACCGTAATCTGGTCTGTGGTTATTATCAGTCGTCCAAATACGTTGCGTCGACATGTTCGGCTTAAGGCGTGGCGTTCTCTTATAAGGCACAAGGATGCTGTAAGGCGTTAATTTCCTGCCCTTTTTATTGACCGCTTTTTTGTTTGCTACTGCTGTTTCATGCTGGAAGGATTAACAGACCCAAAAAAAAATGGAAAACCCGGGCGATAAAAAGCAATCATAAAAGAATGCTTCCAGCTAGAAGTTCCAGCTTGATGGAAAAGCCACACGCGCGATTTGTTTCCATTTTGTAAAGCGGAAAACTAACCAAAAACACAACAAACAAACTGGGGCTTTTATTTGTGTCCTATTCAACGTACACAAACACACAAACCGGATGTAGTTGTATTGTGGATCGATAGCCGTAGATGGATTGCATGATGATGTTAGGAAGCGATAGATTCCGCCGAGTATTTGTGTGTTTTGATCACGTGAAGCATGCGAATACATCATTTACCAGTAAAACCATATGGTGTGTCCGTTTCCATATTTTATTGTTTATATGATGCACACGATGGATGGCATCTCTTTTTGTTGCTCGATACAACACGTTGAAGCACACAATGGCATGTGTCTATTGACATAATGCATCAGCATGGATTAATGTTATGGGATGCATTTAAGAAAGGAAAAAAATGTGAAAGGAACAAAAAAAGAGGCCCCACAAAATCATTATTTTGCTGTCGTTGGTCGTTAGATTTGTTTACCCAAGCTATTACCGTGGAAAGGAAATAAACAAACAAAACCACTACTAATACCACGTGTCCTGAGAAGGTTAGAGAAAGTGTGTCTATAGAAAACTGTAAAACGAGACAACAATGATGGTAGCCATGTCGAGTAGAGGAAGCAGCATGAAACAAGCATTTAATATTCTCTTCCCTATGAAATGAACGCGCGTAGGACGTACACGTGGAATGGGTAGGAACCGGATACTTATTTATTTCGAACCACTCGAACCATTTTGGTTGACGACTGAAGGGACGGATTTAGTGAGGATAGGGGACGATACATTCGTTCGCGATTTTTCCGTTGTTCTTTATTCCTTTTTCTGTTGTTTGCATTTAACAACCAAAAAAAAAGAAGCTTTGTTTGCAAAATCACTAAATCACCCGATTGTTTGCACACTCGGTAATATTATCGGCATACAAAATCTGGCTGTCTGTAGGCTGCCACGTTGAAACTTTCCGGTCGAAATTTTTATAAGACGCTTAACGTTTCCACGATACGGGGGGTTTTCCGCGGGTTTTGTGTGCCGTACGCTTCGCACACTGTGCCGTACTGTGTCAAGGTCGACGATTAGATGACGAACCTTGGTACAACCCGAAACGGTTAGTTTCGATTTTGTACAGCTCTTTTAGCACAGCATTTTAACACTGTTCGATGACGATTGGTAAAGTGTAATAGTTTGCAAACATGATGTAAGTGGAACACAAATCTTTCTACTACCTATACGGCCAATAATCATAACACTTGAATTGAACTACTAAAGCAAACAGTTCCTGCTGTCTAGTGTCTGGCAGGAACGAACCCGTCGTGCCTGTTCGTACGATGCACCGAGACTGCCCGTGCGGTCACTGGTCGAATGTGCACGATCCGGTACCGTCGATGGTTTACTGGTACGCTCCATTATGCCATTGAATGACGATGACTGTCATAGACTATCCGAAGGACGAACACAATGCCGGGCGACCGGGCGTTTTACTTCCCGTATCCTTGCCCTCCTATGTTTGGGCACCGCGTACCGGCATCGTATCCTGGCCCACCCAGTATCGAATACCGCAGTCCAATCCAATACTACTGGTGTACATGCAGTCTTACCTCTAAACTCAAACTACTACCACAACCAGGGTGTATATACACGATTGGGTGGAAGCTTTAGGCTTAACGCTATTATTAGCCTGGTGTATCTGTTTTGTTGTTTGGGGCATGGGCGTTTTGCTGTAGCGTGACGACGATGCCACAAACAACAACCTTCCGCACCAGGAGAACAAACATTCCCGGGGATTGTAGCCAATCAACGGATTTAGGTATGATTCGTAATTGTTGCTTCGTACTCTCCGCAGTGCTACCTCACCAGCTTTTTTGGGACGAGTTTATCTAGCACGATTAATGTCCCGATCGTTCACGTTCATCGCACGAGAAAGTTCGGTAATTAATTAGTGTTGTTTTTCACTTTGCATTGTAACGAAAGTTTAATTTTATTTTACTTTTACCATATACAGTATCATTTTATCTTAAATCGAACACCAGAAAGAAAAAGTTTCACCTGTTTACGAACTATGAGATTGATTATTATGTTACATTTTTTTTGGTTGGTTTATTATTTCAGAAAATATTATTTTTCAACTCCATTTTGTTGTTGGCATCTTGTCAAATTTGCAAAAAAAAAGAATCCGCGTAAGGAGTATCAGTGTAACAAGCTTTTAATGAGTTCACTTTAATTAACTGCAGTATAGTTGGACTGGAGCATAGTTAGGTGCCATTTTGTGCAGAAGAAAAGATAAAAAAATCCCTTTGATAGTGCATAATATTGATTACTTTTGCAAGAGAGTATCATGTTGGAAAAATGAAACAGAAAAGAAAAAGCAAAGCTTTGTTCCCAATCACCGATCAAGATGCGTTAATGGGGTGTGTTCGTAGTAGCTCAGATTGCACGCAAGTTTCTCCAGTTTTGTAAGCTGTAGAAATTAGTAAATTGTGCAGTTTTATCAGCAGGTTGATATTTAATCAGTACATTAACTCGTTTGACCTGTGACCTATCGTGTGCTGATGTGTCTGCTTTATGAAATTAATACAATCTCATATGTAGGTACGAGCAATTTCCGATTGGAATGCGGTGCGAAGGTAAGGGTCCAACCATTATCTAACATTCGATATCAGCTACAATCTTCTCCAGCTCCAACCGCATGTATTTGGCCAAAGAGTTCGTCAACCTGCAAGCGCCTGCATATGTTATGGGTCGTAGGTTCCATTGCTTCGCTCCCTTGGCCAGGGATGTCCGGCAGTACGTTTGATCGCTAATGGGCAACACTATTAGATTGATTGGCTGTCGAATATTAGAACAAACATGATTCATTCAACCTGGCTGCGTGTTCCGTTCTGTAGGTGGCCAAATGGATACGTTCCAGGGCATCCCATTGATAACCTTTCTAGTTGTTATCCGTTTGCAGTGCTAATGAAAGGTTTGTGAGTTATTTACCGTAATGGTTTTAGTGTTCCATGGTTAATTATGCTACATTATTGAGGTAAATGATGCCCGATCGTTCAGTTGGATTTAGGCTTAAATAAATTACTACGAAGATCAATGACGATTGCAGAATTTGTTGCAATTTTTCTTTTACAATGGGGACATTTGTAATACAAATCTCTTAAAAAAATGGTTAAAAAAGACAAAAGTCTTCAACTATCGTTTACTTATTTTCAGACGTCAATAACGCAAGACACACTTCATCGAAATTATGTCCAGGGGAGTAATATATCTTTCACTCCCTGATAATAGTTTATCCATACATTGCTTTAACCTTTCGGTGCTTTTGTTTCAACGAAAGACATAAAGTAAAGCTTACAGCTCAATAAGACGTACTCTCTATTATTCTGGCGTGAAAATCGCTACGGGAGCTTAACCTACTTGGAAGAATACGGCGAATTCACCATCCACGGTTAAGGACCATCGTTTGCCAATCGATAATCCTAGCCGGTTTTTGGGGAAACCCATCAACAGCCGGGGAAAAAAAGGAATCCTTCAGAAACAGAGCCAAGAAAAAGACTATCCGAACTTGGTCGTGCTTGTGCCGTTCTAATTCGTAATGTGGTTTTGGACAAGTAGCAACACAATTAAAGATGTTTCGAGCAGATTCAACAGGCTTTGATGCGTACATAGCTGCCAGCAAACTTACTCGTATTTCAATATAGATGATGCAATCTGCGGGGAGTTTCACAGACATAACTGATCCAAGATAGACCAGTATCATTTTAGCTTTTTTGTCGTTCATCTTTATCAGCTCTCTAGAAGATGTCTGATCCAAAAAAATGTCATAATCTGAGCTGAGCCTCCTCGAAGATTCCATTTACTAACATATTGAAGATCTGTTAAGGATCAATTTTTTACGTTCGAGAAATTCTTTGATAGCTTGCAATGAAGCCACCAAAAAGGGCTCTTAATAGGGTGAAAATCTTGTGGGCGACAATGAACTACGTAATGTCCAAGAAGTAGTTTCAGTCTAGCCTTGCTCGCTTCTAGTATATAAATATTTCCAAGCTCCCCCAATCACAAGTCAACGATTCGCTTTATCAAACGTCAGTAATAATTTGAAGGATTTCTTGTTCTAGTACTTCATTTCCATATTAATGCCGCATCCTCTTGAACAGTTCGTTGAACTGATTGCTTACAGAACACTTCTACGTATCAAATTGTGTTTCTGTGTTCTGTTTTTCGCGGTACGACTCTCTTCCGGGTCAGCAAGGCACGCTGGAATATGGTAACTTCCCGATGCTTTTCTACAGCCTCACTGCTGATTATTAAATGGCAGAAAAATCACTGTTTGATTACTACATGGCAGAAAATGTCACGTTTAACGCTATTCGAGAATTTTCAGCTTTTAAATTAAACACGTTTTTATGATTGATTTTTTTCTCTTCAAAAAAATTGCTTGTGGTTACTATTTATAAGGAAGTAATTTTCATTTCCTTCCTCCCATTTGCCTCTATATGCCTTTTTCAAATTTTCCCCTACCTGTGTTTGCACGTTTCAACATTTCATTGTAGGGGCAAAAGGTACGGCCAAAAGGTTATAATTTGTTACCAATTTTTGATTGCTGCTACCGACATGGCCGGGTCAGGCTCATCTTTTGTTATTCGAAATCCCACACTAAGCTTCAATCGAACCATGAACATCGGTTTTCATGCCTTACCTAGCAAATATTGTCATTTCATTGATTAAATCCAAATCGGGTATGGTTTGGGGCATGTCAGCTCGTCAGATCGTCCCCCGGCTTGCGTTGCTATGGTTGATCAATTTTCATCCCGCTTTGCAAAGAAGAAACAAATCTAAGCAGAGTGATTTCGCAAGCTGTAAGAAATAAGAAAGCAATCACCGGGTACAATTTTCACCTACAGCCGTAAAAGCAGCATCGGAAAGCACATGAGACAATAGAGACGAACCGATGCGACACCGATTGCGAAAATGCTTCAGTTTTTGAAAGCAATGTAACACGATGACTCAGTTCCGCAGTTTGATGAGTTTTCTTTCTGTCTTTTTTTTCTTACAACTTTTCACTATGCTTAAGAGATATTTCCTCTTAAGAAAAATACTAAACACAACCCACCCTGAGCGCTTCTTTCAGTTGTCAAAACAGTGAACCTTACGCAAGGGCTACGACCAAAAAAACACTCCACCAAATGGCAGTAAATGGGACGCAAGATTTAGCCGGTAGCCGGTGTAACAAACAGAATGTGTTTGGTAATTAAATGTTGCACCAACATGGCAGGAGATCGGGAACGTGCGAGTTGATGGAATGGGTATTGGGTATTCATCTCGCTCGACGTTCGACGTTGTGTGTCATAAAGTTAGATTAAATCTGAGCAAAACTGGCGAACGCCAAATGGGAATAAGGGAAACGCTTGGAAACCGAACCAGTGATGGAATGTTTTTGAATGTTGGAAGAATGGGGGCCGGAAGGAAACATTTTTGGTGAACATTGTTGTAAACGACAAGCCAACGTTTCACAAACAAGCGTTTAGTCAACAAGCGGTTTGTTACGTTCATTATTATACTTAATTGTTGGCGCTCTCCAGTGTGCGGTCCAAAATGGGCGAGGTAGCGAAGAGCAAGAAACCCACTCATTTGAAGTAACGTTCCCTAAGGATATTTGTTAAGTGGTTTTCAAAACAAATTATCAATCACGTTTTTTTTTGGTTTGTATGGTTTTGATTTTTCTATTTAACAAAGAGAGAGAGAAAGAGAGAAAAAACAGCCGAATAGCGTATGCTTTGGTTGTTTATTTTAAACAAAAAACACAAAAAAAAACAGAAATACACGATGGCCTTTAAATGCTAGATTTCGAGCAGTGTAACGTGACGTGGAAAACAGGATCGAAGTGAAAGTGCCAAGAGGTTCTGGATGTTCCTGTGCCGGCCGAAGAGCAGATGTAGCGGACACGTATGGCAGTGTTCTTTGGTCCGGGACATATCCATTTACCAACCGTGGTAGTCTGGTGCGTACTTGAGCAGTGGAGCCGGAGCATGGGCAACGACTGGTGCCGAATGGACGTACGACACAACCGGTGCTGGTGCGGCTGCGTACTTCACTACCGGTGCGGCATGTACAACCGGGGCATGAACCTGATGAATGGTGGCATAACTAGTGGCTGCCGGTGCTACTGCTTTCACGATCGGTGCCGGTGCAACGGCATACTTAAGCACCGGTGCAGGAGCAGCATGTACGACCGATACGGCCGGTGCTGCGTACTTGACGATTGGTGCCGGAGCGGCAGCTACATACGAGAGACCATGGTCACCGTAGTATCCCGGAGCGGCCCGAACGATGGCAATAAGTCCGAGGAAGATCTGCAACAGATTGCCCAAGGTATTCGCATTCGAGCAAGCTTGGATGGAGAACGACGAAGGATAGACTTACCAAAGATTTCATGGTGGCTAGAGGGAAGTATGGCTATTGCTAAGATTCAGAAGAAATTCACCAAGATGGTTGGTAGTGAGTAGCTAGAACGACACGGACTGACTCAATCGAACACTTCCAGCACGGTGGGCTTTTATAGATCGAACCTGAACGGTGTCATCGGTGCTGCCGAACCGGCTCGTCTCGTTAAGGGAAGCCTAACTAGCTACGAGGAACGGATGATCAGGCTGCAAACGACACCACACGCTGCTCACCCGTTCGCACACGGCGGAATGTCCAAATGTGGAATGTTACGCTACTTTTTTTGTTGTTGTCCACGGCCTTTCAGCCATCGCGCACTAGGTTAGCGGGCCTGTTCTCATGCAACGTATAACCACAAACACACAGCATGTCAACCGTGGTCCACTCCTCCCACCTGGGTACCTGGGGCACGAACGCAAGCACATCGCATCGCATCAACGAAAGGGAAATTGGCCTGCCGCAAGAGCATGATCTTTGATGACAGTTAATCGAACAGGGACTCGATGGCCGTTGTAGCTTTAATGTGGCATGTAGCAAATAAATCATGCCTACACCGTCCACACGGCGAAGAACTTGGCACGGGGAGGGGAATGCAACTGCTAAAGTGCAACGGAGTGTGCATTGCGATGCACCAGTTTTTTTTCACAAAGTCACAAAGCAAAAGACCGTTTGGTCCCGCATCTGACCGGTAGCAGTGGAGTTCGCAGTGAAACATCTTGCAACACACGACCGCGACCTCCGTGCGAGTGCTTTGTCGTTGGTAATGCTTCACCAGCACCGATGGTAAAGGCCAATCGAGGATGGTCGAACGAATGTGTCGAACGCACACGGTACATTCGAAACACAGGCATCGTGCTGGAATGCGATCCGGCAGCACCTCAAAGGCAATCAATCGGAATCGCACCAAAGCTAAGGTACTTGGTACGGACGTTTTGCGAATGCGATAAACTGCTGATCCTAGGTGCAAGGTTAGCTATTGGAAAGATATGTACGAGCGCCGTTTATCGGCAAACCGTACGAGCTAAATCCTTTCTCACATCCTAACGTTTCGTTCGGTTTGTGGTAGCCTTCAAGCCGGACAAACACAACGGGAATTCTATGGCTTGCGGTATTGCAACATCGTCGATTTAGGACGTAACTCCTATTTGCTAATTGTACTGTAAGCAATGCTTTACAATGTTGATACCAGCCTAGCACATTTAGACAAACTTTCGAATCAAAAGTTTGAAGATATTTGTGTCTCTCATTTCATTCCCATCTTCCGGCATAGCGATTTATGAAGCAGTTTACAAACAACATCGAAATAAAACTTAATTTTAACACCAAGTTCACGGTCAATGTTACACTGCCATGCGCTAGGGTGTGTCCCTATGAACAAAGAAATGTCAGAAAGTTTAAACGTCTTTCACCTTCTTGGCCCGGTTTTTTGCTCTTGGTGCACTCCCTCAGGCACAAAGTTATCCAACTCCAACTCCATACGTTGGCTGGACAGACGTTCAATGTTGTACGTGTTTCCTATCATGAAACAGCTGGCCTGGGGATGACTTCCTGGCTATTTGATATCGATGTAGCTACTGCTATGTTCACAAGCCAGAAACTTAAATCCGTTTTGCTTTTTTCTTTTTACAGCACTCACACGGTTATTTACTTCAAACACGTTTTCTACACGTGGGAATTTTATTTGAATTCTTAGAATTTTAATAAACTGCATCCTGGGACGCACGGTTTTCACACTAACATTTTCGTTTTACGTAACAAATATGAAACTGAAGAGAAGAATACGGCTTGAGAAGAAACCATTTCGAATGTCCGAACAATATTAATAAAGTTCATTGAATTACTTGTGATGTCGCTCAATCCAATTCACACTTTAAAGGATATTGCTGTAGTATGACAAAAGTTTGATCAAGTATCTAGAATGTTTTAGAGCTCGTGATGATCGTACCCTTTTACATAGTATAAATAACACTTTGGGTAAATGAAACTTTTTTCTTACAGTGGGGACATATCTTATCCAAAAGTTTCTCCACTAACAGTGCAATAGTAACAGCGGTCGGATTTAGTTTACGTGTTGGTACGAATTCGAAACTGTCAATTTCAGCACACCGACAAATGATCGATGGCCAGTTGATAGGTATTAGGTAAGTTTTCCTTACCATCCTGTTGGGTTTTATCAGGATTGATGACGTAGGTATGGAGCCTACATCTTAAGAACGCACCTTCATTCATTTTCATCACCGGCAACATTTGCTTGCAGCACATATATGTGTCAGGCAGGTGTCATAGTGCTGTATGTAGAAGTTTTTTTTCTATTACACATATATTATCGTCCCATCGTTCTCGGGCGTATGATAAGCGTGCTTAGGAAATAATGCAATAACTCGGAAGAAAAAGGGTTTGCGTATGAAATGAAGCATGCAATTAAACGTACCAACCGTAATATGTTTTGTGACGTGATGAGATATTTGTGGGATTGATATCTTTGTGGGATGGCAGTAATATTTGCAAACGGCTCGAAGACATATTAGTGTCGCATTTTTTTTCTTTAACAGATACTTAAGTTTGGGAAAAGAAGAATTCCGGATTACTCAATAGTATTGAGAAAATGGAGAGTATTTAGATATGGGAAAGAATACAAAAACTTTTATGAGAATAAATTCAATAGTGTGCTGGTGTAGAAACATCTTGCTACTCCAGCTGTTTTGTTCTGACCGGCTTATGTTAAACAGTGCTTTTGGAACAATATTTAAACAATTAATGTCGCAAAGCTCTTGAGTAACTTTAGCGGTAGCCTAATTGGGTCAGTAATTATTTAAATAGCAGTACTCAGAGGAAATTATTCGGAAAGATGCTTTCCGTCGCAAGCTGACGGAAAGTCTTTTCCGAGTACTATCGTCCTAGATTTAAAGGGCTTCTCTCTGCCGTCCACTAGGGGTAAACAACATGGAAGTGATTTGCACATTGTAAGAAGTGTGTAACTTTAAAAATTACTTACATCACCAAACACCGGTTTGATGGTGTCAGGATACTGACCGAAGATGTCAGTAGACGGAGAATTTTATTACACACCTTGCCATTAAGGTTGGATTTCTTTGAAGAAATATTTAAGGTATTTAATTATACAGACGATTACGACTTTTTTTGTTCTAAAAACATGCGTGCTGTTAATTCAAATCCAATCGTATTGGTTGTTTTACGTGAGAGGGATGTCATTTATGTTCGAGTGTCCTGTGTCCCCAAGGAATGCATCGTTTCTCAGCTATCTAAAAAAGCCATTCATTCTTGAGTGTTGCTGTGTTTTAGTATTTCTGCATGGTTAAACCCAGACACTGAAAGGTACATTTGTGTGCGCAGAGTTGGATGAACAATCACGTCGAGATTTATAGAATTTTTCATGAGCTTAATTTATATTTTGTAGTTGCTAAGAGTCGTGGTAGGAGTTTCAGTTTTATTCAGTTGTATTTCGTATTTCATTATAAAAAAGCCCAAGGAAAAGGGATGAGTATCCCGAAGAACTGTTTAACAATTTTCCTGGATAATATTTAGGCAAACTTCGAACGCCGAACTAGTTCTAGCTACGAGAAATTTGAGGCATTATGTAAATAACACGCGAAAAAGGAGCTCACAGTTCTCCTGCTAACTGAACCAATTTGAATTAGGAAACACAATGTTTGCAATCTTCCCAGAAGGGAAATTCGGATGAACCATGGTTTGTATTGCTAATGCTTGCTGATGATATTTATATAATCATAGCTGGTTTTGGTATTATACTAATTCGTGTTGCAGGAACGCAAAAATAAATACAAGCGTGAGTGAGTTGACTTAACTGTACGGTCGTTAAATAGAGAAATGCAATCATAACTTTTACGCAACTTATTCTACTACCTACTTATCTTACTAACTTATCTTAGTTAGCTACAAAAGAGAACAAAAGCAAAAGAATCGCAGTTGGAAATACAAACACTGTGGCATTGGCATTGTGAAACGATATATTCATTGACGCGAAGTACGAAACATGGAAAAACTTTTCCGCTCCTTCAACCTACGGAAGAAAATGAATTTGCCATGTTTTTCTTTAAAGCTTTATCTATTTGAATAAGTGATGAAGTTTCCCTGTGAAGTTTGCTTTTTAAAACAGTACAGGTTGCGAATGTTCGAATTCTTTAACTTTCGAAGCCAACTTTCTGGAATTTATACGCCTAGATGTAAATGTAGCGTAATTTATCATATTCATTGGAATTTCGATTAACTTTCCCGCTTTAGTGGTATGATGAATAATTTGCAAAAATTAAACTTTGCTCAGCTTCACCTTTGGTGTGGCCGGTTAGGTTACAGCGAAACACAAATACTGGTCGTATTACCCCTATATTAAAGCCGATATACACTTAAAGGGCAACAATGTTGTCTTCGTTCGCTAGGCATCGTTCCATCGCTTTTGTGACAGCGTCAGTTAGCGATTGCTTCACGAAATGCACCGAATAGTGGGGCACATTTAGCCTGTTCCACTGTACGAATAAGTAGCTGAGTTTTCTTTCGCGAACCACTTTACAGTGCGGCAATTAATCTACCACTACACAGCGTACAGATTAGGTTTGAAGCTCATTAAAATTAATTACAACCATCCTCTCTGAAGGCTTTTCGGGTGGAGCGCGCGCGCCAGCGGTGACGAACAGGTCGCCGGGTCGGGTTTTTTGGGCAGATCATTATGGGACACATCTTCTGACTTTGCTGCCATTCTGATTAACCTTGGCCAGTGTGGAAATAGAAGTAGTAGTAGTAGTAGTCCTGTTTTGCAAACTGGTCCAACCTTGCGCTACTCTCGCGGGAGTTTGGCTTAGTGCCAGAACTAAGCCAGAACCGGGTTTAAAAATTTAGCTGAATTCAGCAAAAGGGTGGCCACTCTTTGTTGCGAACTTTTCTTGCCAAAAACCATAATTGTAAAGCCGGAAGATGAACGGTCGGCTACATTAACGTCCGTTTCATCCCTTACGTTGCACGGTGTGCTTGATGCTTTGGGCGTTTTGGTATACGACGTTTTACATATTTTAATTAGGCGTGAAGTTGTGCCAAACTTCACCGTGTACGGCTGAATACAGCACTAATCATGACGGCGGCACGGTGATGCACTGTATTAAGCGTGTATTTTGATTGTTCTGCCATTTTTGGGCCATAGCATCCGGCTCAGCGTGATTTGCCTTTTGGGAAATTCGGTCTCTTTGAAGTGTACGGGCTTGTGGTTACCGGTGGATGGTGGGTGGCTTCGCGGTTCGGTTGACCATTTCGCACAATTGTTCTGTATCACCGGAATTACCCAAAAGTAGCATTAAAGAGAGGATGATAATTAATTTTCCGTGCCGGTCAAACGAGCCTTGTGGGTATGCTGGAAGCGTTCAACATGTTGTCGTACTAAGCGGTGAGGAGATAGAATCAGTAAAGCTAACGTTTGTAAGAACTGGCAGCATTTAGTCGTAGCGGATGGAAGACACATCCGCAAAATTGAAAAAGAAAAAAGAAGCAATATATTATGACTCATGTCACAGGGCGTGTAGTTTTGTGAAATCAATTCTGTGTGGGGAATGGCGATAATAAGAATGTCCTTTAGTGTAGCATTTAATCTAGGATTTCTTCATATTTTATTTCTTCATATATGACAAACTCATTAATGTATACCTGTATTGTATATACATGATCAATTCGCATGTTTTGTAGCGTCGAAAAATGACATTCCCATCCTCTGTTTATTTGCGAAGTCCGATGTTTGAAGACCCAAGTTATTATCAGACATTTGGACAAAAGGAAGAACTATTGCTGCACCATTACGAGATATTCTGGTACTTAAATCTCATAGCAGCGATCGTATTCTGTAGCAACTAACAAGGTTCCTTAAGTCTTCTATTCGTGTGTGGAGTTCGATGTGAAGTTGGACATCAGGAAGTTTGGACATCAGGAAGCCTTCGTTAATTGAGTCCTGTTTTGCAGATTAGTAGCGTCATCACCATGACAGACTTCGCTTTGTGATGCTAACAAAAACGCCTTTTGGACATCTAACGAGTGTGTTAAACCCAAGCCAGAGTTTGAAATTTGTTACGATCGCAGGCCACAAAACAAAGCTCGTCGAAGTGAAATGCGCGTAGATTTTGCATGATTTCCACGAATTTGTTCAAGCGGCCACAGCAGCATAAAACAGATGCAGAAGTTGTTTGCGTATCCGTCGAGACAAAAGTCTAAATAACTTCCACACCACATTGCCAACGGAGCACAGATTAAAGGTTTTAACTAGCATTAAAAACTTTATTTTCAACCCTGTGGAAAAGTGTATTTGGGTGTGGAAGAAGGAAATTTTTCCCTCCTTCGTTGTTGGTAGAATTTAAAGTTAACAGTTTGATATCTTAATGCCCACAAAAAGGAATAGCTTAGAACATTGATTCGTGAGGGTTTATATTGTTTTCGCTGAGAGTGTGGTACACGACGTGTTTTTGAAGTGTTCGTAAGAAATGCCACGGCCGTCAAGGAGCTTTACATAGCTCGGCAATACCCCGTGAAGGAATCAATTCGTTGGAAAAATGCCTCTCCACAAGGTCAACCTATGCTGCTTTACGATAACACCACACCTCATATTGAATAAGGTTGTTAAAGCCGCATTCCAAGAGATTTTTACAGAGTTTGGCGTATTGTCGGTAACTTGTACAAACGGATTTTCGTTTATCTCCGAAATCTTCGACCATAAAGATGAGCTTTTTAGTCTTACTTTAAGAGCAATAAGGATGCTCGTCTGTTATATTAGTTTTCTATATTTCTTTTTTTCAATTTTTGAAGCCAATATTAATTCACCACATGGAGAAACTGATCCAATGGCTTTCCCATCACTGAGAACTCTCTGTCTTGTGATGACGTTAGCAATGCTTTAATCATCTTTCAATAGTTCGCGTTAAATTAAATTTAGCTTCGTATGACATTCTACATTTGGCCCACACAAAAGTTCGATGATTACCGCGAATTGAGGTAGAAACATTGAGGTTTCCCATCACCGCAGCCAGAACATGGCTTCGTAACAGCCAATTGAATATCAACAATGCATAAATCGTACCGTATTGAGACATAAGTTGCCCAAAATGCAAGTATAATGTACAACAATGTATTGCCGTTTTTTTCTTGCTTTAGCTATGACCTTTTTAATTCATCTAAAAGCACCAAAATCATCCCACATGCCATCTGGCTTCTGGGATTTTTCGTCTACAGTTCATGTTGCCCTTCGCAAAAGTACTAACGAAGGGTGCATCAGAGGGATGAATTGGATGTATCAATCAGATATGAGAGCAAAAGGTGAAACAGTTTGTAATGTGCACAGTGTTTGTTTTAAAATCATATTACCCTCAGAATGGCATATGGTACATCCCGTGACGGCAGAGACCGATAGCACAGATTCAACAGGATGTTGTTTTTTTAAATATCGTCTACGTTAGGACTGCTGCGTGTGTTTCAGCGTAAACAAATGAATATTAATGAGCTTATCGCAGTGGTGGCGGCTTGAGCCCGAATCGAACGACGCAGTGATTTGTCGGTAGCAATGTGGGAATTCATAAATGATTTATCCATCTCTTTGAGCTTTTTCACAAAGTCTATAGACTCGGCTCGAGATAGCACGTGGCCATCATGGGTAGAATGGGAAGGTTAAGATAAAATTAAGCGGCAAACAAACGGACGCCCATCTTGTGCCACACGTCGGTGGCATGAGAGAAACATTTTTTTTTTGCTTTTACTTTTGTTAAGCTACTCTTGTGCTGCATCCGCTTGATACGGTTTGCTGTGGCCATTTTGTGGTAGCTTTGGTTTCGCTTTCTCTATATCAACCAAACATTCGGTGGAAAGTATACAACAACCGCGCAACAAAGCACAACTGGCTGCCATGTTTGCGGCGTGCGAAAGCAAACGCAAGAAACTAAAACCCAATTTGGGAAGGATTGTTTGAATTTCATTTCGCTCGGTTGCTTTTTTATCCTTCGGGGCACGGTTTACGGTGGGGTGTGTCAGCTTTTGTGTCGCTTTTCTTTTCCGCTCTGCGTTCACTTTGTTCGCTGGTATGCGCGCGTATGTACTATATGTTTGTCTACTAAAGCGGAAGGGTTTGTGCTTTTTCCAGTGATCGACGCACGAATTTCGCACGACACTGGGGTCACGCTTTTCCCAGCGAGAGTGAAATGGAAAATGGCTGACGGGGTTGATCAATGTTACCATTCATAGAAACACCACCAGCGCAACGTGCCATTGTCAACATATTACGTTGACATGTCTCTAAAGGTCTTGATAGAGATGTGTACCGTGCTCTTCCATCTGCTCCTTTCTTGTTGTTTTTGAATCGCCCCAAAATCCTAGCCCCACCAAGCAAGAAACTCTTTTCGAGGTGGCTTTTCTTGTCATCAGCGGTACAAGACTAAAACATTGCCAGCATCTTGAGACCAAAGTAAAATTGGGCCGAAGTAGGAACAAATTAAACTTCAAACAAAACCGGGAATACACTCCATCAGCTTAATGGACGATTAGTAAGGACCCGATTCCAGGTCATACCAGTGCTACTTGAAGGGGTGAATTTTCATTTTCCCTTTGAGTAAAATTTTCACAATCCCTTTTCGGGCGTGCCGTCTGCGTGTGTGAATTGATTCATCTCGTAAGTAATCAGGGTCACTACTAAGGCTTTCCCGAGTTTTGACAACACGTGTCAGGTTCTGTCACATTTTCGGCACCATCAACTTCAATGTTATGAAGTATCTGTTCGTTTCAAGCCTGTCATGGCGTAACGCAGACGTAACAACTTTCGGTATGAAACAAATGTACCGAAGAAGGAAGCAATTTTTCGTCCTTTTTTTTCACTCTTGCTTTCAACCCACTGAACGCTTTCCGAGTGGTTATTTGTGAAATTCCATTCCTGTTGAATGATGTACATCAAGATCGCTTTGGATATCAAGGAGTAAGGGATGGAAAGACAAATAAACTGATAAAACTTTTACGGCACGATAGAATCATGTGCGTTAAGCTTTATTTATTGGAAATGCCGAAGTTGCTCTCGGTAAGTGCGATTAGCGAATAAGAATTTCATCATCTTCGCTGTAAGTACAATCCAAAAACCCCGAGCAAACGGGAAAAAAGTGTAAGCAGTTTTGGAAAACTTTTTAACCTCCACGGAGATTTTTTTCCCCCAATGTTCTAGGTGGATGGTTTGAGCTGAACCGAGACAAAACGGTGTTCCGAAATAGTACTGCCAATGGAAGGGAAAAACTTTTCACAGTGTTACGTTAACTACATCCTGTTATTTTTTTTTCTTCTTCTACTGTTCTACAACTTACCACACCATTGGTCAATCGTTTCGCATGAACATTCCATTTGTGCAACATTCAGTTAAGACGGTCCTTATCATAATCTCATCTAGATCGTTCGTGCTGTTAATTGTGGCTTCGTTCAGCCATATCACAATAAGTCTTTGGCGAAAGAGAGTAAAAAAAACATGCGAAAAAAAGGATACATTAATCAATGTTGGTTGTGAAGCAGCGTGCAAGAGAAATGGCGTGCCGGTTAGAACGGTTAAAACGTAATATCACGATCCCGATACGGACACGCTTAATGGTATACCGCTCGGTGATGTTTTTAGCTATCGGCACCGGTGAGCAGAAGCATTAATCTTTGATGTTTTAGCTGCTGTGTAAACGTTCGCGATGGAAATAATAAAACAAAAAAATGGAAATCTTCCAACGAGTATAAATACACCATCCGGACGGATTTTTAAGAGCGCTTTTGATGATGATATGTATCCTCAGCCTTGGTGTTTTTCTTTGAATTCGATTTTTTTTCGTTTTTTTTTGTGTTGACAGCAGCAGTTTTAAAGAATGTATGGAAAAAAATAAAACTACATGTAGATTAAAGAAAAATAAAACAGCACAAAGCTAGCATAAACATGTAGTGTGTGAGGAGCGAACGTGTTAATGTGGCGTTAGTAATATATTTGCAATGAAGAATGGATAACTTTGCTTACATGGTTTCGAATGCTGAAAATAAATGTACGATAATATGAAATAAAATATTTAATTTTTTTTTCAAGATGGCTTTAAGTGGACTTAATAATTTTTTTTATAAAAAAAAATTCACCATTTTGTAGACATATACGAATAAATAGAGTAGACAAGATCCATACACGATTTGATCAATACTTTGTACTCATTTGTTGTTTTTTTTTTCTTTATTTTAAAACATTTAGACCTTAAAATTGACAACATGCTTAGCATATACAGCAACATAAAGTTTAAGCTATTAAAATAATCATGGACACACCTAGAGCACTTACACGTTTACGTATATACGATTGGGCAGCAACATTTTGTTTTTTTTTTTTTTTTGTACAGAAGGTAATGCGATTTTTAAGCTTTTAGCAAAACATTTTTAAACAGTTTTTGGTATCCTTATTCTATATTTTCAAATTACACAGTCTTAGTTTGGGATCTTTCTTTATATGAACAAGCTCATGTAAGCAGTGCTGCTGGAAGAGAATTAAAAGTAATCATACCAATGCTCGCTAATCCTAATGACAAATTTGACTCATCGCTCATTGAAAGGGGGCTCATGCTTTCAGTGAAGGAAGATCAATTTTAAAACAGTTATTGCCTTACCTGAGGTGATATTAGGATAGGGAAAGAAATTATTTCATCTGTTCCTATTGAGTTTACTTGAAACCTTGATGCACATCTTTCCGGAGATGTGTTTTATTTAACGTTAGCGTTTGATTTTATATATTTCTAGCCTAGGAATTTACTTCAAAATTTTACACGTTTTGTTTGTCCTTCGTAGTTTTGTCGAGATATAAAAAATAACCTTAACCGTTACAACATATCTGAAGGTGGTATTGGTGATTTGATAACGAGTACCTTACCATCATGGATCACAGATAATTCCGAGTCCTGCCGTACGATTCTGACACTACCATCTCTGCTGGTATGCACGTCCGACGTAATAGACTCCGCCACCAGCACAGGACTGGTGGGCAATTGTGGATTGTTGTGCAACGTTCTCAGTGCCACCTGTCGGTCACCCTCTCTCGTACCGTTTCCGCCCGATCTTTCCCTCGACCGGTCATAAGCTGACCGGCCGGGTACGTTTCGATCGACGGACGAGATGCTTACCCGTGGGCCGCGTACCGTCCAATGGCAAAAGTCTAAACTGCACTCCAGCACATCCTTCCCGGTGCTGCGCGAATCCTTTTCCCTGCTGTTCGTGTTGTTGCTGTCCAGCTGACCGGCAATACCGTTCGAGTGCCGTACACGCCAGAAAGCGGCCCGGAACTGTGTGTTCATGCCGACGTAGATGATCGGGTTGTAGCAGATGCTCGATTTGGCGATGAGCGCTGGCAACACTGCCAACCCGGGTCCGATCAGTTCCTGCGGTCCAAACTGTTCGATCAGCGCAAAGATGGCGTACGGTGTCCACGCGATCATGAATGCGACGATCATCAACGCTACCATGGAGGTGACGCGCCGTTCGGCACGATTTACACGACCCACACGTGCCGAGTTCTACTCCATTGTGGAGAAAACGAGAACATTAAAAAAAAACAAAAACTGTTTAGTATTTACATTCGTTCTATTTACATGTGGCTCGGAGCATAATAATAAACCGTAAGGCGGTATGAGGCTGTCAGATGCTTTACCTTGCGCATTTCGAGTACGATGTTGATGTAGCTATAAATAATGACTGCCAGTGGGAGTATCAGGCCAAATATGAAGAGAAATATAATGTAGCTGGTTGCATTCATCGTCTGTGACTCCCAGTTTACCGAGCAGCTTATCGCGTTGGGGAGTATAAGATTACAAACAGTTATTCATCAAAACAGGGCCGTCAGTTTGGCATGTTTCATTCATGCGGGAAAGAATGGTAAATCGAGTAGATCGATGTAGAACCCACTCAGTACAGCCAATTGCTAACCCACACGGTGATAGTAAAAGGTTTTGGTAAAATGTTGTATTTTTTCTTCTATCAGGAAACTTTTTAAAAGCTTTCTCTATCTTTAAACATGAATTATGTACATGGAAAATCTTTTTCCGTTTGTTTATCGCTTAATGATGCTACTCAAAAGGAAGGAATGTAATTCATAATGTTTCGTTATGCAATGGTAAAAAGGATCTTGAAAGGGTATTCGTGTGTGCTACCTTTTTGCGAAGGCTGAAAAAACGTAACATTCATTCATCTTTGATGCTTGGATAATAGGTAGAAGCATCGATTAATGAAGAGCAATTGATTGGAAGCGAAAGTATGCGATGCATGACACATAATGAAGTAACCTGTACCTGTACATAATTGACTCATTAGAGTGATAAAATTAAACTAAAAGGAACATAATTGGTTGATGGAATAGAAGTTGTGTTCTACCATAAATTTTTCGATGCTACTGATGATCTAAAACAAATTCTCTTCGCTTGGTTAAGAGTTTGTAATTTGTGATTAGAAGCTAATTTCTAAAATTTGTGATAAAAAATAAATTAAACGAAACATAATTAATTCCATACTGATCCTTTTCAATAATAATCCAAATTCCTCATATGCAAATTTCAGAATAATATTTCTCATGAAAAATCACAAATATCATAGCATTAGCATTAGACATTTGTAAGCCAAGATCACTGATGCAGACGGCTGAAGATCTTAAATCTGTCTTTAAAAAAACTCCTAAACCTCAATATTCTTTCATGAACTTTGAAGATAAACTTTGACAGGAGAGACCAGGCGTCCACTAAACCAGTAATTAACTTATGAAAAAATAAACAGTGTTCCGTCCTCCTTCTTGGCTACAGCGCTTTCCATCCGATTATTAAGTGTCTCCTGCAATATGAAGGACAGTCGATACGATTAGACTAGGGAAACCGAAAGTACATTATTTTCGTAATTTTCTTTTGGATAGCCATTAATAGTCGCCTAATTGTTTTTGTCACATCAACCTTCATCCATTCAATAGCACATGCTCATGTTAGTGAACGGATGTTTTACATTACGTTGAGGAATCTACTTTTGTGGCACTTCTAGCTCATTCAAGATATAAACCCATTGAAAAAAGGAAAAATTATACAAATTGAAAAAACGTTTGAGAGGAAGATTGATTTCGCAAATCATTCAACTATAGACTACGAACTCAATTACAGTGAACAAAAAAAACATAAAAAAGAATGTGACTCTACCTGGAAAATTTATGTTTACAAATAAATTCGCATTACATTCTATGACGTTACGAACAACCAATGAGCCCCACAGAAATGTTGGCACAACATCAAGTCACATTACTTTATCCTACGCTCGATAGGATTAGTCCCGCGTTCCTCCTAGTACCTTCAACATGGCCGTAATCATTTCACCAGCTGAGATGTGGTGGAAAATTTCCTCTACTCCAAAATGGAACTTTACTCGGAAATGTTATTACGGGTACTATTGTGTCCATACATAGCCCCGGTGAGATTAGTCTCGACAAAAGCGACCATAGTTTGGGCGGGTTTTTTTGGGGCAAATCGGTTGAAAATGGTAAAGGTCTCCTAAACAGCCTAATAATGCGCTGTGTTTGACGTTATTCACGCAATGGTTTGAAATGCTATTCACTTTTCCATCCAGGCTCCGGCGTAGTTCGCTTCCGGCGGATAGTACCATCGTACCAACGAGATGGCGAGTTGTTCGTATGAAGTGTACGGGATACTAACATGACATCAAGCATCCGGCCACACGGTGGGCAAATTTTGGGCAAGTGGATGAAATTATTATCTCTCGCTAAATGATTATGTTTGGGGCATTCGGGATGAATGGTGTGGAAATTGGTAGCTGACGGCACTGAACAGGTAAGGAGGCAACGCTCTACGATAGAAAACATCCCTTGGGTGAGTCACAACGGAGACTAGTTTCGTTGAATGTTCCAACATTCAATGGCCTGGTTGCCCCGTGCCTTATGAAGAGTTTCTATGATAATAGGTAGAAATGGACTGTCGGTTGCCGTGGGAAGGATGCAAAGAGGGATGCTATGAAAAAGCGAATTAAAGTGAAAGTTACTTATGTACGCATTTTCGCCAGGATCGAAGGTATGGTGTTGTATTTTTTTGTGTTGCTACTGCATTCTCTTTCACTATGTCAATTTGTCAATAGTCAATATGTATGTACCTTATGTTTGCTGCCTCGTTGACGTAGGCGCCCCAGCCAAACAGTGGCGGTGAGGTAAGGGCAAATGAATAGCTCCATATGAACAGAATGGCCCGGCCGGCTCCTTGTTTCGAGCGGTTCTGCGCGGTGAATGGACGGCTGATCAAACAGAACCTCTCGTACGAAAGCACGGTAAGGGTTGTGATTGAAGCGATTCCTGTGAAAGGATTTCATGCAATGAACAGAATGTACGGTTACCCTTTGTTTGTTACTCAGTATCTTTACAAATAGTACAATATTTCCATTGGTGTTTAGTTCCACTCTAGAGCGAAACATGGCGCTTGGATGAGGTGAACGAAAATAAAAGGCGAAGTTAACAAATATTCATTAATTATTAAAGACGATGTGAGATTCGCGTGGTAACTTTAACAGTACTTACGAAATAACGAAATAATGATAAAATTGTGTGTATTTTTTGTTTTGGTACAGATGAATTGTTATGATTAATTCCAGTACAGTGATAAACTGCAACCTTGAACCGCCCTTAGTTAAATTTGAAGCAATGCGAATTGAACTACGTTAAGTTAAAATACTCTGATCCAATAGAAGTTAACTTTCAGACATCGATGGAATAGTAGCCGAACTGATCAAACTGATCTTGTAATACTACAAGATCGACTTGTCCTATTTCGTAGAAGAGATAGTTGGAAACTATCCGAGGGAATTCCGAAGCGAAAAATGATCCTGTGATCAAATTTTCACTATGCGGAAGACTTTGGAGAAGATGGCGGAGTAACAGCTCTATCTCTTCATTGATTTCAAGGCTGCATATGATTTCACAGCAATGTTAAAAACAGACGACGGAATGAACTGTTTTGGAATTCAGACCAACAAGACTTCAACGAATGACAAGGAGCAACGTCTCATGTCAGGTGATGGAGGATGGGATATTCTCAGGATTTCCCATAGTGACATTAGACAGTATCCTCATTAGACAAGCTAATCGTCTACTTTCTATCCTCAAGCTAGAGAGCGCCATCTTCAACTAAGATGTGGAAAATTCGGGGAGTATCGTCTATAACTCAGATCCTCAGAACGTACGATGTTTGTCCCCGACAATGGAGGAGTCACTATATTGAGGAGCTTTATAAGTTGTGCGAAGAGGTCACTATTGTACAACGAACTGGATACTGCAGGCTCAAGTGGGCTAGTGATGTCATTCGAATGACACCGGAAGACCCAGTCCGTAAAGTCCTTTTAGGATGCGTCCTCCAGATAGTTTAGAAGCGGTTCAGAGCGGCTTAGAAGACTCCTACAGCAGGATCGAAGACCGCGAAGTGGTTCTAGCGTCTGATTAGTTAGTAAGTGAAAAGTAAACTTTATTTTCACTCATTTTTTCGTTTTTGAGATAAATCATTTTTAGCTGCAAAATAAATAAAAGCATAATTGATGTTATTGTTTATAAGAACCCACTCCTTTTAAAACTTAAAAAGAATACATAATTTGCTTGGAAAAGATGCATCTTTTTTAAAGGTTTACTAAAAAAATCCCTCTACGAGGGAAGCCCAAAAGTAAGCGAATGATGGATTTTTCATGTAAATTTTCATCTTGTTGCCAACAGTTGGTTATTACTGATGTCGATGTAAAAAGACTACCGGCTGCATGCCGCATGTGTAGTTGAATGATCGATCGTTTCCGTACACAAAATCTCTGCGGCCCATTTGTCTCGCGGGCATGACTTTCGATCGTGGCAAGTAGCGAACGACAACCCAAAAGGGAATATAACCATCGCACGGTATGATGTACGAACGTTTGGGAGTAACTTTTTTTTTCTCTTCTCGTTGTTGCCGCAAATGTAAATTTTCCGATACGCAAGTGGAATAGATGACACCCTAACCAAACATTCGCTTTCGTTCACAACCGTACCGTGTTCCTGTTTCCAATTGATGGAATAATTTACCATGCAAAGGGATTTTTCTCACGGTACCTCAGACCAAAGAAGGGAAGGACTGGGTAGGAGAAGGAGAATTGATACGTACAAGAGGAAAAACTGTTAGCAATGCTATCATCGGGTGTAGTTTATATGAAACAAAATTTGTAAACCATTTCGAAGGCACAATGAACAGCTCGTCGGAGGGTAACCGAATGGTGAATCGGAGGGTGGTTTGCGCGTCAGAAAGCTAACGTCAAAAGAAGTGGGATTAATCGTGCAAAAGTTAGAAACCACTTCCATCCAACCGGGGACGACGGTTGGTGTTCGTTATCATATGCGTAGGCATCTCGCACCAGCCGGCAAGCCGCCCTGCCACGGAATGAAGTCGCAACGGTTCGTTTCCGCCATTACCGTTTGTTTGCTTGAAAGTACCAATAAAAGCAGACGATAAAAAGCTCCGATATAATCCCTAATCGGATTGAACTTCTAATGAGCACGGTCGGGTTTTGGTGCGGTGTTCTACGTTCTACGATCGGTAAGGAAGTGGAACACACTCGGTACCAGAATCGAATCACGCTAAACTGAACAATTTCTTTACGCTCGTTGATAAAATTTACAACTTTTTTTTTTCCTCAAGAACCTAAAATGCTAAAATTGATGAAATGTTAAAATTGTTATGACACAAATCCTTACCGTTCGGTACAATTTTATTCCAATCGAAGCGGTTGGATATTTGAAATGCTTCACGCGTTTACATGATACGTAACGCACGTGGTAAAAAAGAAAAAAATCTAAAAATACGACAAACAAAATCGATTGACATTATTTGTACGATGAAATTGGTGATTTTGTCAATAAAAAAAAACGGAAAGGAAAATCATTTGGCGTGCTGCAACAGTTCGACTGTCGGTACCGCTAAAATCGCTGACAGATGTCAGTCAGCAACATTTGAAGTGCCCAAAAGTTTGGCAAAATGGTGTTGAGAAAAAAAAATCTCCCCAAATCGTCGCGTGTATGTTTTGAGCTGAAGCAGCTTAATCGTATTAGGAAATGGAAATCACTTCGCGTCGGATTACGGTGCAGATTAATTTGCTTGGGACCGCGTTCTTTCCCTTGGCTGGCAAACTGGTGAAGATGGCTACACTAACCAGAAGCTGGTTTTCTTTTCTAATCACGTACATCAATATCAATTTCGATAACGCTCCGAATGGAGGGAGCTTTCTGTTTGCCGTGCGCTGATTGTGGCTGTGTTTTTTACGTAGCGAAACTCAACGCTATCAATTAACTGCCCGGTTCTGCTTATCTGGATGACGAACAGGCCCACCTAACGAATCATCCGCCTGGAAACCTTGGTGTGTATTGTGTCCCATTTGCTTCGGAATCTGGCTTGACTGCCGAATGATGAAGTGTGTAATATGAAGATGGATGAAAATTTACTCCCCATTTTGGTGTGCTTAATAGCTGGAAGTAAGTGAAATGCTCTTCAATTTCCGTATTCAATTTTCCAATTTTTTGCCAGCATTGTTTTCCCTGTCCATTTAAATATGATTTAATTGAAGCGTAATGTGCTTATAAAAATAATAATGATTTTATGTGTCTTTTTTGTACTTAACCTAAAATGATTGACAGTACGTGCTGGGGAAGAATTTGACCGCACAGATTTGAAAGTAATTGCTTTCTTCGCTACTGTTTGTGATATTTAATATTTTCGGTTTTATACGGGCTTTAAGAGAATTTGTATTTTGGCGCTACAATTGTACCATGAGTGGGTGTGATGTGACTGACATTCGTCGATATTAGGATTTCTTTTCCATTCCCATTTAAACGTCCTACCCTGCGGGTGTAATAAATGGAGACGCAATTATGCGCCACATTAATGGACGAGTTTGCATATTTTTCATATTATTCGTGCGCTTGGCTTACAAACGGTTGTTTCCGATCGTGCCAAGCAATACGCGGCGCGCGGACAAAGAACTTTTGCGCCACGGTCTTTGATGGTGATTACTGAATAAATTTGCGAAAGAGTTCGCTCTTTCAGCAATGGATAGCCGCGTTTACTGCCCCTTTTATATAATCTACTGAAGGGTGCCGATGGTGTACAAAAGCGTACCAATTTGCATGTTTTTACGTAAAATAGTCTCCAAAAACCGAAACAAAAAACCAAATGATATTGTACATAAATCACCTGTCTAGCGAAGGATTAAACACAACGTCAACTACACAAGGTTTCGAATGTATTTGTAAAAATTAAATAAAAATGTGCTTTAATTTTTTTTGTTGCGCTATAAATAAACACCCACTGTCGCTTGATAAGGTATTAAATTTTTTCTTACTTTACCTAACAGTGACATGAAAAATCCATACGCCACGCAGACACTTTTCCCGAACAGCCAACGGTGCGAAATGGCGGACGTTAGGGTGAGCGGATTTCCAATGATCGATACGGAAAAGTCGGAACAAACTAGATTGAACAGAATGATGTTCATCGGCGTCCATAGCTAGAAAATCGAAGTAGAAAAGTGCTGAAATGTTAATCATGTTTTATTGTTCGCAGAAAAAAAAACAAGAAAGAAGAAAACAAAACAAAAAATACAGTCCAAAACCAGAGTCTGAGCAAAATGGACGATAAAGTTATTTCGCAACGGTCGTTTAAATGATTTAACTTTGTCGATCGTGACAAATGAAAAGCGACTGTTTAAATGTGTAGCATATTTTCCCGACAAGATAAAGCACAAACAATTGTAAAATACCCAGTGAAGCTTAACAATAATACCTAGTTCTTCTTTGTATTTAGCTTTAACTTTGTGTATATTGTTCTGTAATCGGAAAGTGGGAAATTCATAATTTATTTTTCTTAGTAACAATTGATTGAGCAATTATTTTAGCACAGTTTTATATGGTTGCTTGTATGTGAGTTCCAATAAATCCAATAAAGTTTTTAGTAGAAATCTTCAATGTTCTTTCATTTAAATTCTAAAAATATTCTAGTGGTTTTGGGAATTACTATCATTAGTATCTTCAAACAGTTTCTAGTTGCTTTTTGCGGTGAGTGGCCACTTCTGAGCATGCATGTATGATATGGTCAGCAAATCTACAATTTGTTGTGAATTTTTGAGCATCACTTAAGCAAGAAACCATACTTGAGTGAACTCTTGAGGGATGCTTTTGTGAACCCCGAGATTTCTCTTTTACATCCTCGATCGGCCAAAGTTCGCCCAAAAAGTGTGGGCAAAATTTGGTAACAGCATTCGACCACAGTAATATAGTAAAGATATACGGCACTTAAGCGTTTCGTCTCGTTAGGACGACACGATGTAATTGGACATGTGTTCGGACAAAGTTTGCGTAAAGCGTAACGAATAAACATGGCTACCGTCCGTCGGAAAGTCTTCAAATGAATCGTTACGATTTTCCCAACGGATGGCATATGCTCGGTGGTCTCATGGCGTTAAGAGAGCGTCAACAATTGTGGAATAAAAGCCCCGGTATGTTGCCCGTGTGTTCCTCACTTCCAGCGCAAATAGGTAAGCATCCGCCGAGACCCAGTTGGCCCAGTGTCTTACCTGTACATCCTTGTACATGAGGGCAATAACGAAGATGTTGAGAAAAAATCCGAAGAACCCTATGAAGAAGAGTGTCACGGCGGCACCATTGTAGGCCCACGGTGCCATCAGCTCCTGGTAGTCGGAATTGATGGAGGCAGCATCGGTGACGTCGTACATCTTCGATGCTACATCCTGCTAGCGATGGTCCGTCCCCGGATACCCCCGGCATATGGTTGACAAGTTGAAGTGGAACCGTTCACACTTACGCGGACTAGCGTGGAGCGGTACACTTGGATGATGCTCTAGACAATTCCATGCCCCCGGTTCGAGAAGGTCACACGATGTCAATATGTATGACAAATTCACTACGTGAGGCCGCTGGTTTAGCGGCAATATAAACAATCTGTACATGAGAAGAATATCAATATCGTTAAGATTTTGTTGGTTGGAAAAGTTTTTTAAAAGTCATACAACGAGAAAAGCTAAACTAATCATAAGTCGGAACAGTTGATATGCCGCAAATTGTATAACTTCTACAACGGTTTGTTTCATATTTTGAAACGGACCTTTGAAACAAAGCATTCTAATTTCCTTTAGCAGTACTTCTGTTCTTTTCATTCGATTTAATTCGCCCAAAAACGTTACCCAAACGGGGAAAATAATCCGATTAAATTAGTTTTTTCCTTCTCGCTTTCCTTGCTGTCTTCCTTATCGGTGCACAAAAACATTTTAATCATTATTTTATATTTCGCTTCCTTTCTCGTGGGAACCGGAGAAGTTTTTGGTTGATTATTCTGAAAAAAAAACAGAAACCACCAACCAAACGACTAGAAGCTTTGAAGAAAGGTAAACGAAAAAAACTGGTTTAAACAGTATAAGTTTGTAACTAACGCTTTGTGACGTATATTTGGCTTTAAAGCAGCTAACTAAACAATCATAAAATACAATACAAAACACGCGGTTTGTTGGAAATAATGCGTGATGAAACAAATTTGAAGAAAAAGGATTATACAAATCATATTTTCATTTGCTGCTGGTTTTATTTTTGCACTTTGGTTAAAGAGGGTATTATTAAACATGTATCGTAATTTAAATTTCTTGACATGCATAATGTAGGTGCGTCAGTTGAGTCGTTCTATTTACTGCCTAATATTCTTAGTATTGTACACCCTCGTTTTGGTTATGGATGTTCAACTTCGGTTGAAAATAATTTCCATCGTATGATAAGGAATAAAAAAAATCTTTTCTTCGTAAGACACTAACGAAAGGCTTTGGACATTAACAATGAGAAAAAAAGGTATGGTCTACCCTTTTCCATCGAAGCCAGACATATTCATCATCATGATGTAAAATTAGTCGTTCGTAAGATAATTCGTTGGACAATACGTTCATAATTTAACCACTTGGGATGCATCATTTTGGACAAAAAAAAATTCGGATATTCTAAACAGAACCGGCTTTAACGCTTTATGTCACCATCCATTTCATGTAAATTGCGTTGCATCTTAAGTTGCTGAATATTTCATACGCCGTTAAACGAAACGATGTACCGACGCTGCCTATCCTTTCGGTAATGTTAATTTTTAATGTATCACTCATCCACCTTTTAGCCACGGTGGTATTTACTATCACTTTACACTAACATCCTTACCACATCAATGAAGGATCGCAGTGGGTAGTTGGTTTTATTACGAGGAAGCCATATTTTCTCGCACAGGTTTCGAGTCACGTGACTTTACCAAACCAATCTTCCGATTCAATTACAGTCTTTATCACCGTTTTTTCCCCGTGTTAGTATGGTTTCTCCTTGAATACACGTCCCCGTACCAAAAATCCGTAAAATAGATAAAACGCAAGAAAAGGTTCAACTTACCTTGGCCAACGCACAATATGGTGAAGAATGTACGGTGAAAAGTGAACGCTAACCAGCACGCTACTTTTATCCTTCGGTGCGTTTGCAAAATCATTTTTGGCACATTTTTTTGTTGTTGCGGTTGTCTGACTGAATTTCGACTGGTTTGGCACTGGTTTTGTGGGGTACACCGCAAACAGTTGGCGGAAAATTTAAATCAAATTCTTTCGCAAACGATTAACTGTACTGTAAAGGTTTAGGTTTTTACAGCCGTCTGGAGACGAACGCTAGTGGAAAATTTTTTTTGTTATTGTTGGCAGTTTAGACAATCGGTATTTGGTTGTAATTTTTGCCTCGTGATATAAATAATCATTATATATAAAGTATTTAAAAACACACACACATCCTTTCTATTTTATGAAGACTTTTCCATAAGGCACTATTGAAAGTGATTAATATACACCTTCATGCACTCACTATACACTTCATACACTGCTCTCACTATGTTTTTTTCAAACGCCAGGATATTTTTTTACTCCGTAAATTTAATCACTTTCACTCGTTTCACAACCAGCACACTTAAAGATGTAGCAAATCTTCACAATGGTACCGTTTTGGTATGGATTGAGCATCCGGAAGCAGCCAGCAGCGGCAACATCACGATCTGTTACAGCATCCGGCACTAGACTGAAACCATCCATGGCAGCGTGAGCTCTAATAAAATACGTATTTCGTACCCACGCGTTTCGTCTACCGAAATTCATCAGATCCTTGTGAGCGTCCTACTACGCTACTACGGAACGGCATTGGTTCGTCTCGTTCGTTCGTACGAAAAGCACGAGTAATGGCAGCAGAAAATATGGAGCAATGTTGTATGAAATTTGGCTCCAAAAACAATTTAACAGCATGTTGCTCCCGATGAAATTATCAGAAGGGCTGAACTTGACCTTCGCTAACAAGTTTTTAGTGACGCTTTGGGGTTTTTAGTTAGGCAAGGGCGTGCTTCTTTGCATCTGATTGATTGCCCTCGTAATCTCATACTGATAGTTTTGTTGTTGTGTACCGAGACTTACTGGGGTTATAAAGGCTTCTTAAGGATTAAAAACTAATCATCATTCTCATTACTCATTAAATACTATTCTCACAGCATTCTCTTTCACTTTCAAATAGACAGGACAAGCTTAAAAGCTCACATTAATATAATGCCATTCGAAATAGAAGCAGCGTTTTGTCTGCTGCAGAGCATTCTGCAGCTGCCTTGCTTGCTGTAACTTTCTCATCGGCATGTCAATGTAACGCACGACAGAAAACCAGCCGCGTCACTGAGATACTGAGATTCTCCTAGTGTCGTTGAGCTTCGCCCGATACTGCAATCGTGACGATGTTCATCGAATGGCACTCGCTGCCGAACCAAGATGAGCTACACAATAAACTGGAAGCTCTTGTCTTGTCTGTCCCACAGCTGAGCAGTGTTGTACGGGAAGTAAGGATGCAACTTCTTGATAAATCGAGCATATTTAGTAAAGAGCATACTTACTTTAGAGATATTTGTTGTACCGGGAATAATTAAAGAAATCTTATGGTAGGAGTCAGGAGTTACTTCCTAATTAAATGGTTTTTTTCGTTTTCTAACTTCACCATTTTGTATCGTTGGGAACTTTGAAAGTCTGCTTATGGAGGTAGATCCAGTAATGGGGAGAAGAATCTTAGTGTGATTATATGTTGATCTTCGTTAAACTATCACCTACAAAAAACTTTGGTAAG
Organism: Anopheles funestus; assembly: GCF_943734845.2. Taxonomy (NCBI): domain Eukaryota; kingdom Metazoa; phylum Arthropoda; class Insecta; order Diptera; family Culicidae; genus Anopheles; species Anopheles funestus. Next base: position 16,972,479 of record NC_064598.1, read on the forward strand.
TTAATTTCGTTAACTTCATGTACTCTCGAATGAAGTTGTGGGGAAATAGGAGAATTAGCTATGTAAAAGAGCTCTTATAGTTTTACGGAACTCGGGATGTGGAAAGGAGTGTAACGCAATGCATTCACTTACAGCCGAGAGCAAAACTGAGTTTCAATTAATGCAAGAATAACAGTTAGCTTCAGATTGTACCCCGAGGAAATTATCATTGTTCAGCGATAGCTGTAAGCTGTTAACTCAGTTAATGGGAAAGGATGTAGGTCAATGGAGATAAATGTACATATACCATCAAGTATATTCCTCTATGCGCTTTCGACAATACATTGTAATAGTAAGCAAAATTATTACTGCAATTGAAACGTTATAGTAAATACTATATGTTATTATATTTCATTCTTTCTGATTCTTTTTTCTCGATCTCAAACACCGTACTTCACTGAAAATGTTATTCCTCTTTAAGGACGAAAATAACAACATTTCCTATAGTGATGGGAAAAGTAACGCAAATTTAGCAAGTGGTTGTTTGGAAGATGTACCGGAACCGAGGACCTGGTTACTCTGTACCTGTTTTTCGATAGTGTTGTTGATTGGTGGGAGGTTGGGGGGTGGAAGGGCGTCAAACAAACTGCCACTCCATATATTGCCTAGTTTTTTCTCATTCTTACCCCTTGAAACAGTTTTTGTCTCTAACGTACCGTAGCTCTCGTTCTTTCTGTTGCAAACAAACAGGTACGTAGGACTTCTCTGTTACTTGCAATTTACCAGGTATCGGTACTTGATAGGACGTCTTTGTAGCTCTCATGCATTTTACCAGGTACAAGTACCTGGTTACTTTGGACCTGGTCGTCGCCTTAAGTATCTGGTAACTTTTGGACCTGGTTACTTTACGTGTTATTTTACCACTTTTGAAATTTTGCATTTGAAATTGTGGAGCTAATACCATTATACATATAACCAGGTTTTTAAAAGTTCTGGACCTGGTCAGGTTCGGTACTTTAATGTAACGGTTCCGATTCACCAGGTCCGGCGGTACTTTCCCATCACTAATTTCCTATCAACTCATGATCACACTATGAGGAGCAAACAGATATTAAAGGTTATAGCCGTTGTAGACAATACAAGACATGTACGATAATAATATGTGTGATATATTATCTTCAAGAAGTCTTGTTCTGCCGTTCCTAGCATTCTTTGGTTTTATTTGCCCGTAGCAAGACGGTTAGTTCTGCTCATTCAAAAGGTGGGGGAAAATTTATGTAAACATATTGAAGTCGGTTACATATCGGCTATCCTGTCAACATGTCTATTGCACTCAATTAGTTAATCCGTTGCAGATCCCATCATATCGGCAGCGTCGAGATAAAGCATTAATTTATACATCGAGAATTCATCACGTACATACGTGCTACTTTTGCTGGAAGCTTAGACGACCTGCCAGACACACATGTAAAGGCGTTACCGTGAATGTTTCAACCTGCTTTAGTGGCCAAATCATCGAAAGACGTGCAGAGCCACAAGTTACGATATTCCATTGTACCCGGTGTACAATCTGTAACCAACAAATTCTTCATTCCGGTAGATTGTTCATATACTCCGTTCATAGCGCATTTTGAAGATGATAAAAATAAGCATTCAACCACGGTATCTCCCAGAATCCGCTAACCAAATGTTATGAGCAAAGCCACATCTTCGACACACGGTTGAAACGTGCACCATTCGCGAGTGGTACACAGATCTTTGATTTGATGCTATTGTCAAGTACTGGTTAATGGTTTTTGGCACGAGAACGATGGCACTTTTACATTCCGGGTGGTTGTGATTTTCACCACTGTATAGCGGTGAGTTTATGGGATGTTAAATGAAACCTTTATTATTGTAGGATGGTGAGGCTGTGTGTTGGAAACAATAAATTGGACGTGCTCGTAGTCACGTCCTAGCTATATAAACTCTAATTGCTGTTGTAAGATATTTTTGGTAGATGTTTTACACGGTTTTTTTTTACTCCTTGAATTATCCGCTTTTGTACGTAATTTTTTAAAATGAAATTTGTACTACTATGTAATTCCTTCGACGTACGACATGTCTCGTTAACAAGTTTAAACACCATCGTATCATGTTTTTTTTAATGTGGGAAAGTTTGAACACCATCCAGGAAACGGCATCGCACGCATTACGCCAGGAAGCACCAGAGTGAGTTCCCTGTTGCCATGGTAATCACCTCCACCACGGTGCCCGGTTCACAACCACTTTCGGTTTGTCAACAGCCGCTTATAATGGTGCTAAGTAACCGGAATACCGATTGCCGCTGAGTGTCCGCTTAATAACTAGCGAAAGGATCTCAAATGTTTGTTTTGGCCATTTCCTGCACGCACCCGCTGAGGGGTATGACCGTGACCTCCTTGCGTGCGCCTGCGATGAACTTCCGATAAAATGTCAGAACCGGCATTAGTGTGCTGGATGCTGCGAGAAGAGCGTATCTTCGGGAAATTGTCGGCAAAGTTCATCCGATGATGAAAACTGCCGGTAAACAGTGAGTGTTGTGTTCGGGGTGTGTTCTACTCGGGATGCTGCCAGCATCCGGATTGTGTCTGGATGGTGTGTAGGTGTTGCGGGAATGGTATTTTATCAGCAGTCGGCAATCTGATCCATCCAGTTGTCGGCCGGAGATTGTACCGAACGAACATACGGGCATCCCGAGACATTCACCACACATCGGATGTTTCGGAAAGCGAAAGTGGCCTTTCGATGAAATGGCAGAAAAACGTGCCAGCCTGCATCGAATCGTAGCTTAAAGACGATATGCCAATAACAACCATAACGAGTGTCATCTTCGTCGGTGATAAAATGTCCCTGTGTTTGATATAGTGGTTTAAGGGAGGAACGCCAAATGCGAGTGCTTTTAACTTGTGCCGTAATGGGAAACAATGGATGCAAAAGTGTGTGAAACAAATCGTTGAATGTGTGTAAAAAGAATTAAATTCTAATAAGTAATTCTAATGATATAAGTGAAAATGGTGCAACGATTGGTTAACTACTGAATGTTTGGAAAAAGCCTTTAAGGTCTTGGAAAAAAAACCTAATAAAAACAATTATATTTTAAACCAAGTTTTTAAAAAACCAAGTAAAATTTAGTTTTAAAATTTCATAAGGCTTATCAAATCGAAGCGAGAAATTTTTAAAAGAATTGTTTTATTTTATCTATTTTGCTTTTTAGATATTTTTATTCCATTTTCCTCACTATTTTATTATTGTTTTAATATATCTTTTTGTATATTTTTTATAATTGGGTTAGGTTTACATGGTACAGTAGAGTAATATTAATGTTCACTTTATAGACAAATTAATGCTGAACGTTTGTACAAAGCCCAATTCAAATATCAAGTAGTTTAACAATTTTTCTCCATTTTTAGGCAACCTCGTGTTGACTGTAGACAATATCTTTTTACTTTTCTTTTGTGCAAAATGCAAAATAATATTTCACATCCCATTATGTGTTTTACAATAAATAACGTAATAATGAAAATAACTAAATCTATTAAGTTACAATACAGGAAACTGTTTACCTAAAAATATATTTTGTTTATTTATAGTCAAACTATTCTCAGTTTATTATACAAATCTTCTTCAACTTGGTGTAATGGCATCTCTGTAAGGGTCCATTTCTGGCTTATCTAGACTTATTTTTACTACGTAGTCGTATAGTTAGTCCTTACTTACTTTAATTATTTACTTAACGTTAGCATTTCAAAGAGTGAAAATAGGTTTGTTGTAGCTTAAAAAAAATGGATTAACCTTTAACATCTGGCTACATATCCGCCTGGTGAATACCAACGCACCTATCCAATACAGGACAGGAGCTCGAGTGTAGCAGACCGTGGTGAGATTATCGACAATACCGACAAGTGGTGAGAAGTGATGTAGAATGTGCTATAAAACCAGAGCGTAGTGCTTCACTAGTTATCGTGCGTCCGTCGTACTATCTTTCTCGCCTGTCCTGAGCCGGGCCAGACACCGTCAGTTAGATTGCATTCTTGGAATTTGAACACACAGAATGTTGCTGCTAAAATAATAGACCACCCGAAAATTCTCGGATGCCTTCAGCATCGTGTGCTGGAATCTTTCGATTAGTTGTCCAGTCGGTTCGGGTAAGTTCTGTGCCCTGATCCTGGCTTGTCGCCTTCGAACCAAACCGAACCAAACCTGCCCGAACGAACCGTCCGAAACATGATGCAGCAGCGAAGATGAACGAGGCTCCTAACGATGTGGCATCCAGTGCGGTAGACTACGAAGATCTGATGGCACCATGGGCCTACAATGCGGCCGCCATCACCCTGTTCTGTATCGGTTTTTTTGGATTTTTTCTCAACCTTTTCGTAATTGCCCTAATGTCCAAGGATATGCAGGTGAGTGTGGAGTTTGTTGCGTATCGGTAGAAAACGTTGCTGAATGTTTATCGAGGAAATTGTGAAGTTGTTTAACACCACCACAGCATACAGATAAGAGCATTACCATGAAAGAACCATCCAAAGGAGAATGTGACACAGCAGGGTGAATCCATTTCCTGGTTGAAATGAATTCTGTCAACACATTTGACGAGACACTGCTGAAATGACATGTAGGAGGATATGTGTTTTACGGTCCCGTTTGCTTCGGTTACCCGCAGAAACTTTCCTCCCCCAATTGGCATGGAAATCTTTCATCGGTTGATAGCGAACGCATTTGATACGAAGATACGGACAGGCGGAATGATTTTGTGTGATTCGTTTTCTGCTTTTTTTGATGAAATGATTGCCCTATTTGTGCTAACGTGCGGTACACATCGCGGTCCTGTTTTTCTTCCCATTTCAGCTATGGACACCGATGAACATCATATTATTCAATTTGGTTTGCTCCGACTTTTCCGTGTCGATCATCGGCAACCCACTGACGCTTACGTCGGCCATCTCGCATCGCTGGATCTTCGGACGGACGCTGTGTGTGGCGTACGGGTTTTTCATGTCCCTGCTGGGTAATTCATTGTTTGCCATTTTAAATTGTTGAGTGAAATTAATAGCTTGATGCGTGACCTTCAACAAATATTATTTTAATCGTTGGAACATTCAAAGGTTTCTCAAACTTTCAACCGTTGACAAGCTATTTGACTATACAATTCTCTTGTCTTTGGTTTGATTGGTCTTGGTTTGATTCTTTTATCTTTGCCGTTAGTAGCACCCCAGCGCTATTCTTCTAAAATTGATTTTTTTTTTCGTTCTTTTTTTGTTTCATTTTTAGCAGACTTTTGTTCGGTTGTTTCCTGTTTAAGGAAACGTAAAACGAGCCGCTTCAACCAATCAAAAGCGAATGATTACTTTGAAAGAATGAACAGTTCCGTTTCATCTGCGTTGGTTGTCATACGATTTTTTTATGTTAAAATGAAATACACACTTTTCGTTCCGTTTCATGTTGGGATTATTGCTCTTTGCAGCATCTTGTTTTAAAGGCCACCTTTAACCTTTCCGTTGCACATCAATAATCAATAATCAAATCAGAAACCCTTGGAAAGAAGAGTGTAAGGTTCGCTACCCGTGAAAAGATCTCTTTTTTTGTCTCTTAATTTATTCCAAGCACCGCATGGAAGAAGCCAGAAATAAGGATCAGGAGAAGTTACACTTGAATCGTACGGCGATAATCACTTCGCCACGTTTTTTTATCCCATTTTTTATAACCGTGTCGACTGACAAGAACCTTTCGTTTTGTTGATCTTTCATAATTAATATAGATAGCATCTAAGATTTACTGGTAAATTTTATTCCACAATAAACCACACTAAAACATTCCCGTGACGGATGGTTCCAGCTTTCAGTTTGATCTGCAGATTAATAGCAAAGTGTTTCAAGTTTGTTTTGAAGTCTTCGACTCTGGTGAGGCTTTAAGGTGCGAGTGAGCATCCAAACGACGTCCACACGTTAAGAGGACAAGATACAAACACAGATTCAACCGAAAGTATTTACCCTAAAACGTGGGTTTACCAACGATGGTTTATGTGGAACTCGTTATGGTTTGCCTTTTCTCCGGCCGCCTAATATTACTAGCTGTCTTTACATGCTCATGTGATGGGCAGCAAAGTTCTACGAAACTTTCCCATTCTCGCCTAAAAACTGTGTGCTGACGAAGGATGAAAACGAGCTTTGTTCACCAAAAACAGCCTTTGGCACACTTATTCGATTTCGTAATGGAGAAATTGTGTTACGTTGTGACATTGGGACTCGCGTCCCTTTATTCAGTAAAGAAACAATGGCACATACTTAGTTTTGCTGAAGTTAGCTTCACGTTGGCAATGATAGGCGATAGTAAACTAGGAACATAAATCCATCAATACACAATACACGAATCTATTTAATCTGTTTGGTTCCGAATTGGATATAGAATGTTGGTAACGAGACGGAGAGGGGTTTTTGTTGGTGGTTTTGGAATTTGAATAGAACTTCTTCAACTGTGGTAAAGTTGTGGTAAATTTTATCAACATCTAAACCTTGTTTTCTTCTCAGAAAAAAATTATTTTAAGATACAAAGTAAGCCTTTTGTTTTGATTGGAAAATAACGAAAATAATGAAATTATCATAAAAGTTTGTAGTTGTAGACATTTACAGTTAATATTAGTAGAAATTGTAGAGAAAAAGATAATAAAAGTAAAAAAAAAGTTCAGGACTTTACAAATCTTTCAAAAGTGTTCTGCTGTTAAAGTAAAACATTGTAACATTGATAAAAAACAGAAATAAATTGCATAACGAAAAAGAGAAGGAAAAAACCATATCAAAATGATGCATTATCGATTTGCAAAGATAAATATCATCTATATAAATGGGAAAACATTTAATTTTGTTTTATGATTGTATAACTTTTCCCGTTCGCCCACAGTTTATGTTCATGAGCCATGAAACCATTACCCATTATTAATAATTATTATTAAAAGAAACCTCTCATAAACCTCAATGATTTTGATTATTGTTAGAATTCAAGCCAAGCTATAGGCGGAAAATAACAAAAACTGTCACAAGAAGAAAAATGTTGCAAATTATGTCACGTGGCACAGAAATTGAACGATGAGCATATTCCATTTCCCATTTACTTACTTCCGGTAGAGAAGATTCCTCGCGGAAGAAAGATTATTTTCTGAGCAGTATGCAAATCATTCTTTCATTGATGTATTTTCATTTCGTCTAGCCAGAACAATAATTCACAATTTGAAGCACGAGGCTGTAAGGGAATTTAAGGTCATAAATATTGCCAACAGCGAGATCTTCGTGAATCTGAAGGTGTTTACGTTTTAGCCCCAAAGGCCCCCATTCACCTGATCCTAGGGACATTCGTTGTGTAGAAAGTGTACTGTTTTGCCCGTTTTATGTTATTTCCATACCATTCTCACACTCCATTCGTACTTCAAAGTCAATTGTTTCTGGGGTCCGTCGTGGAAGAATATTGTAATTGCAGGTGACTCGGAAAGTTGTAAGCGTATCATGTTCGCCTGTTTTGCTTTTATGAGCCGTACCGGGTTTTTTTTATTCATTGCTTGGGGAATCATTTTCTTTGATATTTTTATCACTTGCCATTCCAGGAATAACCTCCATCACGACGCTTACCGTACTGTCGTACGAACGGTACTGTCTCATCAGTCGCCCATTTTCATCACGGAATTTGTCACGCAAAGGAGCGTTCCTGGCAATATTCTTCATCTGGGGCTACTCGTTTGCCTTAACCTCGCCGCCACTGTTCGGCTGGGGAGCGTACGTAGAGGAGGCAGCTAACATTAGGTGGGTACCAAACGGCATACCCGGGGCAGGACCGGTGTAAGTCAACCGTTGTGTCGGTCAGTGATGCGTAGTTGCTTGCATGCTTAGTTTCGTTTTGTGACTTAAGCTGTGCTTTAATAGCAGCAAGGGTGCAATTAATGGAGTGGAGGCTACTTGGAGTAGATGAGGTTGAAGATCAGAACATTTCACAGGGAAATAACATAAATTAGCTCGTCTGTCCAGGCAATGCGTAGGTATTTTTGAGTTTAATTATTCGTGGGACTTTAAGGACACTAGAATTAAGTAGTAAAGGAATACTGATGCCGTGAAGTAACATTCCCAACATGACGTGATACCGGATGGCATAATGAAATGTTTTAATGGATGGCATTTTACAGCAATGACAGTACGTCTGGACAATGCTTTTCCAACTAAAGGACGATGTTTATTTGTACTTGCTACAACACAACTTGTGTAATGGAGGCGCAAAGTCTCCGAAATACAAGAATCTACAACTTGTTCTACTACAATTATATTTAAATTCATCTAATAATGTTAGGATTTTTAGTTCATTGAACGAAAGATAATTTTGTGGAAAATCTAATCAATCTTATCGTAAGATTCTATTGAAAATCTAACTAATCGAATCTTTTCAATATAGAAGTGACTCGAAACGAATGCTACGTGCAGTTGGATATTCTCCAGGGAAATAATGTTTCTTGAAAGGACTGCAAGATTGATTGAAACGTACATGTCCTAGGAATGGGTTAGCTTGTCGAATGCAGTTTGTATACTATCTATCGAAAATTCCATCATACACGCACATATCGAACGATGCATTCACATTCTAGGTAATGGTGAAATTTTGATACTGACGTTGCTACAAAGCATTTGGGCTTTGGCATTAGAGTATCGTTCCATCTAGAAACAGGGCTTACGAGGGACCCAACAGCGTACCCGTTTCGGGGGAAATTGAGTACCTTTTGTCAAGGATATGCAGTGAGATTGGATTTATTTTATCTTCCACATTCGGCGGATCGTAATTACAAATGACGATGGGATCCTTTTGTTGTCGGTCATGATGATCGAAGCAGATTACTGGGTTTGGTTGCGGAACTATGTACATCCGTCGTCTGTCGAATATGTATAGTTAGTGTGTTTGTATTCGTACAACCGTTTTGAAAATCATCAGTATCAGTAAATCATCAGAAGACGTGCACGATGGTAATGTTAGTTGATGTTTCGCTGTGTATAGCGATTGGGCGATTTTTTTAAACATCTCTAAATAAGTAACGAGTATGCTGTTTGTTGTTGATATTTTATCCAGTTTGTATAACGTTCCTTACCCCGTCACTACATCCTTAGTAATTGTCGCGTTTGCGACAATTTTGCTAAATTTCCCAAAAAAAAGCTAACGCTGTAGCCTTATGAAATTTTCATATTTTTAGATTTTTTTTTATTTTTTATTAATTTTTTGTTCTTTTTTTAATTTAAAGCATTATTTGAGTGAAAAGAAACTAATTTCAACAAATTTGCATTATAATACATCAATTTATAAATTTTGCTAAATTTCCCAAAAAAAACTAAGGCTATATAGCCTTAGGAAATTTTTAAATTTCTAGATTTTTTTTATTTTTTAATTATGTTTTATTCTTTCTGAAAATACACGTATAGGGACTTTTCGAATTTTTTTATATAGTTTCGCAAAAAAAAAAATGTATTGGGTTCGCAAACGCTACAATTGCTAAGCGTTTAGTGACGAGGTTAGAAAATATTACCTAATTCAATAAAGTACTGGGCGCCTCCAGCCATATTTGTTCCAAAAAAATGGAAAATCTTCTACGGTTGTAAATCATTGGAGAAAAATTCTAATTATATTTTTGCATCATAACATGCATATATAATTTCTTTGTGAACAATATTTATACAAAAAAAATCTAAACATATCATTGTTTGTATAAATAATAAAATATTGCTGCATGTTGATGGACAGGAACAATACGTCAATATTATTCTATTCCAGCATCGGCAATGGGCGTTGGGCAACACAAATCTTCCATCTTATTTTTCCTATGAAATACACATGTTTTGTTTTGCTTTGTTTTTCATGCACGCCAAACGTTCAGCTGTTCGGTAAACTGGGAATCACAAACGAAAAACGCCACGACGTACATAATTTTTCTGTTCGTTTTTGGACTTGTCGTCCCGCTGATCGTAATTGTGTACAGTTACACCAACATCATCGTAAATATGCGAAAGGTAAGTTACGTGTACGCAAAAAGTCATGTGTTAAAATTGCATTCTAACCACAGCTCGAATGTAACCCATTTCATTTCCATGCTACAGAATTCGGCACGTGTGGGACGAATAAATCGTGCCGAGCAGCGCGTCACCTCCATGGTGGCGGTGATGATCGTTGCGTTTATGGTCGCGTGGACACCGTACGCCATCTTTGCGCTGATCGAACAGTTCGGGCCGCCGGAGCTGATTGGTCCCGGGTTGGCAGTGTTGCCAGCGCTCATCGCCAAATCGAGCATCTGCTACAACCCGATCATTTACGTCGGCATGAACACACAGTTCCGGGCAGCGTTTACCCGGGTGCGGAACAAGGGAGGTATGCAAATGGCGGACCAAAATACCACCACCATGCAGCGGGAGCTCACCAAGAGCAGCCGTGATATGGTGGAGTGTAGTTTCGATTTCTGTCGTAAGAAAAATCGCTTCAAAATTAGCCTAGTGAAGCCGACCGCACCGTTGTCGGTGGTGGACGTGTCGAGCACCTCGCATCCAGACAAGGGAACGAGCCGTTCACCGCTGGACCAAACGGTGCTGAACGAGATGAACGATGATGGTGCACGCGAACGTAGCGGTGGCTATGCCGGCACCCGGTTCGTGCGTCCAGACTTTGAACTATCTGTGATTAATAGTGGAAAATCGATACTGATAAAATCGAAGAATTTTCGGTCCAATTTACTATAGAAAGCGTGCACGTGATAAGAGTAAATCAGTGAAGTAAGTAAGTATAATGGTTTTGTTTTGTTTTGATTTTATTAGTGAGTTAGTTTAGGGTGAGTAGATTCAATGAATATCCGTCTGCACAATGGACCAATTCGAATCGGAACGTCATGCAGGAGATGTACTCGACAGTTGATTGTTGATTTTTCCATCGCTCGCTAAAAGCATGAGCCCACTTTTAGTGAGCGATGGAGGTGTTTAATTTATTATATCCTCTTATATCAGTTCGATTAATACGAAACGTAAATGTGTGAAAATCAATGCAATTGTAACAGCAACGAGCTTTTGGAATAGACACTCAAAAACACGAGATGGCACTATACTTCAACCCACCAAACATGACCGTAAACAGAGAGAATGTTGAATGTTATAGTTGAGGTAATTAGAAGAAGCGGTATTTCTTACAAATACTGTTGAGATTTAAGCAAATGTTCATATTTTAATCAAAGATGAGGAGGGAGAAAGAAAACAAAAACAAGTGCGATCCCTTCCTGTGGCAAAGATTCCATTCAAATTGGCCTATGAATGTGACGATAATTTCGTTGTCACACATCTTGAATGTGATCCAAACGAGTCGATTGCATTGAAAATTGTTAGCTGCAGGAACGAATAAATATATATTTATTTTGCATGTAAGAAGAGAAGAATTACACGTTAAACATGGAATAAAAAATGTCATGAACAAGTTCGGAATAAATGTAATTGATTGAATTTTAAATGAATTGTAATGATTCAATCGTTAGTAAGTAATATTTTTCGAATCGGACAAATAAATAATGTAGTTGAATCAACAAATCATATTTGGTCGATGTTTGTGTTCGAAATTTTAAGAATTAAATTGAAACATTATCATAAGTTTATTATTACTAAAGTAACGAAGTTTTAACCAATTTGGCCATCATTTGTTATAATTGTCTTGAGTGTCTTTGTGCAGTAAATCTTACAACATTTACTATTGATCGTTTGAGAAACGTTTCCTTTCATTGTAGTTCTTAGAATCGTTTCAAAAGGTGCTAAATCGTGTTTGGCAATGATGAAACAATAACGTGAGCTGTGGTTATGAACCTGGTAAAATAATCCTTTCACTCTTCTGAACGGATCGAAGCAAAACGGAACGACACAAAGGTAAGTAGACCGGAGAATAAATTCCATGGAATACGTCTGAAATGGTGTAGGAGAAATGAAGGTGGTAAAGAGTACACTAATGCCGGTAGTGTGGCTTCCAATTCGTTTCATGGTTTGTGGCAGTTATTTTTGTAAGCATCTCACACAATTGAGCTAACCTTTTGACGTGGTGGGATGGAAGAAGGTGCCCCAGATACACCACCGTTGCATAAAATAGCGGGTCGGTGTACTTTTATTACTGGAAATGTATTACGCCTAACCGATAAAAGCCACGTGCATTTCGCTCACGTGCCGATATGAGATTGAATGTTGAAGTTAAATATTTTACGACCTTTTTGCGATGTACACAGAGAACTTGAAAATGATTGAAACTTTTACTTCCTCCACAACAGGTTAGTGGCGAGAAGCGACGAGGAAGCCATCTTGCCACGATACAAAGCATTGCATAACGTTAGGCGCTTATTGATGTTTGCCTACAGTTGTTGACACATTATTGTAATATACATTACGGTTTGATAGTTTTTTTTCGTAGAATAAACTAATTTTATTGTATTGTGCTTTGTATCATTGATCTCTTTAATTAATAATTTTTATAGTTTTCCATCTTTCTTTTTTTACAATCATTAAATGAATCTAAATAAATGTAGATATTCACTCCTACATACTCCTATATGTGGAGTTCATAATTTAAACAAAATTTAGACTGCAGTTTTCCGGTTTTTTCCACAAGGGCTCTAACTTACCAGATAATCTGTGCGCAAAAGGAAATTTAACATATCTTCATGCAAGCAATATAAAAATAATTAGAAGAAAATTTTTGTGGTAATATGTAATCTAGATAGTAATCCTCTCCCTACCAGCGTTACGTAATTTTCGACTGATCCCTTATTATATTTCCTTTTCTTCTTTCTAATTTTAACAGGATATAAATTTTAAACTTACATTTGGTCATTCAGAGAACACACTTTCTAGTAAAAATTGTGAAAAATTTAGAAAAAACTGAATCAATTTTTTTTGGTTTATGGACAAGTTTCCGTGTATTATTACTATCGAAATGTTCTATCAAACATATGAAATATTACATACTTTAGCTTATAAATTCCGCACCATTCCATACTTGTCTTGTGCAAGTTCTTTAGCAACTTGCATCCACCTGAATTAAACTCTCGAATGATCCAATGCATGCGGCTTGTTCGGTCAAAAAACCAGTTCGTATCGCGTTTGCATCGCACATGGTGCGAGCTCAATGCTCATACTACGCCACCAACCAACACCGGCATACACACGTTCTCGGCGATTCCGCTTGGTAAGACGCTCGACCCGTTCCGATCAAAGATTGTCGTCCACTGTGAAGGATCTGGCATCGGGTGTGCTGGTAGGTCAGGATCATCGACGTTTTGCAGCCCTGTCCATCGCAACATAAACCGGCACAGCACCCCATTAGCGCAATGGAGTGAGTCAACCGGTATCGGGTGGATTGGCTTAATGTCGGTTCACCGTAGCCTTTTCGTACGTGATTATGCGTTCCCCCGCTGGTTTGCTGTCGGATATCTGTTGCATTCGATGCACACCGTAATCATGGTCGAAGTGACGCTGGTCGGTGGTTAGATTTCGATAGATAGCAACGTTGGTGGGTTTGAAAATTATGAATGCGGTAATGCGTAACCCGCCAAGTGATGCATTAGCAGTATCAACATTGCACACGTGATGCTGTACGGTTCGTTCTTATGCTTCTGGTGCCCGCAAAACACTCTTCAGATATGACTCTCATTACGGACCATACTGATACAGTACGACAGCAGGATTGAGTCTTGAGCAATGTGCAACATAAATGTTAGTCATCTCCGGTGCGTTATCCTACTGTGAGATCTGGTGGAAGCAAATAAAAAAACAAATCTCCCAAAACCCCACGCAGTGGTGCAAAAAAAACACCCTAAACACAGCACGACTTTAGCAAGCTGGTCTGCAAAACATTTCGGAAAACAGTTTTTACTCGTTTTACTCTTTACATTGTGGATGATACCGGCGTAAGGTGGACGAGCGGGCCATGTTTATAGTCCATATGTACCGCAAGCTAAATGGGCAACATGTCCAAACAGTTGGTTAATAGCAGGGAGGGAACTAAAGAAAAAAAAACCGAAAAACCAAATCTACACTCACAGATTATCCCACCCCCAAAACTGGCGGGTGTTTTTTCCCTGTCCACCGTATGTATGTATTTACTCGCTTGTCAAACACACCGTGCAGGAAACACTTGCTTTGCGCTAATGATTAGAACATACGTCTGGTGCTTATTACACCACACAGGTATCGTTAAACTTTATTATAATCTTTCAATTAAACTTTACTAAAGAAACATTGCGATAGAATAGAAGCAAATATTACACTTGTTTTCCTAAACCAATCAGGAAGGAATGTAAGGTTTCGAGTACGTTCTGTATTTACCGCATAATTTCTATTGCTGGTAGAAATGTGAAAGTAAACAATTTGTGGCCAGCTGGCTGGGTGTTGCTTGATTCTGATGGATGAGAAACGAGATGGTGTCATGGGTGTCAGATGTTGATCATGTGTATGTACACACCACAAAAATACAGCTTGCATCGGCTTTACTTTTCACCGTCTGCTTTTTTGTGCATGTTGTTCTATGCCTTCTTTTGTGAGTTTTATTTTTTTAGTAAAAGACATGTGTCGGAGGCAGATTTGTTGTCATTTTGATGATTGATTGAAAATGGAATGTTTGAGAATTTTTTAAAATTTCCTCTATCAGAACCTGGAACGTTGTGTTGCGATGAAGGTGTAACAAATTGTATTGTAATCTTCAAAGCTTTTTTTTAAATCAAGGATTTATCTAAACATTTACCTTATTAAAATCATTTAATCACGTAATTAAATTTGCCATAAAGCCGAATCCCTTAACATGATTTATCAAACGTCACATTACAAAAAATCATCACCCATACGAAAATTGACCTCACCAGACAAAAGCTTAGGAAACGTTGAACATTATTATGACCGGCTTAGTTAGTTTTATCATGCACGCTAATGAGTACTGTCAAGTGCAACAGCACACCATGAGCATCTAGATTGTGTAACCTGGACAAACATGCGCCCATGTTTCGGTGTTTGTTTCTCGGGAAAGGATTTTACGACTTAACAGGAGCATACTTTTAATAAAGACAGTATGTGTTAGCGACACCACCACCACCACCCCCTCGGTAGGTAGGTGTAACGATCTCATAAAAGTAATGAAGACAAATAAAAGCACCGAGCTGCAAAAATTTTCCCGCCCGTCCATTTGGTGCACGTGTTTTGCCGCTGTACGGTAGTGTGTATGCGGTGTGGCCGGGTTTATGTGGTAACCGACCGCATTAGATTGCAGGCAAATTAAGTGTGTTGTCGTGCCCTTTCGAAAAGGAGGTTTTTTTTGCTTTGTACGATACTGTTACTGTTTAAAATGATGGTACAAGAATATGAATCTTGTTTAGTGGTTGTTGAAACATTTACAAACCGCTAGATGTTGAAATTCATTGCGAGAATAGACGGAACGGGCGGAAAAATCCAAGCAAACGATAAATGGAAAATAAGATTTGCGTTTGCAGAGCACAGAATTGTGGTTTTCTTTGTATGCTGTACCATATAAAAAAATGCATCAGCCCTACAACGACTATCGATTATATTGCAGTTGTTGCATCCAAAGCGAATCATAAGAATTTACACGATTTTCATGTTGCATTGGCTCGACGATTTACTGGGGTCATCATAATAAAACTAATCTAGAAGGAAATTGAACTACGATTGTTGGTGCTTGACAGCTAAGGAACGTGTTAAAAAAAGAAAAAAAACATAAAATTTTCTGATAACTGATAATTGATTTGATAATTGTTGTAAACTCAAAACCTTTAGGAAAAAAAAGAAAACAGTAAAGAGAAAAAGGAATAAAAAAGGAAAAAAAATTAAGAAGAGAAGAAAGAAAAAATAAAAAAGGTATTCGATTGTACTAAAAAGACAAAAGAAACTTCAAACACACGTAAGTGTTATCAAGACTCGTCAGAAAATTGTAAAACAAATAAAGAAAACAACAAAAAAACATGATCAAGCTTGATCGTACCATACAATTGAAAGAATTAATATTTAACAACGCAATGTCAACGAAGTTCGCAAAAGCACGCACCGAAGCAACAAAACAACAAGTAATTAAGTAAGCCTCCAAATGGGCTGGGGGGTGAAATGATGTCATTTCCTCCTCCCGAAATCTATTTACCCTTGCCCCCGTTTGCTCACCGCCTGTAAGCCCCCCAATATTCAGCAGCTTTATTCACGGTCGATTGAACCCAGCCAAACCGGCCCGGCTATCATTCACCAAGCCCAAGACGAATTTATGTATTTTTCTTCCCATCTAATCGCTTAAGATGCAGCCGGAAAAAGCTTTTGCTCGTGCCCTTCTCCGTTCAAGCTCTTTCTCTTAATCCCACTCGTTCGGCACACACATACTTTCCCCTTTATCCGATATTCCCTTGCTCGAGTTCTGCTGACAGGCTTGTGCCCGTGATTAAGCGTTAATATAAAAAAACACACACAGCTACACCTCCAGCAGGCAGGTTTTTGGTGCGTTTCTATGCGCTTTTGTTTTGCTGTTTTGGACCACTTTCGACCCCGTAGGGTACGCGCACGTGTCTTCCGCGACAACGATCAACCCCATTCGATCGGTACCGCTTCCTGTAGCGCGGTAAAAGGTTGATTAAGGGGGGAGGGGGGGGGGGGGAGAGGGATGAAAAGGGCGTGTGTGTGTGTGTGACGCTGAGCATGCAAAGCGCATACGGCGTACGCATAGTCTATGCGTGCTCATACGCACCTTCCCCAACGGTCAGTGATCGGCAGCATGCTCAGACACTATCATCATCATCATCATCATCATCATCAACACCAACATCATCGTGATCATCATTTGCATTCGGACGGCCTTCCCTTCTCCGATCCGGTCACCTGTGCCGTGGCCTGTTCCTCCCTCCTCCTCTTTCCTCCCCTCCTTTCCTCCCTCCAATTCCATCGTGCTACCGTGAACCTCAGACGCAACAAACCCGTCGTGCGCTTTCAGTTTCGATCGTACCGCGGCCGATTGCGGACGTTG
The DNA here is from genome assembly GCF_943734845.2 of Anopheles funestus. NCBI lineage: Eukaryota > Metazoa > Arthropoda > Insecta > Diptera > Culicidae > Anopheles > Anopheles funestus. The sequence continues at coordinate 16,989,516 of NC_064598.1, forward strand.
CTGCTTTCTGTTTCACCTTTGCACAGTACCACTTTCGAATCCACTCACTAGCCTTTATCCTGTGCTATTATTTTCGAGTTTATCCATCGAATCGTCTACCAAACCTCCAGTGAAGTACGTGGCGCCAAACAGCAACCAAAAATTGGTTCAAAAATTATATTTAAATCCTTCCCCGTGACAGCCATTTGTCGTTTAAATTTGGCACCGTAAGTGATGGAAAATGTTTTTTTTAATGTGTTTTTTTTCTGTGTTTGTGTTTTTCGCTTTTGCACCCTGTAGAGTTGTGATCATTAACGGATTTATTTATTTAAATAGAATTTATTTAAACCACATTTAAGATAAACAATTCTCTGCTCACAACCCACCCTCGTTCGCATCGTAACCGTTCACACTCCTTAATCTGTGCAAAAGCTCGCCAGCTCTTAAGCAACCGGGGTAAATCCAACCTAACCGATCGATACGTTCCAAATGTTCGCAAATTCGCTTTAGTGACCGAAACGTTTGCCATGCTTCTTGCTAGTGTTGGAGTCAACGCCAACGTAAGTTGTTCGAGCCCTTGCAAGCAGCAGGCGAACAGTGATAGAGCCGAAGACAAAACACGGGGTACCCCGCCGGAAGTGTGATCGTTTGGGGAAAGTGACCGATAGCCAAGAGTCAAAGTTGGCGCACACCAATAGCTGATCGTGCACGTGCCTTTTTGTGTTCGTATAGGTGTTTCTTTGTGTGTAAGTGAATGTGCACATGCACGATCACACGATCCGGTGTGTAAGGGTTGAATCGTGAAACAAAAACGGGATGAAGTGGAAATGATAGTAATAATATGATTTGTAACAAAAGAAAACCGGAACCCAACCACCAACCCCAACCGGAACATCTGACAGGGTGTCACCATTAACTGTCCCGAAGCTGTTTGTACAACATGGTTTACATTTTTGGGTTTTCGTTTTTTCCATTTTTTGAATGCATGTGTGTCTGTGTGTGTGTGTGCGAATGTAAAACATATTTGGTAACTGTTTTTCCACTGCTTGATCTCCCGGTTTCTTGCGTGCGTTACCCCCTTTTTCGTCCGGTTGCTACAAGCGTCCCCCAGCAATGCTCAGGTTGTGTGGTGTGAATTGATTGTGTCGTGTGAGAAGCTTGCTGCAGAAGCAAAAGAAAAGCAAGGAGAAAAAAAATTAGATATATTGGCCTGCGGGTTTGCGGATTTTGCATTAGGAGTTCCCCCCCCTTACAAAGATCTTCCGATCACGCAGAAAACTCTCACTTTCGTTAGCTTTTCAGCACAACGGTTCCGCGCATTGGTTCGGTTTGGTGGTTTGTTTGTTTTGTGATTTGCTTGCCGGTTACTACCACTACTACTGCTGCTACTACTGCTGCTGCTGCCGTTGCTGTAGTGGTAAACCGGAACGTGGTGTACGCGGATTTCTGCCCGGGTGGCATAAGAAATTGAAGGAATCGAACAAACGACACCAACGAACGCGTCACAAAGTTGCGGTTTCCGCCGTGGATAACGGGGCAAGGAGATTTAACGCCTTCCGTCCCGTAGTCGGACCACCGCTTCTGGTGCAAACCGTACTGAGCGCAAGTCGGCGCGTCGGCATCGTCACGCGTCGAGCGCTTTGTTGACCACAATCAATTGACATGTAAGTACGTTTAATGGTAGTTGTTTCTTTCTTTTTTTTTTGCTGTTCACAAGTGACCTGATCGAGGTGGTCAAGCTTTTAGGCGCCAGGCCGTGTACTATTGTAAAGGAACCATTCTGTCCATTATGTTTTCCGAGATGGGTATGGTTGGGATGGAAGGTGGTTTATTTTTGGGGTGTATGATGAGTATGTTGGGATGCGCGTTCGCCGGTAGCCTAGGGGTGAGAGTTACACACATTATGGGATGGCGTTATTTAATCTTTCATCATCATCATCATCATCGTCCGACACAACCCTGTAACCGTGTCACGTCTCTCCTCTCATTCTTCTCCCCGGTGGGGGGAGGGGGGGGGGTGTTCATCGCGATTGGTGCGGTGAGGCCATTGAGCTTTTGGCTTCGTTGAGCTGAGGGTGGACCACACAATGCCACCATGCGCTCTTGCGTCTTGCTTGTTGCGGATGAGCTTTTCTGTGCATGGGTTTTGTCCCACTGCCTGAGTGTTGTGTAATTGCATGCATGCACACTTTTCACGGCGTACATATGCCAGTACCCGCACACCTTTCTCCCTGCTTCATGTCCCATCCCACCCGCTGAACCATAAACCATCTCTTGCATCTTTTCGTATCGAATCTTTGCAACGGTAGCTCGGCAACCGTTCGTGGGGCCAACGAATGGCACAGTTTGTGTACCATGACGGTGGCCACAGCAAAAAAAAAATGGCGTGGAAATCCCCAATCCCTCCCCACCCAAGCAAATAAAGAAAATCAACCCAAAGCGTCAATGCGCTTACGGGTTTTGCTCCAACATTTTTAAGGTGGTTTTTGATTGATTTCGGCACATTTGGCACTAGTTCGATCGGGTGTGTATCTGTGCGTATTTTCTTTCTTTTCTTTTACTGTCCCGGAATTGTTGCTGTTTGAATTGGGATCACTTTGTTGTGGTTGTTTTCGCTTTTGTACCCATCTTATGAAGTAGTCGAAAATGTGATCAATCGTAAAACCGAAAGAAAACAACATTGTGAGTAAATACACCTGATGGAATACCTACGATGGAACCGTACCGATTTTAAAGCGATTCCATTCGGTCAGAGGGAATGGTATTACGCAATGAAATGTATTAATGGCGTTTTTCTTCTTTGGTCTTCACTGTGTAAATGACGTGCGAAAGTTGACGATGGGTGGGTTGGGGTTTTTTGTGCAAAAAAACAAAAAAAAAAAATTAAATCAAACAGAACATTTTGCTACTTCTGTACTGGGTGTACGACAAGAAAAGATTCCTTTTTTTTGCTTTCCCGTAAAGTGGGAAATTGCGTAGGAAATCATATTTTCACCTTCACGAAAGGGTTACTATTTGTTTTGGGTTGTGGGTGCATTACAACTTGTTGGAGCTTTTTTTCTGTAGAAGAAGAACTTCTCGAACATAAGTTGTAGGTTTGTCGGTTAATGTGCAGTTAACTTGTATGGATTTCGATTTTTGTAAAAAAAAATAAAACAAAAAAAAAATTTTCAAACATGTTCTTGTGTCTTCAACCTTCAGACACTTTCGATGCATATTTAAGTTTTGTCTTTATACTTCAAACTTTTCTTAAGATTATATGCTTTGAGAAACTTTTTTAATTAAAATTTTAAGGAACTTCCCACTTCGTTACCTTTCAGATGTTTTTTTTCAAGTTGAGTTAAATTCGATTCACAATTTTAGATAACAAAATTGTTTTTTGAAGATGAAGCTCCGAATATTTAAAAATAGAATTAAATTAATCATCGAAAACATCTATTTGTAAAAGAATTTCATTTTCCAACAGACAGATCAAGTGGTTTATTGATTCTTTAGAAATTGAGTTCGGGATATGTTCAAGCAGTTGCGAATTCCATTCCGAAGCTCAAGAAATATGGAAAGATGCTCTAGGACGTCTACCTTATCGCATTCCAGTTCATCTTGAAAAGAACCCAGTTCATCTTGAAAAGAACTCAAACTTTACCACTTGAACCTAACAACAAAAAAACAGCACAAATGTTTAAAATGACACAACACAGAAGAAATGTCCCAATGCTAGGAAACACAAATTCTGTGTTCGGAAATTGTGTGGTCGGTTCCATCCAATTACCCAATTGCTGTAGGTGGATGAGTTTGCATCCTTCACACACTATACTGCAATTGTTTAAAATGCGACCAGCGTATCAAAACGTCACCCATCCGTCAACACCTAAAATGGGACAGCCATCTTTGTCCCCGTTGGGACGAGGTGAAACGTGCAAAAATCTAATTTGGATTTAATTGCACATTTCCCACCGGGGGGTTGGGGAGGGTAAGGTTTCGGAAACACTTTGAAAAGGTTTTATAAATTGTGGTTGTGTGCTTTTTTTAAGCTATTGTTGCCCTGTAAACACACTCTGACCGGCGACGAGTGTTATGTTGTATTTTCTGTTTTTTCATTGTCTCCGCAACGGTTTAGGGAGTGTTTGGTGCAATTAATAAACTTCCAACACCAAATAGAGATTTATCGTTACCGGGGATTGAAGGTTACTTCCTTCACAATTGTCAGAGATAATCGATGCGGTGCTTTATCCTTAAACGCATAACCATTCCGTGTCGGCCCATCAGCGCATAACCGATTTTAACGCATCCGACCAGAAGGATAAACAAATCATTTAATTTTAAAACCAAACCCCCGTTTCGCATACCAACCACGGTGCATTTTACTACGCAAGGGTGAGAAATGGTTTGGTGGTAAAAGTAGGAAGATAGAGAAAGAAGCAAAAACTAGACAAAACCACCCGTCGGGGTCGTAACTTGAAACTGGAAATGGTTCGTACGTTGCTGCCCGCTTAGTTTAACATATTTCGATTCATATCCAACAACCAATCGTTACGGATGGGTCGGAAGAAACGTTGGCATGCGTGATTCGATTAGAAATTGAATGTCATCCTGTAGGCGTCGGCCTTTGGTCAGTTTGGTGGTTGAATTCATGTTTGATGGAAGAGGAGAAAAAAAAATGCAGATAATGGCGCAGCTTTCTCTATTCAAAACAGACGATCTTGTAACGCGTGTTGTCGAAGGGATTTTTATACAAAAAAAGGTTTTTCTTAAAACAAAATAGCTCTTTCCATAAATGCAGTTCCTGAATTTATGGCTGGCTTGATTGATCGTCCAAAAATGTAATTTGGTCAGCATTCAAGACTGTCCGGTCTTTTTTGTCTCAATACTCTACAAGCCATTAATTACGAAACATTTTTAAATTATTAATTACCGATTCGTTTCAATAACAATTTCCAGTTTGAAAGACCACCTTATCAACTTGGTAGCTTATATAATATATAGCAGTAAGTTAACCGGTGAGTCACATCACCGAAGGATACGCATATCCAAACTAAAACCCTCCAAAAAAAACAGCAAAAGCCGATAGAACGCTGGTAGCTTTTTTGAGGGTGAAAATGCAAAATAATTGCGTGGGAACAAAATGTCGTACGCACCGTGTCGCATAAAAGGTGTGTCGCGAAACAAGAAGAAGAAGGACGAAAACATAATAAAAAAAAACCCGCTCAAAGAAGTGATCTTCGCAACCCTCAAGGTCGTTCCACCGGTGGCGGCTGTACAGAAACAAAACAAAGAAGCTTGCAAATAAAATAAAATACAAACAAACAAAACCCAAACAAAAAAAAAACACAAGCAAATCGACACACACCGAAATACCCGAACGAGGAAAAGCACACCGGCCGCTGCTCACATTCAGGTCAAGGATAAACACAAGCACCACATGATCTGGTGCTCCACTCGTTTGCTCACACTCGGAGCTTTTACTTCCTCCCCCTTCTCCGGGGTAACTTCTGCCACCCTCTTCCCCTTCGCTTCTCCCTTTCTACCTGCCCTCCCCCTCCCCTTCATACGCCACTTAACTTCGTTCCCGTTTAACCACTTATCTCCGCATCTTATGCTCCTTTCTTTCATCCGGGCGTATGAAATTAAGCGCACTACAGCAAAATGGCTCGCAGCGACGACGAAATTGTTTCATCGCTGTCTCGTCATCCCGGCCGAGTCAGTCATACGCGTTGCGTAATGTTTCATAGTCTCATTCGCAAGTACATTACCTGCGTATGGATGTCTGTTTTTTTTGTTGTTGGCTGTATGAATTTCAATGCAAAAAGTAACCTTTTTTTTGTCTTCTAAAAACCGTGCCATCTCGTCTTCGGGATGGGATGAGCTTGGTAGGGCACAGTGTCACGGTGTCTCGGTGTCACAATGTAACACGGTTGTGATGTGATGTTTGTGTAGAGGGTTTTTTTTTTAATTTGCAAATGAAGCATTTTTAGATTATTATGTGTGGGTCATGGTGAGGTTTTTTATATGTGTTACATAAATTTTCCCTCACAAACCAATTGCAGACAATGGCGCATCGTGTCTACGTCCATTGACTGTTCTTGGCGACGTACAGCATCCATCTGGAGGTGTTATTTACGGTGGTAGCATATTTCAAGGTGATACTCAAATACCTTTTTGGGCAGGATAAAACCATGACTCATTCCAGGGTTTCAGCAGAGCAGCATATTTAAAGTGGGAATTTAATTAAAAATTAAATTATATCCTTTTGGTTCCTAGACTGTCTGCTGTTGAAATTAAATTTATGTCATTTTATTATTTTTTGACAGATTTTTTATGTTTTAAATTTTCTTTACAAGGGTTCTTTGCTGCTGAGTTGAGAGTCAATTCTGCTAAATTGATAATTTGCCGATAGAACAAAACAACCTTTCGTTGAACCTGACAGTTCATACCTTCGAAAACCTTGTAAATGTACATTTTAAAACATTTACATCTGTGCCGAATAGAGTAATTTTAAAACTTTAATTCGTTCAGTTTGTATTGCCATTACACAAAGAATCAAAATGGAGTAGAATGGAGTAAAAGCTTTCAGCAGTACAGTAACAAAACGCAACTTGTTTTATTTACAATCTCATTTAAAAAAAAACCAACAATTCTTACCTAACCTTCACGCGTGACATGGTGAATGGGAAAAATCTGCAACGTTCTAGGAACCAACAATTCTCCCGTCTCCAGCTACATTATTGCCATTGCCAAACTCGTATTTCTGCTTTAAGATGTACCACCCAATTCTTGCAGTTGCTGGTAAAGTGCAACCATGTACCTTCACTTAAACTTCTTCGGTTTTGTTCGAAACCGAATACGTGGGGGGTGAGGGCTACATGATGCACTACGCGTAATCAATCGATACGAGTACATTAACCTGTTCCGGATAGCCTTGAGACAAGGTCAAACGGGTCTGATACTCGTGGACATTTTAAAAACCAGATGCGCATCACACACGACCATTAAACGTTCATTTTCCTTGTTGTACCAAATGGTGCCCGAAACAATTTTCAGGAAATAAGGAAGTAGGAAATAATTCATTAAAAATAGTTTCTTTTAAAATCAAGCGAACGTGTTGGTATTTGCTGATAGAAGTAAAGTTTGTGATAAAAATTATTCAAAGAGAAAAAAAAAACATTTTTGCAAACATTCTGTGTTTTGATAATAATAAAAAACTGATAAAATGACATGCGATGGGAGAATCCTTTTTTTCTCACTTCATATTTGTTTTATGCGCCCTTGTACAAACATTTGTACAGGCTTTATCCACAGGCATTTATTTTTACTTTTCATTTCCGTGTACTGCGAAAAAAAACACATACAAAAAAACTATGACAAGGCAACGGGGATTTTCAACCATCCAGCATCCTTTCGCGTCCCTACGCCAAAAAGTGCATAGTTGGTGCTTTTATCATACGAAATCCTGCAGCATCAACTTTACGCTCGGTTTACGCCTCTCTTTTTGTACATACGTGAAGAGGCGCCTTTAAACGTCACCATTTTGTTAGCTTCCCCTGCTAACTAACGGGCCAAAAGTGTCCGGCAACTCAAAGGATCCATCAGACCACAAGCTCACTCGGTGGTATGCTACAATGTGCACGAAATTAGAATTTCACGGTCAGATGTGGCTTTGGCTTTCCACTTAGTAAACGTTTATGCATTTGTTTTCCTGGTTCGTACGAAATCACGATGCTAAAATGTTTAAACTGAGCAGTTTTATTGTTTCAAAGTACTCACTGTGTATTGTGCAGCATTTTATAGCATTTTATAGCACGAACCATTCTTTCAAAGGACATGCGGCCAACACAGGTACACCGTTGGTATGTTCCTGGAAATTCTTTACTTCCAATGGTGTGCATGCGTGTCTAGAAGGTAAAAGTTGTTACAGCTTCCTTGTAACGAATTTCCACACACGTTTTTCAATTTTACACCAGTAATTCCCCAAGCAACCGATATGAGTGATTTGCAGCAATTGTGCCATGATTTGCATGAATCAAGGTTATCCCTACACGCTGGGTGCACCTGGCGCCGCTTTTTATTTTCCCCTGGTGTAAAGAAAGGTAGAAATATTCAATTTTATTTTGATACATTTGCGTCACGAAATATATTTTATTCAGCTCTGGTAGAATATTGTACTTTTCGGTGATGTGAAGCGTTTAATTTCGTGACTGTTTCTTGATTACATTTGGCATTATACGTGCCGTGTTCAGAAGAGATTTTCAACAGGGAAACAGTGCAACTTTCCAACAAGTACTTGAGGAATACATCATAAAGATTTTTCGTAATCGTGACAAATGCGGAATGATGTTCAGGGTATACGACTCGAGTAACATTTTCACATAATCGGTACTTAAAGTATCAATAGTTAATGCCGCCGAACTACTTTCCAAGATGCATCGGAACTTGCAGATGGGAGATTTGTTTAAATTATTGATGCTTTAAATCAGAGTTTCAACTGCTGCAACAGGAGAGTTCATATCTCAGTTTGTTCTAGTGCCACATCTCAAAACAAACAACAATGTAAAAACTCGCATGCAGTAGGGTCTATTTTTTGTATGATTTATTTTAATTTAGTACTTTAAATTCTAAATCCTTATAATCATTCTTCCATTCTGTTTCAACGCTCTGAAAAGAAAGGTTTTTCTCATCTCTTATCTACATTTCTGGGCTGGTCAAGCAACACAAATTTCCCCAGAGGAAATAGACAATACGAAATAAAATGAGGAAAATAAGATCCGTGCTGAAGAGAACCTCATATATTTTCATTAGATTTACTCCCATCTCAAGATCCTCTGTATTCCTAATTAGTTCCTAATGATGCATATATCTCCCCTCTAGTGTCTGGTAAACATGATGATTGAAAAACAGTTAGTTTGAAAACTTAATGGCACAATTCAAATAAACCAATTTACTAACATTCAAAAGAAAGGAAATGAAAGCATTTCTGAAGCTGAAGCTGACAGCAAAAAGTCTGCTGATCATTTTTTTCTTTCCCAAAGGAAATTAGTCAGTTAGCCCTTTTTAAGTATAATGTATCCATTGTGTATGTTGGAAGCAATATTTATTGGATCATTGATCGTGGTTTCTCCCGCGGCAAAGCAGTCATTATGAAGGTGCAGTTGAACTCTGTTTGAACTCGTCAACAAATCAACTAACCGTGAATTCGATGGCAATACCAGTGTAACCAGTTGTGACGGTACGATCAAACAGAGCGGACATTGTGTTTACGATAAAGGTTTTTGTTTATGTTAGCCAGTGTGATGGTTTTGCGCGATGGTTTCCTGACTTTTTTTTTGTTTAGGTTGGTTTGTTTGTTTTTTATTTATTTTCATGTAAAAAGAGTAAAGTTTTGATCGTTTTGCTCATATAATTTGTAGGTTTTTCTGTAATGTATTAATGTTCTACATTTAACTAGAGTTTGACGAAATGTTTGAGAATTGTTTTATCTTTAAAAATAGCAAAGCTTTATTATACACTTATAAGTGAATTGATAACTGGTTTGAAATCATACAACTTTAAAAACAAGTTTGATATTTACTCAATGTTTGTAAGTACAAAGAAATCTCTTACAAAACCTCCTTAAACAAGTACTCAGAAGAGCAGAAAACGAAAAAAATATTAGATTCATTACACCAAAAACGCACTGCCTAGCTCGAGGACCCCCTTCTGGTTTCGTGATAGTTTTTTTTTCTTTTCTTCTTACCGCATGGTTTGCATAAAACGAGATCAAGATAAGCGTTCTCGATCGACCGGTGTGCCAATAGCTGACCTGAAAAATCATTGTAAAAAAAAATAAAACCATCACAACCTGCTAATTGCATGCGTCAAGCAGGTCAGCCCAGCCAAACCGTTCATGAAAAACCGTTTCTTGGTCAAGAGGAAAGCAGCAGCGTCGAAACGCCTAGATTGGGCCCCATTCGTCCGAGGATCATGAATTACAGCGTATGACCGTATGGCGTTATGCAATCCATGCGGCATATGTACCGGTCGGCACTATAAACTTTCCGCCTGCTTCGGACTGTATCTACAGGCAGCCAATATTGGTGCTACATGGCGCAACAATAACACCGTGTTTGCTTCTTCCTTTCTTGTGTGTTTCGGTGTGCGACAGTGAAAGTTTGTTTACTGCTGAACCCGGTTGCGCAGTGTTGCTGCCATTTCGCTTCCCGCTATGTAATGTGTGAAAAGTGTTACAATGAACTGCAATAATTCATTTGTGCAGATTGTAGAATTAAATATTTCAAACGAGTTAAAAAATGAAAAAGAATAAAATGACATTAATTAATTATTTTTTTTTCTCAATAGTTAAGGGTGGAATCGTTTTAATACAATTCCAACTCAAGAAAACTATTATTCTAACAAGCAAACCAGTGGATGAGAAATGTTACACGAAATACACAGCAAAAAATGTTGTTTAAACTTTCTAATATCGTCTCAAGCCAATTAAATTGTCCGTTCTGAGTATGTGACATGAACCGTACTGATAGATGTTCTGTCCCATAACAAGTTTTCGTACAAAAAAAAAAGTTCCATTGGCAGACCAATGCAATTTTCAACATCTGACCGTGATGACTTCTCGTCGAAGGTAAAGCAAACAGCAGTTTTCCATTCCATCCGTTACTGGACGGGACATTATGAAATGTTTCCAAGTATCGATGTTTACCATATTTGTGTTTGACATCAGAGGGTACCGTGTACTAGTTTGGTGTTTTCTTCATGGTCGACATGATCGATCATACTTTATCGCATTATAGTATCGATCGATTGATGCTAATAAGAGTCTGTAAATAAGCAACCAGCGTATTAACCGTGAGATGTATCGTTCTGTGTAATTTGTTGCATAAAATCAGGCGTAAATAACATTGTAGTGACTGTTACAGCTAAACTAACAGCAAACAGAACATCAAATATCCATTTGCATTCATTTTAAACGACTTCAAGTTCAAGTTCGAATAACAATGAAAGATTTAACCGAACAAAACAGAGAGTCTCCATTATCCATGTTGTCCGTTTATCCCGTTAAGCTTGTGTTCCGATAAGCACGGATAAATGGCGTATCATTGTAATTATACTGCTTCGTACCATTGCCCGTTAAGCTCACGAAACGAATCTTTTAAATAGCAGTAATTTTTGCAAAAAAACGATCAAAAACCAATTTACCCTTTTGCCGAAAGCTCAATAGCCCAATCAGACACACGTTTGCACGACTATTACCGACACGCGTCACCGATTTGCGTGAACTTTATCGAAGTAAAACTCCATTAGTAAATAAAGTTCAAAAGCGAAACACATTGATGCACAAAAGCGTTTATATTTTACACCGTTGCAGGAGATGCTGGGCACTGCTTCGGTAGAACACATGGGCCATTGATAGTCGTTCGTACGTAACCCGCCTTACAATAACAGCCGCAGTAGCAAATTTTCTTGCACACTTCAATGCCCTGACCGGAACACGTACTGTCGTAACATAATCCGCATACTTTCAGCACCTCGTTGCGTCGACATTCGCCTGGAAGAGATGGACAGAGGATATGCAACAGATTGGGTTTTGAGAAATTCACCGTACCTTGATTCCCTTCCTCTTTTGGTTTTCACTTACTGATGGGACATTTAGCTCCAGCAGTCATCGGAATGAGTCCTTTCCAGGCTCCAGAAGACTGGGCGGCACAAATACCGCACCCGGCAGCAAATAACAAAACGATCGTCCAATTCATTCCGATAGCGTTGCGTTGTTGCTAGTGTCCGTATGTAGTCACACAAGACACAGTGAGATGTGGATCAGTTTTTCACTCCAAACTGTGCAATACTGTTTGTAAAAACCCGAAGGCGAGTAGAACCCCACGAAGAAGCTTCACACTTCAGCTGTACAAATCGGTAATCGATGTCTGTTTGCTTTCGTGGCAAAATATGTCCGGAGCATTCGGGACAAAAGCAGGGCTGTCATTTGCAAAACTAGCTTCTAACATTTGTCCCTTGTCGATTGATCGATCGATAAACGTACGCTTTAATGGAGCTAGGAGCTAGCAAAGAGGAGCTCTGTCCTTTGAGCTGGTGTGCATTTTGCAGCCAACTTATACCGGTGGAAAAGAGGACTGTGTTAAAATACTATTATTTATGCTGACAAACATTGGCTGTATCGATCTGATGATGTGGATATTCAAGATAAAAGTCTGTTCCCGATATGCATTATTCTGATCGAAACAACGTGTTTTTTTTCTTTCTCTTTCGTTTTCGCATTTCTTCAACTTTTATCATTACACACGTGTCGCAACCTGCTGCGCCCTATTGTGCACTTGTGTAAATGTGTACTCTTTTTCTACTTGATTTGAATGTTTTTTTTCTTTTACGTTGGGTTAGTCTGCAATATTTTTATACCATTTTTCGTGTGCCGAAATAAGGTTTGATATCTGCTGGAATTGATATTGTTTTTACGAGTTTGCAAGGAACATTTAAAACAGAACCATTTATACAAAAACGGAATTGACAATTTTACGCTCGATTGTCGAATATAGTTTGGCTGCTTTATTAGCAGTTCAGTGCTACAATCAGTATGGATTATTTGGACAAGGATTAAGCAGCAAAAGGAATCGATTGGGAATCAATTTATTGGACCATGTGTCTTTCAGTTCATATGCTTCAAGTGCAGTTTGAAAGTGACTATAAGTCATGCATTTTATTTACTATATGAATTCTCTCGCAGGGCGTTAAACGTTTCGTTTTATCGAATGTTTTCCGTTTACATCCCACACATGTTTTCCAGAACACAGTTGCCATATTCATATTCCCTAACATAACCCGCACGACAGACGCACTCTGGGCTACAAACAGCGGGACATACGATATCCTGTGGGGTGCAGAACTTCTGTGGACAGGTTGGACAACAGTTCCAAACTTCATTTCGGGGACATCGTTCTTTAAGAAACAAAAAAAAAAGAAAGAATCATAATTAGCACATTAGAACTGCCAAAAGCTTTCACCTAACCGGTGGCATATACTATTCTTACGAAAAATGCAGCGGCCGGCTTCGAGACAACCAGCAAGAAGCAGCACCGAAAACACGAGTAAAAGCTTCATTTTAATCGTCAAATGATACGCGCATCTCATCTCTAAACGAGTTTTATAGCATTGCTTTGGAGATAATCAGAGCTACCGGTACTGTTGTTCGCAACTGAGCAATGAAAACAAGGAAACGATGCAAACATGTGTTTACGTGGAAGGTTTTCATTTCTTCCCTGTTATCACTACGTGTACAGGTAGTGTCTGAGATAGACTATTATAGCGGACCGTGGAGATCCTCAAAATTCTGCTTATCTCGAATCGCGGTACAATTTCGTTTCAAATTGACAGTTATAGAGTTAAGTTCTCTCTTTGCTCGTAATGTGTTCCGTTTTGTAGGAGATTTTTTTTAATAAGCAAACATTATTTAACGCAATTTGCTTAGAATTTGTGCTACAAAATACTAAGCTATCAAGGTTTTGCAATTCGCGAATCCTCGGTATAGAAGGTCAATCTCGAGGACAAACCGTTTGCAATTATTGCGAATTAGTACTGTTTCTGCAGACTGAGTAAATATTTACTCATATATCTGTATTCGCCATTGAAACAGATAGAAGTTTCTCGAAAATATGATCGAATGATGTGGATGTGTGTATTTTCGTTGACTTGTCTGTTTTTTTTAAATAATGTTTCATTTTGATCGACTGTTCAAACAACGATCGTCTAGCTTTAGAAAATCTGCAACTGCTTCTACATGAAGCCAATTGCCTTACCGTTTGTCTGTAAAACTCTCATATTGGAGAAGTTGCGACCAGAACGAACATACACTTCATTCTGTGCAACATCGTTCTAACAGATAGACAGTTCCTTCCTTATGTTCTGATAAATATTTTATACTTTTCTTCCTCGTAATGTGCGTTGTAATCCTGTATTAAATTTCTTTCAATTACATACCTTCCGATGTTTTTTTTGTATCTACTGGCGCTGTTTTTCCCATCCACTCAGCAAAAAAAAATTATCAACCAATGTATGTTTTAAACGAGATGTAAGAAAGCAAAAATGACATACATACAGATGACATCATGCAATTTTGAAGCCGATTTTATTCATGCGTTATATTTTAGATTATAATTCCACATTTCATTTCATCCATCAAGCCATCGGAGGCGGAACTCTTGTTACAGTGCCACACGATTTTTCTGGAATACACTTGCCAGTATTATTGTCCCTTACATAACCGGCAATACAGACGCACCCTGGTCGGCAAACAGTAGGACATACTGGTTTAATTGGATAGCAATACTTTTGGGGACAAGGTGGACAACAGTTCCAAACTTCATTGGTAGGACATTTTTCTGAAACAATAAAAATCGTTAGAACCCTTAAATGTTGCACAAGGAGAACTGCAAAGAGATTTTATTCCAATAATATTCTTACGCGGAGCGCAGCTCTGGGCCTCGAGACAACCAGCAAGAAGTAGCACGGAGAACACTACCAAAAGCTTCATTTTCACTAGCAAATGATAAATTTATTTCGTCCACTGTTGGGTTTTTATATACCCGGCGCAAACCAAAGTACCGGCACAGGTATTAACAACTGGTTAATAAAAAAACAAAGAAACGAAATAGAAATAAATGTTTACGTGTATCTTTTTTGTGTTCTATCCTTTCGGTGTTGAGGAATTCATGTTTTGAATCACTTCTATACAGGAACTATGTGACGCGAAACGAATGCTGTTTTTCCAGAATGAATCAATATTTGCTTGTACGTCTTCTGTATCAAAACAAAAATACTTTGTTCGCGAATATTCGAACAGATAGCGTTGATGCACTACCGTACATATACCAATCTGTTTCTTACAAATATTGTTTCATTTTGTTCCATTGGTGGAAATGGTTCATCTATGATAGAACAGTTTTGCAGCTGATTCTACATGAACCAATCCGTTGTCATTTTTCTGTTATACACTCTATATGGAGAATTATAGCGCAATAGAACGAAAGGGACGTGTTTTGAAACGTACTTAGAAAAACATCTTTTTTAAAAATCAGTAAATGTGTTATATTTTAACATTAGGTATACAAAAAAAAACGCAACACATAAGTTGATATCGTTTTGTATAATTTTTTATCCTAAAAAAGTATTTACAAATGGCGTTACCACACTGGATCGTAATGTTATTATGATTTCTCAGTAGTTATTCTTAGATTAGGACAACTGGTAGCCAAAACACACGCCCCTCCGATCGCTCGGCGTACGTAGTTCAGTTTGCAAAAGCATCCTGCAATGCACAAATCGGTACACTTGTCCTTGGGGTCGGGTTTGGAACAGGTCGGTTCTACACACGGTCCGCAGCAGATAAATCTTTCATTCATTGGGCATTCTTGATGGTATGGCATGATGTACCAATGTATGTTTTAAAAGAGATATAAGCAAGAAAAGATTACTAACTTTATGCCATTTTAAAGCCGATTTTATTCATGCGTTATATTTTAGATTATAATTTCACATTTCAATTCATCCATCAAACATCACTATTATATGCAAAGTTTTCCGCTCACGGTTGCGGAGCTCTTGTTACAGTGCCACACGATTTTGCTGGAATACACTTGTCGGTATTATTGTCCCTTACATAACCGGCAATACAGACGCACCCTGGTCGGCAAACAGCAGGACATTGTGGCTTAATTTGCGGTTGGAAGCAGTACTTTTGGGGACAAGGTGGACAACAGTTCCAAACTTCGTTGGCAGGACATTTTTCTGAAAGAATAAAAATCGTTAGAACCCTTAAAGGTTGCACAAGGAGAACTGCAAAGAGATTTTATTCCAACGGCAGCATAACATTCTTACGTTGAACACAGCGCTGGGCCTCGAGACAACCAGCAAGAAGCAGCACGGAGAACACTACCAAAAGCTTCATTTTCACTAGCAAATGATAAATGTATTTCGTCCACAGTTGGGTTTTTATATACACGGCGCTAACCAAAGAAGCGGCGCAGGTATTGACAACTGGTTAATAAAAAACGAAGTAGAAAAAAATGTTTACGTGGATTTTTCTAGTACTCTATTCTTTCGGTGTTGAGGAATTCATTTTTTGAATCACTTCTATGCAAGAACTATGTGACCTGGAACGAATACAGTTTCATTCCAGAATGAATCAATATTTGCTTGTACGTCTTCTGTATCAAAACAAAAATACTTTGTTCGCGAATATTTGATCAGATAACCTTGATGCACTACCGTACATATACCAGTCTGTTTCTTACAAATATTGTTTCATTTTGTTCCATTGGTGGAAATGGTTCATCTAGGGTAGAACAGTTTTGCAGCTGATTCTACATGAACCAATCCGTTGACATTTTTCTGTTATACACTTTGTTGGGAGAATTATAGCGAGACAGAACGAAACGGACGTGTTTTGAAACGTACTTAGAAAAACATCTTTTTTAAAAATCAGTAAATGTGTTATATTTTAACACTAGAACAACCGGACCATTTTGAAATGAGTGTTGCTATCATTGTGATAATAGCATAGTAAGTGGTTAACAAAAAAAATCTAAAACACAAGTTGATATCGTTTGTATAATTTTTTAACCATTTTTTAACCAATACTACATTTTAAGTATTTGCAAATGGCGTTATCACACTGGATCGTAATGTTATTATGATTTCATAATAGTTTTTCTTAGATTAGGTCAACTGGTAGCCAAAACACACGCCCCTCCGATCGCGCTTCGTACGTAGTTCGGTTTACAAAAGCATCCTGCAATGCACAAATCGGTACACTTGTTCTTGGACTCCGGTTTGGAACACGTCGGTTCAACACACGATCCGCAGCAGATAACACTTTCATTCATTGGGCATTCTTGATGGTATGGCATGATGTACCAATGTATGTTTTAAAAGAGATATACGAAAAAAAAAGAAAATATACCTTATGCAATTTAAAGCGGATTTTATTCATGAGTTATATTTTAGATTATAATTCCACATTTCATTTCATCAATCAAACATCACAATTACATGCAGAGTTGTCCGTTTACTGCGGGGCTTTTGTTACAGGGGGACACGATCTTTCCGGAATACACCTGCCATTGGAATTATTGTCCCTTACATAACCGGCAATACAGACGCACCCTGGTCGACAAACACCAGGACATTGTGGCTTAATTTGTTGGAAGCAGGACTTCTGGGGGCAAGGTGGACAACAGCTCCAAACTTCATTGGCAGGACATTTTTCTGAAAGAATAAAAATCGTTAGAGCCATAATTATTGCACAAGGAGAAATGCAAAAAAAAATTAGGGGTAGCATTCTTACGTTGAACGCAGCTCTGGGCTTTGAGACAACCAGCAAGAAGCAGCACGGAGAACACTACCAAAAGCTTCATTTTCACTAGCAAATGAAAATATATTTCGTCCACTGTTGGGTTTTTATATACCCGGCGCAAACCAAAGTACCGGCACAGGTATTGACAACTGGTTAATAAAAAACGAAGTAGAAATAAATGTTTACGTGTATCTTTTTTGTGTTCTATCCTTTCGGTGTTGAGGAATTCATTTTTTGAATCACTTCTATGCAAGAACTATGTGACCCGAAACGAATACAGTTTCATTCCAGAATGAATTAATATTTACTTGTACGTCTTCTGTATCAAAACAAAAATACTTTGTTCGCGAATATTCGAACAGATAACGTTGATCCATTACCGTACATATACCAGTCTGTTTCTTACAAATATTGTTTCATTTTGTTCTATTGGTGGAAATGGTTCATCTATGATAGAACAGTTTTGCAGCTGATTCTACATGAACCAATCCGTTGACATTTTTCTGTTATACACTCTGTATGGAGAATTATAGCGCGATAGAACGAAAGGGACGTGTTTTGAAACGTACTTAGAAAAACATTTTTCTCGCCAAAACACACGCCCCTCCGATCGCTCGGCGTACGTAGTTCGGTTTGCAAAGGTTTGCATTGGTACACTTGTCCTTGGGCTCCGGTTTGGAACACGTCGGTTCAACACGCGATCCGCAGCAGATAAATCTTTCATTCATTAGGCATGCTTGATGCCACGGCATGATGTACCAATGTATGTTTCAAAAGAGATATAAGCAAGAAAAAATTACTAACTTTATGCCATTTTAAAGCCGATTTTATTCATGCGTTATATTTTAGATTATAATTCCACATTTCATTTCATCCATCAAGCCATCGGTGGCGGAGCTCTTGTTACAGTGCCACACGATCTTTCTGGAATACACTTGTCGGTATTATTGTCCCTTACATAACCGGCAATACAGACGCACCCTGGTCGGCAAACAGCAGGACATTGTGGCTTAATTTGCGGTTGGAAGCAGTACTTTTGGGGACAAGGTGGACAACAGTTCCAAACTTCGTTGGCAGGACATTTTTCTGAAAGAATAAAAATCGTTAGAACCCTTAAAGGTTGCACAAGGAGAACTGCAAAGAGATTTTATTCCAACGGCAGCATAACATTCTTACGTTGAACACAGCGCTGGGCCTCGAGACAACCAGCAAGAAGCAGCACGGAAAACACTACCAAAAGCTTCATTTTCACTAGCAAATGATAAATTTATTTCGTCCACAGTTGGGTTTTTATATACACGGCGCTAGCCAAAGAAGCGGCGCATGTATTAACAACTGGTTAAAAAAACGATGTAGAAAAAAATGTTTACGTGGATCTTTTTTGTGTTCTATCCTTTCGGTATTGAGGAATTCATTTTTTGAATCACTTCTATGCAGGAACTATGTGACCTGGAACGAATGCTGTTTCATTCCAGAATGAATCAATATTTGCTTGAACGTCTTCTGTATCAAAACAAAAATACTTTGTTCGCGAATATTAGCCCGGAAAACCTTGATGCACTACCGTACATATACCAGTCTGTTTCTTACAAATATTGTTTCATTTTGTTCCATTGGTGGAAATGGTTCATCTAGGATAGAACAGTTTTGCAGCTGATTCTACATGAACCAATCCGTTGACATTTTTCTGTTATACACTTTGTTGGGAGAATTATAGCGAGACAGAACGAAACGGACGTGTTTTGAAACGTACTTAGAAAAACATCTTTTTTAAAAATCAGTAAATGTGATATATTTTAACACTAGAACTACCGGACCAGTTATTTTGAAATGAGTGTTGCTTTCATTGTTATAATAGCGTAGTAAGAGATTTAAAAAAAAATACCCCACACATAAAACGATATCGTTTGTATAATTTTTTATCTTAAAAAAGTATTTACAAATGGCGTTACCACACTGGATCGTAATGTTATTATGATTTCATAATAGTTATTCTTAGATTAGGACAACTGGTAGCCAAAACACACGCCCCTCCGATCGCTCGGCGTACGTAGTTCAGTTTACAAAAGCATCCTGCAATGCACAAATCGGTACACTTGTCCTTAGGCTCCGGTTTGGAACAGGTCGGTTCTACACACGGTCCGCAGCAGATAAATCGTTCATTCTTTGGGCAAGCTTTGGAAGGAATGAAAATATGAAAATGCATTACAGCAAGTATCGAAGAACGAAGAAGTTTCACTCTAACATCCTAATGAATTCCAATGAATCTATTCAAGCTTTGTTGGACAAGATGCTTAGTACTTACTGTGTTCTTCCAAACAAGGATCGGAAAATGTGAGACCTGGCCACTCTTTCGCATCAGCAGGTGTTAAAACGCTCAGCATCAGAGCACATGTGAGAAGGGCTTGGAATCTCATCGTGTTGAATTACGGCCGCCAGTAGACAGTAGATCACTGTGAGTAGCAAAGTCCCTTTTCTACAACTGTAGACTGCAGTCTCGTGTAAACAGTAAACCCCGTGCAACAGTTGTACAAATAGAACCTTCAACGAAAATGGATCATCTGAGCATAAATTTTGATCAAAACAGCTTCCAACACATCAAAATCTGACCTTGTCTTTGGGGGATATTTTTCGCATTGAAGTAGAAACTAGCAAGGTTATGCGAATATTTACTCATTTGTGTACGTATGAAAAATAGGTTAGGTTTTATGTGTCAAGATGATCATCATGTTTGTACAACCTCCTAAAACTAGTACATCCACTGCAACCACTGACGTCACACTAACGAGTTTTAGTTTAATCTTGAAAATTTGTTGAACTTCATCAGTTTGAAAACAAATACCCGAATTAAGGCAATAGAAGTAAATTGCAACACACTCAAACCTATTAAAAAGTAGTTTTATTCGATTCTAATCGCAAATCTTCTATAATCAGAGAGACCGATTTGGATGACAATTATCGACACGCGTCAGAACACTAGGAAATCGTATGATATACAATCTCTGTTTTACATAAATACATGAGCTATACACACCGGACATCACTGATCGAGTAATATAAAGAATGTGTTCTGTGAGAGGAATTAAATTTTAAATCGTGCCTTTAACTTTCTAAATTACTTCTATGCCAGCTACACTTAACTAAACTGTTATTCTACCAACTTCGTTTTATACGAAAATATGACCCACTTTACTGTAAACGTGGTCAATTACACACCATAAATGATTTAGAAAATGATTTAGTTTTAATTGCAGCATGTGTGTAGTAGTGCAGTGTGTGGAACAAAATAATTGAAATATTACATTTAAATGTTCGTTTGACTATTTCGGGTTGAGAGACGTTTTCTGAAGGACAATTGTGACAGTTTATATAAAGTTCCACCTAAATTCAGTTCGTTACGGGTAACAGTTTGATGATCCATTGTATTCACTGTCAAATCAAACAATATTTTATTATGTTAAACCTCAAACTCTCGTCTAATACACTGTATACATCTTTACCATTCAACTAACGTGTGACTTTTTCAATTAACTTTCTTTTCCACATTTCCACAAAAGCCACCATCAGCACATCAGCACAAAAAAAAACACCATGACACTGCGGATCCTGCTGCTGGCGGGACTGCTGGCCGCATCATGCTGTTCCGGGTCCGATATACTGATGATCACGATGGGTGGCACCAAATCCCACAAGATCCCGTTCTTGGAGCTGGCAAAGGGGCTCATTCCACGGTAGGTACTAACAACCCTTAGCATAGGTTTAGATTGTTAACGGTGTTAAAGGAAGCTTTCAGCCGACTACCAGTGCGTCCACTACAACGATACTGCACCGAAGCTCACCTGTCGGGTCTCAGATTTAGATTCACAAACTATGACCGTACCGGGAAACCGGGAATTGGATTATTGGATCAAGTATACACAGTAGCTTTATTCCGCTGCCCACACGTGCAGTCTGTCGGGAATTAATTTTGATCGCCGTATGGTGCTTTTTTTGCGTGATTTCTTTTTTCTCTTTTTTTTCAAACTCACTCTCAAAGATTCATGGCTAATTGAAAAGCTACCAGTTAACATCAAGGCTCACCCTAACGATCAGCATTACAAAACAAAACAAAAAGTCACAATCCAAAACCCTTCTACTCACAGCTTTGCTTCGTTATCATACAACGTTTAATCCTCACCACTCACTGACTTTACTGATGCTGGAAACAGAGAGATAGTGCGAGAGAAAAAAAATCGAATAATTGCATAACCTACTCTCGAAACGCTAAACGAAAAGTCGTGTGCTGTGACGAGTTCTTTCGATTTCCATCAAACGCGAATGGTGCGACGTTAGGGCGCGTTGTTTTCAATTAGCAAAGGCTTTTACCCGTTTCGATAGTGAACCTGTTTGAAGTGCGTTCAGATTATGGCGCAGAACATCATTGATCGTAGTTGAAATATTCTAGAATGTTTATAGTGTGGGCAATTTGTTATATTTTGTAACATTTTATTCGAATTTTCTCACATAATACATAATGGTGTAAGTTGAAATTTTTTCTTTCGAATACATTGTAGGACTTTCCCGTTGAGCATATTATAATTACAAGTTGTGAGTTCCTATTAATTTTTCCCAAAAAATTCAAAAAAAAAGAGGAATAAAGATCTACTAATATGTGCTGATTTGCTGATGAATATATCTAATTAAATCATATCCTGAATGAATAACATGTATCGTTAAGAAACTATTACAAAACGAGGCTGCTTATTTTAAACTTCAAGCTAAACCCCACTTTAGATTAACTTCTCTGATTGATTCGATTTGTTGTTTTCATCAAAAACTAAAATTATCATTCAATATACGTCATTGGATGGTAACTGAAAATAGCGTTTGCCCTCTTTACGGATATCCAATAGGGTTTATTATTTTAACCACAATTAATAATCAATATTTGGCAACTGCGTAGCAAATGTTTATCCGAAAGTGAATATACAAAACACACCAAGGTAATTTACGCAGTAGATACATAAATTTAAAGTTACGAGTTTATCACCGATGACTATTTGCATTAAAAATAGTAACTTCCTACCTAGCCTGAAAAGCGTCGACACAAAAGTGGAAAGTGCACAGTATGTAGAATCATTTGCGTTGCCTTTTCGCTAATGTACGGCAATTGTTTCATGTTACGAACCGGTAGCTCATTCTGCATCACAAATTTTCAAACCATACCATTTGCTCGTTTCTTTACCAGCGGCCATAATATAACGTTTCTGAACGGTTTTCCGGCTGACTTTACGCTGCACGGTTTGCAGGAGGTAACGCCATCCGGGCTGGTAGAGTACATACGGAACTACACGAATTGGGACCTGCTCGGTGCACGGATGCGCGGTGATATGCCACTGTCCCTGTGGGATGCGTTCCGATATTCATGGCAGGTAAGTGGTTTTGTGTATCATGAAAGTAGTATACGTACATATAAGAAATTATTAACCCGTAAAATGAAGCCACGTTTCGTTTATCGTTTTGCCACAGTGTGTGTGTGTGTGTGTTTTGAGCATCGACCGATAGAATACGACCTCATTTGTGTTCTTCAGTCGTTTTCATGAATGTTTGCACAGATTGTCGATGTTGTATCAGCTAATCAAACGACTTGAAATCCAATGAGGTGGCGTGAAATGTGTTTGGAATTTTTTGAAGTTGAGATGAAACTGTGGCTGGTATACAAGCCGTACCCTTTCTTTCGGATAGCAGTACGTGGAGGCAGATAGAATCTTTCCCAAACCCTTTTCATTTGCTTTTTTTTGCTTCAAGTTTCAACTGTTCAAATTAGAACATGTTTGGAACTGTTTTTTGCTCGATTTATTTTTCATTAAAGTGAAGTCTCTTTTCACGCTAATTTTTCTGTAAGTTCTCGATCAAGAATTTTTCAATTCTTCAATCAATAGTTTCTGTTTTATGTTTTCTCTTTGAAAAATACTTATCTTTGCTTGTCTTATGTCAGTAAATCGTGATGAAAAAAAAAAAATGAATCAATAAAAACTAGACCCATTTGTTTCGAAATATATGATTTCATGTTATATTTCGCAACGGTTTTTTTTTTCACATGCTCCGTATCATTTGCAAGCTTCGTTCAACGTTTAGCCGCTGCCGAAGCCCTTGCGCAGGTAAGCTTGGCAGAAACGTTCCGGCATGCATTTGCCTCCTTCGTACTCGCGTACGAATCCCTCCATGCAGTAGCAGCCTTTGGTGCACTCCTCTTCACACTTCACATTTTTGCTGATGCACGTTTTCTGGAAACACTTTCCGCAACAGTCGTACTCCTCGTACTCACCGGGACATTCCTCAACTAAATGCGAACGAAAGGCGTTAATTTTCGAACGATTAACATTACGCATAACCGCGTATTGTCTTACCTTCTGCGCATGGTACTTCTTCGCTCTCTGGTTCCAGAGGTTCGTCAACATGGTCAGCGAATGCAACACCGGCCAACAGCACAAATCCCAGCAGAGCAACTACAAGCACCTTCATGGTTGAAACTGGCTAACAACTGAAATGAAGGATAATTTCTTCCCAAAAAAAAGCACTAGCGTCTGAACAGAGAACTTGCTCACAGAGCTCCTGTGTCGAGGTACAAGATTTTTATAGTCACCGCGCTATAGACCGCCCCGTCGTTTCAGCTGTTTCAACAAACAAGGAAAAATAAAAAAAGGCTTTTCTCCAGAACGTGCTACTCGTCATACTGTTAGCCAGAAATGGCGACCCTCAACCCTGTCGATACGTGTGAAGATGTGTGGTAGAATGTTTGTACATCAGGGATGTGTTACTTAAATACGGGTTTTTTGGAAACGGTTGCAATGATTGTTGAGCAAAAAAAGAACTCATTATTTATTACAAGCTTTCATCATTATCGGACAAGATTGGTAATGTGGGTTTTTGGCAAAACAGCTTCGGTATGCACCGTCCGCCGGGGTACTCTCGCACGAAACCCTCAACACAGTAACACTCAGCGAAGCACTGATCACCACAATCGATCGCGGTATCGTAACAGGACAGCTGATAACATGGTCCACAACAGTTGAACTCCTCATCGACGTCACACTGCTCTGCAATAAAGCAAAAGTAAAACGGTATCAGTATATCTTATGAAGAAGTCTTTCTTTGAAGAGCGTATATGAATTATCTACAATTAAGGTAAAGTTTTCAATCAAGATTTTGAAAATCTTGTTTTAATTACAGTTTGATACAATACTTACTTGTTGGGGTACAGCGCAGCTGTTGCTGACTTTCGTTATTGCCTTCTGTAGTGAAGTTATGCTCTAGAGCGTAATTCGTCTCCTGAGCATCTGAACAACCAATTATTGCAGCAAACAATGCAATACAGCAGAACACAACTGTTTTCATTTTTATAGTTCTTTCTGTTCTCTGTTCCACTAACGTAACTGGTGTCAGAATAAGTTCTTCTGACAGGGAGAACAACCGCTTTCACACTATCAGCTGCACTATGCTTCACTGTGACTCGATCGCAACGGGTCGTCTATTTATTGAATGCATCCCAGCCAGTCGGGTGGAAATATTGCACAATCAAAACTGTCGACGAGCTGCTGTAGTTCAATGAAGTGATTTCTCAACTGGAGTGTGAGTACATAACGAAGCAATGGATGGATGGATGGATGGTCTAAGCTACTGTTAGAACGACTAGACATTAGTTACTTTGAGCTGTTCATGTTGAAACAGAACAAAAGTGAAATAACTCTCAAACTCGTTCTTTCGATGGTGTCTAAAGGTTTCTCTGCTTCCAGATGTAAATTACTATAAAAAATGTTAATGATGTAGCAGAAATTTTGAAAAAATCAACTCAATTATGGATTAAGGGAGTTTCACTTTTCATATCATAATTAAAAGGCTACTATCTTCGATCATGCAGCTCAAAAAACTAGTATTTAGCGGTTCCTTGAATATTCTGCCTTAATTCACGAGTGCTGAATTCTTTCTGAGCAATTGAGATTTTAAATTTTACTATCTATTTCTGATTATGTATTATTCATTTCTTAACAGGCTCTTCAACAAATACGTTACTGCTTTTCTCCACGATCCCGCTAACTTGAAGAATATTCTTTCACGTCTTTTTTCACTTGGTCTACTATACCTAATGGTTGGCTATAAGTGGCTGAAATTAACATCGAATGACACAGTTTGGGAGAGTCCTAGTCACTGGTGATTGGAGCTCTGCTTCACATTTCTGTAAATTGATAATACTGTTATTCCACAAACAGTTCAATAATTATATGTAATAGAAAAGTGAATGATGAATATATTCCGTCTATTACATTGCCATCTACCAGCAACTAATTGATGGATCTTTTCTCATTGACTTGTCCTAACTCAATTCCCAACGTCAACCAAATAAACGGTGAAGTTAACGAAGCTCACTAGTGGGGAAGAGTCGTACGATGTGATCCCTTCAACGCACTAGCCATCATCGCACAAGCATCCAACCGTCAAGTGGATGCCAAAGGATAACCCAACAGAAATCCTTCCGAATCCACACTGCGAAAAGTTGGATGTAGGGAACTGGCAAATACTCGTGGTCGTGCCATACTTGCGCTAAGCGATGAGATTGAAGGAAAGAATACGACTGGAGGTTCCGTTTCGAATGACTAGCGGCGAAGTGGCGAATGTCCAGCGTGAGCGAATTCGTACAAAGTTGATCCAGAACACGCTTTTTACTTGAGAAACAATGTTTCATAATCCTCGTTAGTGACAATGCGATGATACTTCTTCGTTAGGTAGAGGTTCATGTTGCTGTTTTTTTTTCGTTACTTTGAAGTAAGCTTGTTTCGTAAAAGAGTTTACATTAGTCTTTTTTTTTCTTCATATCAGTAACAGTTGCATTCATTATTCCGTTTCAGCAATCCAACAACTCGAATGTTGTAAATGTTCAATCGAACATTTATATAGTTCACCAGTAAAGACTTGGGCTTTCGTTTGTCCTTACATTCAGAAAACATTCAGTCACTAACACAACACGAGTTGGAGATGGTACATATCTTTATCGTTTGATTTTATTTCGCTCTCTTCGTAGGCCTGTGATGCAACGCTGGAGGACAAGGAAACGATGGATCTGCTGGGGCGAAAGTTTGACCTAATGATCTTGGATGGAGCATTCCCAGAGTGTGCGTTGGGATTAGTCTATCGGCTGGGCGTACCATTTATGTACATCAACACGGTTGGCTTCTACACCGGGACGATGGCATGGGCAGGAAATCCGGTACCATACTCTACGACACCAGTCTTCTACCGGCCGGCCACGGATGACATGAGCTTCTTTGAGCGCCTATCGAACACATTTCACACGCTGATTGCTGATGCCGTATACACAGTAAGTATGGACTGTAGCAACAGCAACAAAAACAAAAAGTTAGTCTATTTAGTCACAGGCAGTATAGTTAATGGTTTTCCTAATACTTATCACATGTATTTAACTCTCGGACACGAACTCGTTGGGCCCATCCTTCCAATTTCGTTATGCAATTAGTCATAGCATAAAGTAATTTGGTAAGCGTGTTTAATTTAAACATCGCTGAAACCGTTCTAGAGAACTCCTTTCACCTTTATGTTGCCTATTTTTCTACAAACCCTTCCCCCTTAATGGCTAAAAGCGTGGACCTCGTTGCGACGCGAGCCGGTAGTTGGACAGGTTCGGTCCGCGAAATACGCTTCAGGTTTCACAGGTCAGTCACAGATAATTACATCACTAATTATTCCAGATCGACATGATCGGTACGTCAATGGATCACCTTTCTATCCCGCGCTAATGCTAACCAATTATGTGCGGGTTAGGAAAATATTGACCCGCAAAACCTGGTAGAACCGTGTGCTGGCTGTTTGAGCACGAAACGAAACTTTATACCAGCGCTAGGGTTGGTTGATTAAATCATAATGTTCTATTAATAAGCATCCCTCAAACCCTGGTGGTTAGCAAAAATGTATCACCATGCGCTTGAATTTATCGCCATCCCTGTATTCAGCCCTCGGGATTAGAGCTCACTAATGAGTGAAGCGGTATGTGGTTCGAGTTTATTAGATTAATACTTTTTACCACATTGATAGCATTATTGATTTCGGGACGTTTGATGTCACCGTGCGTGTGCGATTTACACGACCTGGCGGTGTTAATTCAAAAACGTTACGCAAAATGGTGGAAATTTCTGGAATCGAGCATACAGCAAATTAGAATTTGCTGGTCGGTCGGTTCCATCGAAGGCACACGGTACGACGTACATTTTTTAACCCTGCTATTTATCTATTTATCGGCTCATTAGAAACGGCTGTGGGGAAAACACGCGTAAGGCTGACGCCCTTGAATGATGTGTCGTGTGTTCGTGTTTGAAAAGATGGAAAGGCTAGATGGTAGCGAAGCTGTTCACGCGCAAAATGTTGTGGAACCTACACGGTCACCAGTTTAGCATCCGAATGCGTACGAACCACCATCACGGTGCCACATTTCAGTGACACCACCGTAAGCATCTTGCTAGTCTTGGTCTAGTTTTGGAGCTCGCTGGTAAAACATAGTATAATTACCATGTTCGTCCTCCTTGGAGCTAAATCCGTGCGCAGCATGTAACGTACCCGGCAACCCTGACACCTTGCAGTAAACGTTGCCACCGGTGTCGTCCCGGCGGCACCGAACTTCCCTTGACCGGGGTTTCGGGTTCGGGTCAAGGGTAAGAAAATCGCTTGTTTTTCATTATCTTCTTGTGCAATTATTATCGTGTTTGATCGAACCTTTCAAGTCCCGAATAATACGAAGAATTAATTTTCGCATCCTCCGTTTCGGGCCCAAAATATTGAACTGTACGGATGGGAACAAACCGGACCCATTTCCTGGAAGTAACGCAATATTAAACAATTATCGTTTGCTTTCTTTCGTCCCGTTTTGCAGCCCTCGATGATGTACCTTCAGCACATGGTTCGCCGCCATCTCGGTTCCGATGTACCGAACATTTGGGGCTTGGGCCGCAATGTGAGCTTTATTCTGCAGAATGGACAGGCGAGCGTTACCTATCCCCGGCCGCTGCTACCGAACGTTGCCGAAATCGCGTGCATACACTGTAAACCGGCCTCCGCACTGCCGAAGGATCTGGAAGACTTTATTGCCGGTGCCGGCGAGTCCGGTTTCATTTACGTTTCGATGGGTTCCTCCGTGAAGGCGGCCAACATGCCGGACCATCTGCGCAAACTGCTCGTGCAGACGTTCGCACGCCTACCGTACCGGGTCCTGTGGAAGTACGAAGCGAGTCCCGCACTGCTGACTGATTTGCCCGCGAATGTACGCATTGCCCGGTGGTTGCCACAGCAGGACATCCTGGGCCATCGGAAGTTGCGTGCATTCGTTACGCACGGTGGATTGCTGAGCATGTTCGAAACCGTGTACCACGGTGTACCGATTGTGACGATGCCGGTGTTCTGTGACCATGACGCGAATGCAGCGAAAGCCGTCACCGACGGTTATGCGCTCCGGCTGGAGCTGGAAACGATAACGAGCGAAAAGTTGATACGCGCCATCCACAAGGTTATCCACGATCCGAGGTACCGTAGGGAAGCGAAGTAAGTAATAAAAACTCAACGTAACGTTGATATTGGTTGATTATATTTTATCCTTTTCTTGTTGTATTTCCCCTTTTTAAACCCTTTCAGGCGACGACAGATTCTACTCAAAGACCAAAGATCTACGCCACTCGAGACCGCCATTTACTGGACGGAGTACGTGATTCGTCACAACGGTGCTTACCATTTGCAGTCGCCAGCACGCAATCTAAAGTATGTAATGGTCATGAACAAAAGAAGAAAAAAAATGCCACAGTCTAATGAACGTTTAAGTATGTTTACTGTGTAGAAAAGAGATTAACTACCCCGTCTTCTTCTTTAGCTTCCTGCAGTACTATTGTCTGGACCAGATCCTATTCTTCCTCGCAGTCATTTACCTACTGCGTACAGTGACCCGGCTGTATTTGAATCCTCGAATAGTTCAACTCGGCAAGGAAAAACTTCACTAATGATGACGGACGGACAAGAAGGTGTACGACTAACTTCATGCTAGCGCTGTCCATCTACACAAAAGCAGCATAAAGTGAGCAGTGAGTGCTTAATGTGTGTGTGTTTTTTTCCTGCAAATGGTGCATTTATGCAAAGTATTGATATCCATAAAATTGTGTCCACCAAATGAAACCCAATCATTAGTCGTGTGTGCAATATTTTTGATTTAGTATGGTTTCCTTAAGTGCTTACCTGGAAGCGTAAAAACAAACTAAAACTAGAAAAAGCTTTTGCTCTCGAATTAATAAATGTGATATGTTTATTTATGTTTTGCTAGAGCAACACACAAAACCCACACCCAATGTATGGGGAATGGTTAAACCATAGGCACGGCACAGATACACCCTTTTACCCCGGACGAAGAAAACGGTTAAGAAATCAAACAAAACAATACAATTGTGAATAATTCTTAGTTGTGATAGATTCGTTGAAAGGAGTTTGATCGGCACATTATAAAAGTTTTTTACAAAACAAAAAAAAACAAATTCGGCACAGTGAGGATAATAGTATTTAAATGCAAATTATCTAAAAAAATGGAAAAAATGTTTCTTAAACGCCGGATCAAAATCTGTATTTATTGGTATGGGAACAGTTTTGCTCATAAGGGAAAGATCGTATGGTAATACAAAGCAATGTTTTGTTGTGCAGTTGAGTTCAACTTTGTATTATGACACGAAACGAATCATA
This sequence comes from Anopheles funestus, assembly GCF_943734845.2. NCBI lineage: Eukaryota > Metazoa > Arthropoda > Insecta > Diptera > Culicidae > Anopheles > Anopheles funestus. The sequence goes on from NC_064598.1 coordinate 17,019,601, forward strand.
AGAGTAAGCCTGTAAAGTTAGTTTAACGGGGGGTTAATGTTTTTTTTTATATAGCTTTTACAAACGGTAAATCAGAACCTTGTAAATTGAAACAACACTATCATGTAAATACATAACACGTACAACAGAGACTACATTGCTTTAATAAATTATTGTGACAAAAAAGAAAGACAAGAAAAGTGGTGTAGTTGTTTTTATTGATCAATTACTCTTAATACACTATAAATGTATGAAATATTGTAACTATGAGCTATCATACTAAAATAACAAGTGCTTATTGATGCATTTATCTTATAAAGAGGTTTGTTACGATCCCCATTTTCGCTGCTCGGGCGAAAATGTGACGCCGAAATGTCACCGTGTACTTTTCAACAAACTATTGCATACGCGGCAGGCGCAAACCATACAACAGCTGCTATAAAACTTATCATCATCATTTATACGTCGCTTGGCGCATGTAAAGAAACCCCGAAACATTTCCTTGTCGTCGGTCCGTACATTTTGCCATTTAATAACAATAAAACAACAACAGAACAACAGACTACGGACAACATTCCGGCTGTTTGTATTTGCACAGATGAAATTTCGTCAGTTCATCACCAGTCCGCTACGCGAGCGAATCTACAGAACATAAACGCTGAAGTGGAAACATTACCACTGCGAGGCCATTCAGTGCTAAAACAATACCGCGATCAAGTTACAACGATGAAGCTGACGTTTATCGTTTGTTTTATAGCGATCACAGGATTCGCCACGATCCATGCACAAGAATTGGCATGCGTTCAAGGTAAGGATGATATTTTGTAGGTAAGTCAATAGTATTGATTTATTTCCTATTTTTCATGTGCTTTATAGAAATCTGTCCAGCCAACGAAAAGTACCAATGATGTGGATCATGCATTCAGCGTACTTGTGCCCTCGAGGATGAAACAACATGTCCGGACATGTGCTATAAAGGTTGCTACTGCCGGAAGGGTTTTGTGAGAAAGTTTGCTCCGAACGGGCCATGCATACAGATGAAAAACTGTCCCCGAACTATACCAACACTAGCGCCGAGTGAATAATGGTGTATCGAAAACCCTTTTTCCGGTTTGCAAACAATAGCCTTTTTTGTGGAATTTTTCATTACAGAACATTTCTCAAAAAGGCAATATAAATATGTGAAATTGGGTTTGAAAATTATATTACATTTTCGATATAATTAAATGTTTGACCGTTCGTGGTTTGATTGCACATTCCTTACATAAATGCTACCTTCCATCCAGGAGTGGAGCAAAAGCCGGCTAATAAATCAAGATACAAAACAATGCGTTTGGGTGTCATGCCTAAATATCACATATTGATATGCGAGAAAATATTCCATTTTTTCTACGTTGATGTTATTGTAGTACGTATACTGAAAACGTTATTCCTCTCGATGCATTGTGAATAAGAATTGATTTAAATTTCTTTTTCAACATTCTTGTCAATAATGCGTGCCAACTACTAACATCTAACTACCGCAAACAAGTGAACAGTAATACACTAGTGCTGCAATGCGCCATACTTTAGTATCGCTCCTGTCGCAGCTCTGATGCCAACATTTTCGGCGGTTTATCCAACCCATCGATTACCGGTGGCAGGTTTTTCCCAAGCGATACATTCACAACGCTCTCCTTACCAGACGGCGTATTAGTTTCGGGCGTGGATGCATCAACCGGTGCCACATCAGTCGTTTTGTTATCCTTACGAAAATGCATGTACGCCGAACCGATGGCACCGGCCGTACCGATGATGATAGTTAACCATTTAACGGTTGCATTAAATTTGAGACCACTGCACCACAGTCGTTAAAGTAAACAAACACGAGAGAACATTAATTGGCAGAATTCTGGCAGGATGCTGTATGTATTACTTACAGAAACAGTTGATACTTAAGCTGATTGGTCCATGTTTTGTTGAGTGAAGCTCCTTCTTCCGCCCAAAACATTGGTAAAATTACCTGCGGCAGCTGACCAAATACCTCGTGGTCGTTAATCGGTCCTAGCTCCATGCTAAACTGTAGACGTTTAGCGGCCGAAACCGGGCTTCCGGTAAACTGCATATCGAACACAACGTCTTTAGATGTGGGTTCTTCGTACACTGGAGTTTCCTTTTTCGTTCAACTTACCAGCTCAAAGTGAATGTAAACATCGTGAGCTTCCTTATTCGGTTCCAGTCCATCCACCGCTTCAATGAGCTTCGGATCGGCATCGTAGAAGTGAGGCTTCGAGCCTATAATAGGACCACCCAGACACGGAGCTAGATCCATCGTGCCCTTCGGCGGACAATCATCCGGCGGATCCCGACAGAAGCAATGATTGTGAGGTTCGTTCTAGAAATGTGTATTGCAGTTGAACAAAACGTTCGTTCCGCTTGCTAGACCGATGGCTACCCAACTACTTACCTTTAGATCGCCAAAGTCCAACTCGAAATAGCTCATCGGTAAACCGGCGTATTTCGATTTGTGCACGTAGTGTGCACCAAGGGAGCGACAAATTTCCGGCGACCATGCCCACAACCGATCCTGCTTGGTTAGAAATGGGGGGAAAATGGTCGAATCGGTACCCTCGTACTGGTTACATTCGTCACCATCCCAGATATCCATCTCCGTTTCGTCGTTGTACGAAACCACTCGTCCAAGGTCGCGTATATTCTTCACACCCCGGTACACAACCCACCGGCCAGCCTCGGTATGATTGCGCTAGCGAAACGGTACAACAATACAAGATGAAAGCTTCGTTTGTACTGCATTAGAGACTCGCTTACTTACCATTCCAAAGAACGAAAACTTGTAGTGCGTTTCATTATACGGGCTTACAGCACCTTCGGAATCCATACCGGAGCAGAGCGCTTTGGCGGCAAAGTCTTGACTACTGCAATCGATATAAATGCCATCGAACAGCAGATCCATGATGCGTACCTTCAGGAAAGCGGACTCTAGCGGGTTGAATAAAATGTTGATGCCTTTCTTTACCAGCGGCATCATTGCTTCACGATCACGCTGCACTGTTAGCAAAACGCCCATAATTAACGGATGTGGTACGGTGACGATTTCCTCCCCGGTCAGTGCGGATAGATCGGGCCGGAAAATCCATGTGTTGCGTAGCGTAAACGTTAGTGTATCCTCCTCAACGTTATCTACGGTGTCGTACTTTTCTTTCCATTCCCTTGAAATTAAATTTAAAGTGTACAAGTTACACCAGTAGGAGCAGTAGTGCATATTTGTTAATGGCATCTGTTTGACAATTTTATTTTCTTATTTGTCGGTTGTCCGGTGGTTTATGTGTTAAACGGCGCCAGTTCCACAAGACAGAATCGGGTGGTAAATTCCATCCGGACGATGTCTTCCGTAGCAATTACTTACTAGGACTTGATTATCCGGCTAAGTAGTAAAACAAGTCTAGTAAGCCAGAAATGCCCGGCTTGACCTTAGAGGTCGTTAAGGCAAGATGGAGGAATTTATTATTTGTACCGCCCTTTAGACCTTAACTGAGTATTCTAGAATTCAGATGTTTGTACAGAAATATACTTGTTTGAATAGAGAAAAATTTAAAAAAAATCCTTACAATTTTCACTAAAATATGTCATACACATAGCAACACTGAAAACTGTCATAAAGCTCAATTTTTGTTTTTCAATTCGACTAGGGCTGAGAAAAAAAACAAAAATGCTCACATTTGTATGACGTGAATGTATGTGCACAGATGCGCAAAAATACGTATGTGCAGCAGAAACGGTTGGCTACATGTGTTCCTTTTTGCAAAACATTGAAAACAGAGCAATAAACTTCAAGGTTATCCTACTTTTTCAATCTGAAATATAGGCTGCTTGAGGGATTCGTTCTATACACGACCATTACCAGTACTACGATACTTTGCAATACTTGTTAAACCTTAATATGACATTGAGGTCGAACAGGTTGTTGGAAACACAAGAACTCACTAAGAAGAGGGATTTATTTGCACAGTTGCGATTGGAAAGTACTTAAATTATAATGATTCAATCAGGATTGACATCTTTTGGCTGCTTCATTGCGCACAACCGCACCAACCATGGCGGTGACTGTAACAATTTTCGTTTTGTTAAATATTGTATCCATTGGTTTATCCTACACCGGTTACCATAATACCAATAATACTGAAACGGAGCCTCCACCAGTAGACTTCACCGAGCCTGACACGGAGCCTACACCCGTAGACTTCACCGATCCTGACACGGAGCCTACACCCGTAGACTTCACAGAGCCTGATACGGAGCCTACACCAGTTGACTTCACAGATCCTGACACGTATCCTACACCTGACTTCACAGAGACTGAAACGGAGCCTACACCAGTTGACTTCACAGAGCCTGAAACGGAGCCTACACCAGTTGACTTCACAGATCCTGACACGTATCCTACACCCGACTTCACAGAGCCTGAAACGGAGCCTACACCAGTTGACTTCACAGAGCCTGACACGGAGCCTACACCAGTTGACTTCACAGAGCCTGAAACGGAGCCTACACCAGTTGACTTCACAGAGCCTGAAACGGAGCCTACACCAGTTGACTTCACAGAGCCTGAAACGGAGCCTACACCAGTTGACTCCACAAGTCCTGAAACGGAGCCTACACCAGTTGACTTCACCGAGCCTGAAACGGAGCCTACACCAGTTGACTCCACAAGTCCTGAAACGGAGCCTACACCAGTTGACTTCACCGAGCCTGAAACGGAGCCTACACCAGTTGACTCCACAAGTCCTGAAACGGAGCCTACACCAGTTGTATGCACACATTCTGAAACAAAGCCTACACCAGTTAACTCCACAAGTCCTGTAACGACTCATCCAACACCTGTACCCGGGGCAAACATGACTACATCCGCTTCTACTGCTGCGACTGCTGCAAATACCACGAGCATTCGTGTTACATCAGCCACAGTAACCAAGTATCAGTCTAGTTCAACCAGAATGCCAACTACGACCGCACCAAGATGCATTCCAAGTAATTATCTCTTTTGACTTCATTTGTTCATGCAGATCATTGTCTAATGTTATACTGCTTATCTTTCAGCAACGTGTGGTAAAAACGAGGTGTTCCTTTGCTGCGGACTGTGCAGCTTTAATACGTGTCGAGGATGGGTACCATGTCTCGACACACGCTGTGTGCAGGGGTGCTTCTGCATGGTAGGCTTCGTGCGAGCCCATCCGAAGGGACCTTGCATTCCACACCAAAACTGTCCAAAGGTGCCGTTCCCATTGATTATCCGTCAGTAATGCACCGGCAGCAATACAATCCGACGAAATGATGAATAAACTATGTTTGAATTCCAATGGATTTAAAACTGATCGTAGAATTTTTGAAGTAATTTTCTATTCGTGTGGTTACGAAATATGAAGACAAATATTACACCGAACCATACTGCACTGTTATAAAATATGTAGATAGTAAAAAATGCCTTAACCAACTATACTTAAATGACTCTAAATTACTTTCCAAATATAGTTTCTAATTAAGATCACCAGTCATACACCCGATCTCAAATGCAGACTAAACACTATCTTGCACGTAACATGTACTATTCTACAAGACACCTAAGAAAAAGCGAGCCTAACACAGCGAGCCTTCGACAAAAGTTATGTTCGACACCTTTGATGGAGAGATTGCTCTACCCAAGGCCGGTACGTTTCATATTCTGTTTGCTAGTCGATTCGAGTGCTGTTGAACAACTTCAGTCATATACTGTTCTTCATCTGTTTTCTTACCGGTCATATACCTTTACAAAATTTTCAGTATTTTTTTTTAGAATAGCAGATATTACGTGGGATTGTGCAAAGAAATCGATATTCATCAATATACGCAAATAAGCATCTCCGAAGCGTTATTAGAGCGATGTTTGATCAAATTGATCTAAAGCTTTCTAGCAGAGAGAGAGAGAGAGAGTATATTATTGAATTGTGTTATAGTATCTGTTCTTATCTAGTCAGCATCAGCTGGTCATTATCATCAGCCTTCGTACATAATCTTGGAAATGGAACGGCGCCGTTACATGTCGCCCAACATTCAAACCGTTTGTTAAAGGGAACAGTTCTAGAAAACTGTTTTCGACTATTTCGCTTAACGATTTTTTTTTCTTAACAAAATCTTCAATGGCTGCAAATCCCTGAATATGCAGATCATGGTGAGAGGCCTGTGTTTAAACAGTTGGACGCTAGATCTAGAACATTACCTGCTGGTACCATATAACGACCGTGCGAAAGATGTTCACATTTGCAATACGTGTTTCGGCGTTCTGCTAACCATTTGAGCCGTGTTTGCAACAGTTTAACCATGAAGTGCCTGCTGGTGTTATTGTTTGCCTGTGTCGCTGTGTGTTGTGCCCAGAATTTTGTGGAAAATCGAGAGCATTTTAAATGCTTCCAACATAGTAAGAACGATACATATTATGCGTTTGAAAATATGATTTAATTTAATAAAATTCTTCTTTTTATCCTTACAGTGGAATGTGGTAAAAATGAAGTCTATCAATGTTGTGGCATGTGCTTTGAGCTGACGTGCGCGGACTCATCAAGAAACCGGCCATGCCAGGCACGGTGTTACAAGGGATGTTACTGCGCAAATGGTTACACTCGTAAACGAGAGGGTGGATTCTGTGTTCCGGATAAGGAATGTCGGTCTGTGGTAGGATAATTTCAGAACATTTTATCGTACCAGACCGATAGAAAAGGGGCGACTGTTAATGAATTGCGATTGGAAATAAAAGTCACAACAATAAGCAATATACTTAAAGTAAAACTCACAGCAATATGTGGAGTACACATTGAATTGATAATAGTGAAAATTTTGGTGGTTGGGAACATCATTTCAAATCTTCTGGTGTACTAGAATTAAGTTAACAATTATCATCATTTTATCGCTCTATCATCAATTTCCAAGACTTGACTTCCACCGACACAAATTGAAGTCTTTTGTTTTTCATTTCTGGCTTACTAGACTTATTTCTACCGCGTAGCCGGAAAGTCAGTCCTCTTGCTACGGGGGGTCGGTCCGGATGGGATTTGATCCCCGGTCCTGTCGTGTGGACCGGTGACGTTTATGACATACTCCACTGGGTCGCCCTCCAAACGTAGTTGTTTAATTAATATTTAAAACATCTGCAACCAGATTATGAATTTTGATTAGCACTAGCGTAATATAAGTACTTGTCGATAATCTGGAGGTGATAGAGGAATTCTTTTTCTCGTATTTTTACATAACGATTTTAGTATCGATCAGTGATGAATCAGCCAATATCCATATGGGATTAAAAAAAATGTGTTTTTGTTTTAACAATTTGTAAACGTCACCACATTACTGCACAAGGCATATCTCCGATTCACACTTGGTGGTTGTTGAGCAGAAGACAGACGAAGGTAAATTTCTTCCTTATCAGTATGAGAAACAGTTGTTCAAATTGTAACAACGGAACGAACGTTTTGAATTGCACTTTCCTGAAAATCCTGAAAACAATCGCATAAAGCAAAGTGTAATCAGTTTACAACACTGGCAACTACAATTAAGCCACAAAGTAACAACATGGTAACAATCGGGAACATTTTTTTAGTCTGCAGCCTCATGTTATGCACCGTGACTGCTTTAAGCGTCAGGCCTTATTGCTCTCAACAGCAATTAATTTTAGGTAAAAAAATTTTACATATAAATTAATGTTTATGTAACCTTAGCCTAACGTCGCTTTCTTGAAAATTTTAGGTGGAACTCGTTGCAGGGCTAATGAAATTTATTCGTGCTGTGGCACATGCTTAGAAAATACTTGCGCAACCCTGAACCAAATTGTTAACTGTTTTGTCTGTGCAGAGGGATGCTTCTGTAAGCCTGGTTTTGTGCGAAAGGTTGCCGGAGGAATCTGTGTTCCGTTGAAACAATGTTTCATTCAAGGATAGAGAAACCCCAATATTCCTTTGCGTATAGCCGAATATTCATCCTCCAACTATTTCAGTGAATAAATAAAAAGCAGATTAAAACCAAAGACAGAATACCAAACTAAACTTCTCATACTAGATATCTAGATTAATGTTCTATACATACTCAAAATATAGTGGTCCAATATCCTTGACAAGTGGTTTCTCACCGTGCATTATGTCGTCCGGATTCGCAACACCACAAAGTATTTCTGGTGGGTTCAACGTTATGGTTCGGCTGACACTTATCCACCACTTCTATCCACGGATTCTGCCCGTTTCAGTGATATCAAATCTAACATAAGAACATTTTAACAAAAGAACAAGATCTAACATTTTAAGAAAAGAACTTACGCTCGTTATGAAGAACTCAGTGTCTATATGAGATTCAACAAAAATCCGTTTTCGTTTTAACAATTTGTAAACGACGTGCCTCAGACGGCGAGCAAGACAGACGAAGGTAAATTTCTTACTTAGCATGAGAAACACTTGTTTAAACTGTATCAGCGGAAACGAACGTTTTGTTTTGCACTTTTGCTTAAACAATCGCATAAAACATCTCTCACGCATTAGAGTGTAATCAGTTTGCAACACTGGTAACTTCAATTGAGCCACAAAATAGCGACATGGTATCGATCGGTAACATTATTTTTGTCTGCAGCCTCATGTTCTGCACCGTGGCCGCTTTAACTGCAAGACCTTCACCTTATTGCGCTCAACAGCAAGGGATTTCAGGTAAAAGTTTTTACGTATAATTTAAGGTTTATATAACCCTAGCCTAACGTCGCTTTCTTGAAAATTTCAGCTGGAACTGTGGTCCAAATACCTCGTTGCAGGGTTAATGAAGTTTATTTGTGCTGTGGCCCATGCGCAGACAAGACTTGCGCAACCCTGAAACAAACTATTAACTGCTTAGTCTGTCCAGAGGGATGCTTCTGTAAGGCTGGTTATGTGCGAAAGGATGCCGGCGGACTCTGTATTCCGTTAAGTCAATGCTCCACTCAAGGATAAAGAAACCCCAATTTACCGTTGCGCGTAGCCGAATAAATATCCTCCAACAATTGCAGTGAATAAAACAAAAGCAGGTTAAAACCAGAGACCGAATACCAAACTAAACTTCTCATACTAGATAATTCAAGTAATGTTCTATACATACTCAAAATACAGGGTTTTTCTATTCAGTTTAGGCTAGCCGCACACTTCTTCCTGCTCTGTTCACTTGATTCTTAGTAAGCAACATGTCTTTTTGCCTACCCACGTCAAAAATCAATTGCGCAGAGCAGGAAAAAGTGTGCGGCTAGCCTAAACTAAATAGAATAACCCTGTAAAGTGGTCCCATATCCTTGACAAGTGGTTTGCCGCCCCGCATTATATCGTACGGAAACGTCACGTTGAAGCTGTGCAACAGTACAAACCATTTCTGGTGGTTTCAACATTATGGTTCGTCTGAAACTTATCCACCGCTTCAACAGAACCGACTTCTTCGAAACAGGGATATCAAATCTAACATAAATGATAATCTAATGAATAGACCAAGTATTATTGGATAGATGATCAAAGTATTACACCAACAATCACGATAAACTGAGACCAGTGAAAGATCTTATGGATAACTTTTAAGAAATGAACTCACGCTCGTTATGAGGAACTTAATGTCGATTTAAGATTCAACAAAAATCCGTTTTCGTTATAACAATTTGTAAATGTCGCCACGCGGCGTGCCTCAGACGGCGAGTAAGACAGACGAAGGTAAATTTCTTCCTTCTGAGCATGAGAAACACTTGTTCAAACTGTAACAGCGGGAAGAACGTTTTGTTTTGCACTTTTGCTGAAACAATCGCATAAAACATCGCTCACGCATTAGAGTGTAATCAGTTTGCAACACTGGTAACTTCAATTGAGCCACAAAATAGCGACATGGTATCGATCGGTAACTTTTTTTTTGTCTGCAGCCTCATGTTCTGCACCGTGGCCGCTTTAACTACAAGACCTTCACCTTATTGCGCTCAACAGCAATTAAATCCACGTAAAACTTTTACCCATAAATTATTATTTATATCCCCTAGCCTAACGTCGCTTTCTTGAAAATTTCAGCTGGAACTGTAATCCAAATACCACGTTGCAGGGTTAATGAAGTTTATTCGTGCTGTGGCCTATGCGTAGAAAAGACTTGCGCAACCCTGAAACAAACTGTTTATTGTTTTGCCTGTGCAGAGGGATGCTTCTGTAAGGCTGGTTATGTGCGAAAGATTGCCGGAGGAATCTGTGTTCCGTTAAATCAATGCTTCATTCAAGGATAGAGAAAACCCGATTTAAGTGAATAAATCAAAAGGGAATTAATTATTGCAGTTGACAATCTCTTTACATTAATACGTTATGACGTGATTAGATAATTAAACTGATGTTTTATACATACTCAAAATAAAGTGGTCCAATATCCTTGACGCGCGGTTTACCTCCGCGCATTATATCATCCGGATTCGTCACGTTGAAGATGTGCAGCTTAAAATCCAGCGGGAATGGAATCTTTTCAAACATGTCCCGTATCTGTGTGCCCGGTTTCAGCAAGACGTTCTGCAAATTTGTTCGTATAATAAAATTTCCATCTCGCTATTGCGTTTATTTGTTACGCGACGGATCTGTTAAAGCGATTGCAATTGTCCCGCGTACCTAACCAAGCGTACCTGTTTGATCATGAAGCGCAAAATTGCTGGAAATATTCCGTAGCTAAACACCATACCGCACACGAGGACGAATACACAAATCAGTCCAATCTTCTTAAAGTTCCTGTCTTTAAGATCCATTTTTTCGACAGCTTTCATGGTTTTTGACAATTAATTTTGTTTTCGAGTGACGTTAAAATGTTGCAACCGAAAACCTGCGCAACTATGCATACGACATCGCCTAAAACGCTTTTAGTACCATTCAGCTCACACAGAATGGACGGAAAGTAGTATAAAAATAATATTTTCCAATGCCACTCATAAAGTGATATGATCACGTATGTTTTAGTATGACGATTATAGTTTCCTTTTTTAAAATTTCTCACTCAACAGTTTGCGTTTCAATCCACCAAACACCAAACGTTGACTGAGCGATGAGCCAAATAGTAAGCTCGTTGATAGCTTCCAGCAAATGTTGGAGGTCACTTCAAAGATTCAAGTTCGCTTGATGTGCAAAATCCGACTTTTTTTTCCATTGTCATCATCGACCGTATCATTGTTGCAAAAAGGCCATAATTGCGATTTACGCGTGTATTGTGGAAAAAGAAGAAGAACGATGTAAAATTAAAAAAAAAAAGCTCACAAGACGTCATTTTCAAGTTGTGGTAGTAATGCTATTGACGGGAAATCCAATGCCACGGTGCACCGGTATTATTGTCCCGCATCAACCGCCTGTTTCTGCGCGTTATCCTTAATGCGCGTCAAACACTTGCTATCCTATTTTGAGAAAATGCAAATGTGCTATTGATCGACGTGGGAAGGACTTGTCTCTGTTTTCAATTGCCCAGCTTGAGGCTGGCGGCCAGCCTTAGTGTAAATGATGTAATAAATAATGTTAATTGTAGGTAATTAGATGGAAAAAATTCCTGCTGGTGCCAATGGTGTACTGGGCCTTTCCGTTGCGAACGCACAACAAGTTAGCGTCGGTGGTAAAATGCCACAAACTGACTGTTTGATAATTTCATAGCATTGATTGTGAGAACAAAAAATTTTTTTTGAAAGCAAAATAATAATGTATCATTATAAAGTTATTTTAAGATTTATGTTTCCTCAAATTTAGTATATAAATTAATTACAAAACATAAAATTATATTCGGAAAAATACTTTCTTAAATTAATCGATAATCAATCAGTATTTCGTGCCATGCTGGGGACCAGGTTTGAGCGATACACAGAACAATAAATTATCATGTCCGAAAGAGTACATAAAAACAAAACCACGGACTCACACAGAACTACATAAATGTGCAATTCATCAATCACGAGGAATTTAGACATTGTCGAAGTTTTTCTAGATTTTCTCCAGCAACTCTCCAGCAAAGCTTCATCACGGCCATTCTATCGCGGTATCGGCTGCGATCCGATACATATTGAACAGTGAAAACAAAATTACATGCCAGTTGGTTCGTTTACGCCCCCTTTTCCCCTTTGTCTTACCCATTCGATTTCGTTTTGCTGTAGGTCATCAATGCATGATGAGCACTTCACCGTGACAATGGATGACTTCAGGCAAACGGATGGATTTAGATGTTAAGGTGAAAAATAATTGTACCACTTGCAATGCGAACTTGGGCATCCGTTGGAGCCGGCGTTGGGGGAGTTTCCGATGGGTCATACAAACGCAATTGCTTTACTGTTGGTATTTATGTTACAGTTTTTGTTTATTTCTAAAAAGAAAAACTAAATTATTTTCCAGAATTTTCCATTAGTATGGAAGTACGCAAGGAAACGTATTTTCCCTGGTTATAGGCACGGACCCAGACCCGATAATCCCAGACCGACGAGTCTCCCAAAAGCGTTGAGGCTCATGGCAGATCAATTTATGATAATGTGTTTAGAATTCTAGGTTGATAAAACCGTCAACATGGTATCCATCTAGACACTTCCTTCACTTCTTCAGGCCGTAACAACCAGCAATGAGAAAGAAATCGTTATCTTCATATTGAAGTGTCCATCTCAGTACAGCAAAATCAAGTCCTCCTACTGTAGTAACAAGGAGATGCTTTATATATGCCACCTTATTCGTATTAATGTCTAGAAATTCCCGACATTTCAAATACGCAATTTCAAAACCTTGTCAAACAACGCCATTATTGGTGTCGAAAAATTTGCACATATTCGACAAATAGTAACTTCATATAAAACACACCGTTATGGCTGCAAAAGTGAAGCACGCCCATATTTCCCTCTTGCAGCCATGAAGGTGTGTTTTATACGCAGTATCCCATTCGCTCTAGGGGCGGCCCGGTGGGGTATGTGATAAACGGCTCCGGCCCACACGGCAGGACTGGGGATCAAATCCCATTCCGATCGTGTCTCCCCGTAGCATGAACTGACTATCGTGCTACGTGGTAAAATATGTCTCGATACGGCCAGGCCGTGTTCTTACCGAGCAAAAGAAAACAAACAAAACAAACACATTCGCTCTAGTTTCATTTCAACAAACAATCTGTCTAAAATGTTGTCAATGCTGTTGAATTTCATAGACAGAAAATGTTATATTCCGTAAGAAAATTTAAAATTTGCAATAGTCAAAAGAAACCAAAATCCAGGAATCCAAAATCACTCTCCAGTAGCGCCTTCTCAAGACACTTCTTACGTAACAAAAAAAGAATTGTAGTACGATTAAATTAATTCGCTGGATTGTATTTTATTTGTGTAAAGCAACCTCTCTTTGTTGACAACGAAACGAGCAACAATCATTCCATAATCAACCACATAGTTTCATAGCGATTTAGACAATTGGAAATATGAGTGGACAAGATTTGATTGGAATACATTTTCCATTAGTAACGGCGCGGATGTAACCATCTCTACAAATGCAACCACCATAGCACGGTGGGGCACATTTCACAGCAATATTTCTGGTGCGGCACGTTAGCTCGAAGCATGTTTTGCAGCATGTATAACGTTCATTAACTGGACACGTTGGCTCTAAAAATGAAAATAAAGATGTTCAAATTGAACTCTACAAAAAGAGCGGAACATTAAAATAAACGATAACTTACGTGGTTTCATCCAGGCCAAACAAGGTTCAATAACTAAACCCTGCCCCTGTACTTCGCTAAGTACGACAACAACGACCAGCAACAGGAAAGCAATACGTGTCTTCATCTTGAAGTATCGAAACGAGCTTAGTAAAATCGCTATAGTACGAATGGCAACTTTTATATAACGAATGTTCACCTTATAAGGCCAACTGTGCAAACAGTCGGGTACAAAGTTTGGCTAATGTTGTTGCTCGTCTGCGATAGAGAACGTCGTATAAGACAATTGGAAAGGTTGAAAAACAAAGCAATAGGAAGTAGATGATCCAGATATGTTAACAGAAATATTCTGAACCGTGGCACAATGAGTCGCTGACGTCGTCCTTGCGACGGCGAGATGAATCAGAATTAAAAGTGTTACTTTAAATAACATTTACGCGCAGAATTTTCGTTGACTCGTTAGTGGATTTTAGAGAAGTTAAGCTAATCAACAACAAAATTGTAGGTAAATAGTGGGACAATAGATTAATTTCTGCAATAGGACTTTTCGCATGGTGATCCCGTGATTTCGTGGTTCCACGATCACTTGATCATGTACCAATATTTAGTTAAGTAAAGGAACCTCAGCTTTTATGACCAATCTTGGTTGGTCGTTCGGATGCTGATACCGATCTGATCCATGCTCGATCTCGATCAGATAGGCTGTCGCATCTAACGTTATCACACGCACACTAGTACACGATCGCACGCATAATTGTACTGTATAGCGTCTGCTAGACATAACTATTTATTAATTGAATTCCACTTGCATTGGTTCTTCGTAGCAAACATGGGTTAAGCAGTATTGTATGACATGTCAATAAACGGACTGAAATAGAGCAGGTATAAACATTAAACTTCTAGCAACGCCTGTTATTATGCAATTAACAATTTCAAATATACTTATATACTTTGCTTATACTTCTACCCAGTTTATACTGCTTAAAGATCGCTCAATGTCCTCAGCAATCCACATTTCGTGTGGCAGAATGGAATTGTTAAGTTGTATTTAATTTCTAACTAGAACGAAAAGCTAAAAACTGAACTTTTTATTGAATTCGAATCGAGCGTCATCCTATTCGCAATCAGCGAAAGGTTCGTTGTTGCTTCGTACGTTGCACGACGACTTCAGCCCAAGTCTGGGGCAACGACATTTTTTTTCTCAGGCTTTCCACAATCTTCGATTATAATACATTTCCCTGTAGGGGTAGCGCGTATGTAACCATTTTTACAAATGCAACCACCGTCGCATGGTGCAGTACATTTCACAGCTGTCTTTCTGGTGCTGCATGTTTTCTCGACGCATGTTTTGCAGCATGTGTAACGTTCATTTACTGGACACGTTGGCTCTACAAAAAGATATGAAGTTCGTTCACAATGATATCAACAAATGAGGAACGTATGAAATGCATTATAACTTACTCGGTTTCATCGTGGCTAGACACGGCTCATATGGAATCACTTTCTTCTTGGTCTGGCCATGCACTTTGTCAAGTACGACCGTAACAAGCAGCAACAGGAAAACAATACGTATCTTCATGTTGAAGTATCGACAACAGTTCAGTAAAACCACATCCGCTCACTGTAGTACCAATGAGATGCTTTATATAAAGTATGCGCACCTTACGAACCCACCTGTACCAACACTTGAGCACAAGGTTTGGCGAATTTTTTTTAGATCCTCATCGACCGACAAGTTTATGCATCAAAGATAATATAACATAAGGAATGGCGAGAAATGAAAAATTCTGATATTCTACAAGCAATATAAAAAAAAAACGTAAATTCAAAAATAACTTTTTCGTTTTCTTGGCACCAAATGGTTCAACAATGTTTGTTTCTTTCGACTTGCTGATTCTTCTCGCTATGCATGATTTCCGCTAATCGATATGTATAGCGATTGTAACTCAAAAAGTTTTCTCTTGATATGTGTGTAATGTTATTAGTTCAATCGACAATTCCCTATTCCCGCAAACTCTTACAATCCATCGCACTGACACTAACAACATGTATACCAATACCATATACAAATGATAATACAACTGTTTCAACGCATTTGATAATGAATTTAAATTACGTGGAAAACGCCTGTTTGTATGCAATCACTGATTTTACATAAATGAGAACAAGTCACACTGTCCGAGGTTTTATAAATTAAAGTTGACACTTTTAAGCACTTTTGTTTCATTTACAAATAACAGGAAAACTTCTTCAGTGTATTGATAACAATTCGGGCATCGTACTGTTCACATTCAACGTTATCGTTTCACAAAGGAAAATTACTTTAGAAAAAGATTTCAATTTTTCTGCATTCTGCAAGTGGAATACATCTTCCGCCAGGCGTAGAGCGTATGTAGCCATCTATACAAATGCAACCAGCAGTACACGGGCGACATTTCACACATACGATTTGCGGACGACACGCCGGCTCGATACATGGTTTGCAGCATGTGTAGCGTTCATTAGCAGGACACCTCGGAACTAAACAGAGAAAAACCATATTGACAATCGAAACAGTAGCAAAGCTGAATATAGATTAATTTATAACTTACTTTCTTTCATGAAGTCAAAACACGGTTCGCAAATAAAAATGTTTTCCTCCGTGAATTGCCCATGTACTTGGTTAAGTACAATCGCAACGATCAACAGAAAGAATGCAACAGAATACTTCATAGTGAGGTAATGAAATCAGCTCAGTAAAACCAAAGTCAGTAAAACCAAAGACTGTTTGCCATCGCGTATATATCACAAGCGCACCCTAGAAACTCCGTTTGTACAAACAATATGGCCAGAATGGTTGCTAATGTAGTTAGTCTTTGTAAGACAATAATATTTACATAGTCTTTTTAAACAGCAATAGACGTTTTTTTTAAATGAAACGACCTCTAAGGTTACGCTGGTCATTTCTGGCTTACAGGATATCCGGTCCTGTAGTATAGAACCGGCGCCGTTTACCTCCGATATTGGTAGACATAAACGAATACAATAATTTTGCGCACTTCTCAAAATTTTTATTTCAACTTGAAAATACAACGAACACAACATTAGGGCATTGATAATAAAACGGGCATCATACCATTCGCAATCAACCGAACCGTTTCACATTTAAGCCTGTCTATGCGAGAAGAATGTCGATCTTTTGACAAGCGGCAACTTTTATACATTTTCCACCAGAAGTGATGCGGATGTAACCTTTCAAACAAACACAACCACGAATGCATGGCACGGGACATAAAGGTTTTTTTGTAAAACGACAGGCTGGCTCGGGGCATGGTTTGCAGCATGTGTAACGTTCATTAGCGGGACAGCTGGGAACTAAAAAGAGATAAACCATATTGACAGTCGAAACAGTAGCAAAGCTGCATATAGGTTAACTTATAACTTACTTATTTTTATCAAGTCAAAACACGGTTCGTTAACAAGATCGTTTCCTCCCAAGATCTGCCCATGTACTTGGTTAAGTACAATCATCACGATCAACAGAAAGAATGCTACAGAATGCTTCATACTGAGGTAATGAAATCAGCTCAGTAAAACCAAAGTCAGTAAGACCAAAGACTGTGTGCCATCGCTTATATATCACAAGCGCACCCTAGAAACCCCGTATGTACAAACAATATGGCGAAAATGGTTGCTTATGTTGTTAGTCTTTCTAAGACAATAATATTTATATAGTCTTTTTAAAAAGAAATAGAAACCCCAGATATTCTACATTTCCTGTTGGACAAACAATTCCAACGTGGAATAATGAAGTGAGGTGTTTGATCAGTGGCGGATCAAGCTTCACGGAGTCTAGAAGTAGAATGGTAGTTGGGGCCCCAAACTAAAGATGGTCGCACTGACGACCATTTAAAATCAGAGATGTATTTTAATGGACTTCACCAGGACTGACCGGGGAGTCATATGATTTCAGAACGCGGGAGTTGTCGTAGAACATTTCTGGAATAACCTTGAATTTTCTGTACTGTTCTTGCAGCGAAATCCTTAGGAGGCGGAGACTGAGTAGGAAGCTTATTTTTACTGGTTATAGGCATGGAATCTCCGACCGACGAAGCCCCACAAAACCGGCAAGTCCCCTGGTGGGAAAATTTTATGATAGTGTGTTTGGAATTCTAGATTTTTCGAACTTCTTGACACTTCTTTACATGTTTCATAAAATAATGTTGACACTTTTAAACATTTTTGTTTCATTTGCAATTAGAAGGAAAACTTCTTCAGTTTATTGATAACAATTCGGGCCAAGGAAAATTCCTTTAGAAAAAGATTTCAATTCTTCTGCATTGAGCAATTGGAATACATCTTCCGCCAGTCGTAGAGCGTATGTAGCCATCTATACAAACGCAACCAGCAGTACACGGGCGACATTTCACACATACGATTCTCGTACGACACGCCGGCTCGATACATGGTCTGCAGCATGTGTAACGTTCATAAGCAGGACACCTCGGAACTGAAAAGAGATAAAACTCATCGACGATCAATACAGAAGCAAAGCAGCAAGTAGCATGGATTATAACTTACTAGGTTTGACCCAGGCAAAACACGGCTCAAAAGGAAACACCGGAAGCGGTCTTCCCTCCAAGTCAACTATTTCCAAGTCAACTATCGGAACTATTTCCTCCTCGGCCTGTCCATGTACTTCGTCAAGTACGACCGTAACAACCAGCAAGAGGAAAGCAATCGTTATCTTCATATTGAAGTGTTGATCTCAGTACAGCAAAATCAAATCCTCCTGTAGTACAATTCCTGTAGTGACAATGTGATGCTTTATATACAGTATGGGCAGCTTATGCGAACTAATCTGTACAAATAATCAGATCCAAATATAGCTAATGTTGTTGATCCTCATCGACCGACAAGGTCATGAAGGATAAATTGTAATACAAAAGAAAAAATATCAGAACTGGAAATTCCAGACATTTCAAATACGAAACCTATTTGGCAAACATTGCCATCGTGGAGTTTAGATGTGTGGTGTCGAAAAATTTGCATGGGTTTTGGTGTATGCGTTGCATGGGTTTTGATGTATGGGTTGCATGTGTTTTAAGTAGAAAACATTTCCTATTTTGAAGTTTCATCGTTTGATAATGATGGCATTTTAGTAACACTTGAGGAAAAAAACACATCCAACACAATCAACAGTAGATGTACGCTCAACAACACAAAACTCCTGCAGTATGTGAAACACTTGTCTAAAGAGAAATATTCAAACGAATTTTGTGTTATATCTCCTGTTTCCAATCGCTCACAAATAGCAGTACAAACAGTATAAAAAACCATTGCAACTTGGACTTATGTACGCAAGTGTCCCGGAGAAATCTGTAATCTGATCTCCAATTGCTAAAAAAAGAATTAAACAGTAACATGGACAGTAACAGTCCTGAACAGTTACTAGTTAAGGTGAGTTATAGATACGGCATTTCCGTTCCTAACCAAAACAAATAAAAAACATGTTGATAAGGTGTCTAATAAGGGTCATGTCCTGAATATAACAACGAGGTAAGATCGTTTGATTTCTTTAGTTTGGAAAGAAATTACAAAATACAACGGATTTATGTTGTGGTGTGCTTATGAGTCTTCTATAGATTTTTTAAAAGAACAATTCAATTTTTAAATCGGACATTTCCAGTACTAACTGTAATTATTATTCTCTCTTCATGGCTGAACGATCTCTAACGTTACGCCTGTCATTTATGGCTTACCAGACTTATTTTTACCGCGTAGGCGGATAGTCAGTATGGCGGACGGTCTGGATGGGATTTGATATCCGGTCCTGTAGTATAGAACCGGCACCGTTTACCTCCGTCTACCTATATTGGTAGACAAAAGCGAATACAATAATTTTGCGCACTTCTCAAAACTTTTATTTCAATTTGAAAATACAACGGACACAACATTAAGGCATTGATAATAAAACGGGCATCATACCATTCGCAATCAACCGAACCGTTTCACATTTAAGCTAATCTATGCGAGAAGAATGTCGATCTTTAGGCAAGCGGAAAGTTTCATACATCTTCCACCAGGAGTAGAACGTATGTAACCATTCAAACAAACACAACCAGGAATGCATGGCAGGGGACATAAAGGTTTTTTTGTAAAACGACAGGCTGGCTCGGGGCATGGTTTGCAGCATGTGTAACGTTCATTAACAGGACAGCTCGGAACTAAAAAGAGATAAAACTCATCAACGATCAATACAGCAGCAAAACAGCAAGTAGTATGGATTACAACTTACTTGGTTTAACCCAGGCAAAACACGGCTCAAAAGCAATCGTGGGTCTTTCCTCCACGGCCTGCCCATGTACTTGGTCAAGTACGACCGTAACAGCGAGCAAGACGAAAGCAATCGGAATCTTCATATTGAAGTGTTGATCTCAGTACAGCAAAATCAAATCCTCTTACTGTAGTGACAATGTGATGCTTTATATAAAGTATGAGCAGCTTATGCGAACTAATCTGTACAAATAATCGGATCCAAATATAGCTAATGTTGTTGATCCTTATCGACCGACAAGGTCATGAAGGATAAATTGTAATACAAATGAAAAAAATATCAGAACTGGAAATTCCAGACATTTCAAATACGAAACCTATTTGGCAAACATTGCCATCGTGGAGTTTAGATGTGTGGTGTCGAAAAATTTGCATGGGTTTTGGTGTATGCGTTGCATGGGTTTTGATGTATGGGTTGCATGTGTTTTAAGTAGAAAACATTTCCTATTTTGAAGTTTCATCGTTTGATAATGATGGCATTTTAGTAACACTTGAGGAAAAAAACACATCCAACACAATCAACAGTAGATGTACGCTCAACAACACAACACTCCTGCAGTATGTGAAACACTTGTCTAAAGAGAAATATTCAAACGAATTTTGTGTTATGTCTCCTGTTTCCAAACGCTCACAAATAGCAGTCACAAACAGTATAAAAAACCATTGCAATTTGGTCTTATGTACGCAAGTGTCCCGGAGAAATCTGTATTCCGATCTACAGTGGCTTTTTAAATTTTCTGTTGCTTGATGTTAAATTGTTATGCATGAAGGTAAGGAATAAGAAAATAGACATAATTTGATTTATGGAGCTGTTCGTTAGGAGTTCGAAGTAAAGACAATCTAAACAAACATAACATTGATCCTCCAAAGAGGAGTCATTCTATCGTAATAAGCTGTTGGAAGAATATTTCGTTCCTCTACGTTGGGAATAATTGAACTTCTAATGGTTGATTTGTATTGATTGAAAATAAAATGATTATTGTTTGAGAAGCAATTTTACTCTGAACCTCCAAGGCTGTTGTGCCATAAAGAGAAAGTAGCTCCACAGTCATGTTATTAGGCTACTAGTTCAGTAATTTTGAAAATTTCTAGCAAAATACCTTGTCGTTCGTTAGTAAACGTCTACATTGCGTGATCAGGAAAACATATTTGCGCACATGTGTTTATGAAGATAAAAAACATCTGACTCAAACAACAAGATGCGCGAGAAAAACAATGCTAAACCATTTCCTCTTCAGTAGTACAAAACACTTGCGTAAATTGAAACAGCAGAACGAACCTTCTTGGTGTCTGAAGAAAACCGCGAATAAAACATCATTCCCAAATTGTGAAGTGTTCAGTTTATAAAACTTTAGTTTAGAATTCACCTGCAAGCGAATAACATGGCATCGGTGGTGCATATTATATTCACATGCAGTTTAATCTTTTGTTCTGCGTCAGCTTTACGTATCATACCAATTCCTTTGCCAACAGTGCCACCATCATCTTGGTGCATGACTGAAATGACATGTAATTATTATTCCTGCTGAATATCTCTATTGCATTAACCAACAACCGTTACCGTTTTATTTCCCAGCCATTGCAGTTATACGTCCACTGTGCAGAGTTAACGAAGTTTACACATGCTGTGGTCCTTGCGTACAGGAGAGTTGCAGACCGGAGCCACAAGACGTGAACTGTCTACTTGCCTGCACGGAGGGATGTGTTTGTAGGCCTGGTTTTGTGCGAAAGATTCCAGGAGGAATTTGTGTTCCGAGACAAAAATGCTTCAAGAAGTGATTTGACAGCCTTATTGGATATTTTTCTGAATTAATTGCAAATAAAATGGTGTGTGAATAAAACAAGCGTGTATTTTTAGAAGAACATTTTGTTTTTGCAAATGAAGAAGCACTTTACGTTACGGGACTAGTACTAAATCCAGTCCAGATCGTTCCCACGTATGTGGAACTTCCTATCCAACTACTGCTTTGGTTGTACAGGTGGTCGCCGAAGCAGACACGTTGATACGTGAATTTACAATATGGGCAGCTCTGTGTGTTCACCAAAAGTGTCAAAAAAAGTGTAAAATTTTCTTGGATTATGGAATTAAACATCCTTCTGCGCATCTTCCTCTAAAACGCGACTAAAAGCGTTTCGTCAGTTTTGGACAAAGTTTATGTCTCAGAGGCATATGTGTGTATTGGAACAGTATAAGCTCTATATATTCCCAGCTTCGATCGTAGCGACAAGTGTTTTGAGTGCAGACTTTGGAGACTTCTCAGACTGTAGAACAACCAGTTGGCAGCAAGCACCGTAGCATCTGCACATCTCAACCCAAGATAGATGAAGCTTTGGACGACTTCCAAAGAGCGATCACCTATCTGTACGTCTCCCCTCCTTAAGCCAAGATTTGTTATCGGAGTTATCAGTTTGATTTTTGCCTTGTTAATCTCCAACTGGATTCTTTGATATGCGTCCGCCTCATAGAACAACCGTAAAACCAATGATGTCTATGTCATCAGTGCATCCCAGGATCTGGGTTGACTTATAGAAAATATTCCCCAAACATTCCGTTTCTGAGTTGAAGATGACCCTCTCTAGCTGAAGGTTGAACAGTAGACATGCTAACCAATTCTTGAGAATTTCCCATCCTCCATCACCGTCATTCGTGTGGTCCGGTATGGTTGGTCGGAATTCCAAAAGAACTCATTGCGTCATCTGTTTTTTTCCATGCATGTGCTATCATATGCAGCCTTGAAATTAATGAAGAGGTGGAAAGAGAATTCCTGTCCAAAATCTGCCGCATGATGCAGGGAATTGTAACTAATTGTTGTTAATTTATTGCAAAAGGAAATGTTAAGATCTAAATCATAAGGCGTTTAAAATTTTAGTATATTTAGACTTACGATGTAAAGCATAAGTAGGAATGATGGTTCGATCAGCAACTCAGCTTTCAATCATCAAAAATCAAACAAGAACAAGTGCACGAGTGATGACTACATCCTTCTCGAGGGTACCACCCTAAGGTAAGTCAATGGAGGTTAATTGTTTGTCATTTTCTACGCACAACAGCAACTCATGCTCCGTTTCAACACGTGGCACAGCACACCCGGCCGCATTTGGACCGTCATACACGCAAGGTGACACTGTTGCGCTTGCTCCATTACCCGAGGCCGGTTCTGTGCGTGCTTTCTAACGTGCGCATGGTGTATGGTGGACTCCCGCAGTCATTCTTAAACAGCAAGGTTCAAAATTGTCGCTGAAAAGGTCACAGACTCGCTCGAGGCACATGCATCGCTATGCTTCTCCCGTTCGCGATTGATTCGGTGGATGGGGCAGACTCCTGTGCATGGTACCGATGGCCTCATCGTGCCATTGGCCAACCGGTGTCCTTACGAAAGGCTTCATACCGCTTTTGGGCGGGCGCCATTTCACGCCGCAAATAGTACCATATACGGCTGATTGAATTACACTTGACAAATCGTTTTATAATTGTTCTAGCACTTCATTAACTGCTTCTTCTATTGCGCACCCAGATTTCCAGATGTTCTGTTTCGGGCAAAATTCTAAAAAGCAACAAATCCACATGCATCGAGGTACATCCGACCGGATGGAATGATCGGTGTGAGGCACTTGTACGGATGATTTTTTCCCAGACAAACCGCCCCATTCCCACGTGGCCACAGCCAATCTCTCTTTAGCGTCTGATTTTATGCTTGGCTGTCAATGGGTTTGCTACATTGCGCAAGATCAAAACACTTGCCCCGTCAAGCTGGCCCAGATGTTCGGTCGGGGCTTATGTGCGTGTTGACACGCGCGTATCAGAACCTGTTTGCGTTCGATTTACGTCTCGTTACTCCAAGTACAGTTAGATGGGCTGGTACACAACACTTGTCTGGCGTTTAAATCATACTCCGTGCCCTTATACCTTCCGCCCACACGAAACCGTGTGACTGTGGAAGTGCCCAACCCGTAATCGGCATTAGAAGAGATTTGAATGCGCAATATAAGGGAACCTTTTTTTTTTAATTTTTATAAATAAACGTTTATTGGGTTATTACTATCGCTCTTGCTTTGCGATGCAACGACAATAGATAGAACATAATTATCAGTTTTGTTACTTGAAAATTTTTCGTTGGTAATTTCTTTCATCACCACCATTCAGTGGTTGCTTATGTTATGAAGCCTGCGGCGATAATGTTGCGAAACGATCGACTTCCTATCCCATAAGGGCAATCGTTGATTAGTAGTGAGCATCAGCGAATCGATCACATGATCACTTATCGAATGTCAATCAATGAGAGAAGTGGACAAACACAGCATCCATGTTTAAAGGGAGGGGGGAGAAAAAAGCACTCCCTTTTCAAGTAAATTCAGAGACGCCGGTTGCATCGAAAACAGAATGAAATCGCGCATCTTAGCGATGCCGTGCCGTGGTAGGGTGTGCGCCACACAAAACAGACACCGACGGCCGAGACGGTTTAGTGCGTTTTGTAGAGCATGTAAATGTCACTGTTGTGGTGGTGGACCCCCGGCCCGGGCGGCACTGGAAAAGGAGTTCCTCCTTGTGCCTTGTACAACAAAACGTGTTTTCTTCTTTGTAATGCGTTCGACACGAACCGAATTGCTTTGACGGGGTAGTTTGCTGATTGATGTGGCTCAACTCAACCAAACAACAGCCGGTTTAAGGTCAATGTCAGCCAGCCTGCCTATCCTGGCGTTTATAACCCTGCTACCGGTAGCCTACGCTTTTATCATAAACGCAAAATCTTTCGTTTTTTTTTGTTTGGGCAACCAGACTTTTGTTTGGAGACAGACCTTTTTTTCCAACGTTTATTTATTATGCGATCGCGAAGATCATGCATGGAAGTAGTAAGACACTTTTGTCCACTAACCAATAGTAGTGGAATCGAAATTTTCGCACGATCGCTCAAGCAATGCAGCTCACGTGCGATCACAACCTTCCATAAGGGTGCATTAAGCGGAAAGTATCATAAAAGAAGAAACAAAAAAAAAACTCGCCCTTACCATTAACGGGGAAGCGTGCGGGAAACTGAGCCAATAGCAAACAATAAAAAAAAATATACACCCTTGCCATCTTCAAAGGCAACGAAGTTCTTAAAGGCGGCAATGAGAAAAATGGTTACACCAGGCACTAGGTATGCTTCCTATAAACGGTGGCGATCACCATCGGGCTTGGTACGTGTTGTTATGCCAAAGCTGTCTACTTTAGAGCAATTTGAACAGAACTTTTTCCATACCATAATGCGTAGATTGATCTATATATTTAACAAACAACTAACCTATACTGTTATCACTACGCACAGATAGTAAATTTCTTAAAGGTTTCATAATTTTTTTTAAGGGTTTAAACATTCAAATATAATTATAAAAATAGTTTTAAGAAAACTGAGTTTAAGAGTTCTTTAAAACTTTACCGATATTGAATATCATGTTCTTTGAAGGACTTAGTGAACAGTTAGTAAAATTAGAAGAAATATAATTAGTTGTACTCTACGGTATACATATCCAGAATCTTGTTTGTTACACTCACCCCGATACATATTTATTTCTACAACATTTGTTGCAGTTTCCATGTCCATGTTGTTTAAGTTTTCCATGTCTTAAGGTAAGCTATATGTGACTTAATTACAATCGTTATAGAGTTTCCAAGTCTAATATTTGATCGGCAAATTAGCTTTAAACGCTTATAACAACATGAATAAATTTTTTAAAAGTGTTTTTAAATTAATTTATTGTACCGAGTTACCTACAATGCAAGGATTGATTTAATATAATCTTTCAAACTTTTCAAGGTTCGTTTTCACCCGGCTTCCAATCACTCAGAAACCCTCATCATAATACAATAAACGGTTTTAACTTTACTGCTTTACCTAACACCATAATCACCGCACCATGTCCAACCATCTTGTCAAGAACTTGGGCTTGGGGCGATAAGAACTTAATTCTATAATACGACAAAACTTTCTCTCATTACCGTCATCAGGTTGGGGACTTTGGGTAACGGTTGGCAAAGCGACAAATCGATAAAGGATACATTCGAACCACCCGGTCTGCCGGACGGACCTGTTACTTCTTGCGCTCTGGCTTGGGCAAACGGTGCATGCTCGTGGGACGTAAACCTAATTAAGCTGCGGGGTGCAAATCAGGGATTGCATTTACCAGTGGCAACGCCTGCATCCGTTACACACTAAACAGTTCCCTTCGGTAATGTGCATTGCGGTTTTGAGTCACCGGGGGCTGTTGTTTTTTTTCCTTCGCCACCGCACACAGACAGACAGACTTCAGATCGTACTGACGCTCGGTGGTGGTGGCGAATGATCTGAGCAATGCGTGCGACCTGCCTGCCTGCTCATGACCTGTCCCTTTCATTGCGCGGTGCGTATACGCGGAATGTCAGGGCGGACGGTAACACGCCGGTCACCGTACCGATCCGGGCACCTTCCGATGGTGCAACTGTTTTGGGGCGTGTTTGGGGGTCTCATGCGTGCGTATATAAGGCGCGATCGGCAGCCGTAGTCTGCATCATAAATCTCGCAAAGTTCACCTGGAAACTTCACACAGCTTCAAACCAGCTCCGTACACCGTCGTGTCAAACGCACAATCCTTTCAACATGAAATTCTTGGTGAGTTTTGGTGTGAGCAAACATTGCTCCACAGTGACAGTGTTTTGTGTACTGCGTGGCGTGTGATTCCTGCAGGATTGTGAATGCCTGTATGTTAAATAGATTAAGTGATGTGAACACCTTTTTTGGTTGAAATTCGTTTTAGGCTATCGCTGTTCTCGTACTCGTCGCTTCGGTGTACGCCGAAGACCAGCCAATGGAATCGATGAAGGCTAAGCGTGGCGTACACTTCAGCCTGGGATACCACCATGCTCCGGCCGTGGTGTCACACTCGTACGTTGCTCCCGCACCAGTGATTGCCCATTCGGCACCGCTCGTAGCTGCACCCGTTGCATATCATGCGCCGATCGCCAAGACCTACGTTGCCCACGCTCCGATCGTACATCATGCTCCGCTCGTGCATCATGCTCCACTTGCTGCTTATCATGCTCCGCTCTATCACAGTGCCGTCTACTCGACTCTGCACCGTCGTTAAAAATGGGAATGCCGAACCCGTTGCCACTAGCGACCAACTCTAGCATTATGCGTGTGTGCTTCATTTAGTTGAATAAAACGAAAAACAAACGATAAACATTATACGCATTTGTTTACAATTATTTATGGAATTTGAAAAACAAAAACATGTTTTAGTGCGTCTAGAACGGGTCAGAATGTATGGATAATTGTTAGCAACAATTGTTTAAAATGCCTTGCCGCGATTATGCATCGGATGAAGCTGGGTGGCATACACCCAGTGTACAAAAATGGCAACAGACTGGACTGTGCTAACTTCCGAACCATCACAATTCTGAATGCTGCCTACAAGATCCTGTCTCGAATACTCTTCTGCAGACTTGCGCCCCTTGCCACAGATTTCGTCGGAAGCTACCAAGCTGGATTTGTTGGAGGCAAATCGACCACCGACCAAATCTTTACTCTACGACAGATCCTCCAGAAGTGCCGAGAGCATCAGATCCCTACGCACCACCTGTTCATTGACTTTAAGGCGGCCTACGATACCATAGATCGAACCGAACTATGGAACACCATGCAGCAGTACGGATTCGCAGGGAAGCTGGTACGACTGTTGCAGGCCACGATGGATGGGGTGCAGTGCAAGAGTATCGAACATGCTGTCGGAATCGTTCGAATCTCACCTGGGTCTGAGGCGAGGGGACGGAATCTCCTGTTTGCTGTTTAACATCGCTCTGGAAGAAGTCATGCGAAGCGCGGGCTTCGACATCCGGGACATGATTTTCACCCGGATGACATCGACATCATCGGAAGGACATCTGCGGCGGTGTGCGACGCGTACACCCGACAGAATTGGATTGATGGATCAATGCGACGAAGACAAAATACCTGCTTGCCGGAGGCTCTGACCGTGATAGAGCCCGACTCGGGAGCAGAGTATCAGTTGACGGCGACGATCTCGTGGTGGTAGAGGAGTTCTGCTACCTTGGTACGATCGTAACTTCGGACAAAAATATGAGCAGCGAAATCCGAAGGCGCATTGTTCAGGGAAATCGTGCCTATTACGGTCTCTACAAACTCCTGCGATCCAGAAGGCTCCAGCTACACACGAAATGCACAATATATCGCAGACTGATACGTCCGGTAATTCTCTACGGGTACGAGTCCTGGACTCTGCTAACGGAGGACGGTGGTCAAAGCCGGAAGGATACGATGGCTGGAACACGTGATGAGGATGTCGGACTCATGCCCCACCAGGAACGTGCTCGTCAGCGATCCGTTCGGCACGAGGCGGAGAGGAGCACAGCGAGCTCGTTGGCCGGATCAGGTGGAGTTAAACCTGTTGGAGATCGGATGTAGCCGTGGATGGAGGACTGGACTGAGTTTTCTGGAAACGGATTGGCGACCAGGCCATGTCTACGCGACCGTGAGCAGGCCATAAAAGATTTTTTGTTTAAAATTCTTCTTCTTCCTCCTCTACTTCTTCTTCTTGGTTTAACGCGTTCTTTCTGACTTACTAGAATTATTTTTACCTTGTACCCGATGGTCCGAATTGGATTTGATACCTTGTCCTGTCTTGTGTAACCGGCGCCACTTATCACATGCACCACGTTGACGCTCCGATGTTTGTGATAACGTGAATTCTGGTCGAGATGTCGAGATTAATCATTAAAACCATCAATGATCTGAGATCGAAGGAAATTTAGGAAATATTGAACCTAGACCCATGGGCGCAACAGATTTGGCCCGACCCGTAAACACAAGTAGGGTACATTTAACTATTACGTAACGAAAAAATGAGATTTTTGGACCTAATCCCCCTACCTTGACGATGGTTGTTCTACGCTGTTTTTTTTTGCAATGATTTACAAATTATGTGACTAACTTTGGGCAACGCGAAAAATAGATTCATTTTATACTTTTCTTTTAAATCCATAGATCTATATCAGTAGGCAAAAATAGTGAATTCAACCAAATAATTTTTTACATTATATTTTATTAATATGGTAAATATATGAACACTCACTTTGTTGTGATACTACTTTATCAACAATGCATCACCCTTGGTAGAATGTTTTTCCCCCCTTCTCACAACTCACCCCCGTAAAATCAGTAACAA
This sequence comes from Anopheles funestus, assembly GCF_943734845.2. NCBI lineage: Eukaryota > Metazoa > Arthropoda > Insecta > Diptera > Culicidae > Anopheles > Anopheles funestus. The sequence goes on from NC_064598.1 coordinate 17,048,785, forward strand.
TCATCTTACAAACAGTCCTAGAACCATTTCCGCAAAACACATTATGACACCGCGAAATGACTACCGATCATCCGTCTCCTTTCCGGCACCGAGCCTTAACCGAGATACTTTTTCAACCCCAACAAACCAAGCCCGTGACTGTGACCGGTGTACACCTTTTGCAGCGTTATGCCACCACCGTACACCTTGCCATAGGAAGGCAGAAATCCACCGTAACCGTAGGCCGGTAACGGTGCGATGGGAAGCGTCGGTACTGGTGCCGGTACCACCACCGGATGTGGCACAGCAACCGGATGCGGTACGGGAACGGGCTGCGGCACCGGTACGGGCTGTGGTACGGGGATGGGTTGGGGCACCGGTACGGCATGATGCACTGGGTATGGTTGTGGCACTGGTACACCCACGGTTCTGAGAATGGGAAAATGTTTTGAAGTTGATTTTTTTTTCTGTTGAAGAAATCATTTAAAGCGAGTCCGCCTTGATGGATGCGTTACTTACCGCGTAACGGTTACTGGGTATGGTTGAGGCACCGGAACCGGATAGGGACGTGGCACGTGTACGGGAACGGGTACTGGGTGTGGTACGGGTACGGGACGATCGACGGGAACGGTCACGTGCACCGGCACGGGTACGGGTCGATCGACGGGGACGGGTTGTGGGTACGGTACCGGGACGGGTTGTTGTACGGTGGTCAAAATGTTACGCGTTACCGTCGGTGCAACGGCCACTGTTGGTGGTGCCGGTGCAAACACTGGACCGGGTGCTGGAATGACTGCCGGTGCAAATCCTCCACCAATGAACGGTCCGGCCGGTAGTCCGATTGGGCCGGCTGGTAGTCCGATTGGACCGGCCGGTAGTCCGATTGGACCGGCCGGTAGTCCGATTGGTCCGGCGAATGTCGGTGCAATCGATGCACCAATCGATGATCCGATGATTGGTCCGCCGATGGGTGCCGCCAACGGTGCTCCATATGCAGCTAGTGCCGGTGCAGCTAGTGCCGGTGCTGCCAGTGCCGTTGTTCCATAGGCCGTTGCTCCCAGCCCTAATCCCAACCCGTAACCATGCCCAATAGCACGCTTCTGATGTTCGGCACCTTCTTGCTGAGCTGCACCGTGCACCCTTGCGATCGCAAGGACGAAAAGAACGCAAAACAGCTGCAAAACAGGCGGAAGCAAATAATTCGTATTAGAAAAACCAAACGTTACACACGGAAGGTTCGATCGCTTGATCGCATCGATGAAATATTTACTTTGGCCGATTTCATGTCGTCTAATGCACACTGCAAAGAAGTGAACCTTCCAAACACCGCGAACTGTGCCACTGATCTACTGTCGAAACTGTACCGGCTTAGTATTTTTATATGAAACTGCCAACCAACCTTACGGTACGCGATCAACGCGGAAGCTGCGCGTTCCATCTCCAGTGCCGTACAGGTAGCCCGTCCTGGACCAGGCTGGAAGTCACAAGGTGCGCAAGTCTCCTGTCACTAAATGGGAGCGAACACCGTGTCATAACCGCTCCAATTAGGTGAATTTCACCATCCGTGTGGCTAGCCCTTTTTTGCAGAACCACCAACGTTATCGGCCACCAAAACTGCTGCATCTGTTGGACGTACCGAACCGCATTCAATCTTGCCAGCCAGCCCGCGATTAGGGGCCCATCCATCCGTCAGCCATGTTCGTTGTCGTTGTCTCGCTCGAACACAACCATATTCCGTGATGCATCACGGGCGCCTGTTAAGGGACTGTTTGGCTGGGTTTGGTTGGGCTTATGCCCACTGTTGTGTCATATGACCACGCACAGTGACGATCAACCCCAGGTCTAGATCCCGTATAGGGATGAATGAGTTAGAGATCTGAACATTTTTCTTCGCATTTTTTTTGAAGTGGTTTTTTGTTTGCCCGGTGCACTATATTCCAGATGCATCTGATCAGTCATAGTTGTGAATGAGCAACTATGGGGCGGAAATTTCACCCCTCACTATCGGCACAAAGTATGTGCCGGACGGTATTGCAATGACATAAAACCTGTTGCCTTACTGCCCGACTTTAGTGTCCAATACGGTGGTGACCATTTACTGGCTTTTTTTTTCTTTCTTCCAAACAACATTGTACGAGATGAAGAGAAGAAATTTGCTGAATGATAGTAAAAAAAATAGATAAAAAAATATATTTTAGTTTAAACTTTTTTTTATAACAAAAAATAAATAAAATATTAGTTACAAAACACTTGATCATTATCAATGAAGAAATCAAAATCATACAAATGGACATTGTCATTTTTTTGTGTATCATATGTACGAAAGTTTCTCTTCCCACAGCCATCCATAACTAATCGAAACAAATATTGATCCAAACAAACACACACAAAGTGTACCATCAATAATTGTTTCGCAATTAATCACCTCACAAATTAAATCGCGTTTGTTCGCTTTCAACTCCACCGGCCCACTCCTCCCCCTCCCCCTCAAACCCCGGCTCCAAAAAGGGGAACGTGTCCCCACGTGTGGTACACGGTGAAAGTGGGAACTTCATAATGTGGCTTAACCGTCTGGAACCTGGACACACATTGACCCATGCGTGTGCTTTTTATGCATTCCGCACAGACGATGCAATGATATCGCACCTGGTCGTCCGTATGCGTATCATAATCGTACCGGGCGGGTACACAGCACAAAAAAGGGACACTGTCACCGACATCGATTACAACATCAATGGCCAACACATTGGCATGCCCAATACACGATACAACGAAACGCGGTTTCCTGTTTCCATTTCATCTGTCTTTCCCAGGGTGAACAAATCGTTCAATGAATGTGGTTTGTTGCGTTGATTTTTTTTGTTGTTGTTCGCGCGTACAATAAGAATGTTTTAATGGTTTAATTATAGAGCAGAAAAAGAAGTTTTTCTTTTTTCTTGTTTAATTTTATTTGTTGCTATGGAGGAATGCAAAAAGTAGGTGAAAATGATTAACTGAAATATTTATTTTCAATTTTAAAAATTAATTATATTTGCGCTACGAAACGAATTCAAGTGCAATTAAAGGTAAATATTCTGTGTTAATATAATTACAAGCGGTCTGATGCATTTCTTAATAATTAAGCATTCCATCAAGGTGCATGTGTTATAATATAATTAACCACACACTTCCATCTGTATTGAAGTATGCATTTGATTTAATTGAGTACAACTCCCACAACGTATCCGTTACACCGTACAATACATGATAAATAATTGGAAAATGGAACTCATTTTTTTTTGTTGTACCTCCACTGAACCATTCTTTGATCAATAAAATATATGAGCCGTCGGTTGAATGTCACACGCTGTTTTCAAGGTTTTTGTTCCATAACAACAAAAAAGAAAGAATGGAGAAGAAAAAGCGCTACCGGCTGATGCATATTGCACGCCGAGATGAAGGAAAGTTCCATATCGTCTTCTAGTGAATGCAAGACGAACTCTCGTAGCATGTGTCAGTTGCAAATGTCTGACTTTCCACATGTGGACTGATTTAGCTGTTACTCGTGAAGACATGTAACGAAGCCGTTTGCTGCTTTTTGATGGAAGCGTTTCGTGTGTAAAAATAAAAAAAAATACGAATCATCAAACAGAAGAATCGCATGAAAGGATTGGAAGTGCTACACATGACTTTCTTGCCTTTGGAAAGGGATCCGAAATAGGGGTGTATACATTGACGGGGGAGCATTTGAGGAAGGGTCTTTAATGTAACTGTATGTGATGATGATAAAAATTTTAAAAATATAAAATTATATACCTTAAAGATGTTGAAAGTAAAAACAAACTTAAGCTACAAATAAATTAAGGCAAATATAGTTTATATAGTCAAGATAGTCTAACAAAGGCAATAGATAAGATCTCTCCAAGATCACTATCCTTAAAGAAATGAGAAAAGAATAGCAAACAATATGCAACATCGTTATAAAACAAAGATATAAAAAAGGGGTTTTATAAACTGGAAAGGAATGAAATAAAGCAATAAATTGATAAAATTCCACAGCAAATTCCACTTTGCTGACATTGAATATCGCAACAAACAATACGGTTTAGCGTACAAAAAGTATTGCAACAAAAGCGAGAGAAAACACACTTTAGAAACAAGAGAAGACAACCAATTGGGTCAAGTGCACCGAGGGCCAACAGCAAAACAATTGAGCTACAAATGTAATCGATTATCCACCAATTAGCCATTACACCATCTGCCCCATTGGATTGCCGTAAATGTAAAGAAAAGCTGCAACAGCCCTCTCGCAACGTATCCGGTCGTGTACCAACCGGAGGTCCGGATGGTCCATTACAAAACTAAGCGCCCAGAACGATTAACACCCAATTTAAACTAAGACCCGACAAGTTGCGGACCATTGTCACGCCGCGTTGATATCGCATTGGATGGACAGGTGTTGCAAGTGCGTCGTTAACACTATCACGGTGGGTGTCTAGTGAATTTGGGGGGAGGGTGATATCCACCCACACACATTCCTGGCTTGCTGGACCAAATTATGTGTCCCCACCACCATGGGGAGCCTCCTTCCCAATTTCATATGCATGCCTAGATGGACGCACTGATGCGTACCGATGCTCAGTTCGGGCCCCGGGGACAATTAATTTGGACATTCCCCTTGGTCGGATCTGGAGGGAGTTACCTTTGTGGTTTGTATAAGATTTCGGACCATCGGATCGTTAGCGATCAATTCGCGATTGAACGTTCCGATTAAAAGGTGTGCCGCCTCGTTGGTAACTGTGAGACGGACAAGATTTTTATTTCATTGTTAGCTGTTAGTGTAAACCATCTTCCTGGTGCATAACTGTGATATCGACATCCTTTCAATCCGTGTACGACAGTGTAACGAAGTGTTGTGCAATAATAAAAAAAACCCTAGTTATCAAGTACACGTGTGAGAAGGAACACGTGTGAAAAGGAAACACGTGTGTGATCTGCATAGGGTTACTTCCGTTACCGAGATAGCGAAGTTATTAGCCTCACTAGCGAGAATCAGTGAAGGACAGCTTAGTGAAAGCAGAAAGTGCTGTTTTACGAGCTTTGTACAGTTCCTCGGTTATTATTCGACTCCAGTGACCAAGACGAGAGCACAAAAAAATGAAACTTTTGGTACGTGACAAACGAGTCAGCATTACTATCGTTTTTTTTTATAGCAAATAAGCGTAGGGAAAGAACATTTTGGATTTAAATCAAATGCGTTTTTAGAGTTATTATACATGGAAGTAAATTTTACATCTTCCTCTTGGCTTTCTAGCACTAAATTAATGAATTGTTTCAAAGTACGGGCAGCTTAAGTAGTTCATAAATTCTTAACCATTATTTAAACGATTATGTACCACTGCATTTCGAAAGTGTTTCACGTGTAAAAAAGCTGCATAAATCTTTCATCACAAAGATTAACAAACGTTAGCAGAAAAAACAGCTTGTTCTAGATTGGACTAGCTAATAAATATTCATTTAGAAGTTGTCAAATAAGCATCCTTCTGTGGCGATCCCTTAATGGAAAATTCCCTCTAAAGAAAATGAGTTCTATCAATCATTTGCTTTTTTTGTAGCTGTACGACTACTAAGGAGAACATCATTTGACAAGGATAATATTTTGATGCAAATTAAAGCACTTTTTTTGTTGTTAAGAAATCAATATTTTTATTAGGCGATTGTGGAAGAACTCAGCAGCGACGTAGCGTAAAATGTTGAGCAACTTCACGGATGGTTGATAACGATTTATTACTAGCAGCTTTTGAATGTCCGACAGTATTAAAGAAGTGCTTTATAAGTGTTTATTAAGGAAATTAACATTTTGGTAATAAATTATGCTTTCATGAGGACCGTTGGTTACGTGGTGGTGGTGCTGATCTTCACACATCACAAGACCTGACCCAAATCTCGTCCGTAAAATCAAGATCCATCAGAAATAATGGACATAACTCTCCTTCTGATTTGTAGTGTACTAACAAAAAAGAAAGCTTTATCATGTTTTTTTTAATAAATACTTACACAAAAATTAGAGTTTTTGTCACCAAATTGAAGATTAATGAACAAAAATGTTGCTTTTTTTAAACTTGTCTCTTCACTCTAGGTATTGTTCGTGCTGCCTTTGGCGTTAGTTTGCGCTGGAACGGAAAAGGATATTAGTGGATTGGCAAATACCAATCAAAACCAACCAGCCGAACAGCCGTTCAAACAGCTGGCCTCGAAGAAAGAGAAACGAGGTATCTTTGGGCTCGGTGCGTATGCTCCAGCGGCACCAGTGTACGGTCACGCTTTTGCCCATCCGGTCCATCAGCATTTGCTACCAGCGGCCGATCCATTGGCACCCGTCCCACTAGGCGGTCCCGCTTTTCCCGCCCTTGCAGGCCCGTATCTAGGATCCCATGCTCATACGCACACTGTGGTTACGAAGAAAGTTGGAATCCCTATCCCGGCACCGTACGCAGTACCAGTCGAGCGACCGTATCCGGTTCCAGTGAAAGTGAGTAACAGAACCAGTCTGCTTATGATATAACTATTCTCAAAAATGACCATTCTTACACACAGGTCCACGTACCAGTTCCGGTAGATCGTCCGTATCCGGTGGCTATTCCGAGACCGTATGCTGTCCCGGTTGAAAAGCCATATCCAGTGCCGATTGATCGTCCTTATCCGGTTGCCGTACCTCATCCCGTACCGGTGCCGGTAATTAAGCACGTCGGCTATCCTGTACCGGCACCCGTTCCGGTAGCCATTCCAAAGCCCGTTCCAGTCCCGGTGCATACACCTTACGTCGTAGAAAAACCTGTCGTGGCGGCCGTTGCTCCCGACCCATGGGCTACTGCTAAGCTTTGGTAATTTGTGTACCGAATTAGCTATATGTAGGTATAAAACTACTGGTATTCATTCAACCAAATTGTATTTTAGTAAAAGTTGCTGTTTGAAAACGATCAAACATTGGCAACGTTAGGCGTAAGTAGGATAATATATTATAAATAAATTATTTTATCGTTAAAACTTCTTTATATCAAACATTTCTCCTGCAATGAGATCGTTTTCAAGGCGTTGATCGATTAGTTAAGAATATCACATTATTTATTTGCGGTTTTTTTTACAAATCGTTACAAATCATCAACAGACACCGTGGTTTAATTAACTTTTTTGACTGGAATCTTCCGTTCCGAAAGATAAGGTAAAAGAAACATATAAAATGCGCTGGTAGCGATATCTTTAGTTTAATAGCGACGAACAACGGGGAAATTAGTGGAACGCGTACAACAGTAGCAAGATTGTACAGACCGCTATCACACCGCCGATTATAAGTGACTCCCTTCGCTTACGTATATTGATTCGTTGGATTAAGCTACATGAAATGGAATCGAATGGAGTAAAACATTAAAGGAAGGGCAGAACATTTTCCGTGCGGCATTAAAAGACATCTTACCTGGATATAAGCGGAAAGCGGTTCGATATGTCGTGCATACGCGTTTGGAACCGCTTCAAGTGTTGCCGCTGTGAAGTAAGATGTTCTTTCGTTTCCATCGCGATACTGATTTGGTCATTCACTAGCGAGCTGGAACTGTGCAGATGGGTGTTTTCCTTAAGGTACATATCTCTACGGCTCAACCCAGACGTTGAGGGAGACGACGTTCCCAATCCAGACCCGCGCAGCAACTCTTCGCGTTCCATGCGCGTCGTGTGGTTTGCCTGTATCTTCAAATATTCCTGCCGGTATCCCTACAACAAGCGAAAACAAATATCATCCGGTGAGTTCGGTCCGTTGCAAAGCAAAAGGGCAATGCAAAAGGATTCGTTTTACGGTCTCTTACGTGCAGTATTTCGCGATGTCTTTGTAATACATGCATTACGGCAGCACCGCTGTTTGGAATCTCGGACATCTTTTCGTTGATATTGGACAGTTTGTCCAGCATTTGTTCTATCTCCAGCGATAGCGATTCAAAAACATGGTCCCCTAGCAGGGGTGACGTGTCCGTGTTGCTGGCCGTCCCAGTAGAGCTAGCGGCACCAACGCCAACTTTGTTAAAAGCGATCAATTTCATATCGATGTCGTTCTCCAAATGGCGAGCCTGCTTCCGAAGCGCTGGAAGCAAAGAGTTCAATGAGGAGAAAGTTTGTTTACCGTTCCGGATGCTTGCAGCACTAACACTTACTATCCCACTCGGTTCCCATTTTGGTGTGGTTAAGGCTGCAGTAAAATCTTTAAAACACAATGAAACATGAAATAACTTAAAGGACTATTATTTCAGTCAGTTGCTCTGGAAGCTGCGTATCTTATTTATTAATTAATTTCGGCACGTAAACACCGAATGACACACGTAGAGAAACTGAAGGAATGTCAAACACCAATCGGACGACAAGGCTGGTTCATTTCATCATAGAAGTGGAAGCTGTTTTTTGAATTAGCAATTATACTTCACAATGCATTATTCGATTTATTTATGTTGAACTAAGTTATGTATCAGATAAGTAATAAAACTACATATTTTAAAAGTAATTCACAGCTAGAATAAATTGTTAACAGCACAACAATATAACATGCTCAGAAACTGTCAAATAGATTTCCAACATGGCCGACAAAGAAATGTTCGATAAAACCTGGTGCTAGATCGATTTTGTACTGCCGGCTATTTTGTCATAACAAACCGTTCAAGAAATGCTGCTCTGTTCCATGTTGTGTAATTATTAGGTGCAAAAAACCACCTAAATCCTCTGGAAATCACACTTTTGCAGGATTTAAACGAAAGGAATGCATACAGACCTATCGCCGCATTTACATTCAACTGAATGCAATTTAATAATCGAAGAGTTGAAAAAGTGTCATTCCGAGGTAAGCAACTCGTACAATTCATTCACCCCACGTCGATAAATAACACAAATTTTGTATTGCAGAATAAATTCGGCAAGTTTCTTGGCATCTGCAATGATCTAGACCGCCAAATGATAGTGTGCTTGCGTAATGAAAGAAAAACGCGACAGAAACTAAACCGAGACAAAGCACTGGAAAAGCAGAAGCGTGTTCAGCAGCTGATGAAAGAAAAGCAAGGATGATGAAGGCTTTGGACGATTACTGGTACGAAGAGGAAACGCAGGAAATCTGTGGCATTAAAGTACCCTCAATAGTGAACGATTTCGTAGAGAATCAACCATCGATTGTAGACCGCTTCTATACGAAGCTATATAACGTACCGCCCAACAAGCCAGATGAGCCACAGCAGATATTGTTCCACTCCAACCGAATATGTCTGGTGGGTCTCGCCAAAGAACATGTCGCATTCGAAAAGGGCATCCGGAGCGTAAGCTTCGAGGTAGGCAAATTTGACCGAAGCGAGAACAAGGTGTCGGGTCGTAAAAAGAGCGGAGGAATGATCCTGCAGGCTGATTCTACGCTGGCATTAGTGACGTGTGTGGACGACAGTGTGTATAAGGTAAGATCTTGTGTGCAGGGTAAGTTGGTGGAGGTAAATGATCGTATCGTTGATGCACCAGACATGATGCGCCTCAGCGGAGAAGGATACGTTGCAATCGTAATGCCCAAGCTAGAGCATTGTGATGCGCTAAAAGAAAGATTGTTGGGCGAGGAAGCGTATCACAAAATGAGGGAAAAGTAATAAATTTTGTCGTTAATCATAGTTAAATGTTTGCATAACATCTTTTTACAAAAAAAATCTTTGCACTAGATATCACTGCTATCTCTTCTTTCTGTTACCGCGCTGCTGTTTATTTCGCAAATCTTGTGATATGGTGTAAAGAAGGTTACCATCGATCATGTCGCTTAGTCAAGAGCATTGTGGTGCTTTACTTAATACAAAGGACGAAATTGAAGCAACGCTAATAGTATCTTGTTTTTGTATTGGTTTTACAATTTTTATTCAACTTTCTCTTGGTTTGTTTTTCGAATGTTGGCGATAGTATTGCCCTGTTTTCCGAGTTGTAGCATTGCGTTCGCCTGTATCAATCAGTCTGGTCTAGAGTCACAAATTGCACCAAACATAACTCTGGTTTCGATAGTTCATCTTCCTTGCTGTTGCAGCCGCATTAGCGTGCATCGATATAAACTATACATTGCAATGTCTTCTTATGCTCTGAGCCATCATTTATCACATAGGCAAACTACATGTTTTCGTTTTCGATCCACACTTCTTTTTCGCTATCGTTGTAGAGGATAGCCTCTGGTATAAGATATTGTTCAGCTGCGTGTGCGACTTGATGTTTTGTTGTCTGAGAAATTCAGACAACTTGTATGTTCTTTTCTAATATTTTTTTTAAGAAAACGGCAAACACTCCTTTTTTCATCGACAATTTCCTTATCGTTCAATATCCCGTAACACGAGCTATTCACTTTGTGAGCAGCAGAAGCAGTTTCAATTAATTATGGTTTGTTAGGTTCGTTCCGATACAACCTTCAAACGTCTAAGAATTAGAAGGAAAGAGGGAAAATAATAAAAGCATAGATTTGTGTTTTAATGTCTCCAAGCTGGGATATTTCAGAGACATTAAACCTACGACGATAGGAAGTAGTAGAAGGTTCGTTAGGGAAAATGAAAAAAATAAATAAATAAATATATACCATACTACACTACTTTAACATTACGCACTGAATGCAAGTTTATCGATCGTACAAAATAGCGTGCCCTTCGCTCAACTATTCGATTTCCCCTTGCCGAAATCGGATGTGGGCGTGAGTACATCCAGCTTAGCAAGAGCAGCCTCCGACATTTTCTTGTACTTGCCGACCAGTTCGGGCAGCTCGTACGCAATCGCAACGTCGAGTTTGTTGATCGGACAGCCGCGGAAGTAAGTGCACGTTTCGGAGAGCTTCTTGAACTCGTACAGTGGGTTCAGATGGAAGAAATCCCGATAAACTTCTGGATCGGGTAGATCGTATCGAGAAATGTTGGTCAACGTCGAAAGGCCCTCGTAGATGTGATAGTCCTGCGGGTTGGCAATGATTTTCTCGGATACCTGCTTCTTGTTACCGAACAGCGTCTTGTGGTTGTAGTACGTCGTGAGGTAGCAGTCGACCATCTTAGCGTGATTGCGAACACGAACCTACAACATTTTGCAGAAACAAAATTTGCTTAACACTGACACAAAAGCTAGAAAAGTGGTGCTGACTTACCGCAAACCTACGCGCACTGGCAATTTTGTTCTCAATTCGTCGATCAATAGCCTGACCAAGATCGAGCAGCAAAGTTCGCTCCTGTGCTTGCAGCAGACGGACGGGTGCTCCTACTTCGAATGGATTGGACCATAGAGACACCGTGTACATGACCGGTGGTTGCGCCGACGACATCAGCGGAGAAATGTTCCAGATCAGGGCACTCTGGACTCGCAGCAGCTCCTCAGGTTTCACTTGATCAGCTTTGTTTAGCAGGATTCGTGTCTACGTTGGTGGGGTAGAATAAGGAATCGTTATAATGCTGTAAGTTTTCCTACAGAATACTACCGCAACTTTACCTGATATTCTCGTCCCTTGAGCTGGTCCAGGATGGCTTCAGTTTCTGGTCCAACATCCAGCTTGGATGGGTCGTACACCAGGAAGATGATGTCAGCGCGATCAATAAACCACTGGCAGGCATCGTTGAATGGGAAGTACTTGGACACCTGTTTCCGGACTTCCAAAATGCCTGGAATTTCCACAATGTTAACCTGCAACGGCGCATCATGGACGGAATCGGCAATGAGTGCACGTTAGCTAGGGTCAAGAGCTCTAATCGGCAAAGAAAAGGGACGCTTGCAAACTGCCTGTTGGCAGTGAAAGTTAAGCTCGTTACTCGCGAGAAGCGTAACGTAAAAATAGAACGAAGAGACAGACAATCTATTTTGAGCAGTTCTTTCGCAATCCGGCGAGAGTGCGTGATGCACGAAATGTCAACCTAGATCGACACCGCAACAGCTGCTAGCTACCCGCAGAGTGGTAATAAATGCCGCAAGGACTATTCAAACGCCTATGTTGCTCTTCGGCACCGTTGTGAACGTAGTGAAATAGTATCACAAACTTACAAACATTACTTACTTACCCTTTCTAGCAGCTGGTTGGGCAGTTTCTGACCACGCAGACGGTCAAGCAGACCCTGTCCAAACTTTTGCAATCCCGAAAAAGTCCAATCGGCGGCCAGCTGGGTACCATCCAAAACCTCCGGCTCGTCACCGTGCATTAAAATGTTAAAGTATGCGGGCGACGGTTCAGCACCTACAGGGTGGAGACATTCTCGTTAAATAGCATCCACAACGGAGCCATTGCTTTGCTCTAATTTGTGATCGTACCGCACGATCCGCTCATACATACCTGTCCGCACAGAGTTAGGCGTGTACTCATTGTGTGTAAGGTAGTTCAGAATGGTTGATTTGCCACCGCTCCACGGACCCATGAACAGTACGAGCGGTTTCGAAAATATTTCCGGATCGCCAAAGTGACGATTGCTGAGATCGCGATACTTGTACAAGGTTTCGAGGGGTTTGATCGAATTGTCGTAGATACGCTTAAGATCACGCAAGATCACGTCGGCCGTATCTTGCAGGGCCTTCTCCCGGGCGGATGCGTCGTCGTTGATATTCAGCAGTTCGTAGATGTGCGTAGTATCTCTAAGATTCGATGGAATTTCGTACTCCTGGTGAGACACGTAGATAGACAGATAAGATGTATGAAATTATAGCGCATACAAGTTGGCTAGCCTAGAGATCTGCAAATGGATCACTACGCGCCATCGTTGAACAGCTCGTGCTTATAAAATAGATAAAGCAATATTTTCATTACCAATAGCAGATCTTCCTCCGGGAACGACTCCTCCTTTGAGTCAGTTTCGGTTTCTTCGGATGCTTTCTCAACACTTTCTTCCCCATCCTGGGCCAAAGATTCCTCCGAGTCCTGCTTCACCGCGACCTCCTCTTCGCTTTCATCTTCCGCATCGGTTGCTGGTGCTTCTTGTTCAGCAGATTCTGCCTCAGCTTCCTCAGCACTCTCTTCAGCAGCTTCCTGGCCATCGGATGGCTCTTCAGCACTTTGTTCTTCCTGCTCCTGAGAGGTTGCTTCTACATCCTCTACGGTGGTTGCATCTTCGCTGCTCTCGTCAGCAGTCTCTTCAGTAGATGCTTCATCCTGAGCAGTAGATTCATCTTCCTGACTGTCAACCATTTGCTCTTCGGATTGCTCATCAACCGCAGGTTCAGGCTCATCATTCTCCTGCAAGTGAATGAAACGATCAATCGATGCCACCCTGCCACTGCCACTCTAGAACACTTTTTCACTGAGCATCAGTTATCAGAGATTTTAGACATTTTCTGCGCCTAGTGAACCATTGCCATTACTCATACCTCCTCGCTTGCTGTAGTACTGCCTTCCACTGTATCACGTTCCGTTTCTTCACTTAAATTCTCATCGTCATCGTCATCATCTTCAACTTCCTTACTGGTTGGTTCATCTTCTTCTGTTTTAGGTTCCTCACCACTAGCGACAGAATCTTCGGTCAAAGTTTCTTCATCTTCATCGTCGTTATCTGTGTCTTTGTCAGTTTCCTCTTCCTCCGAGTTTGTTCCTTCCTGACGAAAATGCACTAGTTTAGCAAAGCGAAACCACAATTCTATTCTCAACGTCTTACCAAATCTTCATTCTCATTCTGATTGGTGTCCTCAGAACTATCGACTACTTCATCATTTTCACTATCCTCCTCTGAGACGGTATCTGCAACTTCTGCAGAAACATCATCATCATCTTCCTGATCATCATCAACCTGTTCACGATCGTCATACGATCCTTTAACGGCATTTTCCTCTTCACGATCATCATCATCGTCATCATCTTCCTGATCATCATCGACCTGATCACGATCGTCATATGATCCTTTAACGGCATTTTCCTCTTCAAGATCATCATCCTCATCATCTTCACTATTGTTTTGTTCTTTTTTTTCTTCCTCATCATCATCATCATCATCATCATCATCGTCTTCTTCTTCATCATCATCTTCGTCATCATTATTTTCCTCTGATTTGGTCTCATCATCTACATTTTCTGCCGTCTCGTCTTCATCATCATCATCATCCTAACATTATTAAATTGAAAGTACTATAAAGTTTGTTGTATACGAACGAATAAAAAGCAATGACTAATGCTGAAAAAGCCGACAAGGAGAAACAAGCACGGAATGGTCACAGTGTGGCAATTAACGGTACAACAAGCGAGAATGGTATGGGTTCGCGTCGAAAAATCTGGGTACAGTAAGCTTTCACGAGTCCGATGGAAATGTGATCATGGTACGCTCTTATAAGGGCGCCATGGCATTAGGGCAAGAGACAAATATATCAAGCAAAAATGTATGTTTACCTCCTCATCATCCTTTTCGTCGTCATCATCATCATCATCAGCGTCAGTTTCCTTTTCCTGACTCTCGGTAGCTTCCTCCGCGGATTGAGTAACTTCCTCCGTAGCTACATCTTCATTCGCTTCCTCGTCGTCATTCTCATCATCATCATCATCATCATCATCTGCATTGTCGTCCAGCACCTGGTTAGCCGATTCCTCGGAGGTCAACTCTTCCGATTCCGTTTGGACATCATCAGACTGTTCCGTCTCCTCGGACACTGTCTGTTCAGTTTCCTCAGATTGAACATTCTCTTCGGTAGCGTCTTCCTCGTCTTCCTGCTCATCCTGGTTGTTATCTTCAGCTTCATCTCCGTCCTCATCCTCTTGCTCCTGCTCGTCCTCCTGTTCGGTTTCTTCCGTTTCTTCTACATTTTCCGACTCTCCGTCAACCGCCTGGTCCGATTCGGCAGCTTCATCCTCCGCTTTGTCAGCGAACAACTGCTCCTGTACCTCTTCCGAGGGAGTTATCTCTTCCGAAACATCGTCCGTAGCTGTGTCCGTTTCCTCGGTACTCACTTCCTCCGCTGCCGTATTGTCCTCCTCTTCCTGGCTTGTCACATCGATCGTATTTTCTATACTGGCATTTTCGTCAGCACCTTCCGCTAAAAGAGACGATCGTTAGACGGTGTTATCGGTGTTACGATAGCCATCACGCCTATTACCTGATTCGGACTTGAGATCCTGAATTGCTTTCTCAATGTATGGTCTGCATTCGTACTCGGTTGGCGTTTCAGCTTGTACCTGTAATCCTGTGCGAAAGAGAAACGATATCAACAAAGCGCGCTTTATTACGATCTAATCCTGTAAAATGATGCATCGTTTCTAGAATGTGCAAAAATACATCGATGACATCGTTCGCACGCGTGTCGCATTGCATCACGATTTGGAGTGATAGGCGCAAAACGACGTTATCTACATTGAGCGCGAAACGTACGCTTACAGATGTCGTTTGAGACCGTTTTGATTTCACGCAGATGGCGCATCTACGCTCCTATTTCCATCGATGCTATATTAATCTCTATTTAAAAATAGTGACCCTGATGGAAGTCTTGCGCGTGTCGAATACGGTACAGCACTGGACCATGAAAATGTGTGTCAAGATCATACAAGGGACACTAATGACGCCAAACGGTACAATCACCGAATGCAGTTTGGTCGAGGGCGTTCGTAATGTACAATGGAGACGCATGGTACTTTCTACAAATTTTACAATTTTCTTTTCACGACATTTTTCGGTAACGCTGTAGTATTTTCTATATGATTCAGTGCGTTGCTTGCGATAGTCTGCTGAAAATTCTAACGAAGATGACATTTCTTATAGCATCATTCCATCGTAGTTATTATCAAACAGAGATCTGAGTCTACCCATTTTTTACGCTCCTCGACGTTTAATTATAGAAAAGAGCAATTAAAGAATGATTTTGTGCGCCTGGTGCGCTTTTCGGTTGAATTTCTTTCCACATGTAAATCGTAACTGTTATCAAGTTTGATACTGATTATTCCCTAGTAGTAATTGAATTTATATCTGTAATTCTAAACAAATTAGTCTAACTCAAAAAAATATCGTATAAGGTAAAGAAAACATTTTCATTAGATATGAAAACTGCAGCTATATTATTCTGATCCTCATGGCGGCAAATGTTATTTCACAAAAGGGAAGCAGCAAACCGTCCATTCGACTATGACAACAGTCTCCTAAAAATATCCTTTTAAGCAGCTCATCTCCAAATGGTTGTGAAGATGTGCTGTGTATTAACCGACCGTTTGTGAGTAAGCCGATAATTGAAGTTCCCTTCCACCGGCTAAGCGTCCCCGGTGGTCGTGGCATCATCAAGGCCGCCAACAGTGAATTTATTGCCGATTCAGCAATATAGCATTGTTTGAGAAATATTACACATTTCTTTAGACGGACGGATTGACTCGATCATACGCTGCCACTGTCATATTATGGTTCACTCATGTCAAACACTTATTCACCGCCACCGCCGAAAAGCACCACCGGCCATGTAAAGGCGTCACAGAGAATGACAATTTTTTTCTTCCTGGCACATCAAGGCAAAATCATGGCACGGATCTAGCGCCATCGGATCGGAATGAGATTAAAAAGGGGTGTTTTATTTTGTGAAATATAAAAATCAAATCTGCAGCTAGCTTTTTTGGCCAAGGCAGCAACCGACAAGTACGGAAAACCCCGCCACATTTTCTAGTATAAGTATATATATCCATGTCTAGAAGCTCACAAAAACCCCCGTTAGGAAGGAGTTCGAAATAGGTTAAAAATAAATCCCTAACCTCTTGCCTGTTGGACGACCCTGTAGCGCCCCACAGCGATGGCAATGTGGTTGGCCCAACCACCCGCCGCAAACAACCGTCATCGGCCGCCACGCATCGTCACCCCGTGCTTGGTGCTGTTCGTACACACCAAAATTGCTCGGTTTCGCGATCGCGCATATTCTCACCGGGCCCACCACATTCATCAGAGGCAGTGGCAGAAGTTGCATAATAAAATTATATAACCTGCAATTTTCACTACATTCTCGCGACTGCTGTAGCATCGTACGGCGCGGTCTTATTTTTTTTTTTTTGCACTTGACTCGCATTCTTGCCAGCTGATCCTTTGCAGTAGTTTGTCTAGACATACTTACCCGCTGTGCTAAGGGTAAACAGCGCTAGGCCCAACAGGACCCACACTGAAATTCGTCGCATCGTTGCTCACTTCGTTAGGTTCCGCCTTTATTCCACTTACATATGACTGTAAAACGACAGGAAGAAAATATTTCAATTCATCATATTAATGCACTCGGCAACAGTGTTCCATAACGCGCTGTAACACATGAATTGCTTTTAGTTGGAGTTTTTTTTCGTTTCCTCCATTTTAATAAATCATCAAATTCAACCACTTGCAGGCACAACATTTGCACAAATTTTACACTTTTTTTATTTAATTTTGCAAGCATAGAAGCTTCCTATTTTGTAGCAGTGGATTCACGGAAGCAAATTTCACTTCATTTGAAACACATTACACAACAGCACGAAAAACACGGCAGCTAGCATAGCTATTGATTTTGATGATTTTGAAGGCGTATATCTTATAAAATGATGGTTAAAAACCCAGCACCAAGATCACTTTTGATTGTGCTCAAAATTTATGTGCACCACTGTTCATTATCGATCGTACTCGATCGTACGCACAGAACGGTTTTGCGTTGTTGTGCAATTATCCAGCTCACTGTTCACTACAGTGCAAATTTCCCGAAACGGTTGACGGTACTTGGAGAAGAAACACAAAAAATTACCGCAAAGTAGATCACGTACAACGTGCGTCTCGGACGATGCTCGAAGATTCACTCACTGGCCAACCCGGTCTGTTGCTGCTGCGGCTAAGGTGGTTGCCGAATTTCCCAAACCGATCTCACACGTCCCGTGACGGACGAGTTTCCCTAGCAGGCTGGCATAAGCCGCGGAATGGTTAGCGGGTTGCAGGCGGACGGGCGGGTACCCGCTGACGTACGACGCACGGAGCATTCGGAGAAGAGCAAGAAGCAAAACCGACAGAGAGTTAAAGTATGCGCAAAAGTGCGAGAGCATCCTACCTCCATGGTTAATTTTAGAGATAGACACAAAAAATAGCACAATTAGCAAAATACAGGGACAGACGCCATCGGTGTGTCCGGTAGAGATATGAGTTTTCGTCTAACAATTGCGTGCCATATCATGCCCTAAGGTAACTTAGTGATGACGTGGCGTAGAATGTAGTAGGTTTTTTTTGTACCTACCTCTGTATTATCATCGTTTTGCGACTGTGATATACTCCAAGTAAAGCTCCAATATTGATCATACAACTTTGTTCGTAAAGGGTTTTCCCGAACGCACTGCAGCTTGACTTGGGTTGACAAGTTGTCGGAAGTGCTCCGCCTTCGTTGCTTCCCACATATTGTTGTGCTTTAACGCAGATTGTTAGCTCTCTGTTGAAAGATGGAATTCCAACCTAACGAGCAGGGGTTACCCTGCTTAAGTCTTGTTCATTAGTTTACACCGCTGCTTGGCACCAGCCCAGAATAATTATAACCGGTTTTGTACAAATAATAGCTCACCAGATAATTGTTGTTAAAACATCCAACACTGACGAAAACATATAAAGTGTCAGGTATATTATTTTATTTGTAAAATCTCATCCTAAGTACATTTGCTATGTGCAGCGTATTCTACCGTACCGTCTCACCTTATTTCGAGCCAGTTGTTTTTATTTCCTTTTTCTCAGTGGTTGAAACAAAAATGTGCCAATCTTTTATCTTCGTCTCGTCGTGATACTTGGAGAGAAATCTGGTGAGCGCAAACGGTTCACCGCAGGATCCTCTGTAATCGTCCAAATCGAGCGAGAATGCAAACAACCCACCGAGACCCTTTCGCTTCACGTAGTTGATCTTTTCCTGCAGTGATCGTTCATCCTCGTAACCGATCCATGTCGTTTCGGTGTAGGCGTATGGGCAGAGTCCCACATCGTCCCACTTTTTTGTCCATTCGTTGCTGGTTAGGTTTTGACAAAACTCACAATATCCCAGATATCCTGGTTCGTTGCTGTATGGGCCAGGATCACCCGCTCCGATCGTAACTGCACCGATAGTATTATCCAGAGGATCATCCAGCATATACGTTCGTCCAAAGAGGGCAACTCCAAGCGTAACCTTTTGCGGGGGACAACCCTTCGAAAGCCAATCGTCCACACCGTCGCCTACGTTCACATGCTCGAAGCTTTCCATCACTAGATCGTTCGGTCTCGGTGCTAGCGGACTGTGTACATCGGCAAAGTTGTTCCACCAGCCGCGCAGATCATACCCGACCATGTGTACGAAATCGGCCGCCGCACACAACTCCTCCTGATGATAACCGACAGCCATACGGGATATGTCAACGGGAACCTGTATCACCACTTCCCACTGCTTCGATTCATCCCGTATAACCTTGGACAGTTCCGTAACCAAGTACAGAAAGGTGTCCTTGTCTTCTACCGCACCGCCACGATCGAAGTTACCCGGATACAACCATACCAGCTCAATGCCATCGAGCCGGTACTGATGCAGGAACTTCATCACACTTCCGATGAATTGGTTACGCCGAGTGCGAAACTTTGCCATCTCACTAAACTTCGCACCACCGTGCGCCCATCCACCGACCGCAATCAGTAGCTTCAGGTGCGGAAACTGATCTTTCAATGCGGCGAAACGTTCCAAACCACGCTCGCCGATATCGTACTCTGGTTGCAGCAGTTCCAGCTCGTACGAGGTTTCATTAACACCCAGGAAGTTGTACACGACGTGCGAACAGAGATTGCCCGGGATGTCATTGATCTGGAACGAACCGTCGTCCGGGCGATCGCGCGACCATGTCGTATAGTGACAAACGAAACGTGTTTCGACAACTGAAAATCAAACACATGGACAAAGTGACGCTCGTTTTAGAATAAGATTTGCGCAATCGAGCTATAAAATAAAACTAATTCATCTTACCCAACGCTACGCAGCACACAAGAAAAGCTTTAATCAAACGCGCCATTTTGGACAGCTAATTGTTGGTAGTAGTTTGTTATGGTATCACAAGATTTTAAAACATTCTCACCATCCGTACGATTTGAGACCGGAGATGAGACAGAAGCGGGCCCAATACGTGTTACCTCGTGGACGGCTCACTATAGTATGCAACGCGATCGTGAAGCTATTTACCGTCCACGTAAAGCCGGGTGAATTGGAAAACCTGTTTGTTTGGTAAACCAGTGGGAAATTCTGGGTAATAAAACCGATCAGATTGTATCAGTACGTGTATGCAACTGAAACACAAACAAAACGATAGTTTCACTATATGTGCTTTATGAACAACGGTACTGTTTTAGCTACTGGAATGCAATATGCATTATGCATGAATGTGGAGATGGTTCAGGCGCCGTTTTTTTTTATTATTTCAGGCGGTAAACGTTTGTTGTTTTTTATGTTATTTTCAAAATATAACAAGTTTGTTTAACAAGCGGTCAATCGAATGTGGCATCTGTTCTACGATCTACTCTTAATCAAGAGTTTATTATCTCAAAAAAAAAACAGTGAGGTCACACTTGCTAATGATAGAAGCGAAAGATGTCGTCAAACTTCTTGAAAATGGAAGTAAGCGACAACATAATGTTTGTGTTTAAAAAGTAAAATTTCGTTGAGGTTGAAATTGATGGAGTCTTATTTAAAAGATCTATAAAAAATTGAATACGGAAATTTGCATTAACTCGAACAATTGTCTGTGTTTGACACCTCTGAAAGCGGTGATATCAAATTTCAAAATCTTAATTAACAATCTCATATTGGTTCGGATTAAAAGATGAAGCAGCCGTAGCCTGTTGATTGTGTTGTTGCAATGGAGTTGCTGGCAATGTTTGTGGCACTTTAATTTACACCAGAAATGGGCAATTTACATAATCATCTTGAACATCTTTTCCTTACACATTTAAGAGAGTTTTTTAACACATGAAAGAGGATCATATTAAATGATCTGATTTAGATTGACCAAAATTTCGGTCATTATACGCAATCACTTTTAGGAAGATAGTAAACGTTCGGCTCTGGTACTGCACTGTCTTAATGGTTCGTCACATGCATTACGACAAAACCTAACTTACAATCAATGATTTTCATTAGGCTAAGTCACACGGTTCACGGAAAATGGCAAAATCATCTCCTTCATCCTTTGCGCATAATTTTTTCGGCTTGTACGCATCGCGCAGCGCCGTTAACAACGGATACCGAGCACCGCATTTGCCCTTGTAATCGTCCAGATCTAGAGAGAATGCATACACACCGGCCAATTTCTGGAACTTGGCATAGTTGGCTTTCTCTGCGAGGGAAATTTCATTCTCATAACCGACCCACTGATTGTCCCGATACGCGAACGGGCATTGGCCCCGTTCGTCCCAGTCGGACGTCCATTCGGATTGTTTCATTTCCTCACAAATTTCAAAGTAACCCCGGTAGCCACCTTCCGCCGTGTATGGTCCAGGCGTTCCAGGTCCAGTGATCGGTGCCATCAGTCCATGCGCTGCACTACTTTCCAGCGTGTACGTCCGTCCAAACAGTGGCACACCTAGTACGATCTTTTTCGCCGGGCAACCACTCTTCATCCATTGCTGTACGCCTCCCTTAACGTTTAAATTCATCAGGGCGCCAGTATCGAACAGACGATTGTTCATGGGGCTGTGCACATCGGTGTATCCATTCCACGAACCACGAAGATCGTACCCGGTCACGTACAAATAGTCGGCCACTCTACGTAACGCATAGAAACGGGTTGTTTGTGAGATTGGAACGATCGCCACACACCACCGTACACAACTTACCTGCACAGCTGACTCTGATGATAGCCAAGATCGATCCGGTACCGATCGATCGGGACTTGCACGACCACATCCCAATGATCATTTCCCACCTCCCGGAACGCACTCTTTAGCTCTGATATTAGCAAATACAGATTGTCCTTATCACTGGTTGTTCCACCACGTTCCGGACTACCCGGCCATAGCCACACAATTTCGATACCATCGAAGTCGTAGCGCTTCAAAAATTCAATCACACTCGTAATAAATATTTCACGCCCATTCAGTGTGGCAGCCATCTTTTGGAACGGTTCCGCACCGTGCGCCCATCCACCGACCGCTAGCGAAAGCCTCAACTCCGGGTGCTCTTTCTTCAGGTTGGCAAACTTCTCGTACCCTTGCTCAAGAATGTCGAACTTCCGGTTGGTGGGCTTCAGCTCGAACGTATGCTCGTCCACACCGGCAAACGTGTACGTGAGATGGGTGCAGAGGTCGACCGGTATGTCATTGACATTGAACGCGTATTCACCGGCCCTGTCCGGGGACCAGTTCGTAAAGTAGCAAACCAGTCGACTTTCTTCATGCTGACCGTGCGTCGTATGTAGCAGCAGCAACAGATGCATCAACACCACCTTCACCGTAAGTGGTCCCATATCTTAAGCACATTAAAATAAAAGACACAAATAAAGTACAAACGCTATCATGCGCCTTTACTGCGCGCACGGTGTGTGCTTTTCGTCTTAGCAATCGTCTCGACGAACTGACCAAACTGGTTTTTGGCCCATCAAACTGTTGTGGTGCGGTCCGATGATACTTACAATGTTTTAGCGCCTTCATCGCGAACCACCTCTTAAGCCCAGAGAAGGTCGTCTTTATGCTCAGAACCATTCACTCCCGCAGACGTCTGGATCGGTACTGGGAGCGTTTTATTTTTGCTCATTCATGGCGCAGTTCGAATTTGAAGTCACCTCGTCACGCATCTCGTCAGTAGGATGCGAAGAAGAGCAATAATAACGGAACACCCCTGATACCAGTTTGAACGCGAGTCAGAATTCGTTTCACAAGTCGTGCTAGAGGTTATCAACGCTGTTGTTGTTCTTGATGTTCGGCGGTAGGAAATTCCAAACATTAAAATTCGGGTGTTTCCAAACACATTCGGATTTTTTGGCTCATATTTCGTAGAACCGTAGAACCGTTTCAAAGAAATATTCTTTCATAAGCGAGAATTAAGATCACCATGTGATTGCGGTCTTTATTTTTGCTGCACTATTTTTGAATTCAATCCAAAGTAAACGACTCTACTCCCTGAATATGGCAAAATCAATGTCTTCTTCTTTGATTCTTAAATTACCATACAAACTACGCAGAAGTGGATAAGGTTCACCACAATTGCCTCGATAGTCATCCAAATCCAGCGTGTACGCATAAACGCCACCCAATCCCTTCGCTTCTAGCAATCTGGATTTCACGGTCAGTGATTCCTCGTTCTCGTAACCAATCCACTGATCACCACGATAGACATACGGTGCATCTGCCTTAGTGTCATACCGAGCTGTCCAGTTACCGTCCTTCAACATCGCACACAACTCAAAATAGCTCAAAAGTCCCGGTTCCTTCGTAATCGGGCCCATTTCTCCTGGACCACTCGTTTCCGCACCCGGTTTGGTGATGGTTGAGTTTTTCAGGGTGTAGGTCCGACCGTACATCGGAAGACCCAAAATTATTTGTTCGGGGCGACAGCCGCTACGCTGCCAGGAAGCGATACCATCCTGTATAGTGAAGGTGTAGAAATAATCGCGATCGTGTGATCTTCGCATCTGGATACTATGGACGTCTGCATGTCCCGTCCAGTGGCCACGCAAATCATACCCCGCTAGATGTATGAAGTCAACAGCACTGGAAAGGGGGCCAACATTGAGATTAAAGCGTTCTTTTGTTTAAGGTTAAATAGTCGAACCTTACCCGCACAACCATGTTTGCTGATAGCCAACGGTTATACGCGCCCAATCCACCGGTACCTGAATGGCCACTTCCCAACCTTTGCCGACGCGCTGAAATTCGTGCCTCAGCTCGTTAACAAGATGGTAAAAATTGTCTTTATCTTCTGGCTTTCCTCCCCGTTCGGGAGCACCGGGCCAAAGCCAAACAATTTCAAATCCATCCAATTCGTATCGCTCCATAAACGCTACGGCGCTAGCAACAAATTTCAGCCGAGTTTGTCTCGAAGTAGCCATCTTACTGAAGGATTCTCCACCGTGTGTCCAACCGCCTACAGAAACGATCAGCTTCAGATGGGGAAAAAGTGTCTTCAGATCGCGAAAGCGCTCGAACCCATTGTGTGCTTCGTCGTACTCCGGTTTGAGCGATACGACTGCCGAAGTAGGTTCATCCAAACCAACGAACGTGTACGCCACGTGCGTGCACAATTGGCCCGGAATATCCTCTATGTCGTAGGAATATTCATTCGGGCGTGCATGGCTCCAGTTTGTGTAGTAGCAGATTAGCCTTTGAGGTTTTCCAAAACAATCTAAAGGAATTGCCAGTAGTACAGCGACCGTTACAAAAATGTCTGTTGTTTTTTAAAGAGAAAATGCGTTAATAAGAATACTTTTTTTTATTCAGGTAGAACGGCCTGGCCGTATTGATAAGAATACT
Organism: Anopheles funestus; assembly: GCF_943734845.2. NCBI lineage: Eukaryota > Metazoa > Arthropoda > Insecta > Diptera > Culicidae > Anopheles > Anopheles funestus. Next base: position 17,073,156 of record NC_064598.1, read on the forward strand.
TATTTGTAAAACTATAAAATACGTACTTTGCACTCCCATGTTGGAAGAATGTTCTATTAATAAACGGCACGAAAAGCTTAGCAGGTTGAATGATCAAATTATACTGATTGAATGTGAACGAATGCTGCAAGTTGTAGCCGACCACTACATCATTCTACATATAAAGACTGTGGGATCTTACAAACACAAAACGAAAATCTAGAAACTTGTACCATATTTATGTATGCAGCTCATCATAACATTGGCTGTGTTTATTCTTTCCAGTTCGCTTCGATTTCATCCGGACAGGCGCAATGTTGTGACGCGTGAACGTGTTCGAAATATTCGCGCACCTAGAGATACTCACAATATGATGACGCATACACTCCCGGTGGAAGAAAACTCAGAAACAAGGCGGGAAATCCCCGTGCATTTCTGCGCTTCGCAACCAATAATTGTTATTGTTTGGATTGGTTTACGCTGTTGAGGTGCGCTCTATGAACTATGAATGAGCCACACACACACACTAATGACTTTCCGATCATGATACTCTTTTTGATTTCTTTCCCTATCCCGTGCAAAACAGTATTCTTTGTTCAATTCAATTCCACCAATACAAAAAAAAAGAACCGTTTATTTCATTTTCTTTTAATCTTTTTTATGATAAATAAAATTATGAATATTACACTAGTGGTCTTAATAGGAACACAATAGTAGAATTTGTATTAAAAAACCCTTTCCTATTTAATTTAAAACACATACTTACACTAATCACTTCCTGTCACCACGCTCGAAGGCAAAAACTATTTCAGTGTCTTCCGGTTTCTTAAGTAATCTAGCCAACGTCCTCATGAGTGGGTACGGTTCACCACACTTACCACGGTAATCGTCCAGATCCAGCGAAAAGGCATAAACACCGGCCAACCCTTTGCTAGTGACAAATTTGGCCTTTTCCTCCAACGATTGTTCATTCTCGTACCCGATCCACTGGTTACCACGGTAGGCATATGGACATTGACCAATCGAATCCCAGAACGTTCGCCAGTTAAGTTGCTTTAGCTTTTGACAGATCTCAAAGTATCCCAAATAACCCTCGCTATACGTATGCTGACCCTTCGGTCCCGGTCCGGTAGTAACCGATCCTAAACCGTTCTGTTGGCTGTTTCGTAACACATACGTCCGACCGAGAAAGGGTACCCCAAGAACTACCCTGTTCGGAGGGCAACCACTCCTCAGCCACGAATCAACACCGTCCTCCACGTTGAGTCCTTTGTAAATGCCCTGGTCGTGTGGTCGATTCTTCATTGGACTGTGTACATCGGCGAATCCGGTCCAGGAACCACGCAGATCATATCCTGCTATATGCACATAATCAGCACTCCTAAGGAAGGGCAAAGACGAACCATTGTTAGACACATCAATCACAAAAGGACAACGTGTTTTACTCACTCGCACAGAAGTCCCTGATCGTAACCGACTTCAAATCGCGTATGATCAGCTGGCACCTGTATGGCAACTTCCCACGATTGTCTAGCTTTCAGAAATGCCGTCTTCAAATCATCCACCAGATACACGAAATTGTCCTTATCATTGTTCGTACCGCCACGTTCCACACTACCGGGATATAGCCACACCAGCTCAATCCCATCGAACCCATACTTGGCCATAAACTTCACCACACTGTCCACAAACTTCTTGCGCCGATTACGGTAGGCGGCCATTTTACTGAAAGCTTCACCGCCATGATCCCAACCACCGACCGCAACGTACATCTTCAGGTCGGGAAACCGTTGCTTTAGGTCAACAAACCGGCCAAATCCATTCTGTACCACATCAATCTCGCGCTGCAACAATGCCAGCTCGTACTCTTCACTGTCAACGCCGACAAAGTTGTACACCACGTGCGTACACAAATCGCCCGGGATGTCCTCGATGCGGTAGGAATACGGAACGGCCCTACCTTGTGACCAGGTCGCATAGTGACAAATCAGTCGGCATTGTCGCTGCTCCACCAGCAGGAACGCCACGATCAGCGATATCAGTAAAGTGCCTTTTTTTGGGAACGAAAGCAAAACGTTCAAGTTAGTTCCATCTGCTCCAGGGCTGCTGCAGATATCAACCGAAACGGGTTTTTCTTCAACTACCGGTAGTAGTGTGTAAACTTACCTCGGGAAGCCATCCGTATGAGTAATCCGTTTGCACGAGCGATCACCTGAAGCACTGTCCAACGACTGACCTCGTGCGCGGCTAGTGAACGTGTCGTTCCGTGTGGCTCAGTAAACTAGACTAATAAAATCACGCTTAACCGGTAAGGTTTTGTCGCATCTCTCGGGTGCATACAAAACAGGTTCCGGAAAATCCGTAGGCGACATTTAACACTCGCCGTGTTTCGACGTAGTGTGAGTGTTTCGGTAGAATGGTTACAAAGAAAGAGCATCGTGTGTTGCTTATTGTTTACACAAATTCCTTTCTCCCCTTTTATTACTCCCACCCCCCAAGGAGGGGTGGCAGATCAGTTGGAGATATTTATTTTGCGACCTATTTCATAATACAGTAATGTTTTGATTGATAGTGAAAAACCGTTGATTACAAACCATACTCATCGGCGAGCGGTTCGATCAGTTTCGCCTTGGTGCGACATTCCGGTCGGTCAGCATTTTCAGGCCAGTCGCATACGTTCAGGGCGGTATGAAATACGGTACCAGGCTTACAGACGAACTCTACCGGCTGTCCATGTACACAGCGATAGTACTTGGTGCAGTCAGCCGAGGGAACAAAATCTTTATAACCGGAGCAATCGATCTCCGACTCATCCTCGTGCTCAGGTTCCACGGGCATTGGTTCTCTGTCTTCTTCCGAGCCTGTTGGTGCTGGGGGAAGAATTGTGGTGGGTTTCCTCGTTGCTGTGGTAGTTGTCGTTCGTCGCGTAGTTGTGGTAGTTGGTGCAGCCGCTGTTGTTGGTTTTCGTGTGTTTGTGGCAGTTGTCGGACGTTGTGATGTTTGCTCTCCTTCCGATGACATCGTCGAGGGTGGTCGATTCCATTCCGGCTAAAAGAAGAAAGTTGTGTCAAAGCGCACCAGGCAACTCTTGTATCGGTGAGATTATGTACTTACCCTCGGTGTGGTAGTTACTGTCGGTTCGGGCACTACGTAATCCTTCATGTTGTCGTACAGCACCTTCATCAGTGCATTCTCCGGACCGCACAGTCCATGGAAATCGTCCATATCGATTGCCCATGTCATTGCACCAGCATAGCCCTTCTGCTTAATCCAGTCCATCTTGTACTGGAGTGACTTTTCATCTTCGTATCCCACAAACTGTGTTCCCTTGTACGTGTACGGACATAGGCCAACGTCATCCCATTTCTTAGTCCACCCTTTCTCACCATCCTGGACCTCCGTACAGATCTACAAGTGATCCAGAGTTACATTCAAGACTTGCGCAGGAAGACTTGTATCCGCATGCTCACCTCATAGTACGCCAGAAAACCTGTTGCGTTCGTGTACGGTCCTGGATCTCCACCTCCCGCTTCCTTGTTGATGTACGATCCCAGCATCGGATTTGTGGTGCTGGCACTCAACGTAAAGGTGCGTCCATAAAACGGAACACCAATAACCAATTTGTTGGGCGGACAGCCATAATTGACCCACAGTTGAACACCGTCATTCTAAGGATATTAATAACGGTTACAAGTTTTAGATCTCCCCACAGACCCGTTCATCATCGCTACCTACCACATTGAGCTTTTCATATGCCCACTGATCGTGCGGCCGTTTGTACAGTGGACTGTGTACGTCGGCAAACCCTGCCCAATTGCCTCTCAAATCGTATGTCATGCAGTGGATTGCATCGAGGTTCTCGCACAGCTCCGGCACATGATATCCTTCCTGCAGACGGAAGTTCGCCACCGGTACTGCCATCGTTATCTCCCATCCACGTCCCTCCCGATCGAATGCACGGCGAAGCTCCTCGACGAAGTAGAAGAACGTATCCTTATCTCCAAAGCTACCGCCACGGTCTGCCGCACCCGGGTACTCCCAGTCCAGGTCGAAACCATCGAAATTGTACACCTTCATGAACTGCACCACACTCGCGATGAAGGACTGTCGTCGTTCCTTTACCGCCACCATTTGCGAGTACTTCTTACCACCTTCTGCCCATCCACCGACCGCTATCTGGTATTTGGCGTTGGGATACTTTTGTCGTAGGTCGGTAAAGTTGCGGAACCCATTCTGCTCGAGATCAATTTCCGGATCAATCACCAGCACTTGATAGTTGCTGTCATCTACGCCGATGAACGAGTAGACGATGTGGGTACACATTTCCGCCGGGATGTCATCGATCGTGTAGCGTCCGACATCGGGCCGATAGATTGCCCAATTGCTAAAGTAGCAAACGATACGTGCCTGCTGACCTAAGCGTGGCGCGTGCCATCGGTAAAGAAACGGTTCGTTTTTATCAGTACGATTAATGTCTTTGGTTGATTGAATGGATCGGCCCGAGGCTGACACGCCACCGAACTGCTGCAATGCCTACCTTGCGCTGCTAAAAGCGGAAGAACCGCCAGCAGACAAAGAACCACTATCCGTGACTGGTTTAACATTACACCTGATCAGCATAATCAATGAGAATGAGGATTAATGGGAGGGGTTTTGTTATATTAATCATTCGTAAACAATGCAATGCTTTCTAAATGTGGCAACGAATGCAAACGATAGAGCTGCTAAGGAATATCTTATATGTGGACATCCCTTTGTGTAATGTTTGTGTTGTAATGACACTTTTTTGTATAATCTTCGCGCTTCTTTGGATTTCTTTATAACGTTTGAATAATGTTTAATATGGCAGTGATTAAATAAGAGTTTTGATTGGATTACCACTCGTCTGGTAGTTTTTGGAGACTTGAAGACAAATTGAAATCATAATTGAAAAAGATCTTTGAAAATAGTATGCTAGGTATCTGATCATAAAACTCTTTTAATTTTTTAACTTGTTATTCTTCACTTATTTAGTTAATTTTCTTGTATATTTCTCCAATGTGATGCACTTGAGATTCATAGAATTATCGTCAACTCAACCGTCGTACTGTTCTGGCCATTCACAAGCGAAGTGTCTGTATAATAACCACCTAATAGCATAATGCTTCTCACGAACGTTCTGGCTTGCAGTGCAATCCCACAGCTTTTGGCACGACACATCACTCACGGTGAACGATAAACGTTGCATAAGTACTTAACGATCGGCCATTAATCACCACACCAAGCTACACCACACATTGGGTTGTTTTTCTGCATTTGCTTCTTCGATCGCTTCTTATCGTTTCAATATTGTCCGTATCTCGATCTTCTGCCGAGCCACCAGAATACCACCCACATGAAAAAAATCACCAAATAGTTTTTTTCCTCCCTTCCCTGTCTTATGTTTTGCTTCTTTTGCGATTGTCCAACCGATCGTTTATGTTTATTTTATGCAAATGATGATGATCATACGCATATATTCCGATGCGCAACACACCCCGGACATTCCGCACAACACAGGACGAGTCCGTTGAGCAAATACCGTTAATCCGCCAGTCCACTACTTCTGCCATTGAACTTGATCTTGGTATGGTCGGTCCAACTGTTGCTGCGGGTGGTACGGGCGGTGTGATCGCACTGGACAAATTCACCGAAGCGAACACGGCACCACACTACTTACCGATCCAGCTTGGACGACGCAAAATTCACTAATAAGCTGTCCAGGGCAAACAGACGGTCGTATTTATACTGGCCAGCACCTGCCGGCCAATGTGTCTTTCGTCGTTGGGGGCATGGCTTCTGCTGTTGTTGGTGAGATTTTAAGCCTCACACAACTTCGGGATCCAGCGCGAAATCTGGATTGGTTCATGTTCCCTTTTTTCTCTCTTTCTTACCCTGTCATCCCCCTTACCCGGTTTTTTCCCTTCCCTGCTGTGCTCTGTTTGTGTCTGCACGATCTGCACACGGGAAGATCATTTCTGCCGTGCTAATATCAACATACCCGGCAAGGGCAAAGCCAAACCCGTCAAGCCAAGAATTGCCGACAAACTGGGCAAATGGTGTATGGCAACCAAACCGGCAACCGGTCCTATCGGACGCACCCGGTTCCTTGCTGCCCGATCGATTTTGGGGACCTTTTGCAAACCTGCTCAGATTAGCTGTTTGTTGCGAGTTCTTTGCGTTTTGACATTTTTAGAACGATGTTTATTTCGTTTTGCAATCATCATTTCAATCATGCACGCTTCGTTTCGGGGTGGAATGTGTTTATCTGCCTCGTTTTATCGCTGGAAGCAATACAACAAGAATGGAGGGTGTGCATACTTCGGTTTGCATTGCGCTTTATCGAAGGAAAGTAAAAGAAGGTACAGACAGCAAGTGAGTGAGATTGAAAATGCTCAGAAAACGTTTAATTTCAATGCCGGTACAAACAGGGAACTGATTGTTATTCTTATGAGCTTGTTTTCATTCTTTTCAACTTTAATTATAGAACAATTACAAATCAAATAAATTAATCTAACAACTTCGTAAAAAAAAACGAAAACGAATTGCCTTCTTTTCAGGTGATTAAATATTTATTGATCAAACACAAATGATCGTATCAAATTAAATAAGTTATGCGTGCTAATTAATATTATGATGGAAAATTTGGCGAATTTCTTTGAAGTAAACGATTATGAAATGGGGTGACGATCCAATTAAACTCCTTAAATAGTAAACATAGGAAATAATGAGAACGATATTTAGGATTATATTCACGAAATTATGTTGGGAATTGATTCTAACTATTTTTATGGCGAATAGATCGGACATGGGGCGGTCCGGTGGTGCATGTGATAAACGGCGCCAGTCCACACGGCCGGACCGGGTTCAAATCCCATCCGGACCGTCCCCCGTAGCAAGGACTGACTATCCGGCTACGTGGTAAAATAAGTCTAGTAAGCCAGAAATGGCCGGCGTGACCTGTAAGGTTGTTAAGCCAAGAAGAAGAAGAGAAGATCGGACATTGAAGATCGGAGATGTTAATGAGAGAAAATGTGTTTTTTTACTATCTATTATCCTTTGGTATCACTCAGTTTTACATATTTTAATCACTTCGGTTGGTAATTAATAAAAAGCTTAGCATCAGCTGCGGATCTATTAGTACTCGAAGAACGGGAATGAATGTTGGTAGCAGAAGAAAACCTTTCTTCTAGCCACGGCACACTCGCCAACACGGTAGTATGGGAAATGGACCCCTTTAAAATGGCCCCAATCAAAGTAATGTAAGAACGAATTGGACCGAGAGGAGCGAAGATTTGTTGGTGTTGAATTGATTTTTTACGATGTTTTTTTTTCATTCGTCTCTCAAGCGAGGAGCGAAGTGCGTACGAAAGATAAGATCGGGCGTCCGCTTCGTCAATTGCAGTTGTGTAGGTGTGTCGTGATAACGAAGCGGTGGATACCATGATAATGAGCAAAGGAGAAATTGTGATCAGTAGCGATCGGACAGCAATACAGCAGTGTGGCAAGCGGCGCCCTTCTTTTGTACATAACAAATTTGGCAAAAAGTTGTTTTTTTTTCGATGTCAAAAAGTGATATCCTTTCTCCGATGATCGTATTGACATTGAAAGAATGGTTAATACATCAATTAGTGTGATAATTTGATGTAAAACAGTGAAGATTTGATAAGCACGTGTTCAAATTGTTGCTAGCGTCGGCTTGGCTTGTGGCTCTCGTTCCATCTCGCTCTTACCTGCACAGGCAATGGACGTTCTTGCGTTCTAACGTTGAAGTGAGCATTGTGGCCAGCGCAGTTCACTGTACGCAAACACCCGAGGGTATGTGTGTGGGAGTAGAGAAATTTATAATCCGTGCGTGAACTATGCTTGTACGAAGCTTGCAAATGGATTCCTTTTGTGTTGTGCGGTGTATTTTAGCAACGAGTTTTGTGATAGAACTATGCCATAAACGTTAGCTTCTTCGGCTGGTTAGTGGAAATTGGATTTCATAAAAAGAAAACTTTCCGTACATGGTGTGTGGCTTCCATCTTTTGTGTACCGAAAAAAAAGGAAGTGTTGGTTTGAAAAGGACATTTTTTTCTATTTATCAATGAGCTTATTGCTTATTGTGTGAATTCGTGTATTAAAAAATGTGGCCATTATAGCTGAGTGTGGTGTTATAAATGTGCCAAAGCGCATTGAAGTGTGGGTGTTCCTTAGTGCATAGAAAAAAGTAAGTGTTTGTGTTTTTTTTTAAAGTTATGTCTACATATCATTGAGCTTACTGCTCATTGCGTGAAATAGTGCATTAAAATATAAATTGGCTATTGGAAGCCGAGTGCAATGTTTTAAATGTGCCAAAGCGCATGAAAGTGTGTAGTGCACAAAATAAAGGAAGTGTTAGTTGTTTATTGGTGAAAAAATTAGCCTATTGTGTAAAATCGTGCATTGAAAAATGTGTTAATTTTAGGCGAGTGTTTGATTTTTTAAATCAGCCTAAGCGCATTGAAGTGTGTGTGTGCCTTTGTGCGTAGAAAAAAAGTGTTGGTTTTTTTGCTGGTGCCAAAAAGCTATCATACTATGGATTATACGGGTAAGTAATTCACAAAAATGTTATTTAAAACGGCACATCAAATACCCGAACAGATAAAAAATAAACCGCCAAAAACCACAAATTTAAAAACTTCGTCAAGTTTCAACGCACGAACGCGTTCGTTCAGTTGTAGTTTTCATTCGTGCGTCATAAACGCATGCTCGCAACGAAACATTTGACAGCTAAGCACTGAACTGACATTGCAGAAAACAATCATTCCCCAAATAGAAGCGGAAAAGCGCACATCGCGCGTTTGCTGAACGCGTGTTGTAAAAGTGAAAATCTACTGGCTAATTTTCAGCAGTTCTGTTTAACGTTGCAATATGAAGAAATACAAGGTAATGTTAACATTAAAAACAACGTTTGCGTTCGTTAGATTGGGTTAATAAATAACTGCTTTTGCAATTACAGCTGTCGAGCCGGCAGACGCAACCGAGCATTATGGCGCCTATATACCGACGCTCTATTATCGTGGGAACATTTGATGACTTACATAAAAATAATACTTAAGTTAAGACACTGCGCAACACTTCCTTCTTACCGGAAGGATTGAAATATATATGTGAATTGAAACTGAATGTTTAAAAGCGTATTGTTTAAGATGACGAAAGGTTGTTTCCTTCTTGGTACTGTTTACCAATGACTAACAAAACAGAGATTCATTCGGATAGGAGTAGAAGTCACTTCGCATTAGTCTTTCGTTTCGAGATTTATTGGTTAATCATGAAATAGAGTACGTTTCCCGGGTGTCCTCCCGTGTCGAGGTTGTAAGATTTGGTACAATAATTCGGGAGAGGTTTTGTCAGGGGTAAGAAATCGTAACGGTCAGATCCGTACCTTCACGCTTGCTGTTATCGATTCCTTCGCTCTAATTGCTATTCACTATTTAACCTTTGCAGCAATAGTCCATCTACCGCGCTCCCTTCGTTCGAAAGAACCGTCAACGTGTGTGTGTGTGTGTGTGTTGTGTGATAGAATTTATCGAAAGGACATCCGCTGATACAGCAGACCACCGCATTTTGGGATAGGAAGTGTAGTACACACTGTGGTGGATGTAAGTAGACTTATTTACAATTACCATACTCATTTTCGAATCGATAAAAGAGTGCTTCTTAGAGAGAAATTAAGTGTATGCATGACACGAGAACTAGAGATAACCTGATATTTATATGCGTAACGGAACGTGAGTGTTTCTGTGTTTATATGTTGGCAGTGGGAGTGTCATTTATTGTTAAATCATGCACGTCCCTTGCTGACGCCATTCGTTCTTTTCCTGCATTGGGTTTTTCCGGTGTTGCTTCCTATCACAATAGGAATATATTTTATCGCAATGGATGGGGGGATCTACATTCGTTCGCACCAACTACTAGCATAAACGCAAAACACAAGATCAACAAGATCCACAAGATCAACGCAACGAAACACCACTAAACCACGATTAGTTGTTTCTGCTTGTTAGCTGTTCCTAAAGTGTCTGAATCTAATCAAGAAATCGGAATCAAAACTAATAAAAGCTTCTACACGTGCTAAACGAAAAACATCTAACGCACTTGTAACAAATCGCGAACTAAACAGTTGGCTCAGATACGGTTTGAAGTAAAATCGCTTTCATGGTGCGTATTTAAGTAAACTGCAAAAATATCAAAGTCTGCCAACGGAAGCAACGAGTTTTGTCCGAAAATTTAATACTGTATGTATCCGGTTTGCTTCCCCAACCGTGTACCGTTTCCCCGCCCCTCTCAGGTGGGGACAAAGGGTTTTAGAATAGAAGCTAAATCGTTCAAAACCAACGCATCATTGTCCAATGTTTCCGTGTCTCTTCATCGCTACTCTTAATACGATATTTTGTTATTGCACATCCGAACTGTTGGGATACCTGTCTGGTTTGTGCCGCATGTACAATTACTACCTTCTTGCATCGTACTATTTATCAATCGTTTTGCGACATTGTCGCACTTTCACCAGCTTTGTCGCATTGCGCCGGGTACTTGTTGGCACTCTTAGTTGTACAGCAGCCATTCTTACGCTAATCGCAAAACAGTTCCGCATTAGACGAATGTCTGCCATTTCCTATGATTACAGTCAATCCGTTTTTTGTGTTGTTTTGCGATCCAATTCACACGTTCAACATTTATAGCCTATCGATCGAACTTGTGATCGTTTGTTAAATTTTGCTAAATTGTCTCCGTTTTGGTTCATGTTCATGTTCTCGTCTTATTCCTTTTTTGTTCTGCACTTAAAGTCTAAAATTCTTACTAATGATATTCCCTTGTTCATCGTCTATGAATAGTAAACATGTGTTGCCTTTTTTTTGGGGGGAAGGAAACAGTATGCACATTCCGTTTCGTTTCATGTTATTCCATGATTGCTGCTGCTGCTGCTGCTGCTATTCCCCCAATTTCGAATATGATGAATGAATGATATAATGACTTGTTTTTACTCGCTAGTTTGTTCTCAATCAGACTACCCGGTGTACCTCCTTCTGCTTGTGCTTATCAACATTCAAAACTTTAAATCATTTGTGTGCGCACGCGTTTGGTTCGCGTTAATCCACCACACACGCGCGCCGTTAATCCCATACAAGTTGCAATTGCTAAAACTTAAGTCGCGTGCATCAATTCGTTAGAAATTCCATGCAGTTCCGTTCTTCCGTTCTAATGCAACAGGAAAGACGACAGAGGTCGGTACAACAACCACGATGCTGCCAAAAATTCCAGTCGGCAGTTGCCTAAGTGTAATGAATTAATTTATGCTAACTACAAACGGCAGCGCACGCCCGACCATTTAGCAACGTGTTTCAAGTATTGGTTCATTTATCTTCGAGTGGGAAGCCGTTTTGCGCTGGGACGATTCGTTCAGTCCACCAATACTACCGGCGCTCGTGCCCACCGTCAAACTGCTGCCACTTCCCCCTACCTTTTTGCTCGTGCCGCCCTGCTGCTGAAGGATCGTATCGTTCAGAAATGCCGGCGGTGATGGGAATGCCGACGAATGGCTGTACTTGTTCATCTGTTCGCTTAACCGCCGGATGTTAAGCTGCAGCTCGTCATCCTTTTGCGATGGTGTCGAAAAGCTGTGGCGCGGCTGAAACATGTTCGGGTTCAGCAAGTTCTGTGACGCTTTCGTTGATTCCTGCTGGTTTGCGGAAGGATAATGCTTTGCCGGCGATGAAGCATGTTGCTGTAGGGTAGCTGCTGATGTCGCCGGCAAAATGCTAAGCTTCGGCGACGGTTGCTTTCTGGTAGTGGGTGACCCATTACCATTGTAGCTGCTGAAGCTGCCACTGTTGCTTGTGTTGTTGCTATTGTTAGTGTTGTTCGACCCGCTGATAAGACCACTGCTGGTACCGCTGTGTCCGTTTAGATTCGAGTTGGAAGCATTCTTTTCCATCTTCAGCGAGGAAACGGACTTATTTTTGCCGAGCGACAGTGAACCTGTTTGGGGCGATTTGCTTACGTCCGGTGTACCGCCCGCCGGCGGTGGTTGAAAAAAGTCCTCATAAAACGATGGCGATTTGGAGCGTTGCAGCTTCGGTCGGGTGATCTTTTTGCGCGCATCGAAACTACCATCCACGCCCGGTATGGTGAGCGTCTTTTCGAAGCGCCCGAGCGATTGCTGCTGGCACAGGCGCGACTGATGCTTGGCAACGTCCGAATCATCCCTGCTAATGGTGCTGGTGAGTGATTTGGTTTGGTGCGGCAAACCGGCCACCCGCTTCTTACCGCCACCCTTTGCCAAGCGTTCCGGCAGGTTGACGTTCGATCGCCACACCCAGGGGTCCGAGTGTTTCATATAATCTAGGCAAGGTTTGCCGTACGATTTGCCACTATTATCAAGCGTCTTGGATTTCTGCTGCTTGGCTGATGGTAGCGGCGAATTGGTGGCCGACATTCGCGTCCACGGATCGGACGGAACGTACACCAAGCAGCTGGTGCTTCGGTTGCCGTTTGCACTTTTCAAACAATCGCCCAACTTTTTGGCCCGTTCCGTACCACCATTCGCCGGTGCGGTCACGTTCTCCACCTCCAGCTTAACCGCCGAAGCTTCTCTCTTTGCCAACTCATCATCGTACTCTTCGTTCGGGGACAGCTTTACCGAGATGATATCATTTTCATCGGAAACCATTATTGAATGCTGATGGCGCACCGGTGGCCGTGGTGATAAGCTGCGCGTATTGCGCAACAGCCGGGGTGGTTTACTATCGCCGAGCGAGTTTGATTTTTCCAACGTGCGCTGATCGGACGTCCGGAGCGGTGTTAGCTTCTGGGGGCTAACCTTTGGGCTGGCCGTGGTCGATGATGCTGCGGCGTGCTTCATAGGACTCGTAGCAGCAACCGCATGCTTGCCGGATGAATTAATGCTCAGCGAGGATAGTCGCCGGTAGTGGCTTTCCGTTTTTGGGGAAAGATTAAAATCAAACTTCGTATCGGTGGAGGCCTCAATTTTCGGGCTGCGGCATTCCTGTGCGATCGTTTTCATGGGACTGCACGATTTCGGGCTGGTCGAGGCATCCTTAAATTTGGAAGAGTTGTGCTTCTTCTGGTGCGTCGATGCTGCCGTACCAGCCTTCCCAGATCCTGCCGTATCACAGGCGCTACACTTGCGGCAACTTTTGCCACCGTTAATCGAGCTGGGCGAATAAAGCCCACAGCTACACTCGTCCGGTGGCCCATTGTCAAACAGATCGAGACTTTCCGTGCTGGCATTGCGTTTGGTTGGTTTCTTGCGCACCTGTGCCTGATAGGGATTCTCGTACGATGCCAGCTCCTTCCGTATGCTACTGCTGATCGTCGAATGGGGCTGATGGTTGTGCTGATGATGATGATGGGAGTGGGTGTGCGATGCGCTTTTCGATTTGTCCGCTCGGTTCGCTGTCTTGCCGCAGCTGCAACTGTACGAGCTGCTGCCGCTTGACCCAGGCAACGAGTGCTATAAAAGTTTTTCGCTGCCACTGCGCGACGACGAACCGGCTGCTGCTGCTGCTGCGGTGGTGCCGCTGCCGCTCGCGCTTGATGCGTTGGTGGTGGCCGGCACTTCTTCCGTTGTGGTTCGTTTACCCGTCGCTTTTGCCGGACGTTGCGGACTTTTCGGTGGTGGTACTGTTGCCGCTCCGGCCGACGATGAAGAAGAGAGCTGCTGACCGGATGAGGCATTCTTTAATTGTCAGTTGCCAAGCTCTACCGCGATGAACTTCTTGAGCCGGTCCAGATACTGATTGTACAGCTCCACATCATTGTGTCCAGCACCCTACGGTTGTGGTGGGGGAAATAATAAATGTACCTTGTGTGTGGTGAATTGTTTGGCCTCGCACCCTCTACTCACCTCAACCCACAATGGTTCTACAGCTTTTGGGCACTTTTCGTAGATGCTTAAACCATGGGAAAAATCTATTACCTCATCTTCCGTGCCATGTATCACCAGCACCGGTGATGATATCTTCGACACCTTATCGATACTGTTGTGGGTGGTAAAAAGAAAAGCGGAAAAAATTAACATCCATTTTGGTGGTGCTCCTCCGCACAAGTGCGAACTCACCTTGGAAAAACGTCGAAAAACCACGTTCGCTTCGTGTTTGGAAAGGCTACCCTCATCCCCGACATTAGGGGTGAGTGCAGAATCACAGCCCCAACTTCGTACCGCGCTGCCAGATCAACCGTCGGCACGGTACCGATGCTCTGACCGTACAGTATAATATTTTCCGGGCTCACACCGAACCGGGTGCGCAGCGAGTGCCACGCAGCATCGATATCGGCGTACAGGTTCTTTTCCGACGGTTTGCCACCGCTCATCCCGTAGCCGGAGTAATCGTAGCTAAAGATGTTACAGTTGATGCGCAAACCCAGCCCAAGGTAAAAGCTACTCATCTGTCCGAGATCGACCGCATTCCCGTGGGAGAACAGCAGCGTGTACTTCGCGGTCGGTGTACACTTGACGTAGATGCAGGACAGCTTGTTGCCGCGGGATGTGCGCGTGAAGAACCCTTCGACGTTTTCCTTCTCGCGCTCCGAGTACGGCCACTCGGCACGCTCGTTGAAGCTGAGCAAATATTTCGCTTTCGACTCATCGATCGGCGTCAGGTTGTATGTCGGTTCCGGTGGTAAGAAGGCAAGTTTGGCAGCAATACGTCCCGGTAAGGGGGGGCAACAAAACAGGCAGCACAGTTCTCCAAAGCTAGAAACAGTTTTACAGCAATTAAAAGAACATTTGCATTAGTTTACATGCCCAGTTCCGCTGCAGCTTGACGTGTTTTACGTGTAAGCAATTGCAATATGTTGCAGCCAATAACAGGAAGAAGGTTTTGCGAGTGGGTGACTATTGCCACAATATTTACACAAATAATCCCAAATTGTTTACTTGTAAGCTTGGCGAAGGAAAAAAACACACCCCTTTGGGAGGACCCGAAGCCTGCACCCCGAGTATGGCGCACCAACCATGTTAACAGCTAATGTTTATGATCGTATTAGAACCGTCTTATGGCGGACTGATAGGGGTAATTAGCGCACCGTTGTGAAACAGCGCACACGAGGGGCATCGTCATAATCTTGAGAATGGACCACCAACACACATTATCAAAGCAATATGCGTGACTGGGATTAATATACGTCGAGTGCTAACGGGGGGGGGGAGTGTAAAAAGCGAGTTTCAAACTAATCGATTCGATACATGGTTAGACGCGCTTACCAGGGGCGCAAGGCAAAAAGGACATATATTATAACGATAAGATGCATCGCCGGAAGTGTGGATAATCGATAAAACGATACAGGGAAATATATTGCTTTTTTTTACCTACTCTAGTTTCCCCCCCCCAAAGCGTCTGGGAAATGCGTTTCATGATTGTGTGACGCGTGAGCCCGTTTTTCACATCTTTTCCCACAACTTGCTTACCTTAGCCCATTCATTCTTATTGTTTGTTCCGCTACACTAGTGTCGGTGCAGGTGTTGATTGCATCCACACGAAGTTGCAACACAGATCCTGGAATGCCGAAATGTATCCTCGTCCAATTCGTTCTTCTCCACTCACTCTCTCTCTCTTTCTTTCTCTTTTTCTCTTTGTCTACCAAGCTAAACTATTCACAGCAGGCGAGAAATCCCCCTTCTTTTGCCACACTTGCACTTGCGTTTCGTTGCTATATCGATTCCGACCCCAACTATCTGCTCTCTTTCGTTCCTACGCGCAGCATGCGTTGTCTACGTGTCGGTCGTATCACAGCCTGCTACTACCCATCTGCGCCACGGAACAGGGGGGAAATAAAAGGACACAGAAGAAATCGAACTACAAGGCGTAGAATTCTACCGGTTGCTTCCTATTAGTTGTTGTTGACTAGACGATGAAACAGATCTGGTCTCTCTGGTCTACGAGGGCGCAATCAGTGCAAAGCGCGCAGGGTTCTGAGATTGCATTCAAAACACTATGCTACTCTTGGATGTGGATTTTTTTTTTGTTTCCACACACGCAATGTATTGGTTTGACAGGAAAAAGAAACGCTGATAGTACGCTTGCGGGGCAACGAAAACGAAACACAAAAAAAAACCACCACTGTACGTAAACCACATCCAGCGAGCGCCTTATCTATTGATTTCGGGACATTTTTCTGTATGACTAATGCTTTCCACTGCTGCGTCAATGCCTCGCAGCACGAATTGTAGCAACAAATCCTTGGCTTCGAGTGTTGCGCTTTGTTTCGCACCCAGCAGAATGATGCGTTTGTGCGTTGTTTCCTTTTTCGGGCTCTTCTCTACACTACAGACATCACACTCACACCCTCGGGGGTGGGGGCACTGATGTACGCAACGATTTCAGGTGCACTCCAAAGCGTAGGCTTTGCGTTTCAGCTGGTTGTTGCGTTGCGCGTTTTCACTACCTGCACAGCTTTTTACATTTGTTGCGTTTACATTAAAATTAGCTCTACTTTTCAACTACAAAACAGCACTACTGTTCCTTTTTGTTAGCTTACATACAATTAATCACTACGCGTTCAGGTCGCGGCCACACGTATCGCATACGGAAAGCAACAACACGTTTGACAGGTGGACTATGTGCTTGGTGGACTCGTGTGATGGTCAAAATGCATCGTTCGCGTACGACTTGAACTACGCTTGATTATTGGCGATGCAATAAGGATGTGAAAAATGTAGCAAAAGTACAGAAAACTAATACAAAAATAATGTAATTAGTATAAGGTAAAGGTATTATATTTTGTGTTATAAAAATTAGTTCATTCCCCTATGGCTATAACTTCTGAAAACGCTTCAAACATAAAAGAATGCAAACGCTTGACAAACGCTTCAGTTTTCAAATGGTCTGTTGAAGGTAAAAGACAGTTTCGGAAAAGTGATAGAATTCTTCAAGAATTTATTCATTTTTGAGGTTTTATGAAAGATGATGCATTAAACTAGCGAATTGCAGATAGTGGATCTTGGCTTTAACGACCTCTTAGGTCACGTCGGCCATATGTGACTTACTAGACGTATTTTTACTGTCCAGCCAGATAGGCAGTCCTTGCTACGGAGGGACGGTACGGTTGGGATTTGATCGCCGGCCCTGTCGTGTGGGACGGCACCTTTTATCACATACACCACCGTGCTGCCCCAAGTTTGGCTCGTTAAATAAGACTATCTCTAGATATTCACCGTGCACCACCAGTTTAATTTTGAAACCAGCAATCAGAACCACAACACAAAAAAGTCATAAAATTAAACTCACTTTTGCTATGCTCGTGAAAATCGAAAGATTACATCCGAAAGTTTCTGTATCTTTTAGCTTCAGCATTTAATCGCAATAAATTTGTAGATTTTATTATATAGTTTCATGTACATACATTTCTTTACGTAAGTATAAATTGTTCAGCTTATGTACCTACTACTGTTGGGCTTTGGTAATGATACAAAAACGATTCAACGAAACAACAATACCCTTTTACAATCAACATGGTGATCAGTTTCAGTGCTGCTTCTCTTACGTCTAAACCTATCGAATATAAGCTACTCACTAAGTGTAAGATGCGTAATACCACATTCCGTACCGCAAAGATCAAAACAAAACACGTCGATAAACTGTTCCTATAAACGTAGCAAGTGACAGAAATCACAATTAATGTTCCATACGGTCTACTGCCGCTGAAATGCTTAACCACTAAAGACCAGTTCTAGTGCTCCACGAGCAAAATGTTGGTTTGTTGGGATACCGATAAGTCGATACACAAGGACAACTCCGAGAGTGCACTCACTCCTTAGTGCGATAGTGACTTTTGCTTCTTCTGCATTTCCATGAAAATAAGCGTTGCCCCCATATTGATACCACCCCATTTGGCGCAGTCCGAAATCTGTTTGAAACATATAAAAAAAACAAACATTAACATTGTAGCTGCGTGTCTTGAACGTGTCAATCGAAGAAACGTTAATGATAAGCGATGGAATGAAAGGAGCTTAAGAAGCTCCGGTTTCAAGTGTTTTATGTGGGCAAATGTAATGTACGAGTGTGTTATCTGCAAAGTGTAATCGTGTACTGAACTATACGATAAGTATCATATTCCACCACCAGAGGCTTAAGGTAAAAACACAACTTCCCCAACGCAGGCCCAACAAGAGTAAAGAATGTGCATGTGGTTTTAACCTTTCGCGAGCTCCCCCGGGCGGGCGCAGAGTCGTATAGCTCAGAAGTAGCTGTTGTGCGCTCCTTGCAATGCGTCCTCGAACCGTTTCAGTAACGCACTTACTTGTCGCTTCCGGCTGTCCTGTGGTCGGTCACCGTATCGACAAAATTCGGCAAAATGTTGACTGTTGTGGAACGACATTTGGCATTTCGAGGCGTACTTTATCTATCGGTGGGAAGATAACAACGAGAGGAATAGAAAAACAAATTCAATCAGAATCCTCTTAGCTATTGTTGATGCACATTTCTGACATCACTGTCTAGCGATGTACCGATAGTGAAGAAAATCTGATAAAACAATCTCTTACCTGCGCTAAAATGTCTTTCTCCGGGTGTGCTTTCTTTGTCCGATCGGCCACATTGTTGATCCGCAGCTGATGTCCTTGCTGCCACAGATTAGCCAATGTAACGCAATACACCTTCATTGGTTTTTTCTCATTTTCCTTCATGCGCACGGAATATATTTTCACACTTTCGGCGGTTGGTTTGGGGGCTGTAAATATATATATTGAAAGTTAACACATGAAGATCATTAGATCATGTAAGGCGCCAGGCTCGTAATAAAATCGTAACGAATGTGTAAAAAAAAAAATTGATCACGTCACAGCATTCATTTTACATAACCCGTTTTAGAACCGACCGTGCCTCCTAGCGTAATCAGACAAAAAAAAAGTTCCACTATCGTGAGAATGGAACCGATCCGACACCGTTAATTAGCATACTAACAGTCGCCACAAAACCCAGACAGATAAAAATCAACCTATCCTGAATTGTTCTACTAGAAACCAGCCAACAAAACAATTACTTTTGCGTGGCAGAAACTGGTGCACTGGATGCACTTTCAACTATAGACAAACTCGTAAATAATCCCTCTCTCCCTTTCCCCAGGGTTGAGTGACGTTGGGTTGGCAAGACTGGTAACATTGACCACCGATTGCGATGCAACGCAATGCAAATGGCCTTTTGATGTGGTTATGGCAAAACACATTCCTACCCATTTGGGTGCATTCCCTTTCCACGAGACAGTCACACTATTTTCCTATGTCGTGTGTAAACAACTGTGTGGCCCCACACCGGGTGCAGTTACAGCGTCCTTCAAAGTCCACACCTTCCACGGCGTCTGTTGCACGTTATTCGATCCCGCCCCATCGAGCTTCCCTTCTGCTATTACGATGCATACTAAAAATAGCCAAACGAGTTGCTTCCACCACCTGCACATTTCTGTACATCTTGGCCTCCCTCTCCTTCTTGGGCCGGGAGTGTTTCCCCCTTTTTGTCCCAACCTCCTAACGTACAAGCGGGTACGAGATTTCACGAGCACCACCACACCATTAACGGCCACGGTCACGAGAATGTTCTCACCGCACATCCGATCACAAAGGGCGATATATTTATTTCTTTTACAATTAAACGAAAATTCAACCCGTTTTAGTTGCATCCCCCTCCGCTAGGGGGTTGGGAGGGCTGGTGGACTTACACTTCTTCTGCTCGATGGACACCACACCGAACCAGCTGTCACCGGGTGCCGTCTGGCGGCGTACCTCCACAATGAAACCGTTCTCGATCACGGCGCAAAAGATGCGCTCCTCGCCGGCATCGAACCATTTGCTTTCGCGCAGCTTCTGTATAGCGACCGAGCTGCCGAAACTGCCCCGTGTTGGACCGGTTCCGGTTGTCGGTGCGACCGGGGCCGTCTGCTGCGTACCGGCCGGAAACCATTTGCCAATGTTTAAACTATTCCGTCGAAGCAATCCCATCGTTCAGGCTCTCTGTACGGAAACGTTACACACACTGCACTCTGCACAATAACTTTGGAATAAGGGTTTGGAAAGTGTTCTTTTTGTACCGCTGTAAAGTTCCTTGCCTGGGACACGCACAGTTGCACTTTTAACCTTTCTCAATTGTATCCGTTTTCCAGCTCCACAAGCAACTGATGGATGCGCGCGCGCGACAAAAACGGTCAAACGGTTTTCTCTTTTCGCGTTCCTTGGCGTATGTCTGCCTCGTTCGAGCGCTGTTCAATTTCTGCGCGTAGTAGCGAACGACCATCGAGTAGGTCAGGCCGCGCGCGCGTTTCGAGAGAGTTGACGCCACCCTGCTTATATTGTTTGATGGTATGCGATCTTCGTTGTTCGAACGCGCGAAACCGAACGAGTTGTACTGTCCGCTACTACTAACACTACCGTCCGGCGTGGCTATCGCGTATCTTCTTGCCTTCCTGCGCCCACACGTGCCACTCTCGTGTCACTGTTATATCCCCACGCCCGGCAGCTTCCATCAACTTCAGGGACTTTTTGTGCAGTTTGCTTGCTTTTTCCTTTCCCAAGTCTCCCAAGTCCAAGTCTCTCCTACATGTTAGTTCACACCGTATGTAATTCCCTTGTCGCCATGTATGCCTTTTATTTTACGATTTGTTGATTATGTTCTTCATACTAACAACTCGCTGCGTGAGGAGTGAGATAACCGGGTTTGGATAGGGTTGAGTGGCCAGAGTTGGGCATGGGCAAGATGCATTGCATTTACCAAAGCAGAATGGTGTGCGGGAGGAGAGTTTTGTTTGTTCAGATGCAACGTTGCATCTTAGTTTGCCAATGAAGTAATAACGTAACGTCGTAAATTTTCTACTGCTTATCAACGCGTACCCCTGTCCTCTAGCCCACGGTCCTGGGAAAGTGGGTGTGTATTGTTGGGCCCTACTAACGCTAGTGTGCACCGGATGGAAGCAGTACTACTAACTATTTAGATCGTTGGTTGAATATTTATTCCGAGGAGGTAGATATGGTTTGGGGGGTGTCGATCGTGTCAGCTTATATTACGTTAGATCGACAGAGAATGAGGTTAATTTTGTTTACTACACAAATTCGCTGGAATCCTAACACCCCAATCGGTTAGAACCGGTTCCGTCTAAGTGGAGGATTAGGTAACACAAAGATGTCTTGTTTGACTCCGAAACGTCCCTTCACTCTGCGGTTTTGTGCAAATATAAAAGAGGAGATGATTCATCGAAATTTTTAATGATGAATTTTTATGCCAACAGAAAATCCTTGGATAATTCGATACTAACAAGTGTGGCCAAGTGTCGCAATTCAATCTCAAATTACAATCTAATCAACAACAATCTTTTGATGCGAAGTTACGGCGCATCTCAACAAGAAAACAAGTGTGTATTTACCTGCTTCCCCGAAAGGATATAAACAACAAATTTAGAACTCTTCATTAAAACCCCCTTGTCAACAAGATTGAGCTATTTCCATTTCCGGTGATCATGCGGATCATCCCCAACAACATACTGCGACATATCGACGCTACTAAGCTGTAATGGCGAACTCGCGTACAATATGAAATGCTGGTGTGATTTATTGCAGCGTTTTGCTCATATAAATATATCTCTTCCCTTGCTTGCTCTGCGACCTTCGAAAGCTCGTCTGATAACGATTTTGCTTCCTTCGAAAACTAACCCCAAAAACCGGTTTCAGTTCGTACGCTAACTAGCGAGGGTAACTAAAAATAAGTGCGTTGGGGTTTAATAATCTGATCTGGGCAGGTTTGTGGCGGGTGGGCCCATTATGACGATAGAGAGAGATGTCGACTAAAATGTACGTCAGCAGTGTACACATTCTTCGGGTTGACAAGCGTCTTGCAGGAAGCCGGTTTTATGAGGTGGTTTGTTCTCGTGATTGTTTGCTGACGTTAGCGAGAAATATGTGAGATACTACTTTCTTCTGGTCGTTTACTGTCTTTTCTGTTAGATTTTGTTTTTTGCGCCTGTTCAAGCGTATATAGGCGAGGTGGTGTTTTATTTCACACACCACCTTCTCCCAACCTCAACCGGTTGGAATTTTTACGACACCGACGCAATGGGGATGGTGCACTTATTCTAGGCCGTCATTTTGTTTTATACAATTGCATCGATTTGAATGTGCGTGGTGTTGTGTTGCGGGTTACGCGAGAAGTCACTCGAAGCATCCACACAGAAGGTGTTGTGTGTGTTGTGGCAGTTAAATAGTAAATAGTTTAATCGACCGTTAAACCGGAACTTTGCGCCGGGGTTGTTTGTATGTTTACCCCATGTGTTTACAACCCAAATTGCGTGTTGTGCTCGAAAGACTGGAGTCAGCACCGGTTTGTGTGGGTTTACGGTATTTGTTTATGTTGCTTTTCAGCCGACAGTCAACCATTCCCTCTGGCCCTCCCCGATAGATCATGCAACTCGGACCAGATGTGCTTACAGTCGGTGTGTAGCTATTTATAAATCGCTCTGCTAAATCCATCTCCGACTAATGAGCTCAGGCTAGTCATTTCAATTATTTAATCAACTCGAAACAAACGCTAGCGAAGCGAACCTCTGACCCCCGCATGCTCACAGGGTGCATCATCATGCAGTTGTTGGCCACAGTAAGAAGACACCCGGGCCACGGCATCAAAACAAAACCCTCCCCCATTCTGCATTCTGATCGTGCTCTACCATTTCCCGGGGGCTACCCGCATAGAGATTGCAGCTTAAAGTGTTGACGTGCCGTTCGTCGCGAGTACCACCGTCTCGCATCGACTCACAAGCGCGGCAGATTATACGACGACGCCGTCCGTACGACCCTTATGTTGCGTTGTTTTGGCATTTGGTCGGCTACGCCACTGACCTTGCGCTTATGATTTTGTTTATCCGGAGTTACCGTTTGTGGGGAAACGTGCGTTTATCTGATGGCCGCGCTTACCAAGACAACAAGTGGTCTATGCTACACGCACCAGCAATCCCCTACCGTCAGCTTACGGTAGGATGAATGAAATATAAAACACGCGTGAAAAGAGCACCAAGTAACGATGAAGAACGTAAACAAAACGTTGCGTTCGGTATGCCCTTACTCACGCACTAGATTACTTTTGAAGGACGGACGAAAAAGGGTGACGATGACTTAAAATCGATCGACCAGAACAGGCACCCCATCGTATTTTTTTTTTGTGTGTATGAAAACAATTCGCCTTACGGATGACATTATTTTTCACGCTTTATCATCACACCTTCTCACCGGCTGCTGATAAAGCGATTGTTAAGTAGAGCTTGATTGCTCGCCGGGGAACGTGTATTGTGAGAAATGATAAGATGAGCACGGCGCGAGGAGGTCCAGTAACGCCGCGCGGTATTGGAATGGGTTTTGATGTCGATCTAAATAATTATCGTGTGCTCATTTTTATTGCCGTATTGTGTTTGATTTTCTGTTGTTTTTTTTCTAAAGGCTAGAACTACGTTTGAAACGAGATGATGGTATTTTCATTATAAATTACGTAGTTCTATGATAGATAGACGGGAATTTAGGGATCGGGAGCAAATGGAAGTATTGCGCCATTATTAGCGTTATCTATGTCTGTGAAAAAGTGCAATGGTCTAACGAAAGTTATTTTTTTTTCTTTGATGACTTCACAATCGGTCCGGGGCTTTTCGAAAGTGATCCATGTGATAAGGGATAAGGAACAGAGGATTCTTCGACACCAAGAGAACATCCGCCGAGGAGGTCCCATTCACTTCTATCTTCTATTTCGATAGCTATTAGTTATCGCTAATATAACTATATCGAAGGCGAAATATTCCTTCATCTTTTTCAATCCATTCGACCAATCCATACGTGAGATCTAGTGGTGGGAACTCCGGAGTGGATTCATGAATCCACTCCGACCCCGACGTATGAAACCCGGAGTATACTCCGAACCAATTACTCCGGATTTAACTCCGGAGCAACTTCGGTTTAATCCGGAGTAACTCCGGAGTAATTACTCCGGAGTTGATACCGGAATACTCCAGAATTAACTCCGGTGCTGCATCCAATGTTAACTGCGGGGTAATCCCCGAATTAATCCCCGCGGATTATTCCGACTCCGGGAAAATTGAAGATTAACCCATCACCAGTGAGATCCTCTCTTGTTATTTCGAATGAAGAAGCTGGCCGCCTGCAGTAAAGTATTTTTCTAGCAGATCTGACCACGCAACGGCCAGAGTTCCTAGAATATAAACAAGCTGTTTATAAGTTTTCATTTCAAAATTATTGAACAGACATACCAATGAAGCAAAAATTTCGGTGTAATGTTAAAAAAATCACTGTGATGCGATCGTTTAGCATAACGGTAGATCAAAAAGTCTCGAACTGGTCAATTAGCATGATAAAACCTGTTAAAAGTCCTTTTTTTATTTTTTGTTTATTATGTAAATATTAGAGGGGGAATGTTACCAACGTTATGTTTTGGAAAAAAGGGAAAAGGAAGGAGGGGGTTAAAAAATAACAATTTTTGCATTACGTAATAGTTGAATTCCATCCAAATGTGACGCTGAAAGGCCGATCATCAAAGTCTCTTAAGGCAATATGGAGATGTTAATTGGTAATGAATATTTGAGTACTGAATTCTTGTACTGAATAATGTAGATTTATTAAATTCGGCTCAGAATATAAAACTAATTTCCACGCAAAATAACTGATTTCGGTTACGTTTTTTCATATTTAAATTGGAAAATGTGAAAACCGCGGTTTCGTTTCATGCGCTAACTGGTCGAAAGTTTAGAACATGTACTAAAAGCTCGCCCGTTTTTTTTAGAACATCTCGAAGCAACTTACCGACGAAGCTTCCAAAGTCTACCACCGAGGGCAGCACAAACGACAGCGTCGTTGGAAATGCATTACGGTAGCCAGATCTGTTGTGCAGAGCAACTGTATCCGGTACTATGCAGTTAGTAATTTGTCCTGCATTTATCTTGCAGTTGGTTGGCCCCCCTTCGTTCAGCACATTCGCTGCACGTTAATCCGTACGATGGGGCAAAACCTCATCCGGACAGCGGAATGAATAATGCTGCCGTTTTCTTTTGTTGCGCTGCTTTTATTTATTTTCATGTCCATTTGGAAGCCATGATCTCGGTTTTGCTTGTTGCTCGTCCATAACCGGGTCCGGCTGGTCATCTGGTGAAGTGATACCTTTTGCATGTTGCACTTGCCATGTACGTAGGTACGATTATCCCCGTTTCGCAATGGCAGTCGTTTTCAGCGCTAACGACGCTCCGGTCGCAGTATCCTTGCGGGCTCGAACCGTCGCATCGTTCTCACCCGGCTGGGTTTGGTAATTTATTGCGCCAGGGCGGAGTTTGTTTCAATAACAAGATCGTACAAACAGCATTGGGTTTGGTTGCATTTCGTTGCATTTTTTTTTCACACCCTACCGCCCATATTGTCGAGAGTGATGGTTTATGATATGTTGTGAAAAAACTCTTAAAATGTTTGAAACTGACAATGAATGTAATGTTTTCCTTGCAATAAAATAGCAAAATAACGGTTTAAAAGATATAAATTGGAGTAGTAAGTGTATACAACACAGTAATGGTAGAACAATAAAGGAACACCTGTTTAATACATCTTCAAACTCTGTCCGAAACAATCCTTCAATCATTTTCGTCCAACAATATCCGAACCACAACTAAAAAATGAAAGAATTGTCGATAGTGTGTGTGTGTGGTATTTTAAGGATGCATAATACACCTTCTCGTAGCTTCGGTGAACAACCACAATCCTAACATTCGTTCGTTCAGGTGTGAAACGGTACTAAACAACTTGAGGTTTCCCTAATTTCAAGGATTAAAGCGAACAAGTTTTGCAATTCGTTCCGTTTCGTCGGTGGTCCGGCTTCTCGAATGCCGAATGCAGTCATTCTTCGTCCTTTCGTGTGGGTTTTATCGTGTGGCAAAAAGGGAAAAAAACAAGAATACGCAAGATGTTTGGTGCTACGATCAACAGCAGGTCAATGGAATCGGAAGGATGGTTTGAAGTGGATTTTGATAATTCGAGCTTCATTATTCTGTAGTTTGAGTGAAATTGGTGAAAACAGATAGTGAAATTTGTAATTTTCTTAAATTAGGCAACTTAACGCAAGTGATCTTAAGGAGTTCACTAAATTGAGCTTAATTACCATCAGGATTTTAAGGTTTTAAAGTCATCAAATCATTTAAAAAATAATATATCCTCAAGATCACATTTCGTATCCTTTTTGGTCTGGTGGTACAAAAGATTTAAGTTTTATATATTCGGGTTGCAATAGTTGACTGATAACTTTAAAAAAATAAATTAATTAATATAAATAAATTAAATGACAGAAATTCATCAATACGGCCAGGCCGTTCTACCTGAATAAAAAAAAATGGCAGAAATTTATTGTACTCAGAAGGATTCAATAGTAAAAGAGACACAGCATAATGTCAAAAAATTCCCAAAAATAAAACATCAATATTTATTGATACGAATTTTACAACAAAATAAATCTATTTTCTTTACGTTTACCTCGCGTTTACCTTTATCACACAAATAAAGTAGTAATTCCTTTCACGCAACCGAATGTGATGGTTAAATATTTAGCTACGAAACTAACACAATTATTCACACGCCCGACTGCTGGATCGCTGGTGCTATTACCCGACCAAGATAAACACTTGGAAAACCGATTTCTTGCATGATTGATCAGCCCTCCCAATGGGGCAGAAGTGGTGTTCGTAATTAGCGCAAAAATCCATGAAATCCCATCCGAATGCCACCCCACGGGCTTCTTCGCCATTGTGTGCGATGATCGAATCAGCTACAAATTATTGACATCCCCGTCGCGAGACACCTCGCGTGGAAGTATTTGCTCTGCTGAATGATGATTTTCCATTTCCTCGGACAATTGCTCGACCAATCACTGTAGCTTTTTTTGACTGGGTGCAAGAACGGGGGATTGCAAGGGGGAGTGATGACGTTTCAGGATGATGCTTGGAACTCATCCGAACGAGGAGGCAAGTAGCACGACGGGGTACCAATTGTCGTTCACACCAAACAGCGCGTCGATGGAATGGATCGACGGAAAGGAAAATGATCATTTCCCGCCGTTCAATTGCTACGCATCGTCGACGTGATCCGATGCAAATCACAGTTCGGTTGTCCATTCGATATCAATCGGGTTGAATCTTTCTCTCACGGTCATGGGCTTGCGGTAATTGTCATGTCATACAGCCGGACCGGCCCAGTGTAAGGCCGGATTCGTTCGCGTACGACGGTGGTATTATTCCCGCCTGGGTCACTGCTGTTGATCGCCTAATAAGAGATTCGTTTCCTAGCAGGCTACTACTGTTTGGTACGCGTACGCTCACACCACCACCAGAGCCATAATGGAACCATAATTTAAATTTTCAAAAATCATCATCCAGGCAAGGGATTATGGGTTGTGAAATAAATAGTGAAACAATTGAAGATAATTTTGTCTTGTTTGGAAACATGCTTCGTTTTGATGAAACATTATACAAAAAAAAAATTATTTAGGTATGTCCAGATTTAAACACCCCCGTATAGAACTCTTCCAATGCTTTCTAGTGCTAATAAATTAAATGATAAATTTTCCCAAAACACGCAAACAGAACATAACCTTAGGGAGGATAACTTAAACCGGACACCTTTGCCACCCTTCCTTCGACTATCGCCTGAATTTCCATTCATTTCGCAAAAAAGGCGTTCGCTTCCTCAAATGTTGCCCATTTTATTGCTCTTTTCCTGCAGGATAGATGTATTATTTTCTTTGCCCCTTTGGCCAAAGGCTTTCCCTTAGCTATAGTGATATGCAAAACATCCATCCCTTGTTCATGCTGACGCTTCATGTTTTACTACAACGTGAATAAATGTTTGCTCAGTATGCATGTGTTTTCCTTTCCATGCGAGAACGATCTTTTATCGCTTTTTTTTCGAGGGGGCAGGATTTTCAAGGTGGGAAAGTAACTTGTGGTACGTTTTGTAGAAGTTTATAATATGGTCTTTTGAGGAAAAAAACTCGTTCTATGGCAATGATGGTGGGAAAGTGTTTAACAATTAGCTTACGTATGCAAAACAACCTGAAAGGATCATATGCAGTTTTAGAGAAACTTATAAGTTATTGAACAAAGTTAAGGAAATGGGAGCGTGAGCGGTTTAGAGGACTACTGCAGTAATTCAGGATCATAAAGGGAAATCGGTAGAGCATGATAACTGATTAATTAAGTACAAAAAGATATTATGTTATTAGATAGTTCACAAAAAATATTCAAGGATGTTATGTTTCCAACAATTTAGATAATGTAATTCGTATAGAAATACAGACTGCGAGTTCTCTTTCTTGGACTAATTTTATTTAAATCAGATAAGCGAAAATAGTGGAAAGTTAGGTACCAGGAACGAAGAATTCTATTTCTTACTGCAGTCATACTACATTCATAATTGTTCTTCAAGGATCCTTACCTGGGAACATACTGAGCAGATTGAGGACATTCGATATATTCTCTGCAATTGCAGTCCATGTCCTTATTGCTCACTTGCAAGCACAAAAGTGGATCTCTAATTTGAAGAAAGTTGGTAATTTCTGATGTCCTTCCAGACCCAACACCAGCTTACAAAAGGTGACTACACGGCCTCTTCTAGTAGTACCTCTTCTTGTAGGACCTCTTATGTTGGGATCTCTCTCTATCTCTCAAAACTATTTACACAAGTTTTGATGGTGATCCTGATTTGAGTTACAATATACAGCTATTGCTGGATCTCCATTTCAAGGCTTTTGTACTTTGTGCCATAACCATCTGTGAAAAAGTCGAGGATCAGTCGCACAGGGCCTTTGGGGGAGCTTCAACTTGTCAAACTTGTACGGAATCGATGTTCATAATTGTGTTTGTAAGGTTAAGTACTAAAAGTAAATAAATTTCGTTTGCCTTTTTGCAATGTGTTATTAAAATCATGTGTGGAACATTTATTGACAGTTTAAAATAATTATTAGCCCTTCAGATTTGCAATCATTGCACCGTTCATTAAACTAACGAATAGTGTCATAAATATTGGTGGGTATAACAATCCCAAAACATCAAAAACGACCAACGTATTATCCCGCAACGGAAATACCACAAATTTCATAATTAGTCAACATAATTGTGCGACCGCGCTAACTTTAACAGCTTCGACCCAGCAAAACCCAACACAACTGGCAGATGGAAATGGGTCTTAAAATGTAGCGTTGTGTAGGTATTTAGCAAGCAAGAAATTAGTGCCACAGCAGTGTTGGCGCATTTTGGTTTTTGGTCGACCCGTTAATGTTGCTTTCACGGTCATCCGCAGAATGTGATTTGGGGAATGTGGTGAAGAGCCAAGAATTTGCACTGCCTGAAGCAGACAAAATCTTGCCTACGCAAGACGTCTTGCAATGTGTACAATAAAATACAATAAAAAAAACCTTCAGTCCACTAATTGAAAGAGTAAAGAAATCTAATTAGCCATCATTATGAGTCTATCCACACGATGGATTTTGTTGTTGCGCCGGAAGCGTCAAAGGCATGGTAGGTGTGTTTGCCAGTGTTGTCATTAAATCAAACACACTGAACGGAAAGGTCCCATCGATTTGCGTAAAAGAGATTTTCCTTTTTGTGGTGTTGTGGTTGCGGATGTAGCTCATCAAATCATGACGCATTGCGCGAACTAGGGTGGTGTGCAGTTTTTATGCGACCATTATTATTGCAAATGCAGCGAGAAAAACGCGCTGTTTACAACGTTTTCACGTATGGTTTGTCATCCTTGCGAAAGTTTTTTAGTTTTGGTGTCGTTCCATCAGCCACGACTCCGAAAAGGTTTGCCGAAGGGTCATTTCATACGCGCCCTCGGTGCTACTCATTAATCTTCAGTGTCAACTGTGTAGATTCGTGTCGTAGCGAATCGTATTTTGACAACTAAAAAACCGTGTAACCGAGTTTCAATTTATCGTGCGCACGGTGTACCACAATTGAAACGACATTTTGCTTGCGTTGTGTGTATTTTCTTTTTTCTTTTTTTTTTTTGGGTAAATATTTCTTTGCTTCTTTCTTCTTGGGCATCGTGTAACCGAAACCACCACTCATGACTGCTGCACTCATTTTCACGCATCCTGGATCATCCGATCGTGGACGGGGGAAATGCGCCACCACAGCACGACACGTACGTTTAGTTGATTTTGTGTAGCAAAAAACGGTAAATGAACCATTCCCATTCAGTCAGCTATACAACGGTAGCAGCAGTAGCAGCAGCAAGCGAATCGAATTGGGACATGATTTTAAATTTATCAACCATTACCGGAAGTCACCGTAAGCGGTGAGTCGACAAAATGGGAAACGAACGAGGTCTTGAACGTATTCTTCGATGCTTTTTTGTGGTGTAGTTGTTGTTGATGCATTGTTAGTTCTAAGTTCCTCACTTGGAAGAAGTCATTGCGCCAGCCGGCTGTTCAGGATGTTCCTTCCCATTCTTCTCTCGAACAGCTCATTTCGGTGTGCTTACAAGAAACGGAGGAAGGAAGAAAAAACGCGACAAAAAGGGCACAAAACTCTACTCCTTGACGATGATGTGTCCTACAGGCGGGATCCGATATTTACACCGTTGGTTAAATATTTACCCCTGTACCAAGGGCACGGTTCATTATGGGTGACGAATGGAAAATGCATACCATCCACACACACACGCCACGTTGATCTGCATTTGTGGTTGCGTGTGTCCAATTTTTGAGAGCAGATGCAGTACACGGGGGTAGCTTCCGAGCATTGTGGAACAACTAGAAACGGCACACGGGCGGAAAAGGAACTCCTGGGCAGAAACCCACAGACCGCTATGGGTGGCCAAGGTGCATCTCGGCACTAAGGTGGACCACCAACTGGAGCTGACGGAAGACGGAAATGGGCAAGTCACTGAAGTTGAAGTTTGGCCCCGGCAATGTAACGACCCATAAAATGAGACCCAATTGGCATCCTATTGAGCCGCTGGCAAATGACGATGATGAGCACCGGTGGAGGTCTTGGGTTTTGGGTTTAATTTAATGGCTTTTTTTTGTGTGTAATGTTCCACACATTGATGAGAACTTTCTGGTGAAAAGCGGTAACCATATTGAGGAATGTTTGAAATGCTTTCCGGTAAATGAGGTTAATAGAAAGCATTTCAAACGTAAGTTGACATTAAAAACGAAGTTGTGTTCAGTTGAGGTGTTTTACCGTGGTAGTTCCCAACGAATTTGAATCCTCAATTTTTCACCAATGTGTTGGTTATTATTGCTAACATTGTTTTAAAATAACTAGAACTACTGATGATCCATATCATTTGTTGAATTATCTATTGAAGATACATACAATTCCATTCGAGGAGCATGATTTCAGCTTGTGTAAGGTAGGAGTTAAGGACTGGATTTGAGTTGAACAAATATACACACATTGGGTAATAATGAAGCATTCGGTAATGTTAGCCAAACCCTTTGTTCGACGCTGTTCAATTACTCATCCATATTTGTTTCCAAATTAAATTTATGCTTCTTGCATCTCTTCTTAGTCTCCTAGCAAAAGTCTTTACAAAGGTTTTGAAACTAAACACCCTTTGGTAGAGTTTTCTAGTCAGATAAGAAGTCTTAGTATAGTCGAGATTTTTATCAATATTGGGTCAACATTACATGTAGCTAGAGTAGTTATTATTCGTAGTCCTCGAGTTCCACTATTACAGCGAACGCCGGAGATTCGTAAAGTTTCGTAATTTGTTTGGTAGTTCTGACGTTGTTGGAAAGAAAACATTAACAATATGATTTATTTGATGGAATGCCTTGGAAGTAGAAATTAAAATGCATGAATTGTTTAACTTATCTTTTACGATATATTTCTTATCTTTCCAGAGTGTCCGAGTGAGGATCTGAACGGGTGTTCACATTTTCAGGTATGTCTAAGTTCTAATTATCAATCAATCAATGATCTATTCTCTTGAGTTATATTCCTTTGATCGAACTGGCGAATTGTGAGGTGTTCGACGCTATGATTATCACGAGACTATGAAACCTCTGTACATCACTGGGTCACTACAGTAATGTATTAGTAATACAACAGCAGAATTTGTAGCACGTTCTTCTTCATCTACATGAATCGTGTCTTTAATCTCTCTCTTTATCTTGCCGCGTAAAATAAAACAAAACTCAGAAGAGTTCTGGACATTTGCAGATCTTTGACCACTAAAGACTTTGAGATACAGACATCATGTAATCTTAAGTCCTAGACAACTATCACTGTCTATCTAGGATATTACTATCATTAGGCATTTAGTAAATTTAATAACATAATCCACAAGCTTCAAAAAATGTTTCATCAAAAAAAAAGAAAGTCAAGATATTTATACGTTCCTAAATTGATCTGCTCTTTTCGATTTTCTGTCATTTTCTTCTCCTTTCGTGGCCAACCAATCAACCATTAAACACATTCAATTGCCGTACACACGTGCTGGAAAGCCTGAAACCTGTAATCATTTCATTTAAGCTACTAGCAACGGGGTTGGTTATAAACTTTTGGTTTGGAAAATACAAGCGGAACATGGTCGATGCATAAAACATATTTACGCTCGTCGTAATCCATTTTCATGAAGCATGCGCCGACAGATCAAAAACCATAGCAACCACTGTTTGGACAAACGGTTCCGCACATGCCGCTCGTACACAAATATTTTGATTTTTAATCGTTATTTTCGTACCAGTTACGTTGTAAAGTTGATGGAAAATTAATTCTAACCGGTTGCTGATGCTTGTGCTGCTATCGTACCGTGCAGATATATTTTATTCATTTTGTGCTTTGATTTTTTTCTGTTTTGCTTGATGGTTTAGACGGTGAACTGTACAAGTTTGGACTCATAAAAAAAATCTAACCTTTAATCGATTTTATTTTCTAATTGGTGTATGTTTTGTAAAATTTTTATTAGAGATCCTTCCACCGAATTAGTGCTTTAAATTCAACAAAAGTGATAGTAGAGTATTGGAAACATAAAGATCTTCATCTTTAAAACAAAAAAAAATACTCTAAGAAAAAATTTAAAACAGATTAGTAAGAAAAAAACACTTTTTTACACAGTACAATAAAAAAACTGAATGCTTCTTTTTATATCTACATAATCAATTGGATTAAAAAATGAAGCCCTCAATGGCCTCAATAAGTTCTAAAGCTCTGTGAAGCGTTACCAGATAGCATCAGGTAATTACGATAATCAATTTTAATTACACTCTTGTACCACAAGAACCGTCCTAGACACGATGGTTCACAATGGTTTTGCAGTGGCGTTAAATGTTATTTTAATTAAGTTAAGTGAAAATGTTATGCATCGACATCATTACTTACGCACCATGGTTAGCTACTCTTATATTTTCACGCACCACAGCAACATAGTTGGGCTTCGGGGATGCAAATTCGGCTGCTCAAGGATATGTAATTAACCGTAATCAGTTGGGTCTCTCACCTCGATCATAGAAATTAGAGATGACTCTAATAAAACTTATGCATCGCCCAAAAGCATTCGGAGTAGCGTTTTGCATCAATTGGGCAATTAATGTACCAAAAGCCCACCATCATCTCGTTACCAAGAGCAAATGGTTGAAGACGCACCGACCGGGTGGTTTGCCCCGGGTGGCGACGTTACCTTTCTGACACCGATTCAACCGATGGATAGGCAGTTGAAAGACTCTCTCTACAATGCATTTCGCAGCGTTTCCGATTACAATTTAATAACTGCATATGCAAGTGCAAGTGCATAATGTGCAGTGCGTAACCACCAACCAACACGTTCCAGGGGTTTTTGAGCTTACACACGTGGAGGGTGTTTTTTTTTACCATATTGGGGATATATTTTAAATATAATAGGTACCATTAGGAAGCATTAGCTAGTGATGGGAAGTGGGCAGCTTGTTATTATGCGTTTCACGCCGAATTTCTTCGCACATGATTTTAACATGTGTTTCGATATGTTTCACTAGTGAAACATTATCTGCAGAAGCTGAAGTGCTATAATAATATAGCAACCGTCTTCACATTGTTCGTTACATTTGCATACCAACCAGAACGTGTGTGTGTGTCTTATCAAAAGCAGAGCTAGCAAAGTAGCAATCTGCTTGTTCCGCTTCCGATTGGCAAAATGCACAGTGGGAAGGTACCATTTATTTTCCGTAATGAGAGTCTTTTTATTGTCCACTAATATACTTACGAGCTCTTAAATGCCCCAGATCGTAGCCACGATAAGAAGCTAATTGATTGATTCAACGTAGTAACGCTGTTTGGCGTGACGTTAATAGGAGACTTAAATATGCTTGAGGAAATATGAATTTCAGGAGGTCCAGGAGGTGTCCACCAAAGGATAACATTAAAAGCTAATAATTCTGAAAACATTTTTATTACACGCTTCAGGCAAACGGGACAATATCTAACGTCACACATTTCAGCAGCATTTGCCGCTTTGTGATCGTGTAATCACAACTGATGGTGTCGGCGATGCAACAAATAATAACATTTTTGCGTTCGATACAAATGATCTTATAATTGGAAGCCGTAAGCAATTGATAGACGTCCATTCGATGGACTTCTGCGCGAACGCCTTTGCCTCCTGAAATGGAAACGTCCTTCCCTGTAAAACACCTGTGGACAGTGTATACAGCGAGTTGTGTACAAAACAGTTGCAACAAATGTCTGTACGGGCACAGGCGTATTATTTTTCCTTTTTGTATGGATTCCATCCATCATAAATAAGGCTAGTTCTTCATATGGCATGTACACATGCTTGCGCATTAATATCCTAAATATGTAGCAATAGCAACGCATTTTATTGACGGTATTAAATACGTAGTCCAAGCCTCTATGTTAACTTTTCTTTATGCCTCTTACGCCCCAGCCGAGCAAATGATCAAGAACGTAAAACAACACCTCGGTACATCGGACCGACCCTTTGAGCTTCGAGATGGCCAATAAAACTAACAACGGGCTTTTGAACTAGCCAATGTTCCGGCTAGTGTGCTAGCCACAGCAGCAGCAACCAGCAAACAATGGCACATTGGAGTGCAGGGAGTGCTAGATCGTAGAAGAGTGAGAAATGGAGTTAACAGATCATAAATCATTCGTGTCAGGCTTTGTAGTTTCAGGTGGACGATCGTCTCCTGGGCAACCGGATCGGGACGGCACCGGATCGGGGTGCGATCGAAGGCATAATATAGCTAATGCCTGCTGGTACGCACCTTTGCTACAGATCAAAGAGTCGTACCACCCTTTCCCAATCCATCTGCGTGCTCCGTGTAATGACAAGCTATAAGCCATTGTTTATCTTACCAATAGTCCATTGAGCAAACATCGTTGAGCGCGAGCGTACCGAGTTCGGTGGGCATTCCCCACGCGTTACGAGCCCCCCCATCCCCAAAAAAAAAACATCACCGATTTCCCTTTCCGTCGATAACCCTGTTCCATTACCCACGCTTGTTCCCAATGTCCTGAAGAGCTGTGTGGGTTGAAGAGGTGAGACCATCGCTAAAGAGAGTTAGTAAGATGAAGGACAGAAGGGATGATGAAGGAAGGGTGTTGGGCGAAACGGCAGACAGGGAGACATTAATGCTGCAGTAGAAAATACATAAACCTTCGTCGGTCAGGCCGCACCGAAACCACAGTACACCCAATTATCGATCATTATTCTTAATTATTGTGAACTGGTTTCCTTTTTTTTCTCCCAACCACCGTGCGATCAGGGTGCGAAGAAAACCTGATCAATCTTTGTTCGTCATTCGAGTTTGAGTAAATCGGTTTTTGGTGTTGCGTTGAGACGTTTCTGTGTGGCTGCTGTGTTTGCTGAGCTACCTTAGGCTAGGTTGATATTGGCGATTTCCAACCAAACGAGTTGGCAAAGACCGGCGAAGTGTTTGGCAAGGACAGGCTACCGATGATGGGACGGGAATTGACTTGTTGAGCGGTTGCGTTGGTTCGGCAATTCATATTAATCAGTGTTTTAACGGTTACATCTTGTGAAGGTAACACTTGTTTATCGCATCAGAATGGCATCGTTTATCGATAATTTTTTTGCTTTTAATTGTTTGCTAGTTTGCTGACTTCAGGAGTACTTCTCAAGCTAAATTAGTAGCAGCGACAGTAATTCAAATTCTTAATTCTTAATCCCTGGCGTGCCAGACGGTACAACCGCTTAGTTCTTTTGGGCTGATGTTGGAGTCCTTTTGCTTAGTCTAGACACCATAGTCGTTTTTGAAGAATGAATCAACGACATCACTTCAGCTCAATTTCTACTTCGTCTCATATATTAACTTGCACGTCTCATATATCCACTTGGACCCTCTCAAACCCCTTAAATACTCCATCTAATTCTAATTCTTGAGCTCTTAGAGCTCGTCGTTATAGGGTCCTTTATCTTTCCAAACATAGGAGTTCTTTTCTCTCAAAAGCATATGTTCTCAGAAGCATATGTGGGTACTGATACACCCATCAGTATTGGGCTCAACGCTATTCAAGTACCGTAGCTTAACTTGAGTCTTAGTTCACACAAGTTATTGAAGAGGTTACCAATGTCCTCTGGTCTAAAGGTCTATTGTTGAGTTATGGCCTTAAACATAATTAAGGAGCTCCAAGTAGATGCTATTAGTATCAGACTACTTTTAAAATAAAGATAAGGATTGAATTGTAGATATGTGGGATAACTCGAAATTAATCTTTCGTCTCTTCCTATTCGATTCAGGAGAATTTTTTACCGGTCATCAGGACATAATATGTCCTGACATTTAGTTTAGTTTAGTTGTTGACATAGTTTAAACAAATATAGTCCAGATCATAATTATAGATCTTATACTATTCACTATCCTTCTTACACTATTGAGTATGGGGTAAAAAGACATAAAACGTATACAGAACCAATTAAAATAATAAATCTCCATAAACAACTCATCCCCCTTACAATGAATTCTAAGAAGAAGCGCCCATCATTTTATTTATTCTACCTTGTAGTTTTCATCAATACGTTATCGATTTTTTGCAAGTACCTTCAATTTACAATCTGCTCGAATTCGATTCCGATGAAATCCAGTACCTTTGTACCAGATGTTTACTTTGCATACGCGTATGAGGTTCATTGCAAATGAACCTCAATTGCTTAGCGTTTCTGCACAAACAACCCCGGAGACCCTTTGTAAAATACTTATTGCGGTTGGCAAATTCGATCGAAATCCTTTTCGTTTAAACATTTGCTTTACATCAACATCAGGATTCTAGAAGGAAAGGAGCAAAAAGAGCATACAACTCCATGCGAACTGTATCCGACTTACAACATTGTACCGACCGCGGGTCAAATATTGTTCATGCTGGAGAATAATGGGTAAAGAATGGGGGAACACCGTTTGCATTTGGTTTCGTAACACCATCGACGTGTGGCTCACCGTGTGGCAACCCCGCCGAAGGGTCGGGCCTAGCGTCGTGGTAATTTCACCAAAGTTCTTTTGCGAAATACGTTTCGGCATGAGGCTTTAAAGAAGCCGCACTGTTAGGCGTTTATGTAAATAACTTCTCCCCTCCCCACCGCGTCATACAATTTGTACTCATCCCTTTAGTGAATTTAAAAACAATTGGAAAGGGTTGGCGAAAGTTGAAAAAGAAGAAGCATATTTACACACACTCCCACAATGGAGAGTTGGGCGAGTTTGGAGGGACTGTATACAGTACTGTGTACTTTTCTGTACACTGGCAAGTACGAACAACGCCGGAGGAGCCTGCAAACTGAAGAAACACGGCAGTTAGTTCCGGTGCTGGATAGTTGATATAGCGGACAGCTGAGAACCGTGAGCACTTTTGAAGGACTACACCGGTGGAGGACGCACGGATACGGTAGCGCAGACAAACAAATTGAACGATTCCACAAACAAATTGTAGGTTTTTAATGCAATTACGAAGCGAATCTGATGCAGCTGCATTTGCCCACTGGTTCTGGAGGGTTGCCATCTAGACACTTGGCCATCTTGTACCTCTTGCCGGCCAGTAAAGGAAATGCCTCTGGCAGGCATCATCTTTTGCACCAAACAGTCATTATTTCTTAGAATCGGTGTATTGATGAGGTCTGGACACCAACAACTCCTTGGGGGGTAATGGTGTCATCCCGCACATCCGTCATGTGTGCATGACCAAATTCAAATTCAGACTTTAAAGTTAGCTCTTTTGAAGGAAGTCTACCGGAAGCACTTGTGCAAACTGGTATACCTTCACCAGTTTTTTGGGGTGGTGCAGCACCGTTGGGGTGATGATGCACCCCGACGCTTTGTTATGCAATTGCCGCGGGGGTGCGTGCGTATGAAACTGTACGTCCGTTTGCTTTGTTTTCCTTGCGCCGTGTGTTCCATTTTTGTTCCGAGAATGGTCCTCCGGAACACCTTCATGGGTGCGGGTAAATCTATTTGGTAAATAAATAAATGAAACGAAACACAGACAGCAAGTCTCAGCCAGGGTAAATGGGGAAGAACTGAACGAAGCAAAAAAAAAAGAAAAGAAAAAGAAACTAAAAACCAGAAGCCATATTTAATTGGAATGTTTCTCGCGTTTGGAATCGGATTCGTGTTTCGTGTTGTTTAGCGCAAGGTGAAGCGAATAATGAAAATGGAAGGTATACGAGGGAAGTGATTTTGACGTTTTGTTCCCCGACATCCGTTCCATCCGCACAGTTTTGGCAGGGTGTTATAGGAAGAAACCGGTGAACCGGAAGACGGCCAAATCTTCTTTTTCTATTATCCAATCGATATCCTTTCCCTGTTCTTGGCGCTCTGGCTGCAAACACTGCTATTGCTTCCAAATGACATTTATTTGTATAGCTATTTGATGAGACAAAACAAATAGCAAATCGCGGCCGAACAGTTTTTGGGATTTCGGATAGCGTGTTAGTTTTGACATTTGAAGAGCTCTTGAGGGTGCTATTGAACGCTTCGGGCAGCGAATTGGTTTGGAACAAAATGAACATAATTGGGATTCTATATTCCACTTTACTATGAGTGTGTTTTGAGGTGCTTTCACGCTAACAAGATGGTGCGCTGCATTCATCACGCGATGTTAACGCTATAAACAAACATAGGCTTTTTTGGTTTTATTTTGGAAATATAAGCTGTTCGAATTTTTTTCAACACACACACAAATATGCTCAGAATTCGATTTGTATTTTAAAATAAATTCTCCTGGGCCAGGAAATGTCTTGGACTTGTGTAAATCTGGACCTAAGCGAACTATTTCATTATTTTATAATATTTACAATGATCAACGACAGATATATTAGGAGTTCGTTAATTGCATATCAAATATTAATTATATTTTGCATTTATTTTTAATTTCACTTTTAACTACTTCAGAATTAAAAGGAATGCCTTCGCCTCCAGAACTGTCCATAGAAAGCAATAAAAACGAACAGAAGAAAAAAAGTACTTTCGTTGCCATTTCAATTCACATCACACAACGACATGCATCCCATTAACAGTTTGTGTTGTTAACCACACAAAACATAGCATATAAATGTTTTCCATTTTTGGTGCTGTTTTTCACCGCCTACCCACAAGTGGCCGAAGAAAGTCCAGCTGTGGTCTATTAAAAAATAAATTCAAATTAATTTCCCGCACATAGCGTTTTAGGGGCAGTAAATATGCTTTCCATGTTTAGGCAATTGGCTATTTTGCTTGGCTTTACACTTTTACGCGTCCATCCCAAAATGGAGGGTGCAGGATTAGATTAGACGCTTGTAGGGTATGCGCGGGAGACGTTCGGTGGTGGTCTGTTGTTAGGATAGAATAATAAACATAAACATGGACGGCAGTTACGCCGCTATGCTTTAGCGTCGCAACGCATTCACAAAAAGCAGATTTTCAGCTGCTCTCGTTAGCCACCAACTGACCTGTGCCGCAGTTTTTTTTCCCCCGTCAGTTCCTTCTGCTGCTGCTGCTGCTTACAGCAATGGCGAAGGCATCAAGCGTTAGAATGTGTACTTTCATTTTGCTGCCGCACAGCATGTTGGGCTAAGAAGTGCCGAAGAGATGGCTGTTTTACATTTTGTGGCAAAGGGCAGAGGGCTACCCATTATGCTGGCGGTTTATTTTCACCACACTCAGCACAACGGAACTAATTAATAATTCATTATTTATTGCGGTGGAAAGAACTTTTCCTCCGCCCGTTGTCGGCGGTAATCTAGCATTCTTCGCTAGACCGTACTATGCAAGGTTTAATCAAGCTGACGGTACGTTTTATATGTGGCCCTTGCATTGGCTAGTTACGCGCAAAAGCACAAATAAATCGATCCACTCAGCTCGTTAATACAAAGGCAAATATTTTACTTTGGCTTCCGGCGATTCGATCTTAAAGGCTTGCTCTACGGCATAAAGTCTACAGAACGATCGCACGAGAGTTGCGCTTATCAATCGTACGTATCGAACCGCTAGGCCATTCGTATCCACGGTACGGTCTTTGCTTTTTTTTTGTTGAATAATATGACTGTTAAACATACGAATTTATTACTGACGTAACACAACCAATGGTTAATTTGTGGCGTTAATTGACCCGCACAGAAATAAATAAGGAAGAATTTTAACGGCGAAATTTTGATTGAAGTGAACAAAAGCTTAACTAACTCGTGGTATGTAGCTTTTCGGGGTATCAGCAATTATAAGATTATATTTTTTAACATGTTTATTTATCGTCGTAGTGTGTTGAAATAGTTGTTTTATTTCTTAACAATGCTACGATAGTTTCTTTAAAATAATTATATATATTTTAAATATTAATTTAATACTTACGCTGTGAAAAATTAAATGAATCGTCTATGCTAATCGTTCGTATCAGGACGCATTTTTTTCTAGGCGCATTCTTAATAACAATCACATAAAGGATCGCTTCAAGGATCAGTTTTAATTATACAATTAGATTAAAGTTATGAATGGAAAATTAGTTAGAGTGGAAACAACCTTTTTCTTTGGTTTTATTAGTTAAAGTACTCCTTATAATCCATCCTGGTGGTTATGATTTTAACGACGCCAGTCTTTACACGACACGTCGTGGTATCAAATCACATCCGGACTGAACTCCCTGTACTGCAGTCCCACAAAATAAAAGGATGAAGTATTCAACCATTAAATTCATAAATTCGAATGACTCTTTATAGCGAATGACTCAGAATCTCTGCTATAAGGATTCATAACTCTTTAAACTCTCTGAAGATTCTGGGATTCCATGTATTTCTCAAACAAACAAAAAATTGGTTCTAAAAAATGAAGATATTTACGAATCGTTTCCTTTAGATAGAGATTCGACTCATAATTTGAATGTATCTTCACTAAATCAAGTTTACTTTCACACTACAACTACCAAGCGTTTTAAGCGTTTTTGTTCTTGGTTAATTTTTAAACATTTTCGAAGAGTTGGAGTGTATTTTATTGTATATTGGACATCTTACCATACAATATATATGTAAAAATCATGGTTCTTAAGATTTTTAACCCAAAAAAAAATGTGATGACAATGAAGCGTTCCAATCAAAATTACTGGTCCGGTGGTTCTAGTGTTCAACCGAATGACTCTGAATCTCTTCTATTAGGCTTCATAACTCTTTAAACTCTCTAAAGATTCTGCAATTTCCATGTATTTGCCAAATAAACAAAACAAAAAAATAAAAACTCTGGATCTCAAAGGAGAAGAGATTCACGAATCGTTTCCTTTAGAGAATTTAAATGTATCTTCACTAAAGCAAGTTTACTTTCATTAATCGTAATTAGTTGGTGCGTTTAATAAAAATTCCAGTTGAAAAGTTCCAGAAAACCAAATGTGAATGAAACAGAAATTATTATTAAATTGAATAATAAAACTTTCTTTAAATAATCGATAAATAGCAGATAATAAAGTTATTAGGAAAAATCCTTCACGCAACAAACAGTTTCAGCAGAATTACTCTCTCCGGAATGTTAATTCACCATAACTGTGGCAATAACAAGAACTTTTCACACAATTGATTAAACCAATTGGCATTAAAAATTACGTGTGCCAGAATATAACCGTTTCCACACATCATGCAACCGTGTAAACTGACCAACCATTGTGGCGAGTAATAATCAAAACGGGTCGGAAATAAAACCCGAACCAGCACTAGCAGCATTCCAATAAGCCCCTCTTTATTCAGAGTACTCCCGCAACAGCAATCCAACCCGGTTGTGTGGCATCATCGATAATGGACAAATGATTTGGTAAACTTTTACACCTTTTAATCATATTCTCTATGCTTCGTCGGGCAGACCGCGATCGCGCACCCCTCCATTTCCCATTCCATCCGTAAGTGGTTGTGGAATTTTAAGTAGCGCAAAATTGGATCATGGACGGTTAGTTTACTGACCATTTTCTGATTTATAACGTTACTCCGCTTGCTGCACTTCTTTCTCTCTTCCGTGCACGCTGAGTTGTGAGTGATTTGAACCCTTCGCCGGTTTCGGGATGTGTTCCAGCAATCTTGCCACCTTCTTTCATACGCTGATTAACATAGCGTAACATGACCATGCGCTTGGGCTTTAACGCTATCGCCAACTCATCTGCAATCCGACGGTTCAATCGATTGGTGTCTATCGAATCCTGCGCCCGTATCGTGGCCAGCATCGTCAATCTGTCTAGCAGTGTGCCGGTGGAATGTTGGCAGGCACAGAGCGGGCGCATCCACAATCCTTCTGCATTCAAAGCGGTTGAAACCTTTTAACGTATCCTAATATCCTCAAAATTGAATTACACTCCAAAATAGAGCCGAATCACTTAATGGATCCCGAAATGAAAAAAGAAAAATTTAAACTCACACACACAGTCACTCTTAAGGATAGGAAAATAGCACATAAAGTCGTCTAAAACGGTCTCAAAGTTGGCGGCATGTGGTCAATCCTTTTTGGTTGGTAGAGTTGTGGAGATGCGGCACACGGCCGCTTTTTGGGGTGGAAGATCTGGACCGTTTGTGTCTATTAACGATCTTCATCTTGATCTACTCGCGCTCTAGTTCAATAGGCATTTAGGGAGCTGGAGGATCGCGGCCCCGGTCCACAGCATCCCAAGTGTCATGGTGCGGAACAGTGCCAGACAGCCCGTCTACCGACGATCGACGATCAACGATCGACGAATGACAGCGCACTATTTCGCTTGAAAGCTACCGCGAGCCGTGTAAGTTCACAAGACCATAAGCCTCCCCAAACACTCGACACTCGAATTCCACTGGGAGCGAAACAAATGAAGCAGCTCATTTCACGCCCCTCCGGCAGTATCTCTCGTGCGATCGTTTACAGTCGATCCGATCCGACCTCCGATCCGGCCCGGGTGAGATGTGGACCCTTTTGCTGCGTTTTCGTTTCGTTCTTGCCTGTACCCAGTGATGATACTATTAGCTTACGTTCCTTCCGTGGAAATGCTTAATTAGCTGGCCGGGTCCTTTGGAGAAGTTTTTCGCTTTCGTTCCTTCTTATCGAAATTGATGTTCGTTGGGTCCGACATTCTGGCTTTATAAGCGGGTCTTCTTGTTTGGTGGAGCTGCTTCTCATGGCTTTGGCTCGTGTTCGCTGTTCTCAATTATCGATCGCTACACCTAATTATCGATCACTCGAGGGCTTTGATGTTCTATGTAGGGGGGCTTACAGGCAACTTTTGAAGCGTGTTTAGAAAAATGGGTTTTGGGTAATTTAGAACGTTAGCAATTCACCTCTGGAGACATTTTATTTTCTTGTTTGCTGTTGGAAACATTTTTTTTAAACGATTATGCGTTGTGAGTGACATAAAAAGAACTCACAAATGACACAAAATAGAATAAAATTCTTTTCATCAAAGTTTTGCCGTTTGTAAGGGGAAAAAAGATAAAAGAAACATTTTTCCCAAACAAAAAAAAGGAAATATGCCTTAACGATTAAGAATACACCGTTTGTG
Source organism: Anopheles funestus (assembly GCF_943734845.2). NCBI lineage: Eukaryota > Metazoa > Arthropoda > Insecta > Diptera > Culicidae > Anopheles > Anopheles funestus. The sequence continues at coordinate 17,117,130 of NC_064598.1, forward strand.
TTTGTCCGTGTTTTTGGCATAATACAAACTAATCCCTTCACGTCTAGGGGCGTAACCACTTCCGAAAACAACAATCTTACCCCTTCTGAGATGGCCATTCACAAACACAATGGTGGTAGTACCGTACAAAACTAAGTTGGGTCGTCGTCAATTGAGCAACAATGGTTTGTCCATTAGGGAATAAAAATAAAATCATTGTTAAAAAATTGTGTTTCCTTGTTTTGTTACTCTGGTTTTTTTCTTCTACTTTTGATTTTTGGTACACTAATAATTGTTGTGTTTAATCCATTCTTATGAAATGTCACACAACAGTGCCTTTTGTCCTTGATCAATAATTAAGAAGTTCCTAATTATAACCGTTTGCATTTGCTTGAATTGAAATTACCAAAAAAAAGATTACATTGAGAAGAAGATAGCAGCATTGTAAGACATTTTCTTTAACTGATTTATTTAATAAAATTAATTTAAAAATGTGTTTACCTTATGCACCGAAAAATGAAAATTTGTGAAGTGTAAAGAAATGAAGTTATAATTTTTACAGATTATAAAATGTTTTTTAAATGAAATTGATTGATTCATACAGCTTTAATGCATTGCGGATTATGAAATGCAAAACTTTAAGGCTTTAAGTTTCATGCTTTAGATTCGCAATTGGAGTCAAATAAAAACAAATTATCAAAAAACAAAGATGTAAAGCAAATTATGTTAGTGGGAAATTAAATAATTAAATCAGTTTGTTTTTTCCGTTCACATTCATTAGTTTTAGTTACTGTAAAACCATTCCAATTTGTGATTATTTTGATTAGTTTGATTTTAGAGTAAAATATTTAGAAAAAAAAACATTTATCGCTAGAACTACCAAGCGTTTTAAGCGTTTTTATACTGATAGTTAGTATAAAAACAGCTTCCAAGGTTGGAACATATTTGAATGTTTTTTGGAGTTAGTTCTGTAGAATGGTAATGTAAAAGTCATGCATTAACTAATTTAAAATTGTTAGTCCTAAAATATAATATAAAGAAAATGAAGCGTTTCACTGAAAATGACTGATTCGGTAGTTCTAGTGTTAAAGGAAAGATTATACTAATCTTCGTATGAAAAAACATATTTCGATCCCTTGTGGTATTGTACGGTTCCCAGCTGCGTTTAACAAAACACATCAACATGCTTAATATTTCCATTTGTTATACACATTTGTTTATTTCAGTTCTATAGAGTAAAAACAGATCTTAAATAATTAATCACGTACATTTGAATTTCGCTAAATCTTACACATAAATCTTTGTATTTCATACCGAACACGCTTGATACATTCTGTCTCTTACTCAAGCAGTGCTGTTTTGCACGACCATCCTTAGTTACGATGAACAATTGGCCAACATACAAAAGAGGAATTGTTCTAAAACACGAAATTATCATCGAATCGATAATGGAGCCTTTAATAAGACGCGAGGTTTTCCACGTAGTTTCTGGTCACATTCGATTAATTACTGCTAAGTACAATCGTTCGAGTATAACCGGGAATGGGGGATGGGAACTAAAGAGTGTACATAAAATACTATCCAAAAAGTTATACAAACTCAACAAAACAGCCTTCAGGTGTGTATGTGTGTGGCCACTAGAGCACTAACAGGAACAGGGAAGAGGAAAGTGCGAGTTCGTCGTCGTCGTCGTCACTCGCTTTAGACACTCCGCAGGGCAGGTCCGAGCGGTCGACTAAGATCGGTCGGAGCTCCACCCGAACGGGGACTGTCCGGTTCGGTGGTGGAACCGCTCGGTGATCGACTGCCGGAACCGGACCCAATCGCGGACCCATTACTCCCGTGATGATGCTGCTGCTGCTGATGATGATGATGGTTCTGATGATGCACATGGTGCTGATGTTGATGATGGGCAGCGGCCAAACTGTGGTACGAGCTGTGATGGAAGTAATGGGGCGGAATTGCACCCAACGGTCCCATCATGAGCAGCGGATGAAGGGGCAGATCGTACCCGGCCAGTGCCGGATGGGCGTACTGCAGAAAGGGAGGAATGTTCGCCCCCGGCAGGCTGGTGGCGGGTGGTAATGTGGCCGCATGCTGATGATGCAGTGCGGGATGATGATGAAGGGCGGCAACATGATGATGCATCGGATGGCCAGCAATCGACAGTAAGGATGGCAACCGGTCGGGTGATTCTAACAAATTTAACCTATCGTCGGAACTCTTTTTCGAGCGTTTGATTTGTTCCCGCGCATTGTGGATGGATCGTGCCGGGCTGGCACCGGGTGAACGGCTACGGTCCCGCTCTATCCGCACCCCTTTGCGACGTTCCACTAGCTCCTCTTCCGGGGTGATCAAACTTTCGATCGTAAACGATCGTTTCGGTCGGAGCGGTGTTGTACCGACCGGCAGCGTAGTTTCGCCGGTCGAAACCGGTGACAGTGGGGCCACTGCCGGCAGTGGTGAATGAGGTTCGAGCGGTGGCGAATGCATCATGCTCGATGGATGCAGTACGGCCGGATCCGGTAGCATTGTGGTCGCACCGGGACAGTACGCGTCCGCTGAATTTTGTGCGAGAAATATCCGATTGATGTTGGCCAGTGCTGCCAGCTCCTCGTTCAGAATGTCTTTGTCGGTTTTGTGCAGCTTGAAGCGTTTCCGGCGCCTTAGCAGGCTACCGTTTTCGAACATATCGAATGCCTGGGGATGCAGGGCCCAGTAGGCACCCTTGCCCGGCCGATCCGGACGGCGTGGAACTTTGATGAAGCAATCGTTGAAGCTAAGATTGTGCCGGAGCGAGTTTTGCCACCGTTGCGTGTTCTTGCGATAGTACGGAAACCGATCGGTGATGAACTTGTAGATATCACTCAAGGGTAACATTTTGTCCGGCGAGGACCAGATGGCCATCGCTGTCAGGGAGATGTACGAGTACGGTGGCTTCTGATCGCCGTACGTGTCACGGGATGGACGTGGCATTTTGAATCACTTTTTCAATGTTACGCAACTTAATTGTTTGCCTTTTTCACTGTTCTGTTGTAGCGTTTTAATGGACATGTGGGTAGATTTTTATTCTTCCTTTTTCCGATTCACTTGTATCTCCCGTTTATCACAGTACGTTCGCGTGTGAACATCTTCACATGTTTAGTATTGTGTTTTTTTTTTCTTAAATGACGTATACTTTCCTAGTCAAACTACGAGACACCCAAAACTACATTGTGCAGAGCATTCACTCCGAAAAACTTCAAAAGCACCATTGAACACCGGACTCTTCACCAGCACCGTAAAGCATCAATATGTTGCAAGCACATTTTTCTTCCACTCGGCAATGATCTTCAAGCTTCCGTTGGGTGAAAATTCTAGCTGAACCACACACCGAACACGGTTACACGCCACACGAAGGAAAGACTTTTTCGCAACAGTTTCGACACTTCAAACACCGGCAGCGTGTACGCGAACGCGGACGCTTGTTTGTATGGACTGTTTGGACTGTTTTATCAAATCAACAACCGAAGGTGTTGAAATGCGGAATGATATGTTAAGCGCAGTGAGGTGGCTTCCTCTCTCACTCGGGTGGAGATGCAGTTGCGCGCAACGATACGGCACGCACACAGGCGCACGATCCCAAAATAGGGGATGAGATTTGCTGTAGGCATGCGAAAAATGCACGTGTGCGTGACAGCGCCGTTACCGTAAAGCGTACGCGCGAGGAAGCGAAAGAGAGAGAGCGAGAGAGAGAGCAGGATGTTTGAAAGAGATGGTAAGAGAGGTGTGTAGAGGGGTTGAAAAGATGGCGGGAATGAAGAGGGGTTGCGCCGTTAGTATATAATGTGTTAGTGTGCAAGCGCACGACGCGCGAGCGCCGAACACTGTTTACATTTGCTTCCCCTTTTTTGAGTTTGAAAAGCAACGTTTTAGCATCTTTTTTTTCACAATGTTACTAAGCTTCTTCGGACCGGGACGAGCAAGCTAAACATTTGTACAATCGAGCATCAATAGACGACAGTGAGGCACAAAACTGTTGTCATTACTTTAAATAAATGTTGTTTCCTTTCTTCAAAGCTAGTAAAAAGCTAATATTTACTTCTGTACCGGAGTTGAAGATATTTTTTTAATTCCATCTTTGTCCAATGAGAAGATAATAATGAACATACGAGTATTTATTTTCATCTGCCATTTTCATTATTAATTCGTGACGCACATTCTAATTCAAGTGGTAAAGTTAGAACCAATTCTGAATGCTGTTCAAGTTAAACTAGATTGCGTTTAGGTAGATCTGGAATCTATGTCGAATATGTCGATTTCAACTTGAACAGAGTTTAAAACTATCAGAGTTTAAGTGTTAGAAAACTGCCATTTGAATTGAACTAGTTAATAGGCCCGGTTACAGGGCTATACAACAAATCTACGTAATGCCGAGGTATGTTCTACGAAGTTTTCGTCACATCTAGTAGAAGTTTTTTTTATCATGCTGAAAATGTTTTGATATAATTACGGCTTACGTTGGCGATACTACGTTACTTACAGTGAAATCCAGCCTTACAGACTGAATATGCCAATTTGATTCGCACATCAGGTGAATTTCATCTGCTACAACCAAAAGGAAAAATAACCTGTAAAACAATTTTTCATCAAATCGAATGATTCGTTACCCTTCACCGCGAGCTCCTAATAAGCGATTTGAGAATTATTCGTTCGTTTTGAGGATTTCAAAGTTGGTCAAGGCCAATGTCAGCCCGGCCATCGTGGGTTTTAATTGCTTCTTTTCAACCATCTAGAATGTTCAATTTACTATCTTGGCTTCTTCAGAATTTCTTTACAATAGTTCTGCTACAATCGCCGAAACAGGGAAAATCCAAACATTGAAGACGTTCATGCAAGGCTTAGAAAATTCCGTTTAAGATGCACATCGGGTCTCTCCAGTTTTGGTTTCATGATGTGCCATTGTAGGATCGACCACGGAAAAGAAATATTTTCGGAGCGTATAACATGTTTTCCTTTTTCTACAATCATTAAAAATAGAAAATTGTTGAATAAAATGTCTAATCAAATTCAAAAATTCCTTACCCCTTACCGACTGCAAATCAGATCTGTTTAACGCAGTATATTAATGGATGTTTTCACTGTTTTTCAAAATTTGCTGTGGTCAATGGTGGCCCGGTGGCCCGGTTGCCCGGTCATGGTAATATTATCACCATCTTCACCAGCTATTCCTTTTCTCCTGTATGGGCATCACCACTTTACTCTCCTTCTTTTTTTAAATTCACTACAACTTGAAGAGGTTTTGGCCAGCCATTGCTAACTTTCCTAGGCTTTATTAACCCGTAGCGAGACAGGGATTTGATCGCCCGTTCTGTGGTGTACAAACCCGCGCCGCTACCATTCAGCAATTCCCGCTCAGCAATTAAAAAATGACAAATCTTCGTTGAATTGCTTCAAACTAATATTCTGCTGTTAAAATGTAGTTAATTTTGCTTTCTTGAACTTTTGCTTATTTTCACTTGGCCAACACACTCTGAAAATCGTACCACTTATACCATTTGTTGAGCCAGCCTACTATGAAATATTTAGCATCGTCCTAACGTAAAACATCGTTTTGTATAATCCATTCACATTTCGATAAGTCGAAGTAGGTTAAGATTTGTACAACAATCAAAAAACGAAACCAATCCTAGTGAACATGCAGGGTTTGTTGAATGAGCCTTCATATTGGGCAAATTAAAGTTTTACAACAATGCCTTAGAAAAACCGATATGCCAACACTGCAGTAACGCTGCGTTACTGCACGAGTAGAATTTGTATATAGAAAAGGTAGCTTCTGCTATCGATCGATAAAAAACATCAATTTTAAATGACTTTTGCGTCAATTCCTTACACAACATTAGCTATAAAAATGTGTATTTGGGTTTACAAACATTCAAAATATTTACAAAATGCATTCAATGTGAACAAATATTTTGTTATTCCAATGTATAATTAATTTGTTCATTGTTCAGTTTTGTGCATCACTGTGTATATATATTTATATACGTACGTATGGCGCCTCGAGTCGAGTTTTGACTGTGTTGGGGTCGCCGAAACGTAAATAAAACCCGCACGCACACCATATTGAAAAATCGGAAACAAGCAAAATAGGCGGAGTTACGCACGCCAATGGTAAAAGAAAAATGGTGGTGAACATTGGACCGTGTGTTTTTCCTATTCATTTTCTTGCAAAACACGCCAAGACAATGGGCAGGGAATGGAAAAATGATGCGTTTTTGTTGCGGTTATTGCTGTTGCTTCTTTAGAACTCGCTGCTAGAATAATCATTTATTTAGCGATGGAGTGCGATAAATAAATCAAATAGTTTATAAAGCGCAGAAACGCAGAGAACGGTCGTGTGAGAGAGTGTGAGATTTCACGTACGCCAAGAAACGTTGGATCATTTTCCGCGAAATCGATCCACAAAGGAAACCAACGAAAAAAAAAAATGAGAAAATCCCTGAACGAACGGGGATGATGGGTGGGCCCGGGAATGGGTTGATCTCATCCCGATGGTTCGGTATAATACAAACGGACGTCCGGATGTACTTGGGGCAGGGCGTTGAATACACAGGGGTCGGACACAAGGATGGTGGTGGCAGTCGTTGCTTTTGCCGGTCGTTTGTTTCGTGGTAAATTGACAGAAAATTTAATTGAATTATTTTCTTCCCGTTTCGCCACGAAAACGAAACGAAACCGCCGAATCGGCGAAGCGTGTAATTCTGACTCCTCTTTTCTATCGAATGGTTTTCTTTATTTTGGTTTTCTCTTTTTTCCACCCATTTCCCTGGCTGGGCGGTTGCAATGGCGGACCCTGGGGGGGCAAATGGGACGATGGGCTGATGGCGGTGATTTAGAGGCAATGTTTGTACATTCCGACATTCCGACTTCGCGGTTTTCCATTCCTCCCCGTGTGGGGGGGTGTATGTGAAGCGTTTCGGGATGCATCGCTAGGATAGTTCCGCAATTGAATCGAAAAGGGCGTGCGAGTGAAATTGTTTCCGCTGAGTTTTGTTTTTTTTTGTGCTTCAAAAGCAGCAAGGGTTTTAAGATATTCAATAAAATATGTTTGCTTCCCTTCGCTGCACCGCCATAAATCATGGCCGCGTATAGTGTAACGTGAGGAAATATGAGTGTTATCACGCGACGAAATGGAATGGCTGTAGGTTTCTTATCAATTTCGTTGATTGGCCAACCGTAGGAATTTGTTCGCCATTTTTTCTCAGTCCTTTCTTTGCTTACAAAATTTTTTAAATTTATGTGTGTTACTGCACGAACATTCTCACGAAACATTTTGTCACGATTTACATGCGAAGGAAAAAAAACAATAAATATTGAGCGGAGCTTCCATCAATTTCATTCTGAGGAGGAAGATCAGCTTGAAGAAATATTTTCTCAATGAAGCAACACAACAATATAGCAATGTGCTTTGTTAATCAAATCCAAACTTCACTACCATATTTCTCCGGCCGTTCTTGAGCCCTTACTCAACCCTTCAAGTCAATGCTTCGTAAAGAAACCGCGAATAAAACGACTGATGAGCGATAGAACCTAGATTGTGATTTTGATATGGAACATTATTCATCATCAAATGTGTGATTACTGACCCCAGGTGCAGGTAGAAGACGGATACTGCCGACTCGCACCAGACGCAATCAAAAACAAGATGAATGAGCAATCATGATTATGGTTGCGGTTTTTTCTCACTTTCTCTCTCTCTCTCTCTCCCTTTTCTCTCTGACTCTGTTGCATCAACCTGACGATATAACACGCTCGGTTAAGTAGCTAGGTCGATAAAGAACTTCTGGACATCCGCTCAACCCCTCAGGTCCTTACCAGAAAAAAACGCCATTGATTTCATTCTTTTCGGCCACACAATACAGAATCAGGTGCGGTTCGTAAACAGTGACACAAAGTAGCACCATCATCTCACCTGTTTAAATCTCTTCCATCGGAACTGTGGAGCTTTTTCATCTCTTTGTCGCGACCACGCCGTAAATGCACGTGGGAATGGAATTTATGTTTGATTTGGCTAAGGTGCCATCGGTGTTGAATGATGGCAGGTGTTGATTAAATTGAAGTCTGTTCCTCACTTCGCAATCCCCTTTTTAAAGATAGTTTGGGAAAGTTTATCGTGTTCTGATGTGCAGAAGATTGACTCCTTTTTTTGCTATTGTACGATTGCACAAGCAGAAGCAGCTTATAAAATGGGAAGCTATGATTCAACATTGATACAAGGGTGAGCGGAAAAAGGGAAATTGATTGGGAAAACACATTTTGTAAAATAAGTATTTAGTTGATGGATAGTTTACACATCACTGGTTTGATGGAAAACAATGCTTTAGGATAACAATTCATTGAAAATCTTCTTTGAGCAACGTTGTAAATAGGTTCTTTTCTATAATTCACCTAACAAATAGTTCTGTTAATGTAATTTAGATAAGGTAACTAGCCTGCGAAAAATGGATATTATACTTGTGTTGGGCTTAATTATGCTATTTTGAAATAAAACGTCTTTATAAATCTTGAGTGACTCAACTCTCAAAAGATTCATAATTGTCTTAAGCTTCATGGATCTCCAAAGAATAATAATTTTAATTTTTATTATCTTTAAACTTCAGCAACAAAATTTCCCATTTTTCAAAACTATTTTAGTATATAATTCTTGAAAATACTAAAACGAGATAATTTAACACTAGAACTACCAAGCGTTTTTCGTTCTTGGCTAATTTTTAAACAATTTCGAAGAGTAGGTATTATATTTTATTGTTTATTATAGACCTTATTATAGAATATATATGTAAAATTCATGTTTCAACTACCTTAGGTTTGTTTAACCCCAAAAACTAATGTCATGAAAATGAAGCGCTCTAGTCGAAATGACTGGTACGGTAGTTCTAGTGTTGAACTGAATAGAATTTTTGCAATTAAAGAATTTTTTAAAGATTCATTTTAACACTAGAAGCACAAAGTGGTGGGAGTGGAGGTTTTCGTTCGTAGATACTTTTTAAACAATTTCAAAGAGGTGGAGTATATTTTATTGTTTATTGGAGATCGTAAAAATCATGCATGAGCTTCTTTAAGATCGTTTAAGCCCAAAAATTAGTGTGATGTTCCGGTCAAAATGACTAATCCAATAGTTCTAGTGTTAAATCTTATAAGACTAATGAATGTTATACTCAAAGATTCATTCAGACTCATGAATCTGAATCAGATTCATCCAACTCACATTATCTTTAAGCGACTTCAAAAACACACATTTTGAGTAAAGAGAACACACGATTCATCAACAATTTTTGCTTTTAAATGGAAACCCAAAACGTTTTCAAAACAAATAAGGGGCAAATGTCACAAAATATTGTGAAGAAACAGCAGACACAGAATGTTGCCGTCCAGCCATCAGCCATCAATCAATAGTGATCGAACAACATAAAACGATAAACCTGTGTCGTACGACAGCAAACGGTGTGTCAAAGCGACACACATAAACAGCGCATTAGCACAATCCTAACAAAGGCTTCCGGTCGGTTGTGCAAACTCCCTTTTACCAGAACGGGAAACGGCAAAGTTCAATAATGAATTTATAATAACTTAATTTTTCTCCCTCATGGTCGCTCGTTATCAAAGCGAGCTTTCTAGCCATACCGGGCGTGCGGTTGTTTCCAACGCCGGCATAGTCACCCGCTCTATCGGTGTGTTGATATCGGCAATTTGCCGGAGACCTGGACCAACAACGACCTGTCATTTTGTCTCTCGGCCGCGTTCTATTGATTTAGATTGCATGGGAAAATGTATTGTTTGGTTCCCCCGCCATCGTCTGTAATTGTCATCGAATTGGAGCTAATAATTGGATTATTAAGCTATCATCATCATCATCGCTGTGGAAATTATTCTTTTCTTAAAACCCTTCGTGCCCTTCTATTTGCGACTAGGGTGTCAGATATCTGTTTTGTTTTTGTAGGGAAGTTGTGGATATCCATCTGAAATAATAAATTTTGAAATGTTCCTTATCTTCTTATCAATGTTGGCTCGTTATTGGCGAAGGGTTACCATCGTACCATCGCTCACTCGGAAGGGAACACAACTCAATTCCGTTTTTGCTTTTTGACACTGCCTTAGCATTGAATATTACGCAGTGTTTCTGAACATGTTTTCTTCCCACCTAATCTAAGAACATCCATTCAGTGGAAAACGGAAAACTTGTTCCAAGAAGAACCAGAACCATTCAAACATATTTTGGAAACCTGCTGCAGATGTTGTTGTAAGTGTTTGTAACGCTCCGACACGCAACGCCGATGAGACACGTGATTGTTGTGGCGGTTTTTGTGGGGGTCAGCTATTATGCTCTGCGTTTATGCGAATATACATTATGCATACTGACAGAATGGACAAGACATTCACCAAGAAATGGTAAATCAACCCTGAAGCTTTTACCGACGATAAACCATAAAACAAAGTGAGGAAAACAGCGTTCACGTGCAAACGCTGAACGCTCGTCTAAAGGTCCAGGAAAGGATACGTCCAACTGCCTAGAACCCGATGACAGGGTTATAGCAAACTTTGTTCCTGTACAGGTAATGTTTCTAGCGCTTCTGCAACCAAGACAAAAAAAATCCCCGTACACAAACAGCGCTTAACTTCATCGATCATGCCACCATTTGATATGGTTGCGGGGTTTTCGGCGATTCTCTGCTAACCTTATCGTACACATAATATCGTGTTCAACACAATGTACAACAAATTTATTATTTACCGAAATCGGTCCAAATTTCGCTTCCCATTCAACTCCTGCCCCGTACAGCTCCCTGCTCTTGTTGGGGGCCGTATATTACTGGTAATAAATGACACAATTTCAACCGTACGCAAGGAAGAAACTTTTAGATATTCAAACGAACAGATGCAACGCACGCACAAAGGAAAACAACAAACACTGCCCAACCGGGAAACGTGGAACGGTGGAAAGTAAAACAGGAACAAAAAAGGAGGGAAAAAGGGTTACCGGCTGAAGATGATTTATGGTATCCAACGGGTTCCGGATTTCGAAACGGTGTCCTTCCAATGTGCGCGTGGAAAAATCCGATGGGGAGGGAAACACACAGAAAAGGGAAATTAATAATTGTACCAAATAGTGCCAATACGCAAAGTCAATGATGACGACCAGAAACCGGGCAAGGAAAAGTATATAAAATACCGTGAATTCATACACACAAACGGGAAGGGAGAGAGCAAAACAAGAATTCATCCATTTCGACAGGCGTATAAAAGAAACGGGGTAAATATTTATCTCCCCAACAACTTGCCCGTTCCGGATTAGTGTGTATACGAAATGTGATAAAAATTGAACTTCATCGGTTTTTCGTTGTTTTTCCTGTTGTTTTTTTTTCGTTTGCTTCCTTTCTTTCGAGCCGGAGTTTCTGGGGCAGGGGGAATGGGAAAACACTAAACAATAGCCGTTTTTTTCTACACAGGACACAAACATACATGATCGGAAGTTAAATGTGTTTTCCGTTTTTTTTTTGGCTTAGCTGGAAATGGCCCGTGTAAATGATTCCTTCCATTATCTCTCAGCACAAAACCTGGAACTCCTTGGAAAAGGATAGCGTAACGAGTGTAAAGGAAAACCTTCGCTCCCCGGGCGGAAAATTCCACACCGCAAAAACCATTTCTGTCACTTGTCACACCCCTGGAGGGAGAGTGGTTTATTTTGTCGCTACACGGTGTTTTGGCGCTGTGGTAAATTAAGAGTCATAATTGAAAATTTACACTGATTTATCATGGAGTTTCGTTGCGCTCGATCCTGCCGCGTGTAACCATCAATCGGTGTGCGACGGTAATTTTCCAACGGGACTAATTTTGTACGGCTCCCGCAAATCTCGGCAAAAAGGGGTGAACAGTACGAACACACACACACACACACACGCTGGCCTGAAAAGTTTGTCCTTCCGATGCGGATAATTTGATTATCGATGTTTAACAAGCAGGATTATTAGCTGTGTGTTGTGTTGGGAGGGAGTTGTGATGTATTTTTTTTGTGTTCGTTTTGGACTTGGTGTCTGGAGTCGTGGATTGAAATCGGTTAAAGGAATAGGTTAAAGGAAGGGAGTACGGTTTTACACACTGTGGCCGTTCCGGGTGTGATGCTGTTACGGCAATAATTCATCGTAAATGATGCAATATTTTGACAGGGAAGCGTTTCCGAGAACTTATTGCCGTGGCAAGTGCTTTTTGAGGGTTGATGAATTAGGTTAGTTAGTGGATATGCGATGTATCCAATGTAGGAAGAATTTATGATGATGTTAAAATGGAGGATGCTTTCTTGGATCGGGTGACTAAGTACGAATGATTGTTCAAAAAATTATTTGGAATCTTATGGCATAATTTTGCTTCTAAATAGTTATTTTACAACAACTTCAAAGTGAACAGAAATGATCTTTTTGGGCTAGGATCTTTGTGCAGTTCGCTGTCATCAAAATATTGGATATTCTCGCTTTATTTCATGTATTTTTGGATAAGTAGCTTTAATTCTTTGTTGGACAACAGAGAACAGGATGATGTTATGCATACATATTTCTCCAGACACTTTTGAATCTCTTAACAAGTTGACCTCCATGATGTCAAGTTATGGCGCTAGTACAATGGTTCTCCAATTATTTAAGTGACATCTTAACATATCGTTAACCTTTTTTGTACTCTTCACGAATTCCTCTGGGAGTATTGCAAGGCAACTTCCTATTTGCTATATTGCTCTTCATCTTCAACAAGTTGCTGTGTGTCGATGACCTGAAGATATTTCCATCAGTTAAGGTTTAGAAGACAAAAATAAGAACAAAATCTTACTCACTCTTGTTATATCTTGGTCTAAAACCATTCCTCGCCATCTAACTACAAGTATGCTAATAATTTTTAGGACTCTAAGTTGGTGGTTGCTATCATATTTTCAAATTAAAGGGGGTATTCTCTAGGGTCTCAATATCAGACTAACAATCAAACTTATCTTTGTTTATTACGTTTAAGTATAGCACTATTCATCAATTCCTGAAGTAGCTCATCAAGTTTGTAAAGTGAACAGAGGAAACATTTAAGATGATTTGTTTGGTGAAACTGATAAAATTAATTTAATTCTTGATTAAATTTTTGACTGTACTGAGACATTTTGATGCAATAAAGTACTTTTCTTTTCACGACCCATAACGAATTTCAATCAAACCATCGTAAAACGTACCCAACCTGAACCCAACCGTCGATCACATAGCATTCTCTCCTCCATCTCAATATCGAAAATCGATCGACTAAAATCGGCTGCCAGTGCGATGTGTCGAAACTGCCGAAAGCTGTCTAAGCGCGGCGAATCATCGAACGAAACGAAAGCGCTCGATCTATCATTAGATAATTAATGATAAACTATTTAGACCTCGCTTCAGCAGTCCCCAAGCCTTTAGGTTTTCTGCCCGTAGAGACCGTCTGCCCTTCGACTGCACGAGTCAATCTCATTAAAGGCCAACGCTAAAGGCTAGCTTGGGGCCCTATTGACACTACGAACTCTGGCGTTCACCAGATCGTCCACCATATTGGACCAGCACATCGAAACCAGAACGCCAAAATGGGCAGAGGGCGTTCTGGCGGCCTTTTGCACCAAACCGCCGGGTTCACAATCTAATCGTTAATTTATGATGATTGTTGTCTAATTGTAACAATGTGCTGAAGTGAAATGCACAAACTACCTCGTGCACGACGACGGACCGGTTGGAGCCCCGGCGCGGGGCTACTTTTTACGTCTCGCAAAGATGCGAGAAATCTTTTGTCTTTCCCGGCTACCTTCTGGTTCCCGGACGGCCACGGTTGGAATCTAGCAAGCAAAAAAAAACGCTTCTTTTCAAGAAGCCGCCGATCGTGCCGATCGTTTGCAATCAACACGCTTACCCTGCCGACACGTTTGCTCGGTTCGGTTTAAGGGTGGACGAATGATTTTTCGTGGCCACAAGTACCGTCGATGGCAGGTTTCTGACCGTGTATCCTGGGAAAACGTGTGAAAGCTCGCCCGTGTACCACTCGGGCCGGCACTCTGTCATTACGCGAGCATCAAACACCACCGTACCTGCACGGGTCGCACTTTTCGCACCAATAGTGTGCATATCGCGCACTTGGACAAAGTGTTAGCACATCCGCGATCGATGCGCATCGATCGCGAGTGTGCGCGTGGTTCCAAACACCACCGACCAGTATGAGACGAATGAGGATCCTCAAACAGAAGGGACGGGGAAAGAGGAGCGAGGGAGGGGAGAAGAAGGAAAGGTAGCAATAGCCCTCACCAAACGCAAGCAGCATCCCGAGAGCACTTTAAACTGTGCTAATCACGAGCGAACCTTTTCGAATGGGCAGTTTTTCTTGAAGCCTTTTCTGGCTGATTTTCACACCACACGATTGGGCCTTTCGGTGTACCGAAAGGCGTCATTTATCCGAAGCGTCCGGGGCGACGAAAGTGGCAAAAGGGAGCAGTAAAGGATTTTGCCTGTGCGAATGCGCGAGCAAAACCGCGAGTAATCCGAAAAATGACCCCTTGAAGGCAGGCGATCGATCATCTTTCATCGAGTTCGTTTATGAGCCGCCGAACGCATTAATCCCACCGAAAGATCTTTTTCGCATCGCGTCCATCCCGCCCGGTTGCTCCGTGCTGCGCACCTTTTGGGAAGGCTGTTTGTTGCACGCCTGCACTGTGCACACGTGAGCGTAGAAGTTAAATTGAGAAAATGGGTTTTCCAGTGGCATCTCGATGCACTTGGATGGTCAGTTCTGGTTGGTTAGAGTGAACACGCGAAAGCGCAGCCTGAGAGCGGCGTGTTAGGAATCAGTCCGCGGACGATCGCTGGTACTTGGGTCGATAATCATGCCCAACCCGGCTGCTGATTAGCTCGACTCAACTGCTGATCATCTGGCGGGTTTTATCGCGATCTGCGCGAGGTGTTCCATATGCTGGCGGGGGGACTATCGTTAACCGTCTTGGTGGAACATTGTATCGCGTGACGGCCATCACGCCATTTGCTTTTAAGATTGTATTTACCTTGTGCAGCAAACTTTCAAATTCGTGATACTGATAGGAATATTGACAACAAGCTTTAATTCTGACACAATGTTATTAAGTTATCAAAACACATTGTTGGTTGGTATTATTCAGCATAAAAATTAACTTTTAATAGGAACAAAGTTTTTTTTAGTTTATTAGGTTATTACAAGGTATATATAGAATGGCAAATCGGACCAGAACGGCCAGTCCGTAAAAAATATTTTAATTTCAAATATTTCTTAGATTAAATTGGCTTACGATGAAACTAAAATACATGCCCATTTCCCAAAGTAATAATTTATCAAACCAGTATTATACCAGCATCTGCGGCTGAATGGAATCGAAACAAATAAACCTTTTCATTATAATTTCATCTCCTAAAAACATAGTTCGTGATCATTTTTCTTCTGTTTGTACCTTTCATTCACTTCCACCTGTTGGTGCAGAAATAAGCAAAGCTTCCCCATTTTACGAAAACGTGTCTCTAAACAAGATTCTAGTTAACAAATTGCTCCCTCGAATTAACACTTAACAAAGGGTTTAAGAGTGAAGCATATCAACTGGAGAGAAAAAACACCATCTTTCCCGCCATTTAACCAACCGCACCACCACCAACCAATATGGTCTGCACAAACTTCCAGCACAAATCACGAATAATTAGCTGCATTAATATTTTCCCCACTTTCCGTGTTCTGGCCGGGCTGGTGAAGAAACACTTTTCGGCTTGCTTCAATCGCCAAAAACCGCCTTTGTAAAGTGTAAATGCAGCCAGTGATGTTTTTTGGCTTTTTATTCCCTTTCCCAAAGATCGACCTAATGATGGACCGGGGCCACGTATGTTGCTCACGCACGTTTTGTGGCTTTAAGCAATGAATGTTTGCCGGGAATCGTGGTGCTACACAAACGATGAATGGCTAACTCCGTACTAAGCGTTTTTGGGTTGGAAATGGACACGAGTCTGTCCTGTTACATTGGCAGCTCGGGGTTCGGTTTGAAGGATCGGTAGTGAACTGTCTGCGCTGCCGGTTAATAAATGATTTGTGGTTTCAATGTAAATATGATAATAAATTATTGGTATTGGGTTTCGAAAGCAACTGACGACGGTTTCTAGTAGTTGGTTTGGTTTGACAGATGCTTTTGACAAGTCAAAATGTTTTTTAGAGTTTAATTTATGGATGAATATTAAACTTAGGTTAGGTCAACTGTAAGGATTGTATCACGGTAGAGATAGTTGAGCTTGAGTATATAGAGTAATTCGATTGTAACAACCAGCCTTAAATTAACTCAAATTCTGGATTAGAATGCTGAAATTCTTTGCGTTGTTCGGAAATAGAAAATATTATTTTAATTCTGTCAATTCTGTCAACATGTTTTGCCGGTTCTGTACTATTTTTCTGTGGAATAGGGTTATCGATGGAGAATCTGTCAAACTTTGACAGAAAAAAATCAAACTTCAAACTTCAAACTTGTCAAATTTCAACTTTGACAGCGATTTGACAGATTATTGCCAAAATCAGTATACCGAACATTCTCTCGTAGAGTATTACTGGAAATTAAACATTCCATGATATCATACTACTCATTCCATTCAAACAATTGGTCATATTTGTTTTCGATACGATTAAAATGATCCTCTCTACGCTGTTGCCTAGCAAAGTAAAACATGCCACTTGACGGGTGTCAAACGCCGGTACACGTATTTCAATACCCAACATCACCCAGTCGGGCATCAAAGCCATTCTGGAATGTAGATGCCGCAGCAGCCAATTCACCGAACGGCCACGGCAAACATACGATCGGAGGGTTTTTTGTTCAAAGACACCGCACCGCAACTGCCTCCTGCTGTGAAAATTTGTACTTTAAAGTCATCACACCTTTTATTGCGAATGAAATATATGTATTTTCGGGTCGTTGGGTGCTGTGCCTTGCTGGTGTATGTCTGTGTGTGTGCATGTGTCTTTCTCGTTCAACCCATCTTTTCCGATCGGCTTTCCGCTTTTTTTGTGATCACCAATCCGTTTTACTAAGAACGGGAGTGAAATGACTTGCGCGCGAGAAAAGGCACAAACCGAGGGGGGAAAGAGAGAAGAAAAAAACAAAACAAAACACACCAACCTATATGGATGGGGAAAAGTAAACCAAACGATCGTCAAACCAATGCCAGACAATGGGTAAGGATCGCGCGAGCAAGCGATCGTGAATATATATGAAAATAAAAGAGTGGGTTTATGATAATCGAATCACATATAACGCGAAACGCGCGCAGCTATGTTTAACTGCATACAACGGTTCAGAACCGGGCGACCGGGATTCGGGAAGATGGTTTTTTGGGGGAACCGTAGGGGAAACGGGAATCTCAAAAACCAATAATAAAACGACGTGGTCATTCCTCATAACCCCCGTAACCATTTCGGTCGGCACAATTTGAGCCGCAGCGAAAGCAATAACTGATGCCACTTATGAGTGCCCGGGACCGGTGTTCCGAGTGGCGGCAGCCATAAACGTGTTGTGCTGTGTATGTTTTTACGATCGAGCCCCCTCGAGCTCGGTCGAGGCTGAGGTTGAGTGCGGGGCACGGTTGAAGCTGGTCCACTACGTCGCCTCTTCCTCGCGCCCGATTGCATCCTCTCGGAGGCATCCAACACCATCGTTTCGATCTTCTCGGTGATCGGTTATTTGATTAATCTATTGTAGGATCCGAACTGATCCTGGTGAGATGAAAGCAATATGCCGTAAACGATGTGTCAGGAGAAAAAAGAAGCAAATCCCGATGCCGATATCATAGATTTGTGTTGTTTCCTACCAATGTCCTCCTTCCCACCACCGCTGCCGACACCGAAGTGAGTGATCTTTTCGCACTTTTCCATAAATCAATGCTACACGGGCAAAAAAAGGGTAATGGGAAGAGAAAAGAAGGCAATAGAATATTAATTTTCAAACCTATAGCAAACAACCGATCAGTTGGTAGTGTGGAAGGATCCGTACGTATCGTACGCACCTCAGGTGCAGGAGTGAGTGTGGAATCGATTTGTAATATTCCTCAATGCACGTGTGATGGTTTTTTTTAAAACATCATCTGACCTCCTGCTGCGTGGCTAAAGTGGCTGAAAGTGCTAAAAGATTGCCAGATCACCTTTCTGGAATGCCGCTCGGAGAGTGTTTTTGCCCGAATGGTGCAAGAAATGGAGCGGCATCGATATGTGGTGCATTTCGTAATGCGTTTTGAATTCACATGTTTGGTGGAAAGCATGAGAAAAAAGGTCTATTATTGATCCCATACATTCGTCATCAGAGAATGATATTGGTTTCGGGTATAAAACAACCACAGAAGTTGTCCACAAACTAACCGAGGCAACCGTGCACTATTTTTTTATATATACAGAAAGTCTAAGTGATGTCCAAGCACTGAAAATAGGGAAGTCTTTTAAGAACTTAGGCGTTTTTGTCCTCAAAATCCTTGAGGCTCTAAGCTTCTATATTGATAATGTATATCGCATTTTGTTTTGATGAATTCCATCTCATTCTGATGTAACAGACTACGAGATATTACCAAAAGGGAAACGTCTGAAGGGCTCTTTAAAAAGGATTCATCCTCTCTCAGGAGTTTGTCCTCTCATCAGGAATTCTTCACTTTTAGAATCTATGAAAAGCGAATAGTTCTTCTTGCGGTGACTTCAAAATTATCCTTGTGACGAGTTCCCTAAAGGCAAATACATGATGTCAAGGCTTAATTCTAATCATTTTAACCGAGACGCTCTTCTGCGACATAGAAAATAGAATAAAGGATCATTTTTCAAGAACTTAAGGTAGATATCTTACTCGGAGGAGCTCTTTAAACACAGATATAGGTAAGTGAAAATCACATTGATCTAGGATGACATTTAGGTTATGTACCAGAAATCAGTTGTAGTAAATTGCTTTGTCCGTATCTGATCCTTCTACAGATCAGCTTGAAAATAAAAAGTAGATCTGATACTCATTTTCCAATATATCAACAATTCGTCTGGATATATGTAGTTTAGTCATCTAAATGTCTACTCTGTCTTTCAGAAGTTCAACTAATTTTTTGTTCGATAAATAATATAAGTTCTATTATATGTTAAGAATTGTATCACGAAAATCTTGGAACGAGTAGGACAACTCACCAACCAATATCTGAAGGAAACGGAGGTGACGGATATTGGACAGATTAGAAATAAACAAACTGCTCCATAACATTATGGAGCTGCAGAACAAAATCCTTGTTAACAATATGTCCGTGAATAGCACTAGTCGACAATAAGGCATGAGCGTTTTAATTAAAATAAATAAAATATTGATTACACAATCAATGATTGAAATAAATGAAGTGGTGTGCTGAGTGATTGCAAAATCTGTACCAAATTACACCCTTTTCAATCTCGCACTCGACATCGTACGGCATCCTTCCCGAAGCCATTTGCATTTCGCATCATACGCTCTATTCCACTCCGTTTTTAAAACATCTACCATTTAGCTAAAGACAAAAATATATTACCCAAACACGCACATAATGTTGCATACATTAATCCCCATGAAGAAGCCGCTCTTCGCCGACTCACATGCAGCAAAACAAGAATGGCGTGCCGTGGTCAATGCAACTGAAAAATAATAACCAACAACAGAAAAAAAAACACAGGATCAACCTTTCAAAAGCGTATACAAACACCGTACAAGCGAAAACATGCACCTTTGCCAAAAAGCCGCGCAAGGCGGCAAGTTGGCTGTAACTATCAAATGTGGCTTTTTAACATACAGACTGGCCCGCCAAAAAAAAACTCTCGCCGAAGCACAAGATACAGTAAAAAAGGGAGAAAAAAAATGGCCAGAAGCATCCTTTCTTTTCAACCTAATTTTCCCTTTCCCTGATTGAAGATTTCCCCCCCTAACAAACTTCATTTGGGTATCCGCTTGGACATTGGAAGGAGACATGGGCTTTGATACGCGCCTGCGAAACTGGAAGTGGGAAATGCGAAATTTTCGTTAAAGTGTTGTGGTGTTTATTTTACCAAACTCGTTAGCCCCGGATCGCGTCCCCATCCCCATGGTTCCGTTTTCGGTGCCAAGCCAATTTAGCACTGCCGCTGCTGCTGCTTGTGCCGTTGTCTCATTTTCTTACCTTCACCCCATTTCGCTGATGTGCGTAGTTTGCTTACTTGCGTGCAAAACAGCACAGTGAAGTGGTAAGAACCAAACGGGTGGAATGAAAATCGAAGCGACCCTCTAGTGTTGCGGGTTATTTTTTTTTTTTTTTGCGTTTCGTTTTTCTTCTTTAACTGCACGATCTCGCGCAAACGAGCCGCTGCAGCATCCCGTGCATAAGTGGCCACCGAAAAGTGAAGCGGCACAAGCATGATTTCGAGGTAAGAAATATGTTTATTATTATCATTATATTGCATCTCGTCCCGATCTCAGTGCCCCGTGTGTATGTGCAGTCGCTCGTTTGCTCTTTTGCCGCTTTGGTGGCGCGATCCCTTTTCGGTGGCTTCTCGCAGGAGGCTTGTTTGCTGGTGCTCGAATCCGTTTGTACCGGTTGATGGAGTAGCATTTCGACACGCGGAACCCATCATCGGATGCGAGCAGGAACGAACAAGCACGGACACTACGGACACCGCACTCGTTTTGCTGCCTTGCTGTCTGGTGCGATTCCAACGCCGGACGATGAGCGCTTAACAACTTCACGCGCACAGCCACAAACGCTCGCAGACGCGGGGCAATTGTTGTTGGGCTTTCTGTTTGCCGGTGTGTTTTGTTTTATTTTCCTGGTGGTTTCAGCTTTTTTCCCAGCCACAAACCCACGGGGTTCAGATCGAAATTGAAAAGTGTGAAGATTCGTTTAAAATCTTAAAAGTGCAATCCCGCGGCACCGGTTTCGTGGTGTGGCCAGCAGAAACGGGGAAAGAAAACCCCTGCAGCTGGCCCCGGTTCAGAACGGGGTGTACGACTGGTACACAACGCACGGGGCGTAAAAAGGCTCATCCAGAAAACTGATCAAAAATTGACCCAACAGCAAACACGGCGTTCAAGTGCTGCCGCGCGCCGCCACACAAACGCGCTTCGTGGACGAAAGCCGCCCCGAAGTGCCTGGCCAAATGCCATAAAATATGCTCCATAAAAGCTGAAACCCATTGTGGAATGTTAATTTTCGCGCGACGCCCAGTCTGTGGCGGTGGGTTTTTCACCCGAACGGTGCAAGTTTTTTGCATTTGAAATATGAGTTTGGGGCGTTTTTGGGGGGGCGAAAAGGAAACAACTCTCGGGTTTTTGGGCTGGGTGGTGCTTACTTTTGGGCAATTACTGCCGTTGTAACTAACGAGTTCAATTCTTTTCTGGCGATTCGGCAATGGAAGGAAAGGAATAATTACAAGCATTCGTAACGAGGTGGCTTAAATACGGTTTGTACGCGATAGGGCCATCCGTCGACGGACGGATCATCTTTATGCTGCCGTTTAAGATGCGTAGATATATTTGAAAGAAAAAAAAGATCAAATTTACATTTTACATTTGTGCGATTAAGTTTGGTAATCGCTCATAGAATTTGTTTTAAATGATCGATATTATTCTCCAAAAAGAAAAATCGATCAAAAGGCTTTATAAAGGATCGTTTTAATGTTCTAAAACATTTAAGCTTTAATTCACAGACTTAAAACTTATGCTCAACAATACAAAAAATTTGTTGGAAAACTTTCAATAGACACCTGATCGTACAATTCTAATGCTTTGATGGAGCATTTTGAGTGCTAATACGAGTCTAACGCTATTCATGTTTCCAATTATTTGTTCCTGGACCTAATTCGAATCGAAAACTAGAATATAACCCTGGTTTAACTCCTCTTTTATAACAGCTTGTTGTCGAATTATAACCGTGTTTGTGTAATGCCATAATAGCACGCGTTTTCAATTGTGCTCTATTGATACCGACACAAACAGCATCTTCACTGATGAATGTAACCGTCGTATTGTAACATCAAGAGCGGAAAGTCGGTTTAGGCGTTGCCAGAAGGGCCGTGCCCGCTTTGCCTCGCTTGAACACCGTTAACATTAATCTTCCATTGGCGGCAAACGTTCTTCCCTGCTGTGACGTCAAACCCTTACATCATCCACCTTCGCTCTGCTCTGCATCAGTTTGCTTTTCAAATCTCAACACCATCATCATCCACGGGAAGGCGAGAGCAGGCGAAAAGAAAGAAAGAAAAAAACGCCACAATCAAACGATCGCAGCAAAGATCCATATCCAACTCTACCCCCTGACGAGCGTAACGATCGTTCGCTCGCATCGAAATTTAACATACGTTCGATATCGAATTTATTTCAAATACATTATGTTGTTTTGTTTGTTAATAACGGTCTATTAGGTGTTCGTCTGTATGCACGCTGTGTGTTGCCGGGGCGTTTGTTTGATAGCGAGAATGTGGTGCTTTATGACACTGACACCGATCTGCCACCCACATATATGGTGCAATGGTGAATTATAAGGAAGAGAAGGTGTTTTTTTTTTTGGAAAAGTGGAACGATTACGGTTTGGATGGTTTAAGTTTTTAAAAACGAGAAAGTAGGGCAAAATTTGTCTGTGACGGGGTTCGTCGCTTTACTCAGCGTTGTATTCTTTTGTGTTTTTAAATTATTTTTGTTAGAATATCATGTTCTTTGAACGTTTATTACACTTATTTATTGGATTTCAATTGTAATGTTCGTTTTCCCTATCTTGTAACCTACTTTCATCGAATTCGAGATCAATAAATCAAAAGAAAATACGGAATTTGAGTACCAATGATTATTCGTTCGAAGGCATTTATATATAGACTGACACACTAAAATATCTTCAGGAGAATCTTTTATAAACCCAATATCCTTTAGCTTTTTTGAAGTTTTTTTCTGCATGTTTTTTTTCTATATTCTGTAAGAAAAAATGCTACTGTATTTTCCTCCCCCGAGAAACGCTAGGAGCATTAGGAAAGGATTATTATTACACCCAAGGGGAAGGTTAGGTTTCGCGGAACCCACTCGATCGTACAACACAGGTAGCTCGTTCCGAGTCCTTAAAACTTGTTTTGTTTACGATTTTTGTTTTCTAACGCGTCTCGAAAACGTTCGAAACGCTGCCAAAATAAATATTGTCCCATTTTGCTACCTAAGTAAACTGTTACGCTGTTGTAACAGTCTCAAGTATGTTTGGATAGGCTGCTGGTAGGATGAATCTTTTGTTAGTTTGTGTACTTCGAAAGTGAGTTCTGCGTAGGGTTCGAAGGAAGGTGCAAAGAAGAAACACAACCCAAAAAAAATGGTAAAACAATCTAAAGAAACTTTGAACTGCTATAACACATTTTTTTTTGTTATCACACCTGCTCTATTTTTAACATATTCTACAACAATTTAGCTCTATCAGTAAACAGCAAACAAAAAAAAACCTTATTCAAAACAAATAATGCCACCATTGCTGTAGTTAGCTAGTAATTACCCATGGCCGTGCTATTTATGGTACCAAACCTAATTAAATATGCATTTTACACACCCAACACGCACTGGTGCTGGTTGTGGTGTGTTGCAAAAAACGTACCAACTTTCGTACGCTTCCTCTCGTGCCACTAGCGTATAATTACTAGCGAAAACATAAATTACGCACTTTTTACTAAAACAAACGCCATGCGCTCCAGCTAGCCAGTAAATCTATTTGCTTTGCCGTATCTTAATCGTAATTATGCAAAACGTTTTGTATAGTACGGACAACAACCTAAAACACACACACACTCTAGTTGCTTCAGCTGCCCTTCCCTCCCCTCGCTCCCTCTCTCCTTCATAGTATGTATGGGAAATCGCTTGATTCCATGTTTTTTTTTGGTTTGTTTGCTTTCTTCAATACTCGATATTGCGTGGCCCGGTCCATTTCCAACCGGGTCTGCAGCGAACGATGATGGGCGAGGTAAAAATTGTAAGCTCACCGTTCGTGACATGCATACATGCATGTCGTACATGCATTATTTATTTAGCTACCAAACAGTGCAATTTTTCTATACACAACCGTCCATCGGAACCATCGGGCTACGATAAGGAGAAAGAAATGCTCATCACGCTCGAGAAAGCCCCATCAGTCAACCAGTGTGTGATACCATTATCGCATGGCTTGGTTAAACAAACAAGAAACCGCTCGACATTGCCGCCACCGTCGCCATACGTGCGTGTGCGTGTGTGTTTGCGTAGTCTTTTCCACCCTTTTGTGGTACAACCATTTGCGCAACATAAGCGATTCCGCATTAATAATGGTTACATTATGGCCGGTGGTAAGAAGCTTGAAGAGCAACGTGTGATGGATGTTGTTCAATGTGCAGGTTGTAGTAATTATTCACGCAACTCGATCGCATCACCCATGCCCCCATGGGAGGGACGAACCGTCTCGAGCATCTTGAGGGAAAAACTTGTTCTTATCGGGCAACTGGACATGGAACGTACGTGAGCTGTACGAGCATTTTCACTCACCATCCGTCTATCGCGCTGGCTTCTCGCTTGATGCGTCGTTATTTAGCAGCGATCGTCGTTCAACACTACGCGTAATTTGTATGATTAATCGGTTAACGTTTGCAGGTATCGGCTTGTTTTGATCATGCGTTTGATGTTAACTTTTAGCTCCGTGTACAGCAAAACCAGCACGAAATTGCTACATTGTTGTCGTGTTTGTTGCTTTTTTAATATATACCTCTTTCCATCCTCTATTTATCCTCCACCCTCTCGCTGAATAGTTACAATAAATAAAAACAAGGATTTAGTTGATTAAATTGGCTGAAATAGTTGTGGGAAAGTTGTAACAAAAAAAAGTTGCTTACGATCGTAGCTGGTTACGTGCAAATATGCCGAAGCAGAAGTGATGACTGTCAACGAGCGTCACGCGCCTGCGAGGACAATCATATCGCATCGGCAGGATCTTGATTCGGGGTCATCAGCAAGCTGACATAATGTGCAGAAAAACACATATTGCAGTAGAAATAAGAGCACGTTGACCGTGAAGAATTCAAACAAATTTGAAATCCAAATTACCTTACCCTAGGACCGATGATTGGTCGTGTTGGCGATGCTTCCAGCATCTCTTAACAAGAACAACGTTCCCGTGATTACGAACGGTACAAGGGGACTATGGGATCATGCGAGGTGGTCAAAATTGGTGTAATTTTTTTTAATATTTAGTTAGATTTTTATAAAAAACCGAGAAAAGTGTTAAATATTCATTTGAATAATTTATGTAGTTAAACATAAATTATGACCACCACACCGTGTCGGCTCGCGCTCAGTGTGCTGTCTCGATTCAATCGATCAGCACCTTTATTATTCCAGTCACCAATAAGGGCAGAAGTGTTCGATCAGCCCGTATTTACCGATTGGTTCCACACGAATTGCTTCGATATTGATAAAATATAGAAATTGGATGATGCGGTGCCTTAAGGTGTGCTCGGTCGACTAACCGCCTGTTGCTGTCTTTCGGCCGCGTACGAAAGGATCAGCCGGAAAGTGTGCACATTACTTTAAACTAGATAATTTTTCGCTTGTTTTCCCCGCTTGTCGGCGTCAATTAAAGCGAACGGAGTGGGATATGGGATATTCGTGTGAGAAACCCTCGTAGCCGGTCGTGATTTGCCATCGTGTGTTCTGGAACGTAAAAGCTGTGTGCATATAAGCGGGTTTTTGGATAAGAAAGAGAGAAAAGGATCTAGGTTTGATTGTTGTGGAGGAGGAGGAGGTGTTACGTTTGGTTGAGTTCGATTTTTTTTCGTGCTTTCCTAGCTCCATCTGTTTATGCGGTCCCTTTTCATACGTTTCTGACATTAAATTGCAGAACAATAATTGTGTGACTTCTAATGACACTAATCCGATCACCGATCGTTCGGTGCAAATGTTGTCGGCTTAGGTGCTGTGATAAATACCACCAACGTTGCGCCGGGTCGAAGGATCATTCGTTGTACGGGTTTTTGTTCTCACCTCGACTGAAGCGCAACACACATGACATCCAACATAAGCCGTACGTTTCACACCGCGCGGATGTTTGATCAAGGATGTAAACCCTCCACAAGGAGACCGATCTGTCAATGTTTTAACTACTCTCGACACCATCATCACAGGGTTCTCGACCTGAACATATGCCGCTCGGTATACGTTTCGATGATCTCCGAACGAATAGGTGTGCCGGTTGAAACCCACCTTACGGAACTGTGCGGAACGGTGGTCATTATTTTATTTTACACACATCCAACCATCTTCAGCCTGCTGCTACACGCTGTCCCGAGTGTCCTGGCGAACCTCATCCTCACGATAATGAGGGTGCACACCTAAGGGCGTCAAATCAACAGGCTGCGGAACAAATTAAAAAGCCATAAGGATTTTTTTGTTGTCTCTCATTTTCTTTACACCCCCCGGGAAGTGATCCTTGCCGCCGTTCACTCTTAGCACGATAGCACATAAAACTATTCCGCCGTGACGAGTCTTACGGGAAATAAAGTAGTAAAGAGAAAATTATGCGCGATAGATAAATTTATGAAACATTCTTGTTACGGTTCTCATCCGTGGACCAATAAAATTGGAGAAAGATGTTTGATAAAAAATCACCGGAAAGCAGCACGATCAGGTCCTTTCGGAAGATGGTCGAAATGGTCCCGAACGCTTTGACTGTTGGAAATTGAAAAAACAAAGAAAACATTTTTCCATTGAAGCTTTTCTCCATGCATTGAAACGAATGCCATTTGCTGGTCAGAATTAATTTTTCTTAATCCTTTCGCTGTACAGTGCTGCCTTCCAGTAAGACAGCTGTGCTTCCTGTAGATGTGGCCAAACCGATAAGCCCCAGATTGAGCAGGATGTGAGTGTGGTTTTTTGGGCAAAGTGTGGAATAAACACGAACACGTACAAAGACCTTTCTTCACGCCCATTCTACTGCCCCATTCTACTGCCACCTAAGCTGCACCATTTGTGGTCCGGTTGTTGTGTAGTAGGTTTTGACTACAATTACTTTATCCAAACAAACAATGTAGTAATCCTGTTTACCTTTCCAAAGCTCCTCTTGAGCCATTTCGCAGAAGCTCTCGACGGGTAAACGCATTCTGCCAGCCTTAATCCAACCACAACTGGGAACGGTGTGCTTTTCGCCAGGCTGGCAGAAAGAGTGCAAAACCATTTTCTTTTCTTTTTTTTGTTGAGAGATTAGTGTGCAGTAAAAAGGGGCTCCTCAGCAACGCTTACAAAGTTGGTGATTTGACGCTTTAAAGCGCTTATCAGATATTCTCATCTGTATTGATCTTGGTTGCCTTGTTTTGCTCGGCATTGCAGCCTCATCGTTTGCAGAACTTCTTCATTAGGAGTTGAAAAAGCAATAGAGAAAAAAACGCAGGAAAGTGTGTTGTTTGGATAAGATCTTGGGATCTTGGGTTTTGGGTTGCGAACTCACGACGAAAATCTCATTGAAATGACAAATTTCTTCAATGGGTTAAATCAGATGAAGGCAAAGCACCATTAAATGACATTATTGTACGATTTTGAACCAAAAAAGAAAGGGTTTTCTTCAATTCTACGAAATGTGCAGAACTCTTTTTCATTGTTTGGTGTAAAATGTGTTTTTTTTTTTCAATATTGCCAACCAGAATACTCATTCATAAACATCTCAAATCCTTTTTAAAGTAAAGGAATATCCAATAAACATATCTTCATTTTTTTTGTTAATGTTTTATCTAACCAACATATCGTAAGATTAAGGCTACCGTACAAACATCGCGTCTTCCTGCCATCAAACAACCTTAGGCAGAAATTCCATCCTTAAACGATTTACTTCATTATGCACCATAATACAGGGAAAGATGCACCGTACGGTACTCGTTGACAAGGGCCTGACATAGCCCGCGGTTAAACGGGCATTAACAGCGGCAATAAGCTGTCAACCGAACCAACCGGCAGTAAACGTTCCAATCCATCCACCACTCGCGCCCCGAAATCGCAACCCGGTACGAGCTATAATGGTGCACACAAAAATATTAATACCAACCGATCAGACCAACTTAAAACGTTCATCAACGTTAAAGTCTCCCGCTCTGTTCATTGGGACACAGACCCTTTTGCGCACCGTACAACTTAAAAACTGCACAAGCTTTAAGCGGTTTTATTTATACAGCCACAGAACATATTTACCGAAGCGCAAACGAGCAACAACGGCCAAATGCGCGAGCGCTGATGCGGCTTTAGACTTTATTAGTCAATAAAACATCAATCGCTAACGCAAGTAGAGGCAATCAATGATTAAAGGGACGCAGGGAAACCGCACCGAGAAGCGTTTTCTGTGCTGGGGATGATGGGTGATGGGGCAAGTGGTTTTATTGTGCCGAACAAGCAACAAGTTCCATCACCAGCAACGTTCGATGCTTCGGCCAAACGTGATCGTAAAATATTGCAACTCGATCGCAAAACCTTTTTGTTGTACGCTGATCGAATTCCCCATCGTCTATAAGGTGCAGGTCGAGCAGCATAACCCGGCTGCAGCAGCACAATTGCTTGGTGACCGTATTACTTCGTGCAGTTCTTCGCTTGGTCACTTGTACACGTGTATACCGGGGTGGGTTCGTTTTGCATAATGACAGATGCTGTTGCGATCGGCACACTGGCACACAATGGCGAAACCGAAAGGTGCCAAAACTGCTGTTCAATTAAAACTATTATTACCGGCTAATTTCGCACATTCCTCAAACCTCGACAGCTCGTTGCGTGTGCGATGAAAAGAAAACATCCTATTTGCGGCAAACCGGCCAATTATGCGATGTAAATCAAATATCATGGATCGGACGATTCGGGGCAAAAATGAGTACGGTTTTTTTTTTGGTTCGGTTTTTGGTCCATCTTCCAGGTATATCCTTGAAGGCATACAATTTCTCAGTACATGCAGTTTGCCGAACAAATGTTACCGGGATCCGAGTTCGGTCATAAGTTTACATTAAACAAGGATCTTATTACCAAAAAACCACACCAATTTTGTGTGAAAGAGAGAGAGAGAGAGAGAGAGAGAGAGAGAGAGAGAGAGAGAGAGAGGGAGAAAAGCAAAAGCATTATCGCAAAAGAATCGGTAATCAGTATTCTCGCGGTCCCGGATCCTTTGACGTTCGAACTCGTTTTTTTCCTTTCCCCCTGTATCTCCGGGTGGGACCATAATGGAAGATAATTCTAAGAAATTCGCTATCCTTTTGAACTCTCATGCGAAAGGTGTTGAAGAAAATGATCTCCTTTTTTTTGTTGGTTGCGTGTTTCCGCCGTCTCTTTGCGCAACTAAGCTGAAGGCGCATCAGCGCGTCAGATCTGTTGTTAATTTCACACTGAAACAAAACTAAGCGAAAAAAAAACAAAACATGCATCTTCAGTCATGTGAGTTGCACATTTGCAGACGGGACAAGGTCTTTTATTTGCTCTTGCCTTCAAGCAGGCCGCTATCAAACGGGCAGGCAAATGGCAATCTGGATGGCAAAGGATGGCAAAGGATTCGACTTTTAAGATATATCTTGTGGAAGAGGAAAGGAATGCAGCAAAAGGGAAAGAGGTAAAAAGTAAGGTGAGAAGCTGCCAGAATGATTTAACACCTGCATGTGGTAAACAAGCCGCCAAGTTGCTGATTTGTCTATCATAAGAGCTAGAAACGCAACGCTTCACGATCTATAGCCAGAGTCCGTTGAATTGGAGTGCAAAACAAAAACCCAACACTGCAATCCAAGTTTATGGACATAATCGGAACCATTCGGTCGTAATTTGATACCGGCTGTTTGGAAACGGTACGCCTCCACCGCCTTCTGCCGCACAAAGGCGAAGGTGGTACTCGAGCTGGCCCAGGGGTCAGGTGTTAATGTGTCAGAATGTGGCACCAAGCGCCTTCCATGAAAGCGAAGACGGTCCGCGTGGCTCTAATTACAATAATTTGCCCTCTGTGCCCACGGTTCCTGTGTATGCCAGCCGACTAAAAGGTGTTAGAATTTTCTGATGAAATCGATTGTTTTATTTTTCTGCTGAAAAACACCTTTTTTTCTCCACGTGTCCTGATCACAACTTACGCTTTAACGCCGTATCGTTCGATCAGTCGGTCACGGGATGAAACAGGAAGGAGGCAGTGCTGACCAATTAGCAGGATGTGTGGTTTGTTATTTACAAGCTTTTATGAGTCCTACCGCTCTGTCGAACTTATTTCAAGATTTGCTAGAAAGCGGTCGCGTCAGTTTTCTGTTGAAGTTCCGCAGATAAAATGATAATGGTTCTATAAATGTGTTTTTTTTTGTGGAGAATTGATCGATTGAGCTTCATCTCAGCTTGAACTGGTTGAGGCATAGAGAAGTTTGATTTTTTTATAATGAAATATTGTTAACGGTTAACATGCCAGTTCACTGGTTTATCTGTACGAGATTTAGCTCGCTGTCAATTTAAACCATGATCAAAGTCAGGCAATAAATGTAGCCATCCACCACACCGGTTGTAAAACATTAATTTGAGGCTACACACCGTACAGAACTAGACTGCAGAAGGGCAACAAAAAAATGGAACACGATCCCGAAGATTCGGGTCAAATTCAGTGCCACTCGTCAAAACTGAGAACACACTAAAACCAGACAGCAAAATTAGCTTCACCTGCTCGGACCCTAGTCTATGTCGGCCCGACAGAGTTAAGGTGACGATGGTGTTAACCTTCGATCGGATGCACCGATACGCTGGTCGATTGAAACGCCCCAGATAGGCCCACCATTTGCCACCTTTTCCACCGTTCCACGGAAGTGCCAATCATTTTCTACAAATATTTTGGATCATTAAACTTGAACGCTTGGTGCGCGGCGAACCTGTTGAAATCGTTGACTACCTGCGCGACTACCACGGGCAAAAAGTGCATAAACCTCGTTGAGGATCAAACCGTACCATCAATAAATCATGAGCTGAAAAATTCTTACCCCCACCCGCATACAAATTGCCCGCCCAAGCGACATTTAGTGCTGTTGGATTTTTCACAGTTCATCGGCGTTTTTGCAAACGGCCACAGCCCCAGCGGTGCAACCGGATAACTTCTAACGCGCGAACCTGATGCTAATTTACGCGAGACGCTGCTCGATCGCTTCATTTTCGCGGACGCGATCGGTTGGATTGTGTGTCCAGCTTTTTTTTCGACCGTTACCGACTTGCAGCTGGTCCACTTCCTTGTGCACCCGATTTCCTTCCTTATGGCAGGCATAAAGTGCATTCTCGCAGTACGATCGCTTCACTGCTCACGACGTGTGTGGTTTACGAGCGAAACTATTTTAATGGCTTCGTCAACCTTGCGCTTCTGGGATGCATCTGCTGCCCGACGTAACAACTGCCGATGTGCTACGATTTGTGTAGCTTGTGCTTGAGTACGAGCCAAGACCGGGTTGTTAAGGGAAATGATTGGAACATGCTTCAACGGATCTGTGTAACCCGTGATCGAAATGCAGATAGAGGTATTAGCCCTGGCATTGACCCATGTCGAATGAGTTTATTAAACTGTGAGTACTTATTTTATGATCCCTTCGGTCAGCGACGAACCCGAACGGGTTACAACTAGAACGGATTCCTTGTGGTATGATATGAGATGAGGAATGATCCCATGTCATGCTCGATATTGCATTTGTGGTGGGAACATTTATAAAACATTTAAATTCCATATCATAAAAGAAATGACATGGGAACACTCTCTAACCTTAGCAGTAGTTACAACAGCACGAGCTTAGAAAAATAAATAAAAACAAAATACCATTTTCATGTGAAACGTACTTTGCTATTTAGTGAGGTTTAAGTTTCTTTCTTCAAATATTTTTAATCATAAATAGTATCACTTTCATCAATATTCAATATTTATCCGTAGATGTTAATTAAAAAAGATGTTTCAATCCTGTGTTTATAGATTAAACTAGAAAACTAAAACAATGGAGCAGGGACCCAGATATTCTAACTATTTCGAATAACAATGTCAATTCTCTCCAGATACTTCTCCAACGATTGTCCGCGATTTCCTGCCTTCGGAAGATGAGGACTCATTGCTCAGGATCTTCAAGATTAGCTAATGCTCCACTTCAAAGTTTCATCCGTAAATGTTAAATAAAAAAATTATTCCAATCCTGTGTTTATAGATCAAACTAGAAAACTGAAACAATGGGGCAGGGGCCCAGATATTCTGACCATTTCATATAACAATGTCAATTCTCTCCAGATACTTCTCCAACGATTGTCTGCCGTTTCCTGCCTTCTTAAGATGAGGACACATTGCTCAGGATCTTCACGATTAGCTACTGCTCCACTTCAATGTTTCATCCGTCGATGTTAATTAAAAAAGCTATTCCAATCCTGTGTTTATAGATCAAACTAGAAAACTAAAACAATGGGGCAGGGGCCCAAATATTCTGACCATTTCATATAACAACTTCAAATCTCTCCAGATACTTCTCTAACGATTGTCCGCGATTTCCTACCTTCGGAAAATGAGGACACATTGCTCAGGATCTTCGCGATTAGCTATTGCTCCACTTCAAACTTGCGTCAGCAATACGATCTGATCTTGATCTTCAGATCTGGAAAGTACTAGGATATTATTAATGACAGATCTCTTATTTCCGAAGGACAATGTTGATCTTTGGACGATATGGGTCTTCATTGAGAACGAAAAAAATATTCTAAAAGGATTATTAGGTAATTCTCAACTGTGAGAACACGAGTAATACATTATGCAAGCAAACAATTCTATTTCTTCACCTTGAGTCACAAGCACAGTTAGTACAAGATCCCTACAGCAGCGAACGATTTGTATCTTTTTTCCCCTCAAAAACTGATTCCATCCTTGTAGTCTTTCCTTACATAAAGAATGATTACAACCTTATTAATAGCCCGCTAGGTTCTCAAGAGCTCATCCTTTTTTGTTCCTCTATTCAATCAACGTACACATTGGGTTCCGGACCCGTCAACACATTGATGCTTGGCCGTTGCATACCTCTGACAAATGCCGCACCCCGGTGCATAAAGCCCTTAAAGATAACAAATGATTATTATGATCTCGATTATTGACTGTATCGGTGGGCAAGCGGACGCCGTCTCCCATCCCTTTGCCCTCACTACACTGCTACACTGTGGTTGACCACAAAACAGACCTACTGGACACTTTTTTTTTGGAAGCCGCGAGCAAGGAATAAGCCGCCCTCCATCCAACAAAAAAAGCCATCCGTCCAGTATCAGCAGTACCAAACGAGACAAAAGCAAAACGCAAGATTTAACATCGCTCACGCCGTGAGCACATCAGGACTATATAAACGATTTTAGTGAGCGGTCGGTTTGCACCGCAGGAGATATTTGCCGAGCGCGTTTCAACGCTCCGAAACTCCTTTCGGAGCGGATACAAAACTTCGGGCAAAAACCTATGAGAAAACGCAGGTCGTTTAACCAACTTTTAGGCGTCGCTATCCCCACTCGCACCGTTGCCTACAAGCACCTAACTTGGCGGGCTCTTCTTGATGATGTTGCTTGGATCGATCGGCCCTTTTTTGCCGGCTTTTCTTCACGCAGCGAACACCGATGCCACCAATTTAATGCCTTCCCCTTGTTGCTCTGGTTGATTTTTTCTTTCTTCTTCTGAATGTTTCTACATACTTTACGGCACCTTGTGTGCGAGTGGAGCGACGAAAAAAAAAGTGAGGAATGGTTTCGAAACACCCAGCCCGAATAAATATGAAAGCTAAGCGCGTAGACACAAAGCGAGCAAGCAGAGGTTGGATGATACGGCAGGGAGGGACGAGAGAAGCCTGACGGAGGGAAGATGAAAGCAACGAACAAAACAGCCTCGAAACGAGTGGACGATCGTCATCAAACATCTATAAACATGATATTAATTACCTGAATAACACCTTCATATATTTGTTCAAAGGACACCGACACCATCGCATAAGCCGCTTCGGGGCCCTACCGTTGTAACTGTGTGGTTTTGTGCCGTTTGCCGATGGTTTGGCGAGATCGGCCCGAAGCAGAAACGTTCGTAATGGAGTGCGTGTGTGTGTGTGGGATGGTCCTTTATTAAATTTTCCAGCTCAACACCAGCTAGCAATATGTTATTTCTGTATTCATTTGCCGTTTTGCAACCAAAGTGTGCAAAATGTGGCTGTGGATCTTCGGTATAATGGTGTCGAGGATTTTTTGGTCCTTTTTTTGTTGAACAGGAGTTTTCGGCTCGTCAACGATTATTAGCACAGGTGGTAGAAGTTAATGAGAAGATAAAAATGATCTCGAACCGTTAATGGTGTAATGGACTGACCCCGTCTGTGCCGTTGATAAGCTATGGTTATGGCAACATGTTTGCAATGTGGGATAAATTAAAGCGATTGTTGCAAATGGTGCACACACTGGGTCCTTTTGTAAATGGGGGTTTTATTTGTTGTGTGTCTTTTTTCACAACTATACACTCAAGTAAAAGGATGAAATATTTTATGGCGTTGTTAAATGAACTGCACTTTTTTAATTCCAACAAAACACCATACTTGTTTATCACGGAAAGCAAATATTTGTTTAATAAAACATACATTAATGGCTGGAATGAACATTTATCTTAGCTAACAATTTGTATTTTTATGATATTAAAATGATTATTGGTTAATGTCATATTGCATTCTTCATTTCGGATCTTAAATCAATTAAATTAAAATCGATGTCTTCTTCTTCTTCTTATTCTTCTTGGCGTAACGATCTCTGAGGTCATACCTGCCATTTCTGGCTTACGAGACTTATATTACCACATAGCTGGATAACCAGCCCTTTGCTAAGGCGGGAAACGGTCCGGATGGGATTTGATCCCCGGCCTGCCGTGTGCACTTGCGCCGTTAATCACAAACACCACCGGGCCGCCCCATTTGAATTTAAATAAGTAAAAATTATTATACATTCGATGGCTTATGTTCAATGGGACGGAATTTCAACAAGACAGGACCGGGAATCAAATCTCATCCGGATCGGATTCCCTCTAACAACGACACAGGATGTAAGGGATGAAATTAAACACAAATTTTTTGTACTTAACAATTTAAAAAAAATTGAGAATTTCATGCTCAAAATTTGCAACATAACATGTATTAATTCCACTACTCTATTTACTGATTCTTCAACGTTTCTATACGCCATCTTGAACCTATTTTTTCAACACCGAGGTCAATCCAAACTGATCCACTTATTTAACGCTTGATCTAACATTCTCACGATCTGTTTTGATTGATTTTTTCCCATGTTTGCACCTTACGTGTATTTAGTGCTCCGAATCTTGTTTCTTACCCCCCAAAAACTTCAACAAACGCACGAGAGAAAAAACAATTCCAACAAATTTCCCCCCCTTTGGATGACACATTTTCCCATGTCAATCGTCGTCGAAACCGACCGATGGAACCGTAAATTCCGTGAAAAGCGATACTAATATCGCCCTTGCAGCTATTTTCGCTCCTTTCTAATGTGATGATGGCCCCGATTTTTCCATTCCCAGACCAATATTCTAAGCCCCGTCAGTCGGCTCGTCTCGCTTGTCGTCACCTGAACATCTCCTCCCATCCCTCGCCTCCTCCCCGCGAAATCGTCATGGCAATGATGACTTTTCCACCGTCACGCAAATGCTGCTGCATCGCGGCCATATTGTGAGTGCGCTTCTGCTGCTCAACACCAAACAAGTGCCTCCATCCATGTTTCCCTTTTTGTTTTTTGTTGTTGTTGTTTAGTTCGCCTTCAAAACAACAATAAGAATTCAATCGGCCAAGAACAAAGCATTGCCAATCGGGTGGCCATCGAGTGTTGGATGGTGGTAAAAAATCCACAAACAACTTACAATGGAAAACACTCGGCACAACAATCGATAGAAATACTAGGAGCACCACCACCACCACCACCAACACCAAAAACCCATCTTCTTTCTAGCCCGTGGGAAAACCCCTTTTTGGGTGAGGGGAGGATGGGGTCCCAGGGGTGGTAGGAAATAAAAAGAAAAGCTTAACAGTCAGAGCCACAAATAAAAATGCCATTAAAAAATCACGATGCTATTAAAATTTGTACCTAAACCTTCTCATCTTCGTCTCATCGCGCCGTTTTCCCAAAAGGTTCCAAACGTCCTGCGCTGTGTGGTCGCTCACTAACCGTTCCGGTTCCTTGCGTTCCCTCGACGCTTTTTTTTCGTAATGGATACGCGATGAAACCGATTTGCCTTTGCCACTGTGTGCGGTTAGGGAAGGCGCGAAAAATTTCAAAGAACTTTCACACCCGATCAGACCAGCTAATTGAATCAATTTCCATCGATCGGCCGTCGACGATCTCGGTAGCCGCAAACCTGAACACTCTACCTTATCCCTTATTTCAAGTGGGCTGGAATTCCTGTTTACATGCTTCGTTTGGAGTGATTAGAAGGGAAGAATCCGATAGAATCGATTGCGTGAATCGATCTCACGAGGCCAAACCACAATCGAAGCGTTTGTTGAGAAGCAGGTTCTCGGGATCATTTTGCTGGTTCGTTAGACGATTTGACGACTGTAGAAAATTGGAATTGGTGCATTGATTTCGATTTCTCACCGGTAAGAGGTTTGTTACGACGGTAAGCATTCCGAAAACGAAAGGAGCTGCTTTTGTATAGCTCTAGTTAATGGATGGATATAGTGAACCCGAAGTCACCCAAAAGCGGAAGAAGGACAAATCAGTTTAGCAGTTGGGAAGAGAGAGAGTTGCAACAGCTGCAGCAGCTTCCGATTCTATTCACATTAGCCATGGATGTTGTGGATGGCGTGTAATTACTACAACTCTGGCCATAGGGAGTTCCTACCTGCGTGTCCTGACAGGGCAGATGAAATCAATTCGAATGCAGTTTCACCGCTACATCACATCAGTTATGGGCTTTGCAGCGATTGTTACGGCATTCAGTGGAATATGGGGCCAGAAGTTAACAAAGAACCTACTCCGCAACCAATGTACGGTACAAATCAAAATATTTGTCAAATTACCACAAACACAAAAAGGGCGCGAGTTTCGGTACCGTTTCTGGTAGGATGAAACCGTCTGGCATATGTATGAATCATAAAATTTACGATTTGAATAAAAACCCTGAATTCCGACGTGTGAGCCCTCAATGATTCCTTCGGGGCAATTTGATTGTCTTTGGAAACTATATTTCCGCCCTTAACTACACACATAAACAACATTACAATGGTGGCACACCCAACAAGAACGAGAGCCGTTTGGCCACAGAATGTGTCGTACACTAATGTGCTCCGAATACCCGCAGGCTACTTTCACATTCATCAGTCGGCTGGCCCGCTGCCAGCATTTCCAGATTTGGCAGTTCCAAGTCCAAAGTTCCTGGAAATAAAACATATGCACATTTGCACACCGTGCAGATGCTATACTGGCTCAAAGTTGCTTCAACCTAGCAAATCTTAAAGGTGTGTTCCAGAGACGTGGCACGCAACAAAGGTATTGTTAAGTTTTGTTAATTTTTGTTTCCACTATCAACTTATTCTTGATTGTGTGAGCCAACTGAAGTAACGAAAACAAAAAACACCCGCCCAAAACCACGCTGAATAGATTTTTGGTTGCTGACCGTCGTCCACGTGTGCAACGGTCCGTGTTAGACCGATGGACGAAAAACCCACCATCCAAAGCATCGGAAACGCAACCAACCGCACCGAATCCCAATGTGTTTGGTGGGTGTCGCGTTGGCGGAAGAATTATTTTTTTCCATTAATGTTTTTCGGGCGTTTTTTTCTGTTTCCGACACTCTCCCAACTTCCTGGATGGCAAAGGACCGATTTGAAGAATTTTGAAACGCATAAGTTTTCTAATTTATTGAATATCTTCTGCTCTGCGGTTATTGTGGCTTAAAGGACAAAGGAAACAAAAGCACATGCGAAACAGAAATTCCATTTCTGGAGGTGTGACACAACAGCGCCCAGATGCAGTAAAATGGGACAAAGCAGCTTTTTGCGCAGGTACGGTTCGATTTGTTTCATCGTGTCGATTTGTGAATGAAAATTGTTTGAGGGTTTGGAGAGCAAAATTATTGCAGGATCCGTAATAAGCATCCGGATTGCAAGCGCCGCGGTAGCACGAGACACGTTCAAGATCGAAACGGTCATTAACGAATGTTCAATAAAAACGTTTACCAGGCAGTGTGAATGAGATACCCCCGGGGAGTGGTGGTTAGGTAATTATTACACTGTAACCTTTTTTTTGCGCCCTTCACAGGCGAGGATAAAAACAAAAGTGGGAGAAAAAAAACAAAAGACACCTGAGAACAGTCCTTTTTGGGCGGGGGTACAAGCCAGACATAGGATTTATCAACGAATACGAAACGGGGTTCACTTTTTCGGTTTGTTTTCTTTTGCACGGGGAAAAAAAGGAAATTCCCGATGTTCGGTTGTCGCCACACCTGCGAACGGAAAATGGGTAATAAATGCACTGCAGAACCTATACACACTGGTACTGGAGTGTGATTGAGATTGTTCCTAATTCTACCCGACTTTATGTTTATCTAGCGACATTCGCGTACCTTCCGGGACTGGTCAAATGGAAAATAAATTTCTCTTCGTACATACTTGTACTACGGCCGGGAAAAACCCCACATTGTAAATATTTACGATCGATCGTTAGCATGCGGTATTTGAATGGTTCAACAGACACAAACATAAAAAAGTGATCGTTAAATATCAGGGCTTGTAGAACGATAAAATTCCTTCTTTCATTCCAGTCATGCATTTTTAAAAAGTTCACCTCATTTAAAGAATGAAACGGACGATTTTCCAACATGAAGCATGCAAAGGAGTATTTTCTTCTCAAAAAAAAGAACAAGCACCTGTTATGTTTCTACCAAAAATGGATGAATGAATGCAGTTCATTGTT
Organism: Anopheles funestus; assembly: GCF_943734845.2. NCBI lineage: Eukaryota > Metazoa > Arthropoda > Insecta > Diptera > Culicidae > Anopheles > Anopheles funestus. The sequence goes on from NC_064598.1 coordinate 17,156,107, forward strand.
CGCCTTACTAAAAAACCCCCCTTGAAAAACGGATCGCCACGTCTTTGTGGTGGAATGGAGCCAGAGAGAGAGCTTTTGTTTTAGTTTCGCCATTTTCTTCCGCCCTGTAACCAATCGACTAATGGAAAACAAATGAGCATCCTTTTTTTTTTTGGTTTTGGTTTTTGTTCCACTGCTTGTCGGCTCATGCTCAAAGCGCCAATTTAAATATTTGTAAAAAAAAAAAACAAGCACAAACACCAACCGTTTTGGGTATAGAATTTTCCACACTAAATATGTTTTCTTTTTTTTATTTCGCTTTTCTTTAACGGTTGAATAAATCGCGTACCGTTTGCACCATTTGTTGGAAAACGAAGACCAAATTACCATACGAACCGGCCAAGCTACAAGAAGCCCTGGTTGGAGCCCTTAATTGATTTTAAATTTACAGCTAATTACCACGTAATTCAAATAGAAGCAGCTCAAGTGTACCGATAGGGTGGTTGCTCCCCCTTTGTACGGTGGAAGAACGGGGGAAATTCAATTGCACCAAACGTTAAGCTGTACCAAAGCAGCAAAAAAGGCACACCAAAACGATCAGTTAAAGATCTTTTAGTTTTTTTATGTTAGAAACTATTTTTTTCTCGTTTAGCTACTGATTCCGTTTAGCATGGATGTAGCTCATCAGCAAAAATTTGTTGTTCTTCTCCTTTCTGCGACCTCGTTCGACGTTCGACCTAATCGGTGCCCGAACTCCGAGACCAAATCCCCATGATGAGGTTGTACAGAACAGAGAGAAAAAAATGCAACCCCATACGACCTTCGCCTCAACGGCAGCAGTAACGGGGAAGCCAAGGAAAGGAGAATCATTAAATTTTCTACAAATCATTATCCACGATAAAACGTAAATTCATAATTAATCATGTAATTTACTTAAGCAACTTCTTTTTCTCTCTCTTTCGCTCTCCTGCTTGCGTTCAACAACATCGAAAAAACGGTCGTCAGAGATGGTTTTTGTGTTTAGTTTTTTTTGTTAAATAAAACTTCACCACACAACTACCAGCAAAGCAAGTTTGCAAAAAAAGGCAAATATTTGATGGAATAAAGCGTGTATTTGCGCTGTGGACTACTGCTACGGACGGTCGGTTGCACTTGCGCTGTTTACCATGGTTTTTCTGGTTTTCTGTTTTGGTCTGTTCCCATTTTTTTTCTTTCTGCCTTCCAACAACAGGGTAGAACAAAAAGTAGGGGAAGCTTCCCCCGTTTGAAAGTGGGCGTAACTTTTCAACCCAGGTACGTGAATGGCCACATGAATGGATGTGGGTAGGGGTTGACGGATACGGCAAAACGAATACACACGGGCTCAGCTTCCAATTCGTGAATGGTTGCTTTAGTGCTGTTTCGTTTTTTTTTCTTTCTTTCATCCCCATTCATTTACCTTCACACCTTCCAACCACCCCCCGGTGGTTCCTATATATGTTACGTTATGTTTTTATGCTGCACCGAAACAGTCAGTATTGCTCGAGAAACTGAAGTGAACGGATCGTCGAAACGTCGCTGCGCACACGGGCCTCTTTCGGTTGTTTTACACAGTATAGTCATTTTCCACGTGTCGAACATTAACATGCGATGATCGATCGTTGTTAAAAGTTCGCTTACAAACTTCGATCGTGTGCGATTTCTTCAGTGCAAAAAAGTGTACAAACCGCTCTGTGCGTGAATATTTTTTAGTTAACAGTGTGCAATTTATTTGTGTTTTTGTGTGCCAAATACACGATACCACTAGTCTTGTTGTGCGGTGAATATTGTCCATTGTTGTGAGCGAACACAGCAAAATAATGCCACGACCATCGCGTGATTCGTACGGCGATCAGAAGCCACCGTACTCGTACATCTCCCTCACAGCGATGGCTATTTGGTCGTCGCCGGAAAAGATGCTTTCGCTAAATGACATCTACCAGTTCATCACCGATCGGTTCCCGTACTATCGCACCAATACGCAACGGTGGCAGAATTCGCTACGGCACAACCTTAGCTTCAACGATTGCTTCATCAAGGTGCCAAGGCGCCCGGATCGGCCGGGCAAGGGCGCTTACTGGACGCTACACCCGAAAGCGTTCGATATGTTCCAGAACGGCAGTTTGCTCCGTCGGCGAAAGCGCTTCAAGCTGCACCAGACGGACAAGGAATGTTTGAACGAAGAATTCATCGCGCTCGCCAATATGAATCGGTTCTTTATGGCACAGAATGGTGCACCGACGTATCATCACGATTCGGCCGCATACTATCCCCCGCTGGCGGAACCGATCGGGACGAGCCTTTCACCCAGCATGGTGTATGCGCCTATCTCACCACCACTCTCACCACCGGAAGACATTGCCGGCGTTGGTCAATCGGTCGGTAATGGAGAGTCCGGATCCGAATCACCTGCCAGTGTTGTTTCCCTACCGCCAGCAACGACCACGACGACAGTAAGCAGCAACCCAAAACCAAAGCGATCCTTCACGATCGAAAGTCTCATCGAACCGGACAGTTCATCCGACTCCGAGGAAGGTACGGACCGTCCACAACCGTACCAATTCCAGCAGCACCAGCAACAGCAATTGGAACATCTTCGCCATCTAAGTCAGCAGCAGCTGATGAGCAATCTAACCGCGTTCAACGAGTATGCGGCAGCGATGCAACATCACCAGCAGCAGCAGCACCAGCACCAACAGCATCAAGCAGCGGTAGCCGCAGCTGCAGCAGCCGCCGCCCTTGGTAGCTCCTACACGGGAAGTGTCCCACTACATCCGCTACTGTTACCGCTAGGGAAAATGCAATCTCCTGCCACCTACTTCTTGCATGCGGGCGCCTCCTACCATCACCATACGCACCATCTGCATCATCTCTATCCGCCCCATCTGCCGGTATCTGCCGCAGCAGCAGCAGCAGCCAGCGGACCAGCGCATCATCTTCATCCGCATGAGCTAGCACATCAAGGTTTGCGACCGGAACCACCGTCGCTAGCGATCGCTTAAGATTTTGTTCTGTTTTCATACGTTTGGAAGGGGAGCGATCTCGTTACTAGAACCTGGTAGTGACATGAACCGTGAATCAGCTTTAAACCACATCTCCACATCCTCGACATATTGGCAATAGAAGACATGGTGCTTACCCCCCGGGAACGGACTAATCGGGCCGTTGGACTGAATTGTGATGTTTTTTTTTGCGTCCGCGTAATATTATTAGATTTTATTTTGACACTCGATTGTAAGTGCTTTGTATTAAGGAGAAACGGAAATGTTGTATTTGTAGTTTTGCGTTGTAATAGCCTGACCAGAACTGTATACCGTAAATAAAAGATTATTTTATTCCTCGCGATGGAGGTAAGAGACGAACCCCGTCGGTAGTTTAATTTTTTTCGTTTGGTTTTTATTTTTGCTTTCCACTTGGGTTTTTTCGCTTTTCACATGATTGTTTAAAAAAAATTTGAAGTAAATTTATATTTTTATTAAGTTTGGTTTTTTAATTATAAAATTTTTAACCTTAAATTTCAAAATAAAAAAATCGAGAAAAATGTGATTGTGTTACAAAGGTGAAAAATTGATCCCTTTTTAAATATTTTGTATTCGTTTATCTGATTAAAATTTTTATTTTTCTCACAAGAAAATTGACTAAACTTTTCTAATTAAAAAAGCCTAAAATATATGATAAACAAAATTGAAGCTTAAGGTACGCAAATAACAGTCACGATTTATCTTGTGAAATTTCAAAAACTAAATAATAATATTAAAATCATTAAAACTTCTTCATTAAAACAGTTTATCATGTTTGTATTTGTTTTAAATAATTGAAATCCCAAAACAGACACTTTTGTATTACAATCAATGAGTGAGGAATGAGCTCTTATCACTTCAAAAGACTACCATTTGTAAAGCTTTGTGTCGTGCAATTGATCCGCTGTCCGATTATAGTGAATGAAGCCATTGTTCTATAACTCGCCACAGTACAATATGGTTCCTGTCTCATCATTACCTTGTTCCTGTCATATTGTTGTGTACCCATTTAGCCTAATCTTTACCCGGTTATATTATTACACCCCAAAAATGATGTTTTACCCAGGTCAATTGCACCCGGTGTACGATCATCATTCAATTAAACCTTCCTAAAATTGGAACTTCCTCGCTTCTACGACGGAGATGTAATAAACTTCTCTCACAACACAATTGTCACCAACCGCTTGGTGAAGTGGAAATGTTATGAATGGAATGTTTCACCCGATTCATTCAACTTTGCACCCTGCCACGATGGAAAGATAAACAGATACACATAAGACACAGAACATTTACAAAAGATTACCAAAATGGTAACTGTTTGAAGGAAAAGAAAAAAAACAGATAAATCCTTACCCAGCGTTGGAAATGTTTTTAAAATAAACACTAACCTCGTTTGACGCCCTCATCACAACTGACAAACCCTTTTTTTGTGTTGTTATGGCTGTTATTACTAGCAGCTGATCCTTGTCCTTGGTACTCCAAAGCGGGGGTAACGAAATGTTCATTATTTTAGACGTTCTTGAAATGGTTTTACCCGTCCATACTACGCTAGAATGGCAAAGAACGGGTCTAGCAGGACTTACAGTCGTTTAAAAAAAAGTTGTTGCCACGAGTTTTTAAAGGGCGGTAACGCTTTACGTGCGTGAAAAGAGCATAAACGTTTACGAAGGGATCAATCAATGAAGGCACACGTTCCTGACGGATTGTATTTTTTTTTCAATGCTCCATTGAAGAGTAATAGAAGTGAGTGTAGAGAAATGTATGTTGCGACTAAGGAAAAACCAACGATTCTATAAAACAGTATGTAAAACATATTACAAGCGAATTGAATTGTTTGAATTTTCGGTCTATTCCGACAAGTATGATTTGTTCTTCATTATGAACAAAAGATTAGACTAACGGAAAGAAAAACTTAGAAAACCCTTCTTTTAAACTCTTAAACTTGACACCAGCAAAATATAATCGTGCTTTGCCACGTCATTGTGTCCTTTAAGAAGGCACTCATAAAGCGGGGCGACCGAAAAGGGGTGTCTTGTGCTTCGTGCAGAAACTGGAGCACAAGAAAACGGCGCACCGTGGGCAGCACAGTTTTGGCAAAGGGTGTGTGCGTGATTTGCGAATTGATTTTATGCAACTGCCTGCTGCCTGTCTAAAAGGTAAACAATGTTTCGTTAAGGGCAAATGGCAGCCCCAAAAGCATTGGAGTGTGGGAATGGCCAAATGGAAAAGAACGCACGGAGGGGACCCACCGAAAGGCGAGAGTTTAATGTTTGACTAGTGATTTTGTTTATTTTGCAACACTATTCACTTCCGGCAGCGTTGATATTTACTGTTTCCCAACCGCAGCGAAACTTTTATTGGTGAATTGTAATTAAATTGTTGTGTTTTTTTTTCGATTTCCCTATTGAAGGTTGGCATGCATCAGAGAAATGCAAAGACGTGTTTCGGTTGTTCGTATAATTGCAGTTAAATATTATTCAAACATTATTATAGAAGCAATAGACATTTGCAGAAATTTTCGTATAACGAATTATTCTTTTTATTTATTTTAAAGTCATAAAATCTGGTACAAGAATATTTAAAAGGTAATTTGGGGTATAAAAAACAAAAATTTAGCTGAGGACAATCACTGTGTTAAACACTTTTTCAAGGCTTTCTTGGAGGAAAGTCTCAAGATTTGTAAATTGTAAATCGGTACCCAAAATTTGTTGGAGCCTTTGGTCGATGGACTTGAAACTTAGGTCAGGTCTTCGGTACACAATTGAAAAGTATTAGGGAGTACAAAAGATTTTTGTTTTTATTTTATAACTCCCCCTACTATGACCACCGTCATAGGGCAACTATGACCTCGTCCAAAGCTGGGCTAATGAATTCTAATGTGAAGTCTCTCTGAGCTACAACTTCCCTAAGAAGGAAAGTTTCTCTAAGATGAATATTTTTGAAAGTCCCTTCAGTTTCAATGTTTTTCATGCTGCTTTAAGATGAAAAGTCTCGCTAAGCAGACACGACCAAAAACTTTTAAAAATTGGTTAGAAATTTTGAATTAGTTAGAATTGGATTTTTTTTTAGAAAATAGAAGAAGAGTATAATATAATGAAATATTAAATATTTAATAAAAAATGCAGATGACACGCAGACAAATGTTTTTCAGTAGTTATAAGCCTTAGCTCAATATTGCTAATTTTGAAAAAGAAATTATAATCATTTTACCACTCTTATTTGCTTGGCTGAAATTAGAACATATTGTTAATGTTAAATTGTGAAAACATCATTTTTGTATTCCATTTTTCTTAAATAATCTCAAACCACCTCAGCAACAATGGAAAAACAAATCCACAACGCTGCGTAGCATTCGTAGAATCCGATCAAAAACCTGTCACTCGATCGACAATTACAAATAGGTATCGTTAAATTTACCTTCCGATTGGCCCAGCATCAACCACCCCCCTCTCACCCCCCATCATCCCTTCTGAGAAAAAAAGGCTAATCATTAGCTGTGTGGCGCATCGACTTCTAATTGCTGACTCCCCGTTTTGCCGAGCAGTTAGCAAGGTTCAATGTTTACACAGAGCAATTACCTTACACCCAGACCCACACCGGTAACCGGCGGTGTTTGTTTCCATCGCAAAAAAAAAAAATTAACTACCCCAGCGTAAGCTTCGTAAGTCACCAATTTGATCGTACCCACGATTTACTTCCAGCACCGTAATGATATCGATATGCTGTGCTGCTGGTAATTTGCATTCCCGACCGTACAGTTGGCAGTGAAATTGTACGCGAGAGGACGACCATGATGTACATGACAATCTACTTTTACTTCCTACACGCCCAGGCACAAGGATAAGAATGATAACGCGCGCTCGTAATGAGACGGTTTCCATTAATTAACCATACGGCCGTGTGTGTTGGGGGCACAAAAGCTCGCACAAAACATACAGAACTTCGTCGCTTATTATGTAGTGTGCGGCTGGTAAATGAACGATCCATACATTTACCAAACGATACAACTTCACACTTGGTAACGAATTACAAACACAAAAAACTGGATTTTCAACTGGAGCAAAGCAACAATCTTCATCACCTGATGCCGATGCGGGTCGATGTGAAACGTCTTATTATTTTGCTGCATTCTATACGCTTTCCTGCTCGATTTTTATCCATCCTTCATCTCGTGGATCATTTGCACAGTTCTCTACTACTATTTACATTCCACCAGCAGCTGCATCAACATCAGCAACACCCAAGGTGCAACAAACAAATGGTAGTAGCGCTCACACCTCGGCGCTGTGCTTGCGATAATGCAATTGCGAAAACAAATTTAAATGCGATTTATTTAAATAGCGCCCGAACACCGAAAGTGGGTCCTACGGCGGGGAACGGTGTAGAACCACAAAACGGGCCGCGGAGGGGAATTAATTATCCAGATTGAACCCTAGCATTATCGGACATAAATCTTCACCGTGTGCATTGCACTTTTACAACCATGAACGATGGTGGACGACGGGTTTAGCTTTGACTTGATCGTGCGTGATCCGTTGCGATCTGAAACGATCGCACCAAAAACGGATCGAAATGGTTGCTAGAAGTTTGTTTTACAATCGAACCCATTACCGGGGGGGGTACCGATACAAAGTGAGCGACACCGGTAACACCTTGCCGTATCGATGTTTGCAACGGAAGCCTCACCAGATCGCACTCGATCTGACTGACAGGACCGCCCATCGTTTTAAGTGACGCAGTCTCCCGCCGGCCTGACACACTCACTTCAATCGGCCGCTAATACGAGCTTTCAATCATCGTGTGCTCCGGGAATCAAATGATCGTCCGAAACGCAGAAATCAATTAGACGCGGAACCCTGTGTGTATTACCCGTCGAGCACACCATCAAAGCATTCCGCGCTCTCGCGCGCACAGCGGCCGATCGATTTAATTCAACAAATTTATGAAAATTGGTCCCCCCCCCCCCCCCGCTCATCCAGCAGCCCAAGATGATGCGAAGAACCCGAACTGATTGCTTGCCACTTTTTCAAGAACCGATCGATCGACGAAATTCGATCGACTCGCGGACGCCATCGGATACCGGCTTTCGCCATCCGAATGCTGCGGGATTGTGTGTTTATAGATCGAATAGATGAGATTAATAAATATGCAAATAAACAAGTCATTAAATCAAATCGGTCTCTCACTCACAGGTTTGGAAAGGGGGTTCTCGCACCCTCCTGATTCCACCCGCCCCGATCAATCTCTTGCGTTGCATTGCGTCAGACGCAACACGGGCCGCGCACGGGCGCAATAAAATCGTTGAACAAACGCGACCACTCATAAATGAGATTGGAACGGTTCGATAAGTCGCCGGTACACTCTTTATATCGTTCAGCGGCATACCATACGGCGTGGTAGTAATAGTGCCGTGCCCGGGCGAGCGAACGAGAGGGAAAGAATAAATCAAATAAAAAATGTTAATTAATAGCACTTTCGTGTGCGCGTAGCCGCACGAGGGTGGGGATCCATCAATGGCAAAGGGGTTTTGCGAGCAGGACATGGGTTTTGTATGTAAAAATCCTAGGCCTAAAGAGACCGAAACGCACCACATTCTTTTCAACACACAGCGAACCGCGGATTGAGAGTGAAGCTAGTCGGATCGAAAACGGGACAGTGTTCGGCAAGGTGAAATTGTTTACATTTATGATTTTTATGGGAGTTTAATTACAATCTCTAGCATGGTTTCTAACTGCCGTTAGACGGACTGATAAGTGATTTGAAATATTTTTTTTCCTTGGTTGTTTGGTAACCATAATTAAAGATTATTTACTATCAATAATGATTTGCAGCTTAATATATAAATATCCAGGTAGACATATTTTTTTCACAAACGTCACTATTATTTTCAATGTTTTTAATCTAAATTTTATTACAAATTAAAGATTTGTCATCTTCAATCAAGAAGATTGTCATCTTTTTCTAATACAACTATTAAATTCTAACCTTTTTGAAAAAACGATCCGTGTCTTGCCGCGTACTGGTGTCTCTTTTTTTGAATCGGTTGATTTAGTGTGATCCTCAGCTCATAATGAATAATCTCCAATTCTCTTCTTGGCTTAACGACCTGTAAGATCATGACGGCTATTTCTGGCCTATCTCTCTCTTTTCTTCTTTTTCTTTCTTTCGCTCTCTCTTTCTTCTTCTTCTCTCCCTGTCTCTTTCCCTCTCACTCTCTCCCCCCCCCCCCTCTCTCTCTCTCTCTCTCTCTCTTTCTCTCTCTCTCTTGTTGGCTTAACGCCACTTAATCATGCCGGTCATTTCTGGATTATTAGACTTATTTTTAACATTTTGTTGGATAGTTGCTACGGGGGAACGGTCCGGATGGGATTTGATACCACTCCTGTCGTGTGGAATCGGCACCGTTTATCACACACACCACAAGGCCAATATGGTGTATTAATCCCACCACAATCTGTAACATTACTTTGCCGACATTGACATTGGGTTAAATCTCTTTAATGATCATATTAGCTTCAGATTTTTGTCTGTGTTTATCATACTCAACAAATACTTCCATTTCCATTTCGGTTAGTTGAGAACCACTGAACGATAGAGAAGGTCGGTCTACCTGTGCCGAATACGCTGCTCGCAACGGATTGAACGGAAACCTTCATCCCGGCGTTACGCACCCGTAGCGTTATGCAGCGACTAGGTGTCACTTGGCAGGTGATAAATGGTTGTCACTTGATAACGCGCTTAAGCGCGTTTAATTACCCCGCTCAATTGCCCATATGTCAGTGTCACACCTCCCTTCGGCAGGCTGCAAGCGAGCCAAACAGATGATTTATAGAAAGGGCTCCATGGGCATGTACAGTAAACGGACCAAACAAAAAAACGCGGGGGTAACCACGAAGTAACATCTCATGAACGGGTGTCGGGGGGCGGGTTGGTTGGTACGCAACACACCCGTTCACCCAGGTTAAGTGTCGTTCGCTCGCACCTCGAAGGTTAATAAAGCAATCTAATTGGCTAGAGGGCGTCTGGGGGTATTTTGTCCGGCCGTAACTTGAATTTCATGGTTTTATTTTTTTTTTTTTGCAGCAGTAGTAGTGCTGCAGTTCGACCGCATTACCACATTTGCGGTGCGCTTCAAAGTGGTTCTCAATATCCTTAATGTACCGAACCGACCTGGTGGAAATGATCGAACCTAATGTGAAATATAAAAAGAAACCGCTTCACTACGGGGAGAAACAGTTTCCTTTCCTGCCGATTGAATTGTTTAGCAGCTTTTTTTTCGCTCGCTAATCCGAATCCGAATGCTGGAAGATTCCGATTACCATTTCAATCAACTTCTCGGTGCGCGCCACAGCGCAGGAACTCAATTCACCCCGTGCATAATGCATACGGTCAACGAAAGGCCGCAGAACAAATAATTTCAGAAAATGTAGAAATGCAAGGAAATAGAATAAATCTTCCAAAGGGCTTCCAAACGTGTTTTCTTGCAGAACAACCGGGCACTAAAAATTAGACCCGATAAAGTAACTTTCGTTCCGGATAGTTCTGGGCTCACCGGTTCTCGCACGGGGTCTCACAAGAAGAGCAAGAAGGCAACAACAAAAATTACAATTCCGCTCCAAGCGTCCGATTGGAAATGGCTACTTTATGGCACCCGGGTTCGCCAACGGCTGCGGGATCGTAAACTTTTGTCCATTTGTACCGTACACACCACCCAGCTTGAACGAAAGCAAACACTGTGCCTTCAATGCCCCCGCGGGGGGCTGGGTGAAAGGGCTTTTTTCGACTCGAAACTCAAGTGACGAGCGCGATAGATCGCGATAGTTTCGCTCGGCAAAAGAAAGGGGGGGTTAAAAGATTGATGTTTTTGGCGAGGGGGCCGCAGATCAAGCGCACACCCAAGGTCAACAACAGTTCAAACGCTGTCTGAATCTGCATCCGTACGGAACCGTGTTCCATGCGCGAACAGCGCCTGTGACGAATTTAATCCCTTTTTGGTGGAGTTCCCGACTCGCGGGCGGAAAACACGGTTGTGGGTAGCACGAACAAACAGTTTTACATCTTTCATCGCGCTGTTCGGAAAATCATTTTACCAAAGGTTCCCCCCCTCCTCCCCAATCCCACTCAACGGAAGCAACCAAACGGCTGCTGGGGCTGGGGCCGTCTTTTACCGTACCGCGAGATCATAATTTCACTAATTTATTCCTCAATTTGGTGTCAAAATTTTAATTAAATTATCGATATTTACAGCACAATAATGTAGCCAACTTTATCTGCCCAGGTTTGTGGTGCGAAAATTACAACCCAGAAGAAAAAAACAAGCATCAACCGGCTCGCGAAAAGAGCTTTCCAGCTTATGCAGTTTGTGTTTGTAAATGTTTCTTGTGTTTTTTTTTTTTTGAGGCAACAAATCCCCCGTCTCCATCTATCGGGCCGATGTTTATGAAGTGCTGATGACGATGGTTCGGGATTGAAAAAGGAAAAAGCAAAAACTTGCACCCCCAAAAACATGATCCTCGCCGACTCCATCATCTTCGCTCCGGATCGCATTCCGGTTACTACTAAGCGTAGCGTAGGTACAATGTTTGAGTTATATTTCTGCACGGCCAATCCTGTGTCCGTGTGCAATGCTTGTTTTGCTGACAATTTGTTTACTTTAATGGTTAAGCGTTGTTGGGGATTTTTTTATAATTTTTTTTTTTGACCACAAATGTTGCTTCTCCAACCCATCTCCTGCGGTGGGTGGGTGAATGATGGCCATGTTGGCGCACGATAAAAACTGCTGCGGACGTACGTTCGCTGAAAGGTTAATAGAGTTAGTCCGTCAAAAGCCGTCCAATCTTCGGGCGCATCTTTTTCGTAACGGAAAACTTGCGCTGCCAACGCGAACGCGAACTATAATCCTACTGTTTATGGCTCACCCGGGACCGATCGGACTGTAGCGGTGGGATAATCTAAATGTATCCCAAACTACTGTACGACCGTATTGGCAGCCGGTTAAATGAAATAACCGCAAACAGAAAACAACAGGCTTAGGATGGGTTTTACGCGCCATTTTCATTAGCGACGTTCGTTTTCTGCCGCTCGTAACTCGATACAATGAATCGGTTGAAGGAAAATCAATATTGATGTGATTTTGTTTCTTGCTGCATTTTAATGTATTACCGTTTAACTAGTGCAATTAGGTGAGGTGGTAATAGGGGGTAAATATTCATGTATAATTAAAAGTTGTTAATTTATAGCATAAAGCACTTCTTTGCAAAACTACGATATAAGGCCTCATAAACGGACAACACGGAAAATGGTCAAATATGTATTTGTTGAAAAGTAAAGAACTTTTATGTTGAATCGTACAGAAGTTTTTTTTATTTCAGAAACTTTTCTCTTCGGAATATGTAGAACAACCATTTGAGGTGGAAACTCCTTTTTTATAACGATCGATTTCAGTTTTTGCTGTACAGGGAAATGCAATTGATGCGGATGGGGAGAACCCACTTTAGTGAATCACGCAAGTGAATATGAAATACGCGAATAATACGTTATCGAATCGTCCAACATGGAATCGCGCGCCATTGATATGGAATGTCAAATGAGCAATCTGTTTACATATGCGAGGATTAAAGAGTTCAGTTATAAAATAATTTTTTTACCGAAATTTTTAACAAATGGTTTTTTGGAATTTCGGAATTACAAATTATTGTTAACAGTAATAAATCACAAATAGCTTAGTTTTCATCAAATTGGAGCAGAAAATTAAAAAAAAAATCTAACAGTCTAACGAACAAAGTATCACACGAACACAACAACAATCGTATAAAACTGACATTCCATATCAATGACACGCGATTCCGTAACAATTTTTGGATGATTCACTGACGTATTGGGTGTTTCCATATCAACTGTCCCGATTCCCATATTCCCGATCTGCATCCTATCATTTGCAGTTCCATGTAAGATCTTCCAATCTACCATTCTTCAAAATCTTCTCACTGAACAGTTTAATTCCAAAATTCGTATTTCTGTGAATCTGCTACACTAGCCACCGCCTAACTCAGGGATCACATGTATTAATTTCATTTTTTTAAGTTTAGAGAAAACCCAAAGTTAAAGTACTACATCGTTGAATATGTAATGAGTAACACATGGCTACTTTGTAGCGTTCTTTTCCATATAGGTTCCAATTCAATTTCACTACATCGTTTAAACCGACCTGCAGGACGGACTCACACCATTTTCCACCACCGATTCTATTCTATCCCACCCGGGTGTAACCGCAACAGCATAATGTTTTTTAAAAACGTGTTTACAAAATCGTCAAAACGGCACGATGACACGCAACGTTGAACATGAGCGGTCGGGCACGTTGCAGCCACGGAATGAAGTAATAACAATTGACGATGATGATAGTCTATTAAATTGTAATCGATTATAGATATCATCCTCTACCGTCCGCCCTACAGTTGCATCGCATTGCAGGAGGGTGCAAGATGCAGCTCCACTTCTTAAATAGTGGAAGATTAGTAGTTTTGTGCACCCTACTTGAAGCACAAAAAAGCTTCCCGAAACGGAAGGTAATTTCTACACCGCAAGACGTTTACCGTTCCTAAGCAGCGTCCGAAAGGAATGGAAAAATACTTCACCCCACAAAGTACTTCATTTCCTATTTCACCTTCTAGCTTCCTGACTCAAAAACTAACCCATGGTAGCCGTCCCTAAGTATCGATATTTATCCCAAAAATACGCAAGCGAGGGATCCCTTCCAAATGGACAAAGGATGCTCAGTTGACAGTGAGGCGCAAGACCTACCCAAGTAGCCACAAAGTGACGGAAAAATGGAATATAATAGCCAATTAATGTTGCTACATAATTACTAAATTATGTTTCTGACAGGCCGGACATTTCGATTGTTCTCTCATAAGCTGTCAACAATACCCGCATCATTCACTTTTGATCTGCAATTGCTGAAGAACGACACAGTAGAAGACAGTGAAACATATCGGACGTTCTTATTTGAGTTACTCACTAAAGGACACATGTAACGCGAATAATAAACCCTTAACACTTTAGTCAAGAATTTAAACAATTTCCTTTCTTAATTCAGCCTCTGAAAATGCTCCTTTAAAATTGTTTACACATCTTCTAAACGCTTTCCAAACAAAAACACACAAAAACACGTACAACCACACACACAACTATGGCTATAGCACACACGGGACCACGTAAGCCTCTTGTCCCCGGATCGATTGAAGATGACAAGAACAAAAACGCCGAAAATCGCCGTTCAAATCGGAATAAAAATGTAATAAAATTATTAAAATAAATTATAAGATTATAATAATTTGCTGATGCGGCACATCGGCGGCAAAAAGGCGGCACAATCAGCATAACAGGTTTTGTCGCTGTTCTGTGTTCATCCCAAAGAAAGAACCGAAACACCCCGAAAGAAGAACATCAAAACACACACACCGAGCGTCGATGCTCTGGAACCGTTTCTCCACACGCACCGAGAGCCGTTTTTGGCGGATCCGGTTTGATTGGGAATCGCTTACGAATCCATAGCATACTTTTATACTTTTGTTATTATTTATGCTTTGTTTGTTCATGCCGGTTGTCAACTCATCCTTTTTTTGTTGTTGGTCTTCGTATTTCGGCTTTTTATGTTCGCCCGGCGAAGCTTCTCTTCGTTCGATCGTCCATACGATCGGTATGTTTATTTTTATATCCCTTCATCCTTCTGTTTTGTATCGTTTTTTTCTCTTTTCTTCTTCTTTGGTTTGTTGGAATGTTTCCACGGACACCATTCATCGCTCATTCTTTCCTTTCGGATGTCATCGTGTTCGGAAGAATGCATGAAATCAATATTGGTTTTCGCCAATCCCATTGATCCGGCACCGATGTCTTTTGATGTCTAGCGTACGGGGAGATCATTATACAGTGGGAAGGTAAGAGGTGGATATGCTTTATCGAAAATGGCGTCAAGCTTGTTTACGACAAACTAAAAAAAAACAACAAATCCGAGCGCCACCCCATTGCAGACATTTTCGATCTTATCATCAGATCGGAAGTCAAACTAAGGGTTGCAGCAGAAGTTTGTGTGCTCGGTGCACGGTGTGTGTGTGCACACAACAACGTCTCGTACAGAGAGTGTACCTGATGGGATGCAAATTAGATACCTGTCATAGTAGAAGGTGGTTCGTGTAGATTGAAACGTCAACATTTGCGGCGGCCCACAAAGCAAACGCGACTGATGGCGACTCTATTTGGGGCCGGTCCCAATTTATCATGCTTCAAGTTACAAGGTTGGCACACACACACGTTGGGCAAGTAGTAATTTGCTGTGCTTCATTTGCTCGTGCAAGTAGTGTTCATGGTACACGGGCCCAGATGGCGGAACATGGAAGCCGGACCGGATTTGCATGTCGATTAAAGTGTGGCCGGCGGTTTTGGACCACGGAACCACTGCACGGCTAGATACGATCGGGAGCTACTGATTTAACGCACTGTTGCGCGAAAGAATAGCAGAGCTGAAGAAGCTTCGATCGCGACTGAATGTTGGTAGGAGATAGAAGGACTAAACGTACATTAACTCTGTACCACTAGTAAGCGATCGATAGCATGGTAGCATGCACTTTAATTCAATTAAAATACATCAAAATGGTTTGTTAATTTTTCTTCTTATTGCATTAAATTTAAATATTTGGGTATATTAATAATTTTTGCTTAAAGTTCTCCATTTTTGTTGACATTTTAATTAGATCCAGTTAAAAGATTTTGGTGTATAAATTCTTCAAACTTTGACCACAATGACCGCAATGAAAATATCATTTATTAATCCGAAACCTGTAATTCTGTAGCCATGCTGGTGATGCTTGTAATTGCATTTCACTGTTGCTTAAAAAGGTAATGATAAGGTTATAAAGATACTGCAATCATACAAACATTCCTTATTATTAACTGAACGATATATTAAAGCGGACAAGAAAGCTTCCTTTCTTGAGTCTGCAACACTGTATAACAAAATATGTACAATATCTATTTTACTTTATTCAAATTCAATAGGGTAATTAGCAATAAAACTATGGTTTCGAACATATTTGCTTAAGTTGTTTTTGTTCAATATAATAAATTAAACGAAATATTTTTTAAACCATTTTTCCATTTTTCCAAACTTTAATTGGATTTTCTAATGGTTTGAGGAAAAATTAATTGGTATATTCTCGAATAATTTTGCAACATAATAAACTGTCTTTTTGGCTTAACGACCTCTAAACTCATGCCGACCATTTTTGTATCAACATTTTCCTGTATTAAAGAAGATTGTGTCTATATAAACCCTGCAACCTCCTTATGGTGGAAAGCTTCTCTAAGCTGCTTGTTTAGACACTAATCTTCACTAAGTCCGAATTGTTGGTTTTCATTGACAGATAATCCGATTGTCTGCGTTTACAGAGTATGCTTGAAGAGTTGAAGTCAACAAATGTTATTTTGCTACGGAAAAAAATAATAGTAGACACCTTCTCTAAGCAGGAATTTTCTCTAAGATGGCTGAAACTTCATTGTACTTTTGTAAGGCTAAACTAGGATGAAGAATTGCACCATAAACAGCTTTAAGACTAAATAGAGCTTAAAAGTCATTAGCAACACGCAGTACCAAGCCTAGAAGCACTACTTACAGCATTAGTATACAGGCTATACTCTTTAATTTTAAGTCCTTCATATAAAATTTAATCAAATTGTCACAAATTGTATGCAACCAGACATTAAAATAATTCCTTTCCAGCTGTTTGTTGAACTATTTCCAAGCGATACTGTTCGTTCCATCAAATGTTTGCTTAAGCGACTCTATTGCGGTACTGCTGCAGTGCTATGTACACATGTTCCAACCAACAACTAAACCACAACCACTGCAAACCGACGAGTCAAACAGAACGAGTCAACAGCACAATAATACTGCCTTGTGCCAACAGTTTCAAGAAACAAAACATCAATTAAATCAATTATCCACCTTAAACATCCCACCCCCTTCGATGGTTTCGGTCGGTTATCGAACTGCAGAAGAAGAAAAAACAGAAGTCAATTATCTTTTCGTTTTAAATAATTCTGATCATAAATTTATTTACTTCTCTGCTGGATGCCGTACGGCAAAAAAAAGGACACATATACACACGCATGGTAAATATGTATCGAAAGTTGGTTGGGTCGCACGAGGAGCATTCCAACGACATAAACCCTTCTCCCCTGTACGCAATCGTCAACCTCCCACGATAGGGAAAAGGAAGGAAAAAGGATTTCCCTCATTCTAATTTCCCCCCTTGTTGGGTTTGTATTGCCAACCTCACTAACACACCGATACACGATATCTAAACGTCCTTTCTAATACACGATTTCATCAACCCCTCCGTAGGCAGCGTCGCTTAAGCTCCACCTGATTTTACACCCTCACGCAAATGGTAGAAGCCAGTTGGGAAACTCGATTCCTAACCACGAATTGAAGGTGGAGCTTCAGGTGTATTTGCGTTTCGATGTAGCCCCTGGCGGCGTTGGCGTTTTGTTTTATTTATCTTTTTTTTTTTGTATACGCTATTGCCGTTTTCTGTTTGTACGCCCTATACGCCGTTTGCTGTCTTGCGTTGATTCCCACTTCTAAACGGTGGCTATGAAATAAAAATGAATGCTCGGCATTTGTTGATAAGATGCCTAACGAAATGGTACCATTTTTATTGCTTGCGCGTTTTTTCTTTCTTTTGTTTACGATTCAATTACACACCATTAGCGGCACAAATGTGTTTCTCTTTGTTTGTTGATTTGCAGTATTGGAATGGAAAATTATTTGTCCTATACAGAAAAAAAACATTATTAATCGAAAGTTAATTTTGAATGATGATTTATTGATGTTAAAATAGTATTATAAACATATAGTTATAATAGCATTGTTTCAAAAATCATCCTTCAGGATGTGAAGAAATACGGAAAGAAAAATGAAGTAACGTTGACAACATCATTTATTGCCATCAAACAAACAGAACTGACGGCCGGTAAGCCGATTATACCACAAACACACGCCACCCTTCACATTCTACTCACCTCGAAGGGAGAAAATACGATCACTACGTCGCATCTGTTCCTTCACAGCGATCACGTTTCTTTCCGACACCGATCTGCTAACCGAACACGAAGAAACACACAAAATCAACCATAAAACTGCCATCGGCTTGTTGATGATCAGCCGGTCAATGCATTGAACCCATTCGAAATAATGCGTTCCTGGTCGTCGATCTCGATCGATTCGCTCATTTGCGTTATTAATTTGCGGTAGCCTTGCCTCGCCGAACCCTGTCACCCTGTACACTGTCTTCGTAAATCGTAAATTGAGCCTCGAGGTGTCAAAGAGATCGTTAAATTTCAAGCATTTTAAGGTAGGAACAAAAAACTCCAACTGTCAAACAGTCCCACCACAACGGAAGCCATCCGGGCAACCAATATGCCAATTATGTTGACCGAAAGTAATTGCTCTGCTTCGGTGGATCTCCAACCCGAATGCTTCCCCGCACGTTGCGGTTTTTTGGCTGCCAAAGCGATAGCACCATCCGGTCCACGGTTTCTTATTTGTTAGACCTTGCGACGAATCGGACCGATTTGCAACCAAACGTTTCGATCGTTCCAAACTGGCAAGCAATGCACCACAATCAACTACTTAAGCTTGTGTTTGTGCAGCGGGTACATCAGTAGTGACGGTGATTAAAATGTGCCAAGAAAAACCATACGCAAGGGATAGTGGAAACGTGGAAAAGCGAGTTCGAAGTGTGGCCGATAAATATTTATTTCATTTTTTACACATACTTTACCCCGCACAACACCGTACGATGACCGCGTCGAATGACCAGTTGAAGTGTAAAATTTATTTATAAACGCATTTAAATATAATAATTTAATTTGGGCCGACGGCAAAAGAGTGACCCGACGGTGCTGCGGTTTACTCTTGCTTCCATTCTTCCTTGCCGTGCTTTGTGCTGCTTTTATAAAATGGACTGGAAGAAGCAGAAGGTCACACGGTTTTTTTGGGACTAACTGAAGACATGCACACGAGAGTGACCGTGAACCGATGGCATCGCACAACATGTGACAAACGAGAAAATTATGCTCGATTCACCATGCTATCTTGGGCGCTTATCGGCCGTTTACATGAAAGCCGTTTGTGCGGGTAGTACAAATGATTGTATGCTAGGGGTAATTGAATTTTGGTCAAAGTTTTTCAAACTTTTAATAAGTAAAAGGATGTGTATTTTATGATAATTTTCACTATTTTGAGGATTAAAAACGATTTGATATTCGGGCTTGGAAGGTTTTGAAGGTTTCTGGTATATTAATGCACAACTTTGAAAGGGAAAACTTTTTAGTCTAATATTACAGACTCTTTTAATCAGCTCTAAGCTATGTTAGAGAGAACAGGAATTGTTAGAACGAAATTAAGAACTATAAAAGAGAAAAAGCAAATAAACGAAACTGAATCTTCTGAAACTGAACAGCAGTAGATCACTAAAGTAACAAAGAATTACACCTGAAAGATGTCCTCAAAGGGGTAGACATAGTCATCCGAAGACATAAGAAATGTCTTTCGGGGTGTCAGTAGATTTGATTAATAATTCAACTTCCTCAACAAATAAAACATCCTCAAACCTTTTTAGGTTTTTAGGTTAGGTCTAATAAAATATGATGCGTTTCTTGGTAGTTTAACACAGAACATAATTTAAACAATATCAGAAATATTTAAGCTTAATTGTGGAATAGAATTGATAAAACCCATGTGATAGAAATAGAGGGCTCATGGTGTCGTAGACCAGGGGTCTCCAAACTAAGGCCCGCGGGCCGCATGCTGCCCGCTAGGCCCTCTCGGGAGATCCCGGGATTGGCCCTCAGCTGTGTGACTATTCCACTCAAAGCGACCCGCCAGCTAAAAAGTTTGGAGGACCCAGTCGTAGACGATGAAAATTAATCCACTCGTTTTAAGTCATTTTATGGCAGCCATAACGACCTATAAGGTCGTTAAGTTCTGTGGACAGTGATAGAGAAAACTACCTTATTTCTTTATCAGACTTTAAACCCGGTTCGTGGTCTTGCCCTGAAGCAGGGCAAAGTCCTCTGGAGTCCTTGAAAAAGTCCTCTAAACTGCCCATGATCGCCTCTCCCTGACAGTCCGTTATTACCAGCTCCTTGGCAGATTCATCAACATCATCAATCGATCTCAATTTCTTAAACTAATAGATTGTGGATATAGACATAGGATCGACTCGGATTCTAAACTCCAAAGAATTAAATCACGAGCAAATATCTTTCAAACTTCAACAATATTTAAGTATTAATTTTAGTCAGTTACTTGCATACCAAATCCCATAGTTTGAATGACTTGGCAGTTTTAAAAGTGACATGATTGTTCACCATCTTTTCGTCACATTATCGTCAACTAATTTGCTAACCAGTGTTCTAGATTTAAACCGATCACTTTCCAGTTCCATGATATTCCTTCGGTTCAAGCGGATGTGCCATTCCCGTGCAGAAATATTGTGTTGTCCATTACCCGAGCCTCGGGTTTTGCTGAGAAGCAGTTCATGACGACACATTCGGGTCATAAAATCGCGACCTGTCCACCGTACGGTGATGACTGGCTGGCAAACTTTGTGGAGAAAATTTCTTACCGAGCGAAAGCTTCCGGCTCAGCAGCTATAAACTCCGACGGAGTGACGGATTAACAATCCGCATCCAATCCCCCCCCTAAGCTGAAGCACCGTGTGCTCCGTTGGTGGCCTTTGCGATGAGTCAACGAGTAAACAATGGTTCCTCGGTCCGTGCTCAACCATGGTCCATGAAGAAGCGGACGTAATAGAGACTAATTCATTAATCGAAACTAACCATTTCTTGACTTCGTAGCATGGAACCACAGTGAGCGTGGACCCAATCTCGCCCAAGCACAGTTTGTTTTATTAGCTGAGGGATGCCTGTTTGTTATACAACTTGAACCGAACGACGGGCGAATTGCTCGTCCGCAAGAGAAAAGTAAAGCACCTCCGGGGGGGGAACCCTTGGTAGTGCGACCAACGATCGTGATCATCGTACGAAGTGACCGCACAACCAAAAACATTCTCCCCGCGGGCTTCTGGCCAACCTCTTCGCGAACGTCCTATCTTCGTTCGCAATAAGCAATATCGTGTGATTTTATGAGCTTCTGTTAGAGTTGTAGTTTTGTTTTCACACCTCCAACATCACTCGACCTGTGTACACACTCCTTGCGATGCTTTCCATCGTTAAGTACACCACCACCAGCCATCACATTGGGTTTAGAGGGAACACAAAAAAAGCCATACCATAAAACTGAACAACATTCAACCGAATGCAGCAGTGCCGGGAGAGCAGAACCATTACGGCAATGTATGGCAGCACAGCAAAACAAAAGCACATTGCTAGCGTCCGTATCGTAAACACACAGCGAAAAATCAAGGTGTGTGGTTTGCCAATTTATTACCGCTTTACTGTAGATTTTTTTAAAAACACAACCATAATCCAACATTTATTGTTGTTGCTTGTTTCTACCAAAACGCTCACCATTCGCTGGCCAAGATTCGGTCGGCGGGTGTGTAACTGCCAGTGGTGGCTGGTGCAGAAAACTTCACAGTTCGTAGCATTTTTCACTCGTAGGTGGTTTTGTGGAAAAGAAAAAGCTCACCGTAATAATACTGCTAAACAAAGCATACCAATTGTTTTTGCGCGAGTGTATCCTTCCATGGTAGCACAACAATGATAAAGACACGCACTTAACGCTTTACCATTAAATGATATTTAAGCAAATTAAATTGCAACAACACCGCCAAACATATGTGCTGCTAATAGATAAAGGTAATGGTTTTCTATCTTACCGCACGTGAATGTATTAATCAACAGCAGTTTAAGTGTGTCCGAAACAAAACACTAATTTGCTGTTGCAGGTTCGTGTTCTGTTGGTTGTTGAAGTCTTTCTAAAGAACCAAAAAAAATAATTAGCTTTAATGAGGAAATGAATAAAGAGTGTGAAAAAAATCGGAAAATCAAACGAAGGGTGGTACTTATGTAAATAGGAAAATGTTTCCCCATTTAGGGAGTAAAAAAGCAACATGCGTAAACATAAAATTGATAATAATAATGATTGCCATAAACAAGCTGCGCCCCGTTTAGATGATTACCATCCCCCTCACCACCTTTCCACCCTTTTGCTCTTTTTCGTGTTCTTCTCCCAGCGTTTAAAACGCTTGACATGCTTCGGAAAATGTCGGTTTGAAACTCACAATTCAACGTAACATACGATGAAACCCTTTGCACCTATCAGGCTCATCATCAAACACACAGATCATCATCATAGAAATGAACGTTTCTGATTGTTCCATCTGTGATCCACCGGTTCGTTGTGGTTCGCTGGTTTAGATCTTTTCTCTCTTGGTACAATTGAGCGTCCCCGTGGGAGGTCGTCATTGCTTACACATACCTACAACAGCACTAACAAAAAGAAGGAAAATATTTGCATTATTGTGTTTTAATCACTTAATCACAATTTAATGGCGTCTCCCCGTACCTCGGCCTGTGTGTGTGTGAGAAAGTGAAACCGTCCCTTTACAAAATTGGAACCAAATTAAAAAGCAATCTATTTGTCGGACTTTATCCGATGGTGGTTGTGGTTTTGTCTCCTGACATTAGATGCCATAGTTCAAATAAAAATGGTTTTTAGTAAAGTCGTTTTCCTACGCAGCCACACGCACGCACGCACCGGGTGTGTGTGTTGCATTTGACTCAATCGAAGTTTACCCTCCAGCGGGACACTTATCCATAGATCGGTGACAAATTGACGCAATCATCATCGCCCTCAACCCCCATCCTTGACGCAATGCGGTGTTTTATTGGGATGGGAGTGTAATGGTACTTACGTACGTGCTTACCAGTGTTGGATTTTTTTTCCTTTCGACACCCATCAGTATTTATGAGCTTCTAGATGTTCTCTCTTTCTCTCACTATCAATTTCTGAAAGGCAGCACGTGCTCAACGGTGAGGAAATAAATGCTCTACCGGGTGTAGGGTTTTGTAGGTTGACATTATAGCCTAATCATACTTCCCCGTCCCTAATCGGTAACGTCTTACTTCCATTGCGGCAGTTCGGGCAGATGATGGGCTACTGTTACGCTCGCAACCTCTAGGGCCACGTTTCGGAACGGCTTTTTTTTTGGTGATGGCTCATTACATTTCCATTTCGTTTTTGGGTGCTGCGGTATATGGTCCACTTTGCCCAAGCTAATATTTGCCACCTTACACCATCTGCAGCGTGTGGTCGTTTTATTTCACATTCTAAATCATTGCCGCCGTGGATGGAGTGTTCCGTTGTGGAATTGTTTTGAACAAGGCTGGAAATGTTCAGTTTATTAAATATTTATTTCCTGTACAGTTCTTATAATTTTTATTTCACTGCTTTTTAATCTATTTTTCTTTAAATAATTTTTTTATTTAACATCATATTTAAATTTTTTTTTGCAAGAAGATCGAAAATAATGTTGAAAAAATATTTGTATTTGAAATTTTCTTTAGAACATTTAATTAATTGTTATTATTTTTTCTTGTTATATTCTTCCTGTTTGAACTAGTGGATAGAGCATGGAAAACATTGTGAAAAATGAAATTTCTTACGTTTAGTTTATTTTTCATATGGCAATTTATTATATTATTTGATTATAAAACCATGTTACTTTTTCCATTACACAAATATTTCATTTTTCCTGTTTTTTTTTTCAACTTTACCCAACACATCTCGCATTTATTGTTCCATTAAAATTTTTGTAATCAATTTTGACATATATTAATTTTTTACGCAACTGCTTTGAGGACGAAAACTCGGAATTAATTGATTGGAAAAAAAAATCTAAAAATATCGAATTCTTTACCCATTCGGTGAGTTTCCTCTATTTTTGGTTCTTTATTTTATAAGTTTCCTATTTTCATACTCTGCCTCACACACGTGGATAATCCTCGTTAAGATTTCAACAAATATTCTTTATGATAGGAAGAATGTTTACCGTGCCACTACTGTTACATTAATTCTAATATTTTCTTTTAAAAAAAATACAAACCAAAACCTTTGTTTCCATTGCCAAACCGTCCAGCTGCCAGTTACGTTGAGTGCCAGTGCTTTCCGGGTGCGATTTATTGCATTTTGTTTCGGTCAATAAAACTGTGCAATGTGCTGTTTTAAGAGGAAATTTATTTGACTTTCCTCTCCCGCAGCTCACCCCTGTCCATCTACCCCTTCTCCACTCCACCCCATTGCGTGTCCCGTCTATTAATGCGCGATGTAACACCCTCTGTGCGGTCGCCCACATACCGACCTGGCATCGAGATTGATTGAGGCGTTGTGAGGCGTACAGAGTGTGCCAGCAGCAATTGTTATTATTTTTATATTTTCCCAAAAACAACCATTCTGGCAAACCATTTGGTGAGTTTGGTTTCATGCATCCGAAATACATACAATGTGTGCAATTTATTTACCAAAATACATCACAACCTTTTTGGCTCACTTTTCACTGCGGAAAGGGAGTTGATGAAAAATTGCATCGCAACGTGCAAAAGAAAATCGGCCCCAGGTTTCGCTTTGGTTCGTTCGATCTTTGACTAGTTAGCGTGGTAAAATCATTTGGCAATTGGGCGAAAATGTCTGCTCCTTGGAAGTTGTTCCGTTCCCTTAGTCCTTGCTCCATTCTTGGCGCACAGCGTCAGTCAATCCATCTTTTCAGCACTTTTCGCTCAACTCGCTTGATCAGGCAGCAACTTTCCGATGGCCCCGTAGGGCGGTAACAACACCCCTTGATCGTATCACCTCCTTCCTTACATGAAGTGGTGCCCCAGTTTCGGTGCGCTAAACATACACTCTTCACACTTTACAAAAAGGAACCGCGCGGCCGCCGTCATACAAACACACACACACACGCACAAATAGCCACCTCCTTCATCCCCCTAAGGGGGGAAACTGTAAAAGAAATGCCAAAGCGAACGGTGTCGGTCGCCGACACTTCACCGCCCGTTCGAACATCAACAAAAAAAGCCCCGAAAATTAAAGCTTTTAAAAACTCTCGGTCAGTTTGTTTTACGACGTTACCGCCGACTCGCCTGAATACGTTTCGTCCTGAATTGGCTCAAAAACGCGGAGAGCAGAAGCAGAGAATGGACGACATGCACGAAACGCAGCGCACACCTTTAAACACGCAACCGTAATCATCATCCCTTTTCGGAAACCCGAAACACTAACTAAATGGTTCAGCATCTTTGTCACCTCCTTCCTCCTCCTCGTTGATCTCTTCAACCCTTTCCCCATTAACCCACCCCCCCTCACTTCCTCTTAACCGCTCGTTTCTGTTCGTTTGTACATTCTTTGGCGTTCTGCTTTTCCACCAGTTCTACCCTGCGGTGATCATAGGCTTTGGTTCTAATTTAAATTTTCGATTTTCCTCCCATTTTGCGCTTGCTGCGGCAAAGGCACGTGAACACGGTGCGAAAGGACGTACCAAGGACCAAGTCGGTTGTTTAGGAAATCGACGCTCGGTCCGAAATGAATAATTGCCCCGCGGATATGTGCTGGAGCAAACGCTGAAATAGAGCATACCGGCAAACACAAAAGGCTTACGTGTCGACTCCTGTCCTTCCAACACCCGCACTCACGTCCTAGGGTTCCCCTCCAGCTTTAGAGCGGAGTGTGAATGCGCAATCGAGAGTCCGGTGATCGCTCGAAGGCACAGGATGGACATGATGGGCAATCGAATGCCGCACAAGGTCCGATTTCACTATTCAAACAAAATCAAATTATGACCGATATGTGTATCTGTTCGCTTATGTGTGCGTGTGTGTGTGTATGTGCGCTAGCTTCATTTTTTTTCTGTGGCGGGCATCATTTTCGTAACCGCGGCTCAAATCCAATTTATCAAACGAACGAGAAAACGATTCCTAATTAAAGGGTCGGCATGGTATAATTTGGCTTTTTAATATTTTATTTGTTTGTTTCTAGTGTTATAATTTGTTTTCCGACCGGGGTTTTCGGTATAACGCGTCGTCGAAGATCAATCGGGTGAGGGTATTTGGTCCGATTTGTGGTGCAAGCTTAGCATTCGTGCTGGAAATTTACCAATGATGTTTCTCTACACGATGGTATGTGGTGCGAGCGCATACCAAAGAAAGAATGATTGGTCGGGTTGGTTTTTTCGAGAAAAACAAATGTTATGTTTAGTTTTAAGTGCTCTTGGAAGATTAGTCTTTAGTTAGACATATTAGAAAAGGGAGTTGCAACATTAAGAGAGTCTAGAAATGTGTAAGTGTCTTTTCGATTTTGGATTTAGAAACTTCAAAAAGACTGGATAAATTGGATAAAAACAAAAAAAAGGTTAGTTGAATTAAATTCAAACTAAATTCAAAAAATGAAATACCAAGACATAAGTTTGTATTGTATTTTAGAAATCTTGGAACGACGAAAAGTCTTCGTGACGACGAAACGTTTATCTTAAACCAGCTCATTTTGATTGCTATATGACCTTCATGAAGCTTAGCTATATTCTTCATCTTCATCGTGGATCTTCAAGAAGATATTATGAATCAATCTCCACTACCAAGTATTGAATTGAAGAAATGATCTTCAATTTTCGATAGACAATCAGGTCACCACTTCCGAACAGTGCCCGCTTTGAAGTAGAGATGGGAACTCCGGAGTGAATTCATGAATCTACTCCGACTCTGACGCATAAAAACCAGAGTATACTCCGAAGCAATTACTCTGGATTACTCCGGTTTACTCCGGAGTAAATAGTCCGGAGTTGACTCCTAATTCCTCTGCAGTCGGTACCGGAAAACTCGATTTTTACTCCAGATTCAAGTTCGGCTAGTGGCGCAGTTAGTTGAAGGGGTACTAAGACTCTAATACCTGCGGACTAAGAAACCTTCGATGCTTCATCCAGTTCTACAGGATTACCGGAGTAATATTGAATATTGTATGACGTCCGCTAGGGCGACCCGGTGGTGCATGTGATAAACGGCGCCAGTCCACACGGCCGGACCGGGTTCAAATCCCATCCGGACCGTCCCCCGTAGTAAGGACTGACTATCCGGCTACGAGGTAAAATAAGTCTAGTAAGCCAGAAATGGCCGGCTTGACCTGTAAGCTCGTTAAGCCAAGAAGAAGAAGAAGATGACGTCCGCTCCCTCGTAGATCCTCTTGGAGCCACACACTCGAGGTCCTGGTCTAGGTTCTCCAGTATTAGATCTTTTGGTTCCTACCCTCTACGTAACAAAAAGTAACGTTGATAGTAACCTCCTTGCTCTCCCAGCGTTACTCAATATTGGAATAATCTCTTACAGCCTCATCTCAAATGTCTTAAACAGCATACGCATCTCAAACAGGATATCTGCTCAAAGTTAACCCAAGTTTCTAAATCGCGCTCCAGAGGATGATATTTTAATACTTTTTGATACTTTTTATACTTTTCGACAATAAAGTTACTGATTCTTTAACAAGCTCTTTAAACTGTAACTTGTCAGGTCTGGTTGAAATGTCCATGTCCATGTCCATCACATTACAAGGGAAACAGGCAACTACAGTCCAACAAGTTCACTACTAAGTCGTAGTTCCTGATAAGAAAGCCTGACAGACCTTGTCACGAACTCGTTGCATGCATCGGAAAAAATAAATCCCATCACCACACAATCACTAATCATTGTTATCTTCATACTCATCACAGTCCACTTGAAACGCGGATCACGCATGTTTGTGTCAGCACTCAACCCCCCAACACAAGCTTATTTACATACGCAACGGCAAAAATCAGTGAACGTCGCGTTCGGGCACATATCAATTAGCTAATCGACAGACATTACCGGGCAGACGCGTACTGCACTAAACATTGTACTTGATCGTATATTGATCACACACTGCTACCGTACGTAATCTCGTTCCGAATCCGGTTTTATGTCACTTCCCTCAGTTTGTCTTAATCCGTCCCATGCAACATATTGTTGTTTGCCATGGGAGTAACTTTAAGCCGGGTTTTGTGTTCTGCGGCCTCGTTCAAGATGGCGATCGTACGTGGTACATCTTTCACCCTTTGCCTGGGTAATAGCGAGTAATGATTGGGTGTTGAGACACCGATGGGAAAATAAACCGTCTCATTAAGCACGGTGCACCACCGGTGGGGAGACCGATCCACCCTTTACGAAGGCGACTAATATTGATGAGAGAATAAAAGGGACCATTTATGCTTACAGCCGATGTACGATCCACAGCACCATTCCACTTCCGGCAAGGGAAAGGTAAGTGAATGTGTGTCTGCACATATTTTTTTTTTGGGTAAGTGTTTAATGATAACACTACTAATGCGACGTAATGAATGATCATGAGGTGTAGCGTTGTACATAATGCATATTTTTTTCGCATCATCTTCAATGGCGCTTAATTGGTGTCGTTTTCAGGGATATATTTAAAAAGGTATAATTATCGTAAAACTTCCAAAGCCGTGGCACAGTGTAATCATGAGAAATTAATTAAATATTCTGCTACACCATGTACATGTTTTAAATTATTTTCTCTTCTAAAATGTCTAAAACTGACTTTGAAGAAACCAAAAAAAGAACCCTAGAACGCCTTCAGTAAAAACAGATTACAGATCGCAAATCATAAATTTTTCATTTTGTCAATCAGGTGAAGGTTTGCTCAAACCACGTACATCGCTTACACGCTCATGCACGGTGTTGGCAAACAGCAGATCAACAGCAGCACAACATTCCTTGTGAGCGTCCACATTCACACCAGGTCGGGCGAGAGAAAGGAATATTCTTTCCTGCATTTTTTTTTGTTTTTACTATCGCCTCGGGTGTAGTGTGGACTTGCCAACGTGAAAAGCAAAGGAAGCCGCATACACTGCACAAGAAATCGATTCTCGATCGCTGATACCAAAAACCCTTCGTACGGATCGTCCCTGACCGGGTCCGCAGAACCGCTCAAAGAAATGGCAAATGCAAAACAACCACTAACCACCACTCCCTTCCGTATGGGAGGGCAGCAAAAAGGGGCACAGAACCGAAACCATGGACCGAAGAAGACACCGAAATACCGCGTGGCGATGGTGAGTCTTGTTATTAGCCGCGGCAAATTGCCAATCGGCAACTTTACAAACCGTCGGTCTAGCATCAGAAGTGTTTCGGCCTCCAGGTTCCGTTCGGTTGCTCTTGGAGAAGGGCGAGAGGGAGGAAAGTGGGGGGTTTTTCTCGCCCCTTTTTCCGTTTTGGCCGCTTTTTACCGTGGGTGAAACCATGGTGAACCGGGTGGTGATTACGTCAAATAAAATTCGCCTCAAAACCAAGCGAACAAACCGCGCGGGGAAGCGAACGCACAAACATAACAACGTGTCATAAAGCGGCTGAACTTCGCAGCGAGCAAAATCTCTCGCAGTCGTACTGTCTACCCATGCCACGTTTTGTGGCCTTGTGAACCGTATGCAGGAGGCCGGGCAATTCACAGCGATGATGCTGCTGGTAATAAGGGAAGGTAGCGATTGATCCTGAATCCTGTGTTGATATCGATCGCATTCTTTGTGTCGTGTTATTTTCTTCCTTTTGGTTCTTCGCTCTGTTTTCGGGGCACATCCAATCGCCACAAATCGAACCAACCACCCTATCGGGGGTGTACGATCTGTCAAAAAGAGAGAGAAAAAAGAAACGGAGGCGCATCGATCGTGAAGCCAAATAAAAGCTCAACGCACCACGATCAAACGGCTTTCAACGGTGCGAATGTGTTGGAAACTTGGGCGGCAGTACAAGCGACGAACCATTGGCCGGGATGCTGGTTCCCGTGCGATAAAGGGAGAGCCCAGAATTAATTTGATTTTCACCTCTTTTTCTTGTTTGCACATTGCACACACCATTCCGTTGGAGCCGTTGTTTTCGCCGTTAAGCAGCAGCAACGCTCCGGGATGTAACGTGTACATGAAAAGCCAGGGAAACGATGCTGTATCCATTTCTTTGCTGATGGGCCGATGATGGGAAACGAAATAAGGGGGCTACTCCTTCTTGTCCTTGTGCTTGGGCGTTTTTTTTGTGTTGCATGTCCTCTTACTGTTGTAAAGACAAACTCAGGGAAAAAAACGCCGTAAGGCATAGAGCAGCTTCCATGTGCTTATTACAGTACCATGCCGATGATGTGGATTTACAAATCCTCACTGGATCCTCTCGGTCTGGTGCGCTTGTTGGATGTTGTGTTATGTCTGATCGAGTCACTGTGTGCAATATTCAATTAGCTACAACACATGAAGCAATTAAACTTTACGTAGATAATGTCATAGTGAAGTGTTTATTTAAAATATATTTTTTTCTTTATAATATATTTTCCTCAAAAGAGATAAATGTCTTTCATGTAACAAAAATGACTTTAATATCTTTCAAATTAATGTGTTGAAAAGTTAATATTTTTAAATTTTTATTTAACACTTCTGAAAGTATTTTTATTTATTTTTTTTAATGATAATACCCGATGCATTTGCGTCGCGCACACATTTACTAATTAATTTGCGGCCTGTTTGTAATCCCTTTCAACCGTTTAACTTTTTCTTTCCAGGACAAAGCAGCACCAGTCCGCTGACACATTCGCTGTATCATGTCCAGTTAATGTAAACACCGCACCACCACGATAAACGGTGTACGAAAATGCGTTGAAAATGCTCCGATGGTGAAGAAGAAAAAAAGAAAACCTTCTGCAAGGATCCAAAATAAGAAAAAAGGGCCCAACATTGCACATTGGCCCAGTGCATGGTTCGTCCTACCATCGTACCGAAACGTGCTCGCTGCAGGAAAAGCGAAAAACTCCGCACCAAAGCAAACGACAGAAACCTGCTCGGTTTCATCAAAATCCACGATCCACCCGACCCAACCCACCGCAACAATCCACCGGCCCACCGATGGTCACAAAGGTATGGTCATTTTTCAACGATTGTTTTAACATTTTAACAACGTGTCGGTTGATTTTCTTTGAACAAGAAGTAATTTAGCTGATCAAACTGTTATTATTTCACACCATTCGAATCACGGATGCTGAATTTTAAATGAGTTGTATGATTATATGGTTGCCGCACTGTGGTTTGTGCGTTGCCTGTGTCTGTGTGCACGCTGGACCCCGCTCGGGACCCGAACCCATTCCGGTGCACATCTTTTCGTCGAAAAACCGCGAGCAAACTTCCCCTTCGGCATGATCTCCACCCTCTTTTTCTCCCTCCCCAAAGATCGCTGATGATCTTCGTATGCTGGAAAGATTTTTCGCTTTTCCATTCTACGGTTTCATCTTCCCGGTCTTCCCTCCTGTGTGTGTGTGTGTACACGTCTGAATGGTTTTCGGAGTGTTCATATTATTTATATTTATTATTTATGTTGTCAGTTCTGATTTTCCTGCGCGCGGTCAGTTCGTGTTGGATGTGCTCCGTTTGGAGTACCTTTTTTTCTTGAAGAAGCCCGTTCCTCGACACGGAGAGAGAGAGAGAAAACGGTCGGTACGGTCTGTCATGTCATAAAGCATAATCTTCCCGCGTCGGGTCGAGTTACTGGACCTCGGTTGGTCTTCTTTTGGCGCGGTACTAACGCTTTTCTTTTACTTTCATCCCATGTTGCATCCGTTTGACGACTGCAAATGACGCAAAAACGATCGCCATGGTTCGGTGTATTTGCGTAATTAAAACACTTCAGCCACCGTACTTCGGCAGTGTTGTGACGCATAAAAAAGAAGAAGAAAAAGAAGAAGAAGAAGTGCAAATTAGACCGGACCCATTCACACCGTCACCTAAAAAAAAAAAGAATCTTCGCGCACGGTTCCTCGCTTCTGTCATCGTTGAAGTCTTTTGTACGTTGTTGTGTTTTTGCTGCGATCCGAAGCCGTTGTTTTCAACAGGCGCGTAGCAAAATGGTGCAGCATGTATGAAATTAATATTCATTAAATCTGAATTCCGCACCAGATCCGCGGCTCCGAAAACTACAAACCCAGCAGTCACGAACCACGGCCAGTCAGGACAGTCAGGTCGTGCAAGTGCAACCATTGCACTTCCTTCCCTCCGGGGTGGGTTCCCTCCGCAGCCGGGAACAGTTTAACAAAACACACGCACACACGGCATTGGCGGCAGCAGCATGCAGCGAACATGAGCGAGGCGTTTGCACTGCAATTAGAAAATTATCCACAGCAAATGAGTTGAGGTAAATATTTGTGTCGGTCTGTCTGGTAGTACAAAACGGGCCCGAACCCCCACACGTGTGTATCTGCGTTTGTGTTTGTGTGTGTACACGGCAGCTGAACCACAACGGTGACGTGTGCACTCGATCCGAACGATACGGCGTGAGGTTGACTCCATCTTGGAAAACAAACAGCACTAAGTGCACCCGTTTTTTTCTGTGCCCCAGCATGGAGCAGCAGCAGCCAACCCCCCTGAAGCACCGCTTAGAGGTAGAACAGGTGGTGGGAAAGGTGGAAGAGAAATTGTAATGCTTAATACAATGTGGTGCAATTTCGTTGCAATTGCAAGCTGTTGTTGCGGTCCGATATCGGATGCGTGTATCGTATTCGTCCGCAATTTGTGTTGCCCGTTCTTTAGATAGCCTGGTTGCTGTTGTTGATTTTTTTCCCTTTCCCATTGCACTGCTAAAGGTGGCGGCCCGATTCTCCGATTCCGCTCATCAATCCGTCCACCATCAACTCATAAACACGCATTGTGGCGGCAGCATTAGCACCGGGTAATCATCGGATTCGATACGGTATTGCGATGTAACGTGATCACCAGCAAGCAACCGTGATCGTAACCCGTAGGCAAATGCATCAAGTGGTGCACCCGTAAATGTAATTTAATGTTTGCTTGGGTGGAAGACAAGCGAACTGCAGAAGGAAAAAAAAAATGGTAGCAAACAACTTGATCAACTGGACTGTCAAAAAAAAATTGAAGAATCCACGGAAGCACGGTACCACGGTTGGTGTGATCGTTTTCTTTTTTGGTTTTCTTTTGTGTCATATAAGCACTTTTTCCGCCTTTTATTTACTCTCTATACAAATAGAAAAGTAATCATAAATATGCAAGATAGACCCAGATTTCCAAACAATTTTAAAAGACAAAACTTCAACCAAACACTTAAACTTCGCTACCGCACCGGTTATCTGGAAGCCGTTGGCAATGGTTTTCCAAAAAAAAAGGCGTAAGATTAAGTTTCGCCGCAACTATCAGAGGCATTCCTTCACGCTCGTTTGTCTGTCAGATTTTTAGTTTCAGTTTCGTGCTGCTGTTATTTATCCTTCCCCAAAAGCTCTTCCTGTCAAATTGTTTTATCCCTTCTTCTTCTTCTTCTTTGGTCCGAAACCACCGAGGAAAACAAACAATAACGATTATCCGTAATTACAGGCTTTCACAACGCACAAGCCGCCCGAAGTAGTGCCTTCACGCGCAGCATCCAAACACGGACTTAGCGCTTCCTGCCACAACGGTTCCGGTGTGGTTTGTGTGTGTCTGTTTGCTTGTTTCTTCATCATCTGCTTTTTTTTGCGAAGAAGGTCTCCAAAAACCCGACTGACACCTAGTTGACTGAGGTTGGGGATCATCTCAGTCTTCAAAGCATCACCCTTGTTCATGGGGTACCATATTATGCAAAATTACAGCTAGTTAACCACCCCTAACGAACACGAAACCGAGCACTGTGGCAGATAAAGAGGCCGATGCACTGAACACTCATCAAACGTGTGAAGATACCATATGGTTGATGATGTCAAATGGATCAGTCGTGTATTAGTGCCTTTTTGGGAAGCTAAGGCTTTGTGTCCTTGCGACGTAATTAGTTTCGTTATTTCTCTCTCTCTCTCTCTCTCTCTCTCTCTCTCTCTCTCTCTCTCTCTCTTCATGGCTTAACGATGGCCGGTCATTTCTGGCTTGTTAGACTTATTTTAACCACGAAGTCAGGTAGTCAGGCCTTGCTACGAGGAGTCGCTCCGGATGGGATTCGATACCTCTGATGTCGTGTTGTCCAAAACTTCATATATTTTTTGGGTAAAGGTCAGCACTGGCAACATTATTGCTCTTAAGAGCAAAGCCAATAGTCTATAGTCTGAGAAGTCTCCACGGTCTCTACACAAAACGCATGTCACGACGATCGAAGCTGGGACTATATAGAATCTAAATAGTTCCAGTACTCAGATACGCCTGGGAGATATAGACTATGTCCAAAACGTACGAAGCCTGGTTCCAAAAGAAGATACTCAGAATGCTTTTTCCCCGTATATGTGAAAGGACAATGGATTAGCCGTTATAAGTTGTGTGAAGAAGTCACTATCGTACAGCGAATTTGACTCGTCAGACTCCTTCATGTCATTCGGATGACAGTGGACTTCCAAGCTCGCAAAGTCCTTCTAGGTGGATGGACAAAGGAGATGTGGCAGAGCTAAACCGAGATGGAGCGATGGCGTTGATGCGTCCTCCATTTTCAGCAAAAAAAATTAAAAATAGAACGAAATTTGTTTTGGAAAAAAACTTCTTACAATGAAGGAATATGGTTGTAAGCGAATTTATTGCATTTTTTCTTTATTTTTTTTTTACAATCTCCAACATGTGTTGTGGTTAGTTTTTTCTCATACAACAACAGTCACATTGGCACATGGGGTGTTGCAAAAGACAAGATTCCCAGTTCCTTTTTTTGGCTTCCGTAATTAACCATAGAAAACAAATAATAGCCACAACACAAAAAGCCTTTACAAACAAATGTACAAATAAGCGGGATTCACTTTCAACATTCCATAAAGCAGCTAAAAATTTTATTACCCCTTATGGACAAATGAAAAAAAAACACCAGATTTTCGTCCTTTGAATGTATTGTTACATTTGCCGCTTTTCAAAAGCGACATAAAACACAAATTCAACATTCAAAAAGCCGAGAGTCGTACGACAGAGGGTAGAACTGGCTGTCATCCGTAGTTAAACGTTCACAGCATGACCAATCGGAAGGTACACGTAGGTGTTGGCCGTGACATCAGTAGCATCCCATTGACCGCTTCCCGGTGGAATGCAGCCCGATCGAACCCCCGGGCAGAGTGAAATGGAATCGGGCTGCTTATCTCGAACCAAAAACAAATATTTATCCCACAACAGGGCAGTGAAGCGTTGATCACGACAGTCGGTACATCTGACAATCCCGTTTCCTTTTCACACGTATATGCGGGTCGATGCTGCTTATACCCGGGTGGACAATTATGATCACACATAATTAGATGGTACACTCGCAACGACACACCGTGCACCAGATGCTTACAGGAAAAACTGACACAACCGCCAGCTATCGAGCGTCATCAATCATCGAACCTCTGGCGCGGCATCCGGGATTGGTGCAAACGAAGTAATGACTGATAATGATTTGCATCGCATATCGAAAAAAAAACCTCTTCGCGAAACGGGTTCCATTTTCCCATTTGCCTTGAAAAATTCGGACGCAAACCCTTGGCAAGTTACGCACTTCGGGATGTCGTCCTTGGGGAAAAAAGCGTGATATGCAACTTTTTGTTTGTTAGCACTACTGTTATTGCTTTCCGATTGACATTGAACGCCACTTAAAATCTGGATTGGGTGCGAGAAGCAAACAAAAAAACAACAACGGATCGGTTCGGATCGTGTGGCAAAGAGGAAAAAAACTAGCCAACTCATCATCATCACTTGACGCTGTTACGCGCATTTGCTTTGAAGTGATTCTTGGGGTTTTTTTATTAGCTTCACAAAGGATTATTTTTTAAATTGATTAATCTTTGATGACATTTTTTGCAATTCTTTCCTTCCTTGAATGATTACTTCAAAGTAATCCTTTTTTTGTGGGGTCTATTTTTTCCTTTTTTCTGAAGTACATTTTGACCAAATTCCCAGGATTAAGTCGGTTGTGTGCAATACAGTTACTGTTTCGGTAGCAAAGATTTATGGCAATTTGATGTATTCAAAGTTGTTATTTAAATCCCTTTCACGGTTCGGAGAAGGCCAACCAAAATAAATTGCATGTTAGTTTAAATATCCAATTTTCAAAACGTAGTTTTGAGAAAAATGCTTTTGAAAATTGAAAATTTAAATTTGCATTGTGGTGCGTTTAGATTACAATTTCGTTATTTGTTATTGATCTGAAACATTCACCAGATGTCCTAGAATCCTAGAAACCTTAAGAAAATGATAAAATATAAAAATCGATTTTAAATTCTGTAACTTTACAAAGCATTATCCCATTGTTCTGCATTTTTTGCATGTGTTGGAAGATTGGTAATATAAAAAAATGGTTTTTCTTATATCTTTGTGCCAGTCATGAGTACTGATACGTAATTTATCAATCACCTGGTTGACTTGTTAGCCAAATTTTGTGCTTTGTGTTATGCACAACATTACAGGGTTTTACAGCTCATTTTTAACTCACCTTACCTTCGATGCATCTAACATCAAATGTGCCCCTATTATTGATTCTAAAGTTCATGATTTTCTGACACTTTTCCACGCTTTTCCATTTAAAAGAAATCCATCTTCATTCATCATGCATCCGGTGCGTGACGGTCGAAAGGTCAAAGCGAGAGAAAAGCTAAAATAGCCCTCGATAAAGCAAATATTACCAAGTGTAGAGAGAGAGAGAGAGCGCCCCGATATAAGGCGGCTCTACTGTTCGCACTTCAAACGCATCTTCGGCAAACATGTCGCTTTCTAATTAAAGCTAACAGCATCCACCCCCCAAAATGCCGTACCATTCTTTTAACCATCGGCACCGGCCCTAGAACAAATGGTCGTTCTGGCTTTTTTTTGTTGCTGTTGTAAAGGGATCGGACAACAAATTACCTTCCACTCTGGCTACATAGCCACGACCCAAAGGTCAGAACATAGGGCAGCGCTTCCAGTGCAACGCGCGAACAGAACAAAGTGCCCCGGACAGGATACTAAAACCTACAATCATTTATTTTGTGCCTTTTTTCCTGTTGTTTTCATCTATTCTAACACCCTCACCGGACAAAGAGAAAAATCGATCGATTCGCAATCAGCAGCAGCAGCAGCAACTGTAAAAGATCATTAAGATCAAACCAGGTAGAGCCGCGTTCGTCTGAAGGGTGCAACTGTTTTGTCCCAAAGTCACAAGAAGCGCAAAATAAGATAAATGAAAAAAAGGCCCAAACTGTTCACCGAAGCCCCAGGAAGTCTACACTCCCTGTGCGATTCGTGAACAGGTTCGTTCCCGGATCCCGGCCCGAACCGAAGGATGAAAGCTTGCCGGTGCGCCGCCGACCCGCACCGTGTGAAGACCGTCGGATCCGATCCTCGACCCTCGGAGCGCCTTTTGATCTAGGCGCGGAAAGCGGCCTCGGGAAATTCAATCCCCTATCATTAGGAGCTGGAAGTTGTGTTGCATTGTGTGAATACTGACACATTTGAGTGGCTGCGGTCAGGGACCTTCCTGCTGCCAACGTGCGGAGATTAATCTCCGAAACTTCGGTTGCACCACCAAAGGTTTTTTGGGACGATCAGTCGGTGTTCCTGATTCGGGCTAGGCGCTCAAGTAAAGGGCCTGGAGCTGAACCGGCATCCTTAGCGTGGTCATCGATCATCGAACGAGGCGTGAAACCTCGCACGATGTCCTGCATCAAACACCGGTATCTGGCACAGCACCATTAATGCGCACTATCAGTGTCCACTCGTACTTGTCCGCCACAGACAGAAGACGCCAACGCAAAACCTGACGTTTACGTGGGAGGAGTGTCGGTGTGTCACAAACGCGCGCTTAATTCCATTAGTTGTCCACCCTTTGAGTGACAAATAATTGTCCCCTGGGCGGTGTCGTATGTCCCATTCTAGTGACCCATTAGTATAGCACTACCACCATCACCATCACCTCCACCATGGCCATGGATAATTGCGCCGGTAATTAAACTTCCAACGAAATGGAGTTCACTCACTGCAGTGTACTGAGTGTCGTACGTGTGGTTGCGGTCAGTTTTTCCAATATTGTGACGGATGTGTGATAGCTTGTGTAACTGAAACCCTTTAACGCCGGTACGCCATCATAACGGCCCAGGTTAGGCAAACTGTCATGGCGGTAAAAAAAACGTTGGACGTGCACCTGAAAGTGAGAAGCAAGCAAATAAAAATGCAATGGCGTGTGGGCGAAAATTGAATTGTGTCCGTGTGCCGTGATTAGCCGTTGTACAAATGAACGTTAATTATTTCGTGCCTCTTCGAATGGAAATGTTTTGTTAGGCGTATGTTTTTTTTCTCTCTTTCTTGGAAATCGCGGCTTTTAATCTAATGTCCATCGGATGATTTGGAAAAATTAAAAATGGCTTCTAAATTAAAACTTAACTTTGTAGGGATTTTTTTATCAACACATGAAACCTGTTTTAATGGTTCTGTTTTGAAACTATAAGAACTATTTTAAGCGCTAACTAAATTATATTTAACCTCTTAAAGGCTTTAAAGTTATTTTAGTAGACGTTGAAATCGCTAATTTTAAAAAGGAGATCCTTCTTATGTATATTAAAAATAGCTTATATTCAAAATAACAACTACTTCCGAGCATCGGCAAAGTTAACCATGTAATTTCTGCCGATACAGCTCATAGTATATGATTTCTGCTTGGTCCCACCAAATACATAACTCTCTGGATTCTTAAAGTTTTCAATATCAAAGATTCCAGCTAGAAACCTTGTATGACATGACGTGACAATATTTCAGAAGTTCGCCGACGAGATAAGGCTGCTCATTTTTATATATTATAACACTTAAGTTTGAATCCATATAAATACTAATAATTATCCATACATGAATCAAAACACAATAAATCAAGATCAATATTTTGCTTAATAATTTCATATCCTGTTTGACTTTTGAACCACGTGAGAATGGCCCACCGTTGAACTGAAGCTTGGTGAAAGTTGTCGTCATGCAGTCTACGGTCTTGTGTTGCAGCCTCCTCTTGGCATCCATTCACAGTCGGTGCACGGTGCATTTGAATTCACTTTACAACAAACTTAAATCTGCTCTCCCCTTCAGTGGAGCACACTGCTTACACCCGTTGCCACCGTACCGCCACCACGTGGAAGGTGAGCTTGCGGAAAAGAACAGCAAAACAGCCCCAAACCAACTCGGTCGACAGAACTAACAACGAGTCCGCCCATTCCGCCAAATGTCCGCGGATGAAAGCAGAGCGTGACGATGCGTTTCCACTGCGGCTTGCGATGATGGTGGCAATGCTAACGATTATTTTTTCTTCATTTCTCATTCTCTCTCTTTCTCTGTCTCGTATTGAGGCCGAAAGTCAAAATCGGAATAAACCAAAATAAAAAAAAGCACAACACTCACCCTCAAAATGCAAACGCTTCCCGCCGAACGATCACTAATCGTCGCGCAAACGGATCGTCGTCGTGCTCTGAGATCGAGTCCACAAGTGCTCGAGTCCACTGGAACAGATCCGCCCATCGAGCAACTAAAACAACTGCCAGCTTGTGAGAGCGCGCGATCGGGTTTGGCAAGATAAATGAAGCCCCAAAAGAACACGCGCGCCTGCTGCCACCCAAACCAACCTGCCCCGTGGAGATTCGGCGACCTAAATGATCTTTCGGCACTTCCTTTGAATGCGCGGTCGCCACGTTTTTGTTTTATTTCGCATCAAAGCGCAAAATGCTAAATTAATTGTCCAACGTTTGTGTGTCCACGCTACCGCTGGTGGTTGGTGGAAAGTTAGTACGATTGTGGATAAGTGTGAAGAAATGGGAAAGTATTTTTTAGTTGTGCAAAATTGTGTCAAAAATCTATTTGCCAGGTGTTTGGTTTCGTATCGTGAAGTTTACTTTAATTGTAGCATAACTGTTTGCAAATCTCTTCTTTTAAATTCTTATGAAAATTTATAAACTTTTGAGATTGTGCACGTAACAAGACATTTTCAAGAAGGTCCTGCTTCGTCTTCTTTTCTGGCATTACAACCTCGAATGGTCGTGGTTTGTCATTTCTGGCTTTTCTTGACTTTATTTATCCGTAGCAGGATAGGCAGTCCTTCGTCTTTCGCTCCAGATGGGATTTGATATTCATACCTCTCGTGTATAATATTTTATTTATTTTTACTGTTCTTAATTTCTACTCTCTAACTTTCGGCAAAAAGGAATTGCAAAAGCAAACTTTTCTGACTTTTGTTTGTTGTACGTTTTAAAACATATTTGTCAAGTATTTATTTATTTTTGTCGTTTTTAATAAATTAATTATTCAAGCCAATTGATCAAATCTCAAATGTCAAAGAAATCAATGTATAAATTGTCAACATTAACATTAACATTTAACATTAGTATTAGTAGTGCTTTACCACTACGTACGCCATGTTCGTCATCGGCTGTCATTTAAAATCCACCATGTCGATCATTCGTATAACAACAAACAAATGTGCAATAGATCTACAATTGCGCTTGCCCTTAATCGCGTCAACATCCGGACCAGCGACGGGTCACCAGCTAAGCAAGGCTAGCGAAACCGATCCAAGCTACGGATCCAGTAAGTAGGATCTACTTGACATGATTACCATCGGGCCAGCGGCAGCAAACGCCCCGAAGGAAACGATCCGTCACTAGCTTGCAACTAACTGCAAGATGGCCGCCGATATCTTACCATGCCCGACCCACTCCGCAAGGAGCTAATGAGTTGGTAAGCCGTGCACAAACTGATAATACCCATTAGCATAACGAACCGTCGCCACGAGATGCTAACCATGGCAGTGGGTTTCCTACTTCCCAGCCAATTCACAGATCGGCCGATAGGAACTGCTGTCCTCTGTCCATTTTCGCGCTTTCCCTCATGCTGTTAACCAGTGTTTCTATCCCACTCGCCGACGCTCGTTCCTGCTTTGGTCGATTTTCTTGGTGAAAATTGTACCACAGTGAGAAAAGCTATCGGTCCATCGGATCGGCCCAATGTTCGACACGCCGTAGCTTCTGCACGTTCTGCGTCTTTAACTATGCGATCGAAGCAACGGGCGGGTATGCCGAGAGCGACTTAAAACAGCCAAGTCTACTGCTGCTACTAAAGACATGATCAGCAAGAAAGAGGGAAAGAGAGAAAAAGAGAGAGCGAGTCAGCTCATTATCGGTAATTTAGATCTTCCTGCACGTCCAGGGTTTGATCGTGTTAGGTTACGGTACGAACGGTTCACCTTTCACAGGCAGTTCCCGGGCATATGTAGTTGACTTCTAACTTAATAAACCCTAAACACATATAATTTTCTTTCCCGCGCGTTGTCGCATTTAAAGGATCGATCCCTATCCGGGTCGTTGAGCGTCCATAGAAGTGGAACGAGCGTTGAGGAGACACCGCTTTAATGGGAAGATTGTTTTGGATGTTTCAAAGGATATTCTAGTTAAGTTTACTATGTTTTCTTTCGACTAGCTTAGTATAACAGTGTTATATAATATTTTTTAATAATTATTTTAAAACAACAGTCAAAGAAAATAGTAATCTTATAAACGTAAATCTTTGATTACTGTTCTATAAATTTAAATACAATATTA
Source organism: Anopheles funestus (assembly GCF_943734845.2). Taxonomy (NCBI): domain Eukaryota; kingdom Metazoa; phylum Arthropoda; class Insecta; order Diptera; family Culicidae; genus Anopheles; species Anopheles funestus. The sequence goes on from NC_064598.1 coordinate 17,197,717, forward strand.
ATAATAGTTAGCAATACGGCCAGGCCGTTCTTTATGAATAAAAAAAAATAATAGTTATTATATTATAAGAATTAATTATTATTTGAAGTACAAGTAAACCTGTTAAACCGTAATTGTATTTTATTGAACGAGAGAAATCATTTAAACGATCATTTTGAACAATATAATCATTCAACCGATTAGCGCGCCACGTAGTGGAAAAAAATGAAACTCTGTGACCAGTGACACCTATTGTAACCCCATTCATCGGTTGATCACTCAGCTAATAAACGGGTTTGTGTCTAAGCTAATAAAGCGACATCTACCAGTATGAACAGCACCCCTTTTTTGTTATACGGTTTAAACGAACAAAATTTGAATTCGTTTCATGAAACATTTCATACTGAATCTTTTCTCAAGATAGTGAAACGATGTGAAAAATTCAATTAAAAAATTCAAATTAATTGTAGATATGCAGCGAACGTAGAAAAGGGATTCCTTGTTAGTTTTCTTACGCTTTTATTATCATACCACTTTTTATTCAATTTTAATCGAACATCTATTCATTAAATGTTGACTTATCAAGCAAGTCGTAACACAATAGCAGAAATTCATTTTCATTTTAATTGCACTCCTGCGTCGTTACACATCTGCGAAACGAAAGATCAACACATTTCGGATGCATCAAGCAAAACACCACCAAAAACGCAAGAACACAGCTGATAGGTTTTTTTTTTCTCTTTTCGTAATTTGTAGTTTTTTGTATATTTTAAATTATAATTATCATCACTTACAACGTTAGGTAATCATCATCACTCCACAAAACTTGTTATCATCGCAACACTAATGCCACCCCGGCTGGGATCCACTCTCCCCAGCTCATACCATACGGATCCTACTACCATTTTGTATACTGCTGTCACATTCTCGCACCGCAACGCTTTTCACTAAAACACTAAAAAATACAATTTTCGCCTGTTTCGCTGAATCGGCACCGGGAATTTCGCACCTGCCCAAAATGGTCGCATCGTTAGGGTGTGTATATTGTGCTTTTTTGTGTGTGTGCTCTGTCGAAGTAATCGATCCATATCATTGTTTAATTATTTCTTCTTCTCCACCTTTATCTACTTTTTTTTCAACTGTTTATCGTGTGCACTCAATGTGAGTGAGCTTTTTTCTCTCCATCCTTTCTCTCTCTCTCACGTTTCTACTTTTACAATAGCACTGTCCTAAGATTTAAAACAAAATAGCAAAATGAAACCGGGGCCAGATTCCCTAAAATGCGCACAACCGCACACGGACACGCATAAATTATTCGCTTATGCAAACAGCAAGGATCTTTTCGTAACTGTCATTACATTTCTAGAGATTCGAAGGAATCAGCACTAATAATGCAACCGTCAACGCGTCCAATTAAAAGAAATATAAACTCCGATCCCCTTGTCTCTGTGTCCGTGTGCGTATATGCGTCCGTGGCATCAACATTCGCGAATCCTTCTCCTTTACATTCTTCCTTATCGAATCGTCAGCCAACGCGGGCACTAAGTAAACCTTCCCCAGCACCACCCCAAAGACAAAGGCTTTGCGGTGGTTGGTTTTGGCCCACGCCAACACATATCATTAAAACGCATAGCACAGTGAAGGTTAGGCATTGGTCGTCCAATATAGTCTACATGCTTCTTCTAAATCCGGAATAAATTGTACATACTAATACTATTTCTTTTTTTTCTGTGTGAGTTTTGCTAGCCTGTTTTTGTTTCTTTTCTTTTTACTCTCCTTTGTCTGTCTTTGTTTAACTTTGTCTAACTACTAAACCCTATCTTCCATTCCTTCGCCATTGCACATCGCTCCGATAGTGTGAAAGATCCTTCCGAATCCACACTACACACACCTTTTGGGGAAAAGTTGGTCGGCTTTCACAATTCGGGAACATTGGATGGTTGTCGGTGTTTCTGTGAGTGTGTGTGTGTGTTTGGATGTACTTATCATTGTGCTTGCTATTTTTTTGCCGTGTCAGTCTTCTCTTCTAATGTTTACTAATATTCGTAATATTAATTACATTTGTTACCAATTTTGGATAAAATAAGGATTCAGGAGAACTTCAGATGTACTAAAAACAAAATCGGATCGACGTGCCTTTGATATGGGTAGTGGTTTGAAAAACAGAAAAGTGCGTAGATTCTAGGGCTGGAATGTTCTAAACATCAGGGCGTTGCTGCAGTTGGCCGCATGTACTAAAAAACAAAATCACCACAAATACTAATACGCGTTTACTTTAGTTTGCTTCGTTAAAAATGTATGCCAACTACTACTTCTGTTATACGTTTTTTGGACAAACTGTGTCGATCACAGGACGGGGGGGTGGGTTTGGAATGGAAACTTAAGTATATTAATTAGGGGGGAAAAAAACATAAAACTTTCGTTTAGCACCGAGAAGAAAAAAAAACAATCACAAATAAAGATAGTTTAAATTTCACGCTGCACAACTGCAACTGCACCTCAACGCGAAATTCGCACGCACCTACAAATCCCTTTTCATTTTTTTGCCTTCCCCAACTAGTTCCTTCGCTTTGTTGGTGGTTAGTGTGCTTTAATTCCTATGCCAGGAATGGCTCTGTCGTGTGTACTAAAAAAGATTTGAGTTTTTTTTTGTTATAGTGAATAAATTCACTTCTGTCCTGTTTTTTTTTTGTTTTGCGTGGTGTTGGGATGTTTTGGGCGGGGTAGTAACAGTGTGTTGGAGGCGTTTGTGCACCAGGAAAAAAGATAATAAATTAAATTACGTTAAGCCCTACTAGCGCCTCTTCCGCCGATACATTTCGTATCGTTTTCGAATACTCTCGATAGGTGGTGATGAGGAGCATAACTGACTCGTGTGCGAACGTGTGTGTGTGTGTGTGTTGAAGAGTAACGTTTTCTTCTTGCGTAGAACATTAACGAAACAGTTCTAGCATACGCACCTTCGCCACACACACCCAGTAGGAATGGAAATCTAGCTATAGCGTTAGCTTGCAGAACTATCTAAGGTTTCGCCCTTGTGTCACCAGACAGTACGTAGGGCGGTCTCCCCTGTTCACGTTCTGGCTAGCTTAGCATACACTTTGTGCACCGCGCGACCTACGCCGATGCTTAGCTTCTAACCGTTTGGAAATCATTATGATTAATACACGTAGATCGTCTTGAGCTGTGGTTTCAGCTCGGGCGGTATGACTGGGGCAGGTTCGTGCGCTTTCCGCGATACCAAACGCTTGAACCGACCGGACAGCTGACGTTTCAGTCCCTTGAAGCCGGTCTTCTCGTTATGTACTAACGCGTCCTGTTTAGTAGAAGGAATAACAAAAAAAGAAACAAAAACACATATTAGTACAAATGGATGAAAATCTTTTTAGTTGCATTGAAGAGGAGCCCTAACAATGAAAGCTCATTTCATGAGTAACCTTTCTGTGCGCACACACACACGTCGAGAAAAAAACATTTCCTTTCACATTGATTATTTCGTTTTACCAATCGATTATTGGACTAGGAATGAAGCCAAAAATTAGTTCAACCGGAAGCATCCCCAAAAAAAAACCTTGAAAAAACGGAACACCGAAAACTGTCTGCACTTCGTTCTGTAGTTTCACACACTCCAACCGCTTTGATGGTGGGCTTTTTTTCTTCCATTCCCAGTTCGGTTTTTGGTTTTGGTTTTCCGTTTTTCTCTTTTATACGGTTCATTCTTGCTTCCGATTTCGTTTCCATCTTTCGTACACCACCGCCCATAAGGACAATGCTCTTTTCGGTTGCTTCCACCCTTTTTTTTGTTTGTAAATGCAGAATAAGTGAGCAACAATCGGGTTTGTTGTCTGGGGGGGGGGTTGAGAGAAGCGTCACGTCGGTCCAGCTGCTGCACTCAATTGCGCCCCGGTCACTGATCGGACTTGGGACGGGAGCACTAAACTGAACGTTGAATGTTTAACTTGTGTGAAAAAAAAAATCGAAGAAGTTCAAGGTCTTAAAGGTTCGCTTCAAAACCTGGAAAGGATGCTGATCTCGCGCGCGTGTTGGTGTGTGTGGGCACATACAAAACTTAAATCAAAGAATCAGAATATTTGTATGAAAAATAATCGCTCACCTGACTACTGGCGTTGTAGATGTTCGGTTGCGGTGGTAACGGTGGAAAGACCCAGACAGTAGACGGACTCTGTCGGAAGGCTATCGGCGTTGGTACGGAGTAGCCTGTTTCCGGACTGCTGCCGCCATTCTGCTGGTTGTGGTGGTGATTACTGCTACTATGGTTTTGCTGCTGCTGAGGATGGCTGGTTCCGTTGTGATGCAGCTGATGGTTACTGAATGGGTGATGATGATGGTGGTGTGTTGCCGCCTCCACGTTGTTCGCCGTCACCGGGCTTACCGTCGATGACTCTTCCCGCTTTCTCAGCTTACTGCGGACGAGACGCATCGTCATTAGGGTACCGTTGCTTCCAACCATTTTCCTGAACTCGTTAATCTTGGCGCGTCGGTTTTCCTACTGAACTACCGATGTTGGGTTCTGTTTCGCGCAGTTTTTCAACAAAACAAAGCAACCCCACAAACGATCGTTTTCCGTTTTTGTAAAAGGAAACACAATTCTTCACTTCTTATCACAGACGGGGTTCGGGCGTTTTTGTCCCGGTGTAAAAACTTGTAGTTTCTAATTTCCCTTCAACGACCGCGTCACTCTTCTGCACAGCCAACAATGTGGTTGTTTCTAAAACCAAAGACTAGACGTGTGTTTGCCTTTAGGCTGATGCGATCAACGATCAAACGATCAACTGAAGAACATTTTCTGGTTGCACTTTGTTATTTCACTCCTTCTGTGTCACTTTCCTTCCCAAAAAGCAACTGTTTTGCTGCGCTTTTGGCTTGCGTTTGGTAAAAAAAAAGGCAGCCACACTCATACACAGATTCTTCGTAAGGAACAGACACGCACTCTCTCTCACACACAACCCAAAATGTTCGTCCTGGACAAAGGATCCTGCTTGGTGCGTGTTCTACCGTGGCTACGCTCCCAGAGCACTCACACGTTACACACTGCCGGGTTGGCCGTAGAATCAAGCGCCTTTTGTACCGTACGGCGATAACCTTCCCGCCGTATTACACGTTCGGAAGCCTTCGCAAAGGACCGCACATACACACGCGCCCAATCGGTGTGTGTGTGTATTTGTACGATGGCGCGTATCCTTAAACTGCAGCAACCGTTTTTAAAACGATTTGTCCTTTGCTAATGTCACTGGTACTGAGATGGTGATATTGCTCTCAACGGCACAACAGAAGCCAACAATTTAACTACTGCAAAGTAACCGAATATATCAGCCCGAAATATCACCGCCGAAAACACTCGTTTCTCGCCACTACACTATCTTTATGCTTCGATTCGGTCCGCCGTAGTATGTTTGTATGTGACCGCTTTAGTTTGGTTTTGTTTGTTTTTTTAATTTCCTAGCTTTGCTGCACACTCGTCGCTTGAAATACACTTATCGAGGGCGCGTACGTAATGCTTTCTCGCTAGCCTTTTGCGAGCTCTTGCGCTTCGCGTGTGTCCGCTAGATGCGACGGTTCGTACTCGACTTGCTTCGGATCGTCGTCGGCGGTTCGATTTTTATATCGCTGCGTCGCTGAGATCGCGTACAATCACCATCAACTACGACTGCGTTGGAGCACAAAAACAACGCGCATACATGCAAACCGTCGCATTCAAACCCGGGGGTTAGCTCCATGCCTCCATACGTACACTGGTGGTGCGTATACTATTGCGCCACTGACGTCACACGCACATCGCCATACACCGAAAGGGGTTGGCGTACGGATGAGAATGAAAAGAATACATTCAACGTAATATGACGATCCAAAAACGTCACCGCTCGAACACAAAAAACCAGCGGATGCCGAAACGGAACTTTCCGCCCGGTTGTTTCTCTTGGGTGTGCGGAAAACAATAGAAACGGAACTCAACACATACAGAGATTCGCCTAACTCTTTGTGAGTCATAAAAGATGCAGAAGGAACCACGGGGGTGGCTCTCTCTCTCTAGAGGTTTGGCTCCAGTCAGAACTGGAATTGGTCGGTATCGACCCGCAGCGTGTATGACTAGACAGTTCCACCCTAGAAACACGCGTCTCCCACAAGCAACCGGTAGCGGTTGTACAAAGTATGTATCCATCTCGAAGTGGCGCACAGGGCGCACATAACCCCTCAGGTAAGACACACGGGTCTTCGGACAGAAAGTTCAAGTGCAACGGCGGCCACAGAAAAAGCAGGGACAACCAACCCCGTACGAAACATAACCGATCGATACGAAAAAGCTTATTCAAGGTCGATCGGAACCGGTTATCCAAGCCCACGGGTGCTGCACCGTCAAGTACTGCATTATGCATACGGTAAATCGCTTGGTAAACCATTAGCCACCTTCCAGACCCAGAGTAAAGGGACACCATGTAGCCACTTTCTTAAAGCAAAACAAAAATCTAATTAAGGTTTAACCTTAGATAAAGAGATATCACCGATCTTCTACAGTTCCTCCAATCGCTGATCGCCTCAACCCTCCCAACAGGAAATGATGTCTTCCGGACAGACGTCGCTTATCGTTATGGAACGTGGACGTGTGCTGGACAGGCGCAATTTTTACGCGAGGTCGCAAGTCGCAATAAACCCTTCAAAACGTCATCCGTGCACTTTGGATTCATTTCTTCTTCTAGCGAACGGTGGCCCAACAGTACAATGCCGATCGGCATGGTCTAACCTTGGCATAACGTGGAGCTTAGTAATTGTGGGCACGTTTTGTGGACGATGTGGCACAACCAACCCGAGCATGATGACACTAGCAGTAGTAGTAGCCTCGATGCTCGATATACGCGTACACATGTGTGACATCCGGTAAGCAGAACCGACTCCCATCAGTCACTGGAGGCGCGTGATACGCGATCGAAGAAATCTTCCGTTTTGCTTGCGAGCTGACTCACCCTAGTAGCCAACTCTGGGCCTTGGTGCGGCCATGTGGTAACAAACATATCAATACGATGTTAACATTGAGCAACCGGGAGATACCACCCGATACGATCGCGCTGAGCTGTTTGCTATAATATTGGCCATTGCCGATTGCGAATGCACTATTTGCTCTGTCGTCTACTGGGACGTTGAGTTCGGGGAAACCAACACGCTAATTATCGTCTTCTTTTACGATGTAGGAAGTGTGGAAGGGACCGATCGTACAGCATAGTTTTGCTTAGCGGACGACGCAAATGAAGTACGGCGGCTCTAATCGCGTACCCAAGTCATCAAGTCCTCCGGTGTCAATGGGCATGCGGAAGAACGGTTCCAAAGCGGTTCGTCACTAGTTCGCCATTCGGAAGCAATATTAGTACTAATTTGCATTGTAAACCTCAATGACAAGTGCAATGTACTGTGTATCCCTGAGACAGGTTGTCTGAAGTGTGACAGACTTGGTTCCCCATCCTAACACCTCTAATCAACTTTTCCTAACAATCCTAATTGTAACCGCAGCATGAAAAAGGTCCAATGAGATACTCCATGCTGGAACTGATCGAAATATACCACGAACTGTAAGCCATTGTACGTTACGCTATAAATTTGATAACTCGACACCGATTTCCTTCAACTCGTGCTCTCGAACCCTCCTGCCTTAATCAGGCTGCGAGGCGGTGGTAAGAGGTATCTCCCTCAACAATTCATTCATGAAAAAACCTTGGTCCCACGGCAACAAACCAAGATAACGGAAGCAGCAAGACGCACCGGACAATGACGCCATCGGGAACTGATCAAGACGTGCGGGATACAATGCTCCTCAAACCCTACCTTTGTTTACGCCCTACTGACGTCGTAACCAAGTTTCTATACTACACTTGTTGCGAAATCAGAACACTCTGAGCCTTCACAATCCTCGGATGAAGAAAGCAAACATTAGCGAGACAAGATGGAAAACATGTTTTGCTCTTGGCCCTGGTGCTGCTGATGTCACGGGTCGGGTGGCGTGAAATAGTTACCAATTCGAATGTTAAACCCAGCATCTTGTTTCATACAAACAAGGCAGTGCAGTATCCTTATCATGTGGATGTACATTTTTTCAACGAAACTTCATTATTATGAGGTTAGTTTGCAAAAATTCACCTTAAACTTAGATATACCTAGAAACTGATAAGAAATTTCTACTTATAAGAGGGCTTTCGTAACAGAAAAGAGGTTAATTCTCGGGTAGTTCAATTGATAGCCTCAACGAATCTTTCTTATCACCATCAACACAATATTTCCATGGAAATGTATATACAGACAATTAATTTGTTTCTTCCTCTCGTTTTTGAATTAAGAGACTTCCCACCATACTAACTCGATCCTTCTGTTCGCTTTGTCTCATTGGCCATCTTATTCCCTAAATTAATCAACCCTTTTTGTCAAAATTAAAATTCCCATTCGTTTCGTTTCCTTTTTAAATGAACTTCTGGGGGTTTTTTTTTTGTTCTCCGACATGGCCTCGGGAGTTTTTTATTTTACCAGAGTCGTGAGAAATTCAATGCAAAAAGTTCCTGTTAGCAGTTCTCACATGCTCTCTTCCTGGTATGTTTTCATCAACATCGGCATCTATCTATCTAATGAATCACAATAAAAAACGCATTATGAATTTGGGAAAGATAACGATCTGTCCGCAATTATCATCATCATTTAAGCGAACATTTTAATTCGTTCAATTCTAACAGGATGAACAAAACAGTACATTTAGCGCATCGACCACACGAAGGCCACTAAATTGGGTAGGAATTCGGAACATTGCAGATCGTACGGTCGATCATGCGTAGCTATCGTACATAAGCACTTTGCGGACGTAAATCGCAGGACGATAAACAATAACGCCAACATGTGCTGTATACCCTCGTGAGGAACTCATTTGTGAGCTGTTTGAAGCAGGCAGAAGGATTCGAACATCTGTTCTGCGCCTGTTGCTATTTGACATGTAACGATCAGAGTGGCAGCACTGGTTGGGCATTGGAAATGGCATGACAAACAAAAACAAATTTATCAGCAACCTTTACCAGGCAAACAAACAACCAGCTAACCACGAACTAGTGCTCCAGTAACGGATGGAAAACAATTTTTTTCCTCCACTTTGGGGGCCCGTCACTCTGGCGGCATGTTCCCATCCGATCCACTTAGCACGCGGTACAGTGACTCCCCGATGTTAATCAATGATCAAAGGTAAGTTCTTTCCATTAAGACCGCAGCCACGTTATAGACAATACGAAATGGAGAGAGAAAAAAGCTGAATCAAACAAAACAAAAAAACACCATTTTTGCCAGATAAACGAAATGCATTGTCCGGCCGGCTGAGCAATTGTTTTCCATCATATCAGCCCGTATTATCATCGATGTATCGTATCACGGTGTGCTAACAAAACACCACAGGAAGAACACAAACCCCGTTTTATCTTTCCCAATCGACTACACCTGTTTCGATGGGTTTTGCGATCCGAATGTTAAATTATTTGATTAATGCACTGCGCAAACAGCGAACCCGTCTCGCCGGCTGGTGGTGTCTAATTTCTTGGAAATATTAGATCATCATGACTTTTCGCTGCTGCTTTTAGAAACTGCTCGGAAGATTCGCCACATCAAACCGTCTCTGATTAGTGTGGTAAAATGTGATACCGATCATCTCGCACGACTTTATCATTAGGAACCCCAGATGGATCTTAATTGAGAGAAGTTGCGATCAAAAGTTTCCCATTACCTCCTCCGTTTCTTCACGAACGGCCAGTAACGATCGAAGGTTCGTACGTCAAAATGTGAAGTTTTTTTTTTTTGGCGAATTCAAAACGCTCCTGTCTATAGGGATCACTACCGCCTGCTCAAAGAATCGCATACACTTTCTCCTGGTGGAACCGTCAATTTTTGGAAATTATGCAATATATTTGCAACAAGATGAATACACAAGGGTAAGACCCATCAAACCATCAATTGTTGCTTTAAACGATTGACGAAATAAGTACCCCCTCCTTCTCCCTCCTCTCTCTCTCTCTCTTATTGAGCCTGGCGTGTTGAATCATTGGGCAACGAAACGAACGGAAACTCCCCGGGACAAGCGGGATAAGTCCAATGGTACGCATCAAGGCCTTTTGCCAGATGAGCATGTGCGGGTTTGTGTGTTACTTCCCTCCCTTCATAATGTAACGCACAATGGTCAACATACAACGATCGATTCCATGACGTCAGTAGTCGTCGAATGTTTATGTAGCTGTAGGCCAAAACATCCATACAGTGAAGCCGCGTCTTGCGAAAGCGTGAACTTTGTGAACACAAACCCCCAATAATACTGTGAAGAAAGTGAATCAAACTGAATTTCGTTGATTTTGAATAGGAAGGAAGGAAATTATTATGCTACTGGAATGACTCATTGATCAAACAGGCGGGGGAAAAAACTGCATCGCAGATACGAGTTTGGGAAGGGGTTCGGGAAGTTACTAAGAAGCTTCATTATTTGTCTGACTAATGACCTGATTACAGCAAACAAAAACATGTTGTTAAAGAAACATTACCATTCCCTTCTCTTCCGTCCTGGAGACCTCGATGGATAGATCAGATGTACAATTACATGCGCGATCTGTTCTAGCAATTCCATGCGATCATCAATCCTCCACCATTCGGTCGTTTTCCACTCACATGGCTAGGTCAATTAGCCTTTTATCAATTATGGAAGCAAATAAAAAAAACGCCACGAAACCGAACAGAGCTATATTAAAGTTTTATGACTCAACCACTCCGCTTGGAAATCAGCAGATAAGTTCCCCATGCCATTGCTTCCTCTTGTAGCAAATACGGTCAATGCATAGGATGAAACATACCAACCATTTGGCTTAGTGAGCAATTAACACCTTCAAGATATTGCAGACCACCTCAGCACAGCTCAAGTGCTCCACGGAGATAGAAGAGAGTAACCTCCTTTCTCGATAAACCACTTCAAAATTGTTCAAACAGAAGCACCCTTTACAAATTGCCAATTTTAGAACGATTCGTCAGCTAGATCACACTTCAACCTGAGGTGTCTGAGTTGTGGCTTTGCAATGCAGCTCCAATGCATCTTCCATAAGCCGGATGCCTCTTGAACTATTCTGCACTGAGATTCTTTTTTTGTTGTCATTAAATAGGAACTCGAATGAATCAGTACGAATCGTACAAGTGTCGTGCATTGTCTGCAACCCCCAACCGTACGCGGCCTCGATTAACTAATTGCATAATTACCACCACAAACCACACTACTTCTACTCCACTGTGGACACGTGCCAGTCCAGTGGAGGAGATCCCCATTGGTGGCTGGCCACTGCAGTGTGGAGTGTGCAGTAGTGCACTGTGGTGGTAAGCGGTACTACGACCGTGAAGTGTTGTCGATCATCATTACCTTTCCATGTAGAGATACAGATATACCTCCTCCATCGTGAAGTGCAAGATTGTGCCGCTCCAACCGTCAGTGCCACGTTCGCTTCCAGTTACACGCGCTGACTTCACTTGCCGCTGGTGTGTATGTATGTGTGTATGCTGCGATATATCAACGGTTGCTGACGATGATGTGTGGCTCTGGCTAGTGGTACAGTCCTTGGACCGTTGGGTTTTTTTTCGGCGTTAGCAAAAAAGTCCCAACCAAAAAACACTCCGGGAACTTCTTTCAGGTTTGCCTCCAAAAAAGTTTGTGGGTGTGTGTTGTGTGCTGGGTCAAAGGTGCTATTTCACCACCACACCCCTACTGTTCGTTTGTGTCCCGTTGGCTAAAACATAAAACCGAAATGGCTGCCATCGATCAGTGTGGGCAGGAAGCAGGCAACACAAAACGGATACAGAACTGCAACACTCAAGAAGATGGAATCCGTGGCTGAGTGATCGCGAATCAGCTGTTCTTCCAGTGCTGATGGTGCTGATGGTGCGGTCTCGGGGGGACCTTCTCGGCGGTGCGTTTCTTCATCGCCAACTGCAACCCGTGTGTGCCCGTGGCAGAACTTTGTAACGGGGCAAACAAACACCCAGACTGTGCTGCAGTACTACTATCGATAAGATCGTACCGCTTTGGACGCGTACCAAAGCGATTGCTCTGCAGCTGTTCTAACGCTGCGTGGTTGGTTGCAAGAAGAACGGAGGTTTATTTTTTTGCACCTTACAAACACACACACACACACAGAGTCGTACACCATCCGTTAGCTAGCTGATGATGAACCACTACCAACGATCGCTCGTAAGATGTTCCGCTAGCACAGGTAACACAACCACACTTAGTATGCGTTACTAGGCACTGGCGCCACGCGTGTAACACTCGCAAGGTGGTTTGCAAATGGATGCCCACTACTGTAAACTGTTTGCAAAAACGGTTCAACTCACCCGTCTACCGAAAAGACAATGGCGAACCACCGTTCGCGCTTGTGTTGCGATCGGGGTTCGATAGTTTCACCAATCTTCCTTCCGGTTCACCGTTGTACGATCGCGCACGATCACAACCGCCATCCGTCCACTGTGTTCGACCTCCTTTGTCAGGTCGGGTACGTAGAGATATTTGCTTTTTTTTTGCTCCTAGCTTCGGAAACCTCGAAACTTCACCCCACTGCTTTGCAACAAAGAAATTTGCCCGGGGCTAACTTCTGCACAACCACCATTTGCAACCCTTTGCAACAACAGCAAAAAAACCACGCTGCAACTCGCCTGCTAGAGTCGCCGTAGCGCTACACTTTAGTGCGATAAGATAGTCCCGCTTAGAGCTGCGTCCGCCTCATTTGCCTCGTCGGTGGTAGCGTCAACAGCTGATGACATTTGCTTAGCAGACATTCACACGCACACACGCACTCACGGATACGCACACGGCAACGCGAACAGAACACATATGCACAGATCCACGCCAAAAAGGCACGCACAGCGCGATGGTGCGGTACGCAATGTGTTGTACGCTATACGCTCCGCTCAGAGGCACATTTGGTCGGGGACTGGTTTGCGAGCATCGACAGACCGCTAGTTTTAACCGAAGAAACTAACCGACCGTAAACAGTCGTCGTCGCTGTGGTAGTCGATGCTGGGCTGGCACAGTAGCTGAGGCAGCAACAGCAAACCGTAACAGTAGAGGGGTTTCAAGCAACCAGTTGGAGTTCCCCGGTGACCGAACCGCCGGAAAGCCTTCAACAAAAATGCCCCTGGAATCTGCGCGAGCTGACTGGTTGAGTTGTGCATGTGTGTGTGTGTGTGCACGCGTGTATCTCAAGCTATGAGGAATGATCGCCGCCAGTACTCACCCGAGAGACGAAAGTAATCCCTTGCATCTGTCTCGCTCTCGAACCTCGAAGCTGACTCATGCAACAATCATGGAAGTTCCAATGGTGCTGCAGTCGTCAGTGACTGTTCGGCTAGTGGGAAACGCAATCCCCTACCCTTGGGAGTCTTCCTAAAGCGTCCTCGATGTATCCGAACACTCGTGAGTATCTCGGCTCCGAAAGACACCCAATGATGCTGGCTTTCGAATGTGCTGAGCATCGGCCCAGAAACATAATTGAGCCATGAGCGCACCATAAACGAGGGTAATGATCTTAAGATGGATGAGCATCGAACCTTGAGTCGGGGCGCGTACCGATCGAAAGAAGATTCTTCACTTGAAACACAAGTAGGGAAGAAGGGACGATAGTCTTTGTTTGCTTGATGTTGAAACAGCATGCTGAAAGTCGTCACAAAATGCATCGGAAAGAACTCATGCTGCACACGAAAAAATTCAACCAAAAACCACTGCGCACTGTATAGACTTATCAATGAAATTCCTGCAAATTCGATTAAGAACTTCCGTCCCAAAAATATATACTTCTTGTCATAAACGAAAGGTGTCAGTTAGCAGTATCTCCCTCGTAACCAGTATCCGTTAAAATATATATAAACCCCCATCAAAGCTAATAATCCTTCCGCTGTTGAATCGAAATGTCTTCATATCTTATCAGCAGTAATGCTACTTTCGGCGCAAATAAATAAACTTCCGCCCAATCTTACATAAGCTCACATTTTAGCAAGGCGTCCTATCGACATGGAGCAAGCAAAAAGAGCAATGTTGAGACACCTCGAATTGCTGTTAACCTTTATTTTGTTCTTCATAACCTTCGACACCGAAGGGGTCACCAACACACTGTTCCTAATCAATGGAGTACGTCTCTAGGGCCGTCCAGAGTTCCTTGGTTCCGGGGTTCTGAACGCAAAAGATCGCACATTGCCACTACCGCAAATCAACACCAAATGAACAATCAACACCCACTGTACCTTTGACCCATTGTGCTTGCAAATCGACAAATTGTTTTGACAATAACTTAATAGATTCGTCGATTGATAGGCAATTGTGATTGGCAAACCATTGAATAAAACGAGACATGGCGCGGCATGATCGAAGAATTAGGAGGGAAGTGAAGCGTTTCGGGGGATTTTTTTCTCCCCTACTTTGGAGCTGATACGCGGCCAGAGTGATTCTAACTTCATGCGCGCATTCGTTGGTAATTACGCAAAATTATTTGTGGTGCGCGCTCGAATGTGTCAACAAATGATCGCTTTCCGTTTTGATTTGCACCAAAGCGTACGGCTGGAACATGCCGTTCTAGCGAAACAATGCCCACCCTAAGGAAAAGGCACGTTTAGATCTTTGCGTCATTTAAGGTGTTTTGTGCTAATCGTGTAAGAGTGTTTCAAAACATCAGCTCATTGAAAGTTGTTTCAGAAAACATTGAGCAATATTTTGGACGTTTGTTTCGACGCCGACGACGACGACGACTCAAAGTCGTCCATGATCGGTCATGTACATTACCCAATGGGAAATGATTTTAATGCGTTTTTGTTTGTAGTTGTTTGCGTTCCAGTATTGATTGTAGCTGGAATTTCAAGCTGTTAAACCGTAGGGTAGGGATTTTTTCGAGGTAGTTTACACACAATGGGATTTTCTAGCGATTTGTATACGGATTGGGAAGCAACAAAAACCGGAACCTGTTTGGGATTTTTCAAAACAAGATATTTTACTGTGACCGTTTAATGTTTGGATTGTGGTTTTTTTTTGTTTTATAAATAGACATTTCAAGGTGGCAAAATAGCTTTGACACAATAATATAAAAACCTTTGAGAGGGGGATTTCAGCTATTCCTCGGCAATTGGCAAGTTTGTCTACTGTTGCTCCATATACATATATAAATTCTAGAAACAATTTCTAATGTCCACATATGGCATTTTAACTGGACAACTTCCAACTTGATCGATGCAGTTTGCTACATTCGTTTTTTCCACCTTCTGCAGCTACACCCGTAACGGAATGATGTTTCATAATTTGCTTTGCAAAGTACATTTCTACGGCGACATGTCTAATCGACCACACGTCGCACATTCGTAACGGAATGGAGCACAGTGTCGCCAGAATCTAGAGCAGGGTCAGGGGCTTGATCGTGTGTTACCACCCCCCTTTGCTACTAAGCATGCACTAAGAACTTGGCGTTTGTCGTGCATTTGTCTAGCTCAGTAGCACCACCGCATACCTGATAAATTCTGCCGTGAGTTCTGACCGGTAGCGCCTACTGGTGGCGATTCGTTACAACTATGCAAGCAAACACGTTCACCGAAGCTATTACCTCCGCTATCCTTCAACACGCAACCCCAGGTGGAATGGCATTGTTCACCGCTTGTTTTGCCTTAACTGGACGTTCGGTAGTTGTCGCGGTTGACCTTCGAAGAGTGTACAGAACACGGTGCTGCTCAACAGAGATCTACGCGTGTCAGCTAGTTCTAGACGAACAGAACGAACGGCAAAAGCGAGGTTCAGGTTCTGTACCAGGTCGAGATTCACAACGTTTGGTGACGTTGGTGAATGCGAACTTAAAATCCCGTAAACGATCTTTATAAGTCCGTTACGGAAGTTGTCTTGTGGTGTCGTATGACACACGCGACCGCTACCGGACACCGGGTCTGTCTGCCAGAGCATCAAGAACCATACCGTCTGACATGCGGAGCAACAAACGCTCAACCCCGGGAGTGGCATGCTACAGCTACAGCTGAGTTCGCACTCCCACTCCATTAGTGTGCACAATTGGACACTTGAGCCGGAGGCGTTATATTACACCAACGTTGTCGTCTAGCACCTCGGTAACCTTGTAGTTTTCGCGATTTCGCTCGAACGGGGCACATGAACTGAGCATGTACGCTTGTCGTTTTATTTCGGCAACCCAAAATCCCAACACCGAACCAAACGGTACTCCAATTACTTCTTTCCCTCTCTCTCTCCCCCAACACGCTGAGGTGATCATTCTTCTGCTACGCTAGTGTCTGGGGTATTATGTAAGGAGAGATTTTGCCAATTCTCCTGTGGGAAAAATTGGACTACACTTTAGACGCCAGCTAAGCGGAGTTATTGGAGCTGCGCGTGGAGTCTCGTCTGTCTGTTATATTGCGCCCAAAGTGCTTCATTTTATTCGTACCCGATCAAAACAAGCGTCCGTTAGCCAACGCGTTACTATCTTGCAGACATCTGTTCAAACCCCTCCTCAATGGTAACGGTTCTTTCTAACAGCAAAAAAAATAAAATATCATCCAAATACTAAGCAGCCACGTACGGAACACGGAAGTGAAACAGCGCCACAACAACGGACTGCAGATTCGTGTGCGGAGTATAAACACTTCACGATCAAAACAAACCAACCGGAAAGAGTTGATCGAACTCTTGTCCTAGCCATCCCCCCCACAACAAAGAGGAGGAGTCCGTCTTCTTTGGTGCCGCGAACTCGTCTCGCTGCACTTCTAGGTACCGCCACGCAAATCTACCCCGATGCTGGAGCTGGAAACGAAAACCGGTACTAACCGCAAAAGGCCCAGCTATTGGCTCGGTTGGACAAAACCATAACACAACAGTGCCGGTCGTCGCAATTACCCCTCGAAAAATATACAAACAACTGACGTGCAACGCGCGTATCTCGCTGCGAACAGATCGGACTGGATGAGCTGACCCGACCACACGTAAAAACAAGCCATTCTGTAGCCAACTAATGATGAATATTAATGGTCTCTATACGGTGGCTGACGGTCGGCTTTGGTTTTGCACAAATTATTTCGATTCGCTTCTACTTCCTAGTGGCCTCGGGGGCACGCAGGATTTGAAAACAGATCCCAATAAGCCTATTGAACTTCAAACGGTTTAACAAGTACGTACGCGCCTAATGTTTTGTTTGATCCTTTCAATGCTTCTCTAGAATTTAAGAATTTGCCCACCGCCACACGCTGCTCAAGAGCATCCGTTCAAGCACTGTGCACAGGATTATCATGCACTTCGGCAAAAGCCTCGCAAGATAAACCCACAAGAGTGTACATCACACCAGGGCCTGCTGTCCTTGCGTACATGTAGGTTCATGTTTGTTCACACGCGTTGCCTCTTATTTTAAGCCACTTCCCGTTTACCTGAAGCTACTTCACCGCACAGACACAAAAACGCAGTTGGAGCTGGAACAAAAATAACCCCCATAAAGTAGGTACCCGACTCACTGGAGGCACCACAGAACCGATTGCAAAACAACTCCACGATGCGGTAAACATGAGCTTAAAAATAGCGTCCGTGGCGGTGTTTATAAACTATTAATCAAGCAACAAAAAAAGGGATCCGTTCCAAAACTAGCCAAATCTGTAGGGCGTTTAACTTAAGCTAGCTAAAAAACACGTTTTTCTTATGAATTTGTCATGTACGTTTGGGGGGTTTTTTTAACTGTGATACTTTGTGTCCAGTGTCCACTTTGTACACTATCATGTGAGTGCCTGCTTAACAAGCCGTAAGTTGTGTTTACAATTCTCAGCTTATCCAACTTTCCGCCCTTCCTTACATGTACAAAAAAATATTCCCTTATGCTTCCCACAATAATCAGTGGCGAAGGTGTAGAGAGGCGTGTTCTCTAATAAATATAGTCCTTCTTTTTTATGTAACGCCATCTTGTGATAGCCCTGCCCAACATCTGTAGCCCCGAATGTCGTCGACGAGCCAAGAACGTGTTCTGTTGCGATACAGACGATCGCAAACATTCGATCGCCTAGAATTGGGAATAGAAAAACAATCAACACTCACCTGATTGTAACTGCAACTAAAACTATGATGAGGCCCACGAGGACCATGGCGATGACGACTCCACATATCATATACAGCACATCGTTGGGAGCATCTGCAAAGATAAGACAGGCAGGTTTGTGGTGAGAAATATGATACGGGCGGGTGGTATGTTAGTGCGGTGATGATCGTACACAGAACCAACCCCTACATTTGCACAATCGCCGCGCTCGGGTTGGATTTAGTGATGGGCATTACTATTTTCGCCACCACGCAAGCCTGTGTGTTCTGTGTTTAGGTGAGTAAAATTAGTTTTGTTCGATTTTGCCAATGGACAAACATTGCTGCCGGGTTGCTGACGGGGCATCCACCCGCGCTGCGGAACGTGCCAACGTGTGCACGATCGACTGGGTGGCTATCAGTCTGGCAGCGAAAGCTTGGCTGACTTTTGGTGTGCATTTTATGTAAGTGAACGCTCGCATTCGAGAGCATTTTACGACCGAATGGCCAACGACTAGGACGGTAAAGATCGCACCCCGTAATGCCGGTCATGAGACCGAACGAACGAACGAAATACCCGGCAAACCGATGGTTTTTGATGCATTGGACTGCGATTGTCACACACACAAATACAGCGACACGCGTGGGGATCGATCCGTGTGGGGGGATGTCTACTTAGTTCTGACCGTACACTGAATCATCGAAAAAACGGCCGTCTAGGAAGCGAAAAATTTATCGTTTGTTGTGGGTGCTGGTGTAACTGCAACCCGAGTGCACTAACTGCACTTGGAGGTTACTTTACGAAACTTTACGTGTATAGCCGCAGGGGTGGCCCAGGTGCAAATTGATGGTGGGTGGAAAGCATAGGAAGTCGCTCAAGGAACTGGTGGGTCGATCTTGACTGGCATATGATTCGATCTGTACGAGTTTGGTTCTCCTCTTATTTTCCTTGCCATATCCCACCGAATGGGGTACTGTGCGAAAGAAAATTTACAAAACATATAAACCCAGTTTATAGCATTCATTTGCATGATGATGAACTGCCAGCTGAAGTGGTTTTTACATCTGTAAATCAATCTTTCCTTCTTTTGCACAAGATTGTTCCGTTGTTGTTTTTTTTACTCGGACACATTTAAGCTTGCATAACAACGCCGCAAAACTCACGAACTGCTCAACATCGTTTGAGCTCGATCAACACAAAATATGCCAATTGCACTACATTTACGTAATGGTATTCAAATAAAACCCTCTCCAAGAAGAACCGGGGTAACCGTAAGAAAACCCTTCGCCACAAATTACGCGTGGGATGGACCGGGACTCTGGTGGGTTCGATTCCCCTTCGGACATGAAATAGAAAACATGTTGGATGATGGAGAGATGGCTCGATGTGCATAATAAAAACACTTCAGTTCAGCTTCAACGAGTTGCTTCAAGTTCTACCATAATGAATTCCATTATCCAGAGGATATACATAAGATCTCTTTTATTTAGAAAAGTTGCCATTTTAGTACAAAAAAGAAATTGTTCTCTTCTCAGGAGCAGCAGACAAACTTTTACGTAGTTTAATTATCAACGCTACCAATTGTTCTAAGAAAATGATAGAAAATAATCCAACGCATTATACACAAATTGCAAAAAACTCATTCATTTCTCCCTTCGTTCAGTGTTTAAAAAAGAACCATATAAACAACCTGATCCGCATTAACGGACAACATCAAGCAACACATGCATCATCGTCACCGTCGCGATCATCAATACCGCGACCGGTGCCGTTGTTGCATTCACCACCGTCGTCGAGAGTAAAAGTGAACCAAAATCTTCTTCTCGCCCCCCCGAAGTACAGTCTCTTCGGAGGTGCGAAGATTGAATATGGTAATGACGAATGGGCAGTGAGAAGAAGAAGAAGGAAAAAAAAAACCAAACAAATCTTCACATTCGCGTAACCGGCAATGCCGCCACCGCAGTTCATTCATAAACACGCCAAAAGCGATGTGCGCGAACCCTGATGGGTGGACGATTTGCACTTCTTTCTACTGACGCGTTTTTCGCGCACAAAGATTTGAACTCTGCCGCGTACCAGCAGCAGGAAAGTGTAATTAGCCGTATGGTTGCATTATTTTATTCACTCTCCACGGCGTTTGACGGCGTTTGGTAGCGTTACAGAGTCAGGGTGACACAGCCCGGGCGGGGGAAAACCGTAACTTCCCGGTTCGTCGTCTGATACAGTGTCACTTTGTCACGCTTCGAAGTGAAAACGAACCCCCCAAAAGTGTGGTGAGGGTTGTAATATCGTCGAAGAATCAATGCTACCAATGCAACCTCCAAGCCGGTCAAATAAGATTCTTTGCCAAATATTGTATTTGTTGCTTTTCCTCTTAACTTCCACGAAGGGGAAAGCGAAATAAAATGGCGCGCGCGACATAAAGCCAAGTATGCTGTTATGCCACTTTGGCGACGCTGGTGCAACACCTGTACCTGTGTGTCGCCCTACAAAATGGCCCTCGGTGTTGCGGATCACCGTACCGAAAACAATTCGAAGGAGAAAGCGAAGGCCTTTTTTGCGTGATGCGCCGCTTGGAAGTGGTTGCGTTGTGGCGTGACGCACGCACTATCCTTCTAGCCCCGGGGGGAGGAAAATCTCGGCTACGATCGACCAAACAAATGCTGCTGCTGTTGAGTTAATCAGAACAAGAATTAAATAGACTAAAACCCTTCGCTTCTACTACATCGCGCATCGTAGTGGTGTTCGTCCACGAGGAGAAACCACTAGAGGAACTACATTTTTGGGACGTTGGGTACCTTTGGCAAACTAAAATTAGATCGTAGTATGAAATAAAAATATCACAGCCACTAGTGTTCGCGTGAAAGTCGCCTTTTTCAAATGATCTATTGTGGGATATTCTAATGTGACATTTGAAAGATAAATTCAATATCCACCGAATAGGAATTAACAGCGTTTCAAATCGTTTTCCAGTAAAGTTTTGGAAGTTACTAATTGTTACAATATTTATATTTTAAGCTTAAATCAATAATGATAATAGCAACGTGTTTCATACGAGAGAGATGCATTTTCTGGCGTCTACTTTTGGCGCTAGAAGTGAAACTATTCCTGTACTCTGGGGGGACATTCCCTTAGTGTGTTAATTACTCTCAACACTCAACCATCGGTACACTTGGATGAGTGACAAATTTTGTTTGAGGCTTTTTTTTCGTTTTGGTACAAAGACACCACCCCTGACTGACGCCACGGGTCTAACCCACCCCGTCATCGAATCCGTTACGCGAACGCACTTTTGACCACGCGCAACATAACTACATCGCCACTGTCATATGACCATCTCCCCTTGGGTTTTGACTGCCACGCAATCAAACCCGAGTTCGCCACACTGCAATCCGAACTGTGCTGTGCGGCGAAATAGCCGGTGCTAAGAATAACGCACCCACCGCCCCGAAAACGGTTTGTTCCGTAACCGTCCTCTGGTAATGTCGCAGAGCCAAGCATAAAGCCAAAATCGGTGACGAAATCGGTTTCTACTGGGGAGTAGAATCTGTTGCGCGATGAGAGAAAGAGGAGACTGAGATATATAGGGACAGGGACAGGGACAGGGAAGAAGAGGTTTGTTAATATGTCTGTCTGATACTAACTAAGCGGGAAATCCTTGACCAAGCAGCTGAAAGATAAATCATACCGCGAGAGAGGTTCCGATGGCGATAACTGGATACTGGGGAGGAGGGTGTTAGTTTAGCGCCAGTAGGAGCGTTACCAGTAAGTGGGAAACCATATGCAGATAGTTCTTGGTTTTTTGGGTGGGATAGAGAAGAAAAAGAACCCCCGCGAGAAGACTATTTTCAGAATTCTCACGACGCGCGTTAGGTTTATTTTTCCTTACTTTAAAGGCGCGTGTAAATAATGAGTAGCACACGCGCTTTTACCATTCCGGCGGGTACGAAGAAAGATCCGATTGCAAATAGCAAAAACAGCATTTCTGTTGGTTGGGAAAGTTTTGTGAGTGTTTAAAATCTGTGGCCAAGTAGAAGTCGGAAGAAGGACAACAAAAATCTAACACGTGGCACTGTGACTGTCCTTCCGCACTGACAACGTTTATCGATTTTCGATGGTCATCACTCCGTCAGTCGCGCCGATTCCGAGCGATTGGATACTTCTTTGTTGGCAACAAAATGGCTGCTACGGGACATTTAGTGGATTGCTACTAAATTTAACCAAACGTGCAAGACTTTCGGTCGCTTTCGGGCAGGACAAAAAACCACAAACCCAACAGAAGGACATTGGATGCGATGGGACTTTGATGGATCGGGACATCCGTGGGTGGGGATGGGTCTTATCTTCCGATCAACCTTGGCATTCACCGATGGTAAACTATATCCATTATGCATCCAGCTAGTGGATGGGAACAAGCGAAGGCAATCAACTTTTTTTTATCTACACGTTCCATCTGTCTCTAAACCATTCTCTACAGAAATAGACCATTAGAATGCATTTTTTATTAACATTACTAATGGTCAAGTTGATTGGAAAACTTCCATGCTATTACTGGAATAATTTTCAAATAATTTATAACGATGATACTTATATTTAACAATGGCGTACTAACAGCTACTAGTTTCGTTCCGTTCCTGGTTCGGAGCTAATAGAACTTATCGTTCCGTCCATCACTACTTACAATGGATTCTTTTGGAATGTCATATTCTTAATCGATTTTTTTTGTTAATAGATATTCATACAAAAAGGAAATATGACTCACAAACGATTTACAAACAAATTGACATGTCACTCAAAAAAAAGGAACATGGCGGCTCTATTACGGTGCTCCAAAAAAAACCCCATCCTCCAATCTATTCAACTCGTCGCGAAACGCAATCAGTAGCAATTAAACATGGTGGGCTGTCATTCTGTGTAGCACTGCTCTGCACGATGGCCCAATGCGAACCAATCGTGCCCATCAATTAAAACCAATCATGTACAACGTTACGGGTTCCCAATACTAAGTTTCCCCCCCGGACACGGAGAACCAACGAAATCGCGGTCAATGGATTGTTAACTGTGTCCGATCCGATTACAAAAAGAAGCCACAAACCCATTATCGGTGCCATAGCATTGTGATAATTCCGCACATTGAAGCGTACCTCAGTGTACCGAGGTGGTTCTTTATTAATGAAAGATTGTATTCCCATCTGAATACATCTCCTGATAAGTGCAACGGTAATACGAATCCAAATATAGCCGCTTCAGCGATGGTAAAAATAGTCCAGCAGACAGCAAACAAACAGCAGCCCCTTACAGCAGGGCGCCATCTCCTTGTAATCCTTCCCCACACTTCCCCCCCCCCCCCCCCCCCCCCCCTTCCCCAAAAAGCCGACCAAACCCCTTGCATCGATTTTTATGATAACCTTTGTAATGCCCTCCTTGCCGTACGACGGTGTACCGATCGTTATCACTTGGTGGACTCGATTTTCAGCTCGCCAAACCCACACACACACACGCGCGCGCGTGCTCGAGGATGGTTCAAAGTTTCGGCCGCAATGTGGTGCGGTTGTTGCTAGGGCAACAGGCCGTTACCGACTGGGAAGAGGGCGATCGTACGGGTCAGTGTCTTCTCCAGCAATTGGTAAGTAAGCCCTCTTCGAAATTGGACACTGCGAACATATTTGCACCCCATACAAATAGGGTACGAAGGGTTGTGTGTGTTTTTTTTTCGCTTACTGATGAGGAACAGAACGGCCATTACCGTTCTATTGCGACTCCACTACCCCCCAACCGCGGATTCGTGCACCAGAAGTGCTGTGTAACGCGATCGATGCATTTGCAAAGTGTGCTGTTCTCCGTTCTGTCCTGAGGAATGGAGGCACGTACCAAAGTCCAAACCGTACGAACGCCACGGGCGGAAGAGAAAGTGTTTCAGCACAATTTCTGACTATTAGTAGCGCGTTTTTTTCCGCTCCCCTATTTTATAAGCTACCAGGAAAGGGGTGGGTAACAAAATGAGTTTTTTATTTTGTCGTATATTTTTAAAAACATTTTTTTTCAAAATGATTTTTCAACCCATCGATCGAGGTCGATCGGCGCTAGCGTGCTGTTAATGGGTTTTTTTTTTGTTTTCCCCAATCCACTCGACAGTGGTTTACATTGTGTTGCAAATCGGGCCGGGATGGCGCCAAAAACTGTTTACCCGATGTATTGCACCGCAAGGGTGTACAGACACCCTTGAAATGTAGTACAAAACCCTGCCACACAAAACAGAGCGCCATCAGCGCGAAGGCAAAGGTGTACGCGCGGCGCTAATTGTGGACTAGAAATGAGGAAGGTCTTGAGGTAGGTTCAGATAATAAATGCCACCGGTGCGTGTTGTTCGTGATGCAACACGCCAGCATGTTCGAGCCTATGTTTCCGTTTCGGACTTCGGAGAAGACAAACCACATTGGATATGAATGTGTGGTTAGCCCGGGGATGGGGGCGATCAATATGAACCTACCAACTTGATGATTTCCACTAGGAATTCCCATCCGTACGGGCAATTATATCAATTTGTTGATAGAAAAGGCCTCACCCTACAAAAAAGCCCTACACTTATTGAGCGAAAATAAACATAACTCTGTCGTAGCAAAAAAAAAACCGCAACTACAAGCAAACCGCCGGGGGGCTACACCAACACTAGTGACACAATCCATCCGAAAAGGGTGAGGTTTTGTATAAATAGCAAAGCGTACTATTGATACGAGTCGCAGCTTCACGACATGCACAAGTTTAATAGTGAGCAGAGCACAGCATAATCTTACTCTAATGAGAAATAAGGAGGGAATGGAGATGCAGTAGTTATTTAAAACTAGGTTGCCTTCGCCATGGCGACACAGCCGGGCCCGATGGAGGCCAAACAGCCAGGGTGTTAGAGTAAATCGGAAGGGTTAGAGACGTAGTCCTATACAGTCAGAGAGAGAATTATGCATGATCAGCACTACTACACTGCTGATGGCTTGACTGTACCAGACGGTACAAGAGCAGAGGAGAACAAGATCAAGAGAAAACAAGTTAAAAAGTGTACATTGTATCGGATTACTCCGCATGCGGACAAGGCAGCGTCAAAAACTAGAACACTACTGAAGGTACCTTGTCAGCCAGTATGAGATATAGGGAGGGAACTTCGTCCGGAGTCTTCCCAACAAGCGTGTGTGTGTCTGTACTCTGGCACTGTTACAGCTCAAAGTTTGGTTTATTTTTGAGCCAAAAATCCCAGCTTCCCACTGTTGCTAATGGGTGAGATCGGAACGATTCCGGAGGATTAGTGTCGCCACCAGAGACGTCGTATCAGCATTTTGCCAGATGACCTAGACGGGCTAGATTGTTAGTTTACTTTCTCCCGCAACTCAAAAACCTTACCACACTACTTCGTGAGGTGTATTGCCCAAGTCGATGACTACGACTTCGATGGGAGGAACTCACCCCATTCAACCTCAATTGTTTGTACAACAGTTTTCTCATTGTTTCTTTTGCAAAACAAACAATTACAATAGTCTAGCACTATTGTTTGCGCTTTGGTTGCGAAGCGACCATTTTGCTTTCGTTGGCGTTTAGATTTACATTCTCGCGTCTCGATAAAGATTGACAGCTGCGCACGCTTTGTGGCGCCTTTCACGTCAGGCCTTACGCCTTGATGTTGCGCTAGCGAATTGGCACCAAACGTAATGGATTACTTTATAGCACCTTTCCTATCCCTCTGACAAAAACCCGGATCCCGAAATTGGTGTGAATTCGCCGAGCAAAAGGCGCGAATAGAATGGAGTATGGAAAAGCCCCCAAGATCCCACAGTTGACCTTCGCGAACGCGATTACCTCGAATGGGGGCGACCTATCGGGAGGCGACCCGTTTCGGTTTGTAGCGGATTGTGCATCATCTCCTGGGTTAAAGTGTAAATTGTAGCGTTATCAGCAAAGGAAAGCGTTCCATGCTTTGCTCGATAGTAAAACCGCAAAAAAAAGAGGAATAGGATCTCTCCATCTGGCCAGAGAGCCTTTGGACGGTGAATCAGCAATAAATTAATTTAAAAAAAATTTCCTACGCGATAAGCTACCGCACAGAGATATCAGTTTCCAACTCGAAACAATACTCGTGTATCTGATCAGCTGTTCAATTCAGTGCTAGTGTTGGGATGGGGGGGTTTACTGTGAAAGTATACACGATACCGACCGATTTGGAATTAGCCCTCGAGACAAAACAGAAACGCTCCCATGGGCCATACTCAAAAACCAACCAGCCGTGTATTTTTTTTTTATGAAGTTTTGTCCCATTTTGATAACCCTTCCTTCGGTTCCCTTCTTTTTGGGGAATAGTTTTGTTAGGTCCTACATCATGCCTCTGCCCCTGGTGCGGAGAAGGATGCAAGATCGGTCACGATCTCTTTCTCATTTCCGTGGACTTATTCGTTTGTTCGTTTGGTCCATTGCTTCTTTGCAGATGTTTCGTGACTGCCGTCGCCGTAGCCAGGCACTGTTGCTAAGCGCGATCGAGCCACTCGCGATCACACACGCGTACGCGGTTTTTTGCCGCGAGTGTCGACCTCAGCGATCAAATACGATCGTTCCCATAGTACGCGAGACGGCTGTTCTCACATAGCCAAATCGTCGCTACGCAACGAATCACCCAGACGGAGAGGGAGAGAGAGAGAGAGAGAGAGAGAGAGAGAGAGATAAAGCGCCACACGAATACAGTGCGTGCAGTAATTATTCAACACCATGCGATAAAACTGTAATTTTTGTTTTATCTTTTCATCAAGCTCGCATTTTCTCGCGACTGTTCAACAGGGCGCATGCATCGTGTTATCGCTGTACGTTGGATGAGTGCGCTTGAAGATGTTAATCGAATTTACCCCGGGGCGAAAGCGGCCTTGTCACCAGGCGAACAGTAACCCCGGCTCATATCACCCTCCACCCAGGTGCGCCCGGACAGCCATATTTGCATGACAGTTTGCAACCGAGCGGAGGTATTTTTCCACTATTGACACAGCGCATTAGAGCCGTTGTTAACGCGAATCTTTCATATCGCACAGATATGACAGCCTTTTCGTCTCGCACGCAAAAAAAGGGGGTAATACTATGGGTTTTCCATCATCAGTTCTAGTGCATCTAGTGCAGTTGCGTGACGAAAAAGCGGTTCCAGCCGTGTTTTCACGCAATCACAGAGTGCAAAAAGGTAAATAAAGCTTACCAGTTGGAACATTGATTCCTCACGTTCGCTTTGAAGTTTTCCCGCTGGAATTCCCTAGCAAAAACATTTATGCTAAATCCATCCATCCTGTTGTGTCTTCAGCAAAAGGCGAAGAATTCATAACAATATTTGTCTTTACGGCTGGAATGATATCACCCACCGTCTGAAGATCGACCAGAATCGACCAGCAATTGGAGGCGCGGCATCTCATGCGATCGTTTATGAAAAATTCCTTTCGGTCAAACATTCCGTTTGCATTAATTTTACTAACCATTTTCCAGCAGTAGCCGAAAGGGAAACGTAAACATAATTATGGTGCCTTTGTTTTCTTCACAGCCAATGCAATACACCCGGCACACTATGCACCTCACGTAGAATCGCCAAAAATGATGGACATATGGGGATTTTTTTGTACGGTTGGCCGTTATATTGAGCCTCCCCCCTGAACATGAACAGATGGATTAGCTTTTTGTTTATTTGTTAAGTTGTGTTGCTATTGTTTACGCTATCAGATCGCAGACGAAGAGCGCATATTGCGTATATAGAGAATCATTCAAATTTCACTGCGTCTTACTGGTCGCGGATAGTGAACCGCACTCTTTACGAGCGTAATTAAATGCGCCCCCAGACACCCATTCTGACAAATGAATGGATATATTTTATGTTGTAATTTTTGCGTTCCATTATTGCCCCTTTTTGTGTGAACAAAAATAAAACCGAGCAAAGGCAACAGTGGCATCGAGTGGTATTTTTAGCTGACCACAATAATTTATCCACAAAACACACATGCTAACCTTGAAGGTAACCACACCTGACCAATGAAATCTCTCTATCAGACTACGAAAGACCAGCTTTACCGGACCGGACTCTGTCATAATCTAACGATGGCGGGTTAATGGCACCCGGCACCACCAAGCTGAACTACCTCCGGAATAATCAATCGTCACAACTCATCGTCACACTCATCCCACTCGAATAATATCACGATACTTTACTACTACCTTTCATAGTGCGGACAGGGTGTCGAGCCGCCAACATGTCTAGCAGATAGAGGGAGATTCTATTTTCGTACACTACTTATACTTCCCCAACGAAAGATCATCCAGTCAACCGAAATACGGTCTCAATTATATAGTCTATCAACAGTGTCCACCTACAGATGCGCAATCAATTCCTGTACATCGTTTCGTGTTCGTTAATATATATGTTCCAGATTTATGAAGCAGACAGACACACACACGAAAAAACCCACCAATTTAGTAATATACATTCGTTTTGGGGGATTTCAAAATCTCAATTCTACGAACAACCGTGACGTCAATGGGGAAGCTGTCGTCGTCCTGGTTTGCTGCACCATCACCAACATCACCTTGGAAACTACATCGGAAAGCGTTACGAAAATGTTCGATTCTGAGTTGTGGAAACCTGATGAGCATAATGTGTGTGCGGCACATAATGGGAACGCGCCCAGATTATTGCGCCATTATTGCACTCTTTGGCACAGTTTCTGACGTCAAACGCTCGAACGATCTCGAATCGTGTTTTGCGATTACTACACCGATTACTACCACCACTACTTCCCGTGTGCAATACACTAATTCGGTTCGGAACGAGCCCCCCGGAATGGAGAATTTTCCAATCATATGCATAATCCTCAGAACGTAACAAAAAAAAAGAACGCCATCGACCACCGCTGATAAGTGACAAATCGCTGGCGTCAAGTTTATAAGGCACTTTCGCTTTCGTGCCAGGTCGGACCTAAGATCGTCGTGCAATGTTCGGGTCGTTTCCGGCACAATCGATAACGTTCCGTGTAGCTTCCCTTGGAGATAAGCCAACAATTTCCATGCGTCCAGTGGGACTCTCCCTTCACAGGACAGTCCGGTGCGAGGGGGTGTGAACCCGGGTGCACCCGGGTGGAGGGGATGGAAATGTATTACAAAAAACGATTCTCACGAGACAGTTCTCGTACATCGCTTCCAGTGGTGCTAAAAATAGTAACACACCGCGGGGAGGATTTTACATTGCCCGCTAGTACGCAACATTGTGTGCAATCGATATGGAGGTTTAAAAAGCAACAAAAAACACACGGGCAGCCGAACATAAAAAGTGGTAAAGAGATATCGCGAATGAAATTGGAGCTGTACGCGATACGTCAAAAGCGGATCCGTGCTCTAAATGTTAATAATTGATTCCATCAATATGTATGTGGAGCGTGAATCACAATGCTGCCCGGATATACGGTTACCCTTTTTGTTGGGTTACAAACTTTCAGCTGCTTGCGTTGTAACACAACTTAATGCTACGTAAACAATACGTCTGTGTACATTAAATTCATGTCTTACATATATACGAAGATATGTTTTTTTTTCACTAAGGGCAAATCACTCCAATGTCGTATCTCTTTTTCTCTCTCCCTGAGAAGAGCAATGACACTGGTGAGATATATCCTTGAAGGATACCATTTTTAAACTGTGGCGACACAGCCGTGGCGTCTGATAACCAGACTAGCGATTAGATTGTTTTCGTTGTGTGTAGGATAGATAATAGACTAGCGAATCCTACACTATCAGCATGTTCAATTCTATGTTTAATCTTATTCAAGGGTACGTAAAAAACTTAAATTAAAGAAACTTAATAATTTAACCATAAAATTCAATTAAACTATAATTTATGGCAGAATTTGAATAATTATGTATGTTCTGCCAATCAATCAAAATAACAACGAACAATCGCTTTCGTACCATAAAATGTGTCACGGACATGTGTGCTTAACGTTACACTTTCCACCACAATGCAATCACGTTCTGTGACCGTGCACCCGGAAGCCGATCAAATCAAAATGTAATGAATTAGCGTAGGGAGTTACAGCAATCATTCGCTCTACTCGGCGCTCAATTTTTTTTTGCCACCCCTAAGACATATCGCGATCTCTTTCTAGCTCTAATTTGTTTGGTATTCAGTGTTCCACCCACCCTAGGGCAGTTTATACGTATTGTATTTATTCTTAAAACGACTCGCTTTACGCCAACGATTGTCAATATTTTGTCCTTCGCTAGATTAGTTTCTGTATCGCTTTTACTATCACCATATGGCAAGCCGCCATTGATGTGTAGCGTCATGCGGTGAGCTGCTGATGATATAAATAAATCAAGATATACTCTTCCGTTGACTTGATAAAAAAATACAAAACAACTACAATCAACATGTAGCATGGACATACTATGGGTTGATACCATTCGAGAGAGAGAAAAATATGATAACATAAATACATTTTATAGCACCCAAAATGCTGGTTTGCTAAACAAAGCTCGATCTTATTTTATCAGTTACTTTTGCCAAAGTTTTCCAGAAGTAAGTGTAGAAAAAAGGTTAAAGTTCCATCCGCTTTCTAACGCCTTGATAAGATTAATTATGGCACTTTTTCTTTTTTTTACATATTTTTTTATGGCAGGATTTTGCTTGATACCATAAAATGAAGGCCATTTTATTTTTAGACTTACACAGGTGTAAAATAAATACCAAAGTGTAATAAATTTTCAACACAGTATTTCCGTTCCACGTTATCTTTGAGTAACGTACTAGAATAATACCATATTCCTACAATAAACGCTAATTCCCAACCTGAATTCCTATCCGTGCTACTTTTTAGTCGCCTTTTTGCTTTGTCGCATATATTAACTCGAGTGGTTGGTGGATTAGGACTAGACACACTCTGTCTTCAAGCACTATGAAAAGTGTTTGAGATTAAGTGAAACAACACTTAATACAGTTAATTATAGATTTAAACACTTAACCGACAAAAAAGATATGCATCCGTAATAAATATTTACACAGCCAAGTGTATATTTTCTTTGCCGAAGTAATTAAAAATGTTTTTTAGCGTAAACAAACCGAATTACAACATGAACAGAATAAACAACATGGCGTATAATAAAAAAAGTTTTCATCGAAAATAATATGAAATAAAATAACATACAATTGCAATAATCTGGCAACATTGACGCAACTTCACAAATGTAAAACATGTAAATAAACAGATAAGGTTAATGAGTACTTCAGGTGACGGCGCACTTACCAAGATGGGATAGAGAAGAAAGCTCGGAATCTGTAAAGAATGATGAAAAGAAAACAATGCTATAATGATTTGGACAACAAACGTAAACAAACAAAACCGACTAGCACAAAAAAGCAGAATAATGAATGAACCTAAGAACATAAAAAAACGATCGTGAAGAAAGTAAGAATGCGCCATCCTTCAACGGCTTAGTTTGTGTTTGCACACAGTTTTCTTGTTGTTTTGATTGAGAATTGATATATTGAACCTTGCCAAACGAATAATGCCGGTCACGACAAATTGCACGTGAAGGCTTGAGAACCATGCCACGATACAAAACCTAACCATTTATTGGCCACAATTAGCTCGTGGAAGCATGCACATGATGCATGCGTTTGTTGGTACGTTAAGTGAAAACCGATGCGTTGACCGGCTTAGCTCAATTAATCCGACCAATGCGCGGGGGACGAGAAGTGTTTTTATTGTTCTGCCATTTTATCAATGGTCATGAGTGGCACTTTATTGTACCAGCGAAAGAATTTACTTTACAGAAAAGAGAGAAAAAATAAAGGTCTACCGATTATTTATGAGTAGTTTTGATAACAAAGAATTTCCTATCTTTTCTTTTCTTTTAATTTAACCAAACAAACGATAAAGCTTGCACAAGCTTAACATAGCATGCAAGCTAGTACCGACAGCTTTTCTTGTACACAAGTAAACTGTGACTGAACAGACAGCCTGACTGACAGCATTCTTTCGCTTTTCTTCATCTCACACAAGCAAAGCACACGTGTGTTTTACTCACCTGTATCGTTGAGTAAATCCTGTATATTGCCATTGTCTACGTCACTCCCTTCTCCAGCGGCTGAAAATAGACAATGAAGAAATACTTATTAAAATTTCAGAAAAACTTATGCTTGTGGTAATGTGTTCGAGTTGTGTTTTGAAGTTAAGATAAAACATTTAAAAAAATTATTTTTCAATTATTTTTTTTTTTTTTTTTGCTCGGTTAGAACGGCCTGGCCGTATCAAGACTTATTTTACCACGTAGCAGGATAGTCAGTCCATGCTACGGGGAGACGGTCCGGATGGGATTTGAACCCGGTCCCTGCCGTGTGGACGGGCGCCGTTTTTCACATGCACCACCGGGCCGCCCTATTTTTCAATTATTTATTAACTTAATTTTTTATCATTTTAAAACGTCTGAAAATTTACTCTTATAAATCTAAAGTATGGCTAAATATTGGAACGCACTGTGTGCAGCTGTTAGCACTTGTGTGCAAGTTGTTGCTGCGCTAACCACACTAGTATGCAATATGCTGCCATTGATTTAGCTTGGACACTCACCTCATCCCTTAGAAATTCACCAACCTGAAGGGTACGTGGTGAATAATGCTGTATATTTAAAATTTACAGTAAATTCTTATACTTCACAAAAATACATTTTTTGAACAATTGTATAAATATGTTTATGAAAAACAACCTTACGGACTCTCTTTACTCATTTTGCTTGATTATTTTAATTAAATATTCATTCATGCGACAAAAAGCAGCCGGATCCATTGATCACTGAAATTAAATGCTTCTGCATGTTTGTATCAGATAATGATAACGACAAATAATCATACAACAAAACATCAAACGATCGATGTTTACTGTTCATTAGCACATCCCCAAAGACAGACTGGTGCCAAGGGCTCTTCACATTTTACTGTTGAGCGGCCAGTCAAGGAATGTATGTACAGAGACAACTAATCAAACAGTACTCATTACAAACAAATCATACAATTAAAAGGCTAGTGAACACGGGACCGGTACGGCAAAGATCGAATCTTTCAAATATAGTTTTGTGCTCAGGAAACTTGTTGGTAGAGATACAATATTTATAGATTTTTTTTAAGTAAATCAGAATATACAGATCATGAATTTACATCATCGTGTTCGTTCGTGTGCTGCAAGGTTGACTCACATTACCATCGTTCGCGTAATCTCGTGCCATTCCGTGCACGCGAGTGTCGCTTATTTATGCATTGTCGTGTCAGTTCTATACACTATGACTAACTCCGTTCAGTCCAAATATTGCGAATCTACCTATTCTCTTATGCAATGCACTCCACTCTGTGTCTACAGTGGGTTGGTTTCCTGATCATGGTACAACCATGATTTTGCTTTCCTTCCCATCGGATATATGACTAACGTCACTTTTTACATTATTTGCATTGGGTCTCCGTTCACCCACTCACAAGCCACACACCTGTACACTGGCGGTACAGGTTCGGTTCCACTTTCTCAATTATCCTTCATCAAAAAACAATTCAAAGCTTTCATAAATGCATTCAGCGTGATGTTTTTTTAGGGAGTGAATAGGGTGAAGGTGGCATTTTATAGCACCGAAATCAAAGCTCCCTACCTTGCGTGGGTTTAAAGCTTTCGAAATGCAAACGATTTTTGGTCGTGTTTCTAACGCTGGTCCAATGTGATGTTACACCATCTCCATTGAACTCCTTCGTATATCCGTGCATTCCAGGCTTTGTTTGACCAACATCGTGTGAAAGTGTGATACACGCGATCAACAGTGCAACTACCAACCGTAACCGAATCCTTTCTTCTGTAACGAAACCATCCACCTTTCCCCCACGTGTCACGAAACGAACCGCATGTACCATTTCCCTCACTTCGCCCACTAATTCGGTAGTTTTTGGGCGGAAGCAGCATTGCTGACCAACTGACTGACCGATCCGGTCTCGACGCATTAGCCGACTGAACGAGTGGTGTATGGTGAGTAAGTGGTGGGTGAGTCTTACGTAACGTTGCTACCATGACGGAAATGCCGGTTTCGATCAACCGTCGTTGTTGTGCCGCGATGGTTTTGCATTTCGGAAACATGTTCACGCGTGATGAGCACCGATCAACAAAATGGACTAAAACAAGGTGAATGAATAGATGAATCGAAGATGGATGCCAGCGGATCAAGTATCGAACATGACAGTGCCAGCAATGGAAAGCTTATATAAGAAAGGTTCAAAATCTTCCTCCGAATGCAGGCGGTCCCGTCAGTAAAAGACACTTTCCTTATTCACTCTAATCGAAACGTGACGCAATACAAACACAAAACACAAAAACATAGTGACAATACACGGTTGGTTATGTGTGGCTTGCGGAAACAAACGTTACAGCCGAGCGTCATCCCACTTCCGGATAACCTTCAAGAGCATGCATGATTTTTGGACGTGAACGGAATGCGTGAACTGTTCCAGAAGCAATAAGAGAACCGTTTTTTTTTTTTTTTTTTTTAATAAACCTTCGACACGATGTCCACTGCCGCGTGCATTTCCTGCCCGTCTGCCCACACTATTACCTGTTAACAGTTCGGCATAAGTTCCGTTGTGTGCGGCCGATGACCGAAGCTGCTGATGTAGTGATAGTAACTGCTGTTGCTGCTGCTGATGCACCACACCGGCAGACGGTTCGCCAAGGATCGTCATCGTGAGGTTGGCGAGATTGGCCTTCGAGCGAAAAAAAAAACCGTCTGTTTCTACTTCCGCAAGGCAGACCGGCTGGGATGACCAACCCCGGGGCGGGGGAGGGTGCACTAACGACGTTGGTTCGTACACTGATGACACTGATTGTCTTTCAACATGGTAAATCAATCATGTCTTACGCTTACGCTAATGGTAATTCGTTACTCGCACTGCGATATTATTATGGCATAAATTATAGCACTTTCATCCATACACTGGGCACTGAACCTGAACCTGGGGTTTACGAAATCACAAGAAAATTTAACCTTTAAAATTTCATAAAATTTAGAGCTTGAAGCTCCAACAACTCCAAACCGGTCGTCAGTAATGTTGCATTTGCACTAAAAGCATTAAAATAGCAGGTTGCACATAATCGATTTCTGATAACGATAAATTTGATGCTTTATCTTCGAAGCATATGGAGTTTGCTGGAGGTACGAATTACCAATGGTCCCGAAATTATTAATCGATTATAGACACTTGAGGGTACAATATATTGAAGTTTGTATGCTTGCCAAAATAACTCTCAATTTTTTTCTATTAATCTTTAGATGTATCACTATTGTACCTCATCCCGAAGACATCTTTTCAATTCACGTTTTTTCTTTGCTCAACATATCAACAACTTTTCTTTTCACCACATTGCATCACTAACTTTCTTAAAAACAAAACAAATTAAACCATATCCACCACCAGGGTTTATCACTAATGGTGTTTTCGATTATTTTTTTTTCTTTTGACTTCCACTCAAATGGAGGAGAGCCCACGTGAGCGTTCATCTTGTCACCATTGACGTCGTAAACCCGTATCGTATCGGTAACGTTGTGCATTCGTTGTCTAGCCAATTGATTGCTTATCACCGTTGTCGATGCCACTCTTCGGCGGTATCATTTCTGCGGAACCAATTTATCGCCGTTACACACACCGTACGTTTGATTGGCGTGACCATCTTGTTCGGTTACGCTCGGAAGGAGAAACAGTATTTGCGCACTAAATACGCGCGCTGATTACCATTCTCTTCAACATCGACGATCCCTTTATGTCCAGCAGGTCATAAGACGTTTGGGGGTGTTTTGGTTTTTCTCTTATCGTACACTAGTGAGCGCTTTTACTACGCTGTCATCTGTCACATGGGGAGTCAATGTCAAGAATTGTCGGACAAAATCCCTATCATGATCGTTGTATTT
Source organism: Anopheles funestus (assembly GCF_943734845.2). Classification (NCBI taxonomy): domain Eukaryota; kingdom Metazoa; phylum Arthropoda; class Insecta; order Diptera; family Culicidae; genus Anopheles; species Anopheles funestus. The sequence goes on from NC_064598.1 coordinate 17,233,764, forward strand.
ACTTCACAACAAAAAATCACTAAATCTCCTTTAAAAAAAACGCCTTTCATTAACTTTAAACTGCTTCAATCGACAACAAAACGAAGACTAAAATAGCTTCTTTTGAAATCACTAGTGTTGGTAAAGCGTAGAACTACACACCACTGCCAATTGATTATTTTTATTGCTTCGATTACTTCCTAGCCGATCCGATTACCAACCCTCTACCCCAGTGCCGATATTCGTCGCGGTTCTGCATTTTCAGTTTAGTTTCCTTCCCAATTACCAACCGCACGGTTCTATGGCTGGTTGGATCGTTGAATTTGGTGATCAGCCTTATTGAGTACAAAGCCGCACTTAAGCGGCCCCAAGCAGCGTTTTCTGTGCGATCGTTTTTTTCGTTCTGTCGGTGTCGGTGGGCCGATGCTTGTTGCCAATTTGAACCAACTCCGGAACGGCCTTGACCGTGGGTACGTAAGGAAGCATCGGAACGGAACGATGTCACCTTCTCCACGGTGGGACACCATCCAGAGCACCAACACAACCAAACCAAAGCCCAGCGTGGCATTGTGTGAAGGTTAAAAACCGGAACAAACTAGGAACAAATCGCGTTAGCCATTGCACAAAACAGTCCGCACATCTGGGCGGAAAATGGACCTGCGGAAAGAACTTCCTCAACCAACCACCAACACCCGAGGTGTGGAATTCTATTGCGAGCACCGTGAGCTTTTTCTGTCACATCGTGCGTTTTTTTGTTTTGGTGTGGTTTTGTGTCGAGGTTACACAACCGAGTGTCCGCGCTTATGCTGCTCAGTGTCAAGGATGTCGGCCATGGCCAAGCGGAAGCAACGTGGAACCGATCAATTGACCCGATCACCCGTTAGAGATGTGGGTAGGGCGCGTGAAAGGAAAAGTGACAACGGTTTGCTTGGTGAGATTGATCACATTCCAACAATGGAGAAGAACCGACCGACACCACCGTGTGAGGTTGTTGACTCTGAAGTGGGAAGAATTGCACACGCATTAACTTCATGATAACGCTGTTGATAAAACACGGCATGAACTCAAGTGGATTGTCACATGGTTTTCACTCCCCTCAGTTGAACAACCAAAGCACTGGACTACTTGTGGACATTGCTACTGTTTGCTAGTTTTCAAGAATGTCCTACAGATATTGACTTAGACAAACACATTGACCTAATTTCTTGGACGATAGTTGCTACTATTTACGCGTCTTCCATAACGTTTTTACATCTCGTTTTTAACGTATTGCGCACATTCCGACAGTAAAGAACGAACCAAACAAAAAACATGTGCATCACATTCAATTCTGTCCAATAACAAATAATTCATTCCATTTGCCATTGATGGCAATGGAAAGTTCCTCGACCATGCAGGGGACGAGTGCGCATTCACTAGCGTCCTGGTATTTAACATCGTACGAAATCGAGTCAGGGCTCGTTTACTGCCATTAGACGCAAAAGGTACCATTCCTGTCGTGCCATCACGGCATGTCTTTCCGCTGAACCATGCCCGGCACCGCATCACGTTTGCGTTCTGGCTTTGCCTGATGTGTACGACAGCGATGGCGTAACAGGTGTACTCATGCTGTCGGTTACACTAACTACATACTGTCACTGTTGTTTTTTTCCCTTTTCTGTAAAACCGATCGTTTCTCACACAACCTGTATTCCTTCTTCGCTTTATTGATCAATTGTTAAAGCCGACAGAATTCCTTTCAAAATGTCGTACTTTTTGCACTTGCACATTTAGATGCGATTGCTACTTTCCAAATCGCACCGAATTTTATTAAACCATACGAAACAAAAAATCAACCAACCACTCACAGTAGAAAACTTTGTCACTCAACCTTCTTCCTATTGACACTATGCGCACGATTTCACGATCACGCACGCATATCTTCGCTCGGCAAACAAACAAAAACAACGGAAGAGAACTGTTACAACAAAACCGTACCGTGCCGGAGCGAATCAACAACTGTCCGTTTACGAAAGGACCCTTGCTCCAGAACTGATTCGAACCGATTCCACACCAACGGTCGTTCTTTGCCATTTGTTTCCCCTCCCCCGCGCCGGTTCCTTCCCGATTCGAGACGAGTCGAGCCGATGACGCGCTCGCACGATTCCATTCCGTTCGACCGGTCGTTGTGTGGTGAGATTACAATCGCACGTCACATCACACACCACCACAAAGTCGGCTGTGTTTTAGCAACAATCAACCACGCGCACATACGCACGAACGATGTCTGCTGCGAGCTACTAGCTCTCGCGCGCACACCTGTAATCAACGGTGACGCGCCATCATCATCATCATCATCTTCATCGTTGATGATCGTGTTCTGCGCAAACTTCTACCGCGTGTGCAACGCATGAGCGTGCTATCGTTTGTTTCTTTTCGGCACGAATCACACGTGCAGGCGCATCATCAAGCCAATTCCTTTTTCGTGCGTCTTCCATATGCAGTTTCGAACGAATGCATCGGTGGTGGTGGTAGGGTTTTGCATGTGAGTGTTTGTGCTTTTTGTAGGTTTCATTGTGCACGGTATCATGGTGGGGGACCACGTCTTTATCATGTTGAAGAGATACAAATCAACAAACAATAAAAAACGGGCTAAACGGGCGTTTTCGTTTGCTTATGTGTCGTCACGCGGCAAAGCTTTTCAAACGTTTGCTTAACGTCTTGAAACGATCACTTCAAACAGCAAACGGTATCAAAACGTAAGATGTATGGCGCTTGACTTTTATTTTCTTGTGAAGAAATAAGGGTTGTGTGATAAGGATAAACCTGGTGCAAATTAGTTTCAGAAAGTGTATAATTTCTTCATTTACTCGTTGCAATCGTACAGAATCGTAAAAAAAAGTTATGTTTATTCTATTGATTTTCAAAATTCATTCTCCAATAATTCTTCAAAAAAAATAGTATAACTTTAAACCCCTTCAATTTACGAGGGTGAGATAAATAGGGAGCAAAACCAAAATTCCAACATTTACAATGCAGGAACCATGAACGAACGTTTTATTTGTTACAAGCAATCGAAAAAAAAAAACATTCGAGGAGCGGCACTTAAACCATACAGCCGCCATCAAGTCGACCATTGTTCACCCAAATTTGTACGATTGTCAAAGCGAGTCTGTCTGTCCCCAGACAAAGCGACCATCCATGCTGTTCCCTAGCCAGCCTGGTGTTGTTAGGAGTTTTGTCTGCATTACTCATGCTCATTTCCAACCAAAACGAACCGATGCAAATGGTAGAATTGATCACACATTTGCACCGAACGGGTACATTCGGCACCTTCTAAATGTTATATTCTTGCTAACAAATAATAAAAATATAATAATAATCACTCTGCTGTATCTCAATTGGACAATTTTATTGTTGTTGATTGTCTCGTTTTTTGAGCTGCGAGTTGCAGCAACAACCGTGGACGAGAAAGAAAAACAACTTAGGCCCCCCCCCACCCCCCTCCCGGGGGTGGCTGATTAACAACAACACCCATTTCGACAATTCGATTCTAATTTGTGTGTTTATTCGTGACTCACGCTTACGCTGGCGGGCTTTGGATGAACCTAGAACCGGGCAAGTGAATCATCAAAGCCGGAAACGATACTCAAGGTTATACCTCTTTAGCTCGATAACGAACGGAACGTGCGACCCGGGGTATGAAACAGATCACCGGATTGTGCTTTTGCGGTACAATAAATTTTGAATATTTAAATCTTTGATCAAGAGATTGTTTCCGTCGTGCGGTGAATCATAGTCTCACTTTTTTGGCGCCCATTTCCATGTCCATGCTATGCAGTGACACAATGAAATGGTTCCAATTAGCAACAAAACCATTTCTTCACCGTTGTTTCGTACACTATCGTTCACTGATGAAATGGTTCGTGCATCGATCGACAAGGCTTCGATGAATGGAGCAACTTTGCTCAAGCGCACGTGGCTCGAGCACTTATCGTTGGCTCACATTCGATTGGCCTCCATGGAACCGACGGAACAGGTCGATACTGGTGCTGGGATCAAGCAATAATCATCCATTGGCCGGCGAGTGAAGATCGAGTGCCAACAGGCGGTGCAGAACCGATATCGACAGCAATCGTCGAGCAGCAGGAGGGACCACACTTTCGGGGCGGGGGGAGGGAGGGAACCAATTATCGCCTTACACCAGCAAAATTTCGTCATTAGTCAAGACGCTTAAGCAAACCGTTGCTCCGTGTGGCAAAGATGAAGGTGTCCAGTTCACAACACCCCAAACGAAGCCAAACTGAGTGAGAAAGAAAAGGCTCCCGCATGGTGCTAGTGGTTGGTTGTAAAAATTACATATTTTCTCCACGACCAACGCACATTACCACATTGCCAAGCGGTTGTGAATGAAAGCATCAGGTCCGCTTTGTCCAATGCATGGTATGTTAAGTGGTGTCCTTCACCAAAAAAAGGAACACTTTTGCAATTTTTAAATTTCCTATAAAAGAGCTCCCATTGTTGTGCTTTTATCGTCAACTTTCATTCCCAAAAGTCAAGTCATACTTACAACAAAAAAAGGCTTTCAATTTTTATTGTAACAGTTCCCATATTCAAAACAAGTTATAAAAATAAATAAACAAACATTAACACTAGCAAAATTGCCAAAAAAAAGGAAGACACAGTTGTCCGCATTGGGGTTTTCCCGGCGAGTACAAAATATATGACCTCAGTCCATTCTGCTGCAGGTAACGGGTAAACATAAATAAAAAGTATTGCAATCAACCGGCACATAAATCCCACTTAGCGAAATACCAAACTGGATTCCGAAAATATTAAACCAAACATTGGCGAATGTTTCACCGGCCTATCCTTTTACAACATTCCAGGAAGCCACCAGACAAACATTAACAACAACAGCAGCAAAAAACACGCACAACAACCAAAGTAAACATCAACAAACCATGCTGAGGTGCCGAAGAGGAAAAAAAAACGAGTTTTGACGCAAATTTTTGCGGCGAACGTAGATGAATATGTGGTTATTGAGACGATAAGACGTTTCGAAAATGAAAACAAAATTGAAGTTAATCGGAGTTTGGATCGTAATGATCTTTAAAATTGATAATCGGATCGGTTTCGATTGATAAAAGCTTTTCGTTAACTGTTGTTTTAACATCATTTGTGAACGAAATTGGAAAGATAGATAAATAGAAAGATGAAAAATATGCAGAAAAAACTCTGCCATACCATTCCACCTCCAGATGTGAATTCCAAGCCTCTTAACCTGCGAGTACATGCCTGGACAACAGCAATTCCAGCTGACACATAATGGCATTATTAATGATTTGCTTTGATTGGCCACACAACGGTGCCCGCGGATCTGCGCAATCACACAAACTCCCGAGGCGGGTTGCATAGATCAATTGAATTTGTTTCAATTAAAATGGCGCAACCTACAGATTTCTGTCCCATTCCGCCATGCCACCAAACTATTGGCGAGAACGGCACTAACTGACGCTATTGAATTGACTCGCGATGTCGTGGAGCGTGAGAAGTACGATGTGTCTGTACGGCCATCCGTCACCACACACCAGAAGATTTGCAAAGAGGAGGAAACAGGGAAGTTCGCTCACGATACTCTGCGCAACCTGCGTAGTGTAGATGACATTTTGACACTAGGAAATTTTCCCACTTCCCACTGATAAACGGGGCGGGATAGATGTTCCGGAGTGTTCGATGAACATTGAACCGTCAATTGCAAAGTGTTGTGAAATTTGTTCTCCGTCTTACAACTTTGACCTTGAGTTATACCTCCCAAAAAAAGGCACCGTAAACTGATTAAAACCTTAAACGTGTTTTGCTTACTCCGCCAAAGTTAAGAGGATTTTGCTAGCGATTGTGTTTTGTACCAACAAAAAAAGACATGTGTGCATAAAACCGATATTCATCTCCTATTAATGTTCAAATCATTGTATCCATAACAATGAATTATTCGCCAACCGTTCATTCACCCTACGCTGGTGAACAACAGCTTTAACACCATTTTGATTTTACCGCTCAAAAGGAAAACTCATCGATCAAAACCTGATCGGTCTGGTCAGACCTGATCTTCCTGTCTGCCCCCATATCTGTTAGATTTCGCTCACATTCTATGCTTTTGTTTATGCTTCGTACTCAAGAGATGATATCGAGATTTTGTTTGTTATGGTAATGAAATATTCATAAAAACTCTAAGTGGGACGTCAAACGATTTTTTTTATAGCTAGGTAGTTGATGTCCAAATTCCAGTTTAAACTGGTTTTTAAATGGTGGAATAAAACCGTGCAGCACCTCCACCTGCGATTTCAATGGATCAGCCCAATGTTTGGCGAGCTTTAAGCTTCAAAAGCATTTAACGAAACGGCAACAATGTCAGACAAACGTTTGTATACGATACCAGAAATTGCGTATGCAGCAACGCATCCTCAATGTCGAGCTTCACCCGAGACGGTGCGAAACTTCAGTCACAAATGAACTGCAGCGTTCCACCGATATACGCCCTGTACGGCCATTTGCAGCCAGTTGCGGAATATCAATTGCCAGCTGTCCCAGTTTTTCTCGGTGTCACACATATTTGGGACTAACAGACGGTCATTGCCAAACGGTGGGTTGCTTCGTGCGCATCCGATGGTTGTATGTTAGGGTTGCCATAAAAAGAAACTTACCTATAAAGAGAAAAGAGAAGAAGAAAAAAATTAGTCTCAAAGATCATCTTCCACACCGCACACGGTGAACGGAATTCATCATTACTGTTTGAAGGTTTTGTAGCCTCAAGGAGAAAGAGCACCTAAAAACGATACTTTCTAATAGATCGAAGATGTACCGCGTTGGTGAAGATTCACAGTTTTACTCTTAATTGACGTTAGAATGCTAGAACGCCCGCCACAGCGTCATTGAACTGATCAATTAAATCTAGCAGACTGTGGATGGACCCATGTGGATGGAAACGGCAACTACAGCAAAACAAAAAAACACGTAAAATCGTCTGCCCAAGGATGGATACTCCCCCAAAAACCGATCCACGAGATGTGTTTTTATAGCATTCGAACCGCTTCATTCATAAGTTCCTGTGTTCGAATGCCTAAATCTTCGCGCGCTAAAGTGAAGGTTATCGTTTCTTCTTCTTAATGTCAATGTCGGCCAATATGCTGTTCCAATGTTTATGCGACGCAGTGTTTTGACCTCACCAAACGATTCTCCAACAACAAACCTACGGCACGGTGCTGTGATCTTGGGACGATGGTTTCCTGGTATTGAAAATACCAACGAAACGAAGTCTACTTTAGTCTCGTTCGTCCAGACTTCTTATCGATTGTTCTGATCATATTGAAACACGACCAAACCGTACATGATTGTCTAATAAAATTCTTCTGAAATTCAAAACCTGACTACTGCTGTCCCATTCCAGACTGGCATACAACAGGTGGCTAGCGAAACTAGTCACCTTTGGTGGTAGTCGACACGATCGATATCGATATGCATTGCCCATGAAGCAGCTGATCCCGTGCGGTCCTGTGTTGATTCTCGATCAAGATTAATCGAGGTCAGGCACGGACTCGATCAGTGTCGGTTGCATAATGCATGACCGCATACCAACTACTGCTGCTGGCCGTTACTGGTAGTTTCTAATGCCAGACAGAGAATCGGACAGGTGTTGGTATGGGTTGTTGGTGCTCCACAGAGAACGGTAACATGACGTACGTACTACCAGCTGGATAATGACTCATTTATCCCGCACAAGGTGAATTAATCTGGAATTGCATCTAAACAGTATCGCACATGTGCTGGACGTCTAATTAAGGCGAGTAATAAAAGATTGCATAAATTAGCTACACACCGTATGTTTCATCATACTCGCACCTTATATGAGGCACAGATTCCACAAATTATTTCTTCTATCAAATTTGTGGTAGTTCTGAAAAATTATAAAGTAATAAATGAGCATGAATTCTGTTGAAAAACGAACTTTATATGACCTCAGTTTTGTTCTCGTTCATGGGATTTTCCCTAACATCTGCATAAAACCAATTCTTGGTACTGGCATATGGCGGATGCCATGCTGCTGTAAGCTTAAGAGCAGACGCATTTTAACAGCTAGTGTTGCAGCTTAAACGATCCGCAAAAACCTGTTCAATCAATGCGGTCAAAGAGGGCACAAAGAAACAACCAATCTGGTGGTGTTGGGTCTTTCCTGTGGCATAAAACTTGATCGTACCATGATTTCTTCCCCGGTAACTAGTAACTTCGAACACTTTTAGCCTAGCAACTGTAGCTAGAGCGTCCAGAACAGGTCTCTGGTGCACAATTTGTACAGAACGATTTGCCAATACCATGGACAATGCTCCCTTTTTAATGCCTTCTTTGCAGCGAGTTGGGTAAACCTATCCAAGAATCATCCTCATAGAAGTAACCTGCGTAGCGCTGACGAGTGTGGCACGAAAGTGAAAGGCTTGGAAGAACCTCCTATACCTCCTAACGGGGTATAGGAGGTTGTCAGTGTTCTGGCCAACTGCAACACTACCGATAAACTGGACAAGTGAGCTGTCCTACTGGTTAGTACGCGTATGGTGAAGGTTCATCACATTGCCTAGACTTCTGCACCTGCTGACCTCAAGGTAATCAGCTTCTCCAACCATGCGTACGACCCCTTCGCTTCTATCTCTCTCTCCCTCTCTCTCTCTCTCTCTCTCTCTCTCTCTCTCTCTCTCTTCTTCTACGCACTCGAACCGACCGGACCCTTTTCGTCAGTCGCCATCACTGACGTCACTAATTGCTGCAGTTAGTGGAATTGCTGCATGTTTTATGGCAATGGCGGAAACTGTTCTATCGATAGTTCATTAGCCACTTTGCACCATGCTCGACACTGTTCCGAACGGAAGTGTCCGTTGATGTGAGTTGTTTTAATTTCATCCATACGCTGTTTGGAGGTTTGGATTCATTATCATCGGTACTGGGTAGTGATAGGGTAGAAATAGATAACGAAAAAAAAACACACGAAAACTCCCCTTTCAAACCGTTTTGACGTTTCAGTATCACGAGATTTCAACGTGCCGGAACGGTTCAGCGACTGTTTCATTATCTCATTTCCATACCGCTGCCTAGTGACGGAAATGTGTTTTTTTTTCTTCTCTTTTTGTTGCAACAATTGCACCCAGTGGAACCGTGTCAACAAACTGCACATTTTTAATTTGTTATTCTCCCACTGCAAGATGCGGAGTGTAATGAAGGGTGGTAGTAAAGGTAGGAGGCGTTTCCAAAATTTGCATACTGTTTAGAAACCGATTTGCGTACTAAACCCGTGTTACTGCACTGGAATTGCAGCACGAGTGCTGTTGTGCACGCATTGGTGTCAGGTAGTGGGCTCGTGTTTTGCACCAAATGGGTTCAACAACTTATCAACACGGTTTGGAAAAATAAGCTATTTACATACGTGCCCAATAATAACGTCAAACGGGCAGATTTTTCTTCCTAGTTTAACTATAACTCTTAGAATTTACTCACACCTTACACCATAAAAGCTAGAATTATTTTAAAACAGCTGGTTAGTACATTCACCTTAAAATGGATACGCTGCTCACTAGTCCAGTGACCTCGTTCTAGGGCGTGGGGGTACACCTTGAGTGCATTAGTCAATTACGTTGAGCTACCCTTGACCGTGGAATAGCCCTAAGGGCTTTTTGCACTGTTGCGCAATTTTACAGCTCTACTTCTTATATTTAATATTAACGAACGTTAACTCAAAAAAAAAAAAGCTTAAATATCGTTATTTTTAGTGCCCCTTTGGAACTTCACTCGCCGAAAGAACGTTTATGAGTATGCAGTAAATCTAATTAGTATCACAAGCGGTTTTTATTACATAATATTCACAGTCAAAAGTGCCGAAAACCATTACGACACAGTCGGAGACATCCAGTTCTACCGCGGTAGACTCCACATTAACGATGACATCCAGTCAAGCCCATCGTTGGATGTGCATTCCTTGCCATTTCGGACCATTCGCTTGTCTGTACGTTTGGTACAAGAATTTCCCAATAATGGAAACACTGACCTAACCAATCACTGACCTCCGTCATCGCCAACTTCGCCAACAGTATGATAACACATTCCGTGTGTCGCATTACCTTGCTTAGCAAAAGCGTACGGATCATGGGAGCCGTGTTAAGTCAACGACTTCTGTAACCTGCCGTTAGCAGCAGCTGGCCAAGTCACCGTGGACTTAAACGGAAACACGCACAGCGTACATTGGCCGTAATCTTCTACGGCGTATGTGTTGCACCAAATACTAGCTGGGCCACCTTTAATTAGAAGCCCAACACCACACTGAAACAATTTGCTAGACGATCGCGAGACAAGAAGGTTATGACACCTGGAGGTTTGGTTTTTTTTTCTCCTCTCCACTAAGTTTAATAGCTACCGTACCGAACTCAGAGGCGTTCGAGAAACGCCGTTAAGACTTCGAGCCCTTCCTTCTGCAGGTGTACAATTGACCGAACCAAACTGGTGTGATCATTAGCGTGCGTGCAGCAGTTAGTATACGCCACAAACAAGGTGCTATTTCATTGGCAGCTTCACTGCGTCAGATAACTAGCCAAGATGCTGCACTGCGGTGCCCCGAAACAAATGTGGATTCCTTCCAAATGCATATAGGACTGAAGAGTTTCATCTTCCCACCGACGACGGGTAGTTAATTGATTGAAATCAGCGTTCCAAATCATCAACACCAGACCTTGACATCTTTTGCTTGTAGCGTAAGCTAGGCAGCTAAAAACGATGCGAGGAGCATCATCATTTGGGCCTTCGATAAAATTTCCAAATTGGAAAAAGACTAAAGGTCAGCGGAAATGTGAGGCATACTCACCACCAAAAAAAAATGGGTAGACATCATTTGGTGGGTTTCAATTTTTTCGCAGAGTGTCTTCCAAAAAAAAAACATCTCTATGTATTGCTATACAAACGAGTTTAGTGGGTTTGTGGAGATTAGATGTTTGATTCGCAATAGTAGAAATTAACTACCATTAACACACCGAAAATTATTATTCAAAAACTCCTTCTTTCATCAACAGTCTAACGACAGGATAAGGCAAGATGATCAGCAGTAACTACGGATATTGAGCCTATGTGAGTATAAATATCAGTAAGTTTTACTTGTTTCAGAAGTCATATAAAAGCGGACAGTTGTTCAAACACATTCTGCAAAACCAAGTTGATTGACATAATAAAACCAGCCAACCTTTAGGAATGTTTCCTGAGTGTCTTTTACGCAGTACACTAAAAGCCTAATGTCACTATGCATATTAAATACCACGCAACTCGAACAACATCGTCACGTTATGTCTGACGCTTCTTCGCATGATCCTATAGGATCGCACCGAGAGAAAACAAAACTGTGTGCCCCTCCGGTGGATGAAGTTTGCATTGCAAATGCCCCTCTTTTCCAGAAACTGCCAGTCGTCCAAGATCCAGCACGTGAGATGACAAATGATCATCACCGTCGGCGTCTTATTGATTGCGCAGAACGCCACCGCACATACCGCCCGAAATGAGAACTGGCGACGGATAGATAGGCGACTCGAGCAAACGTGATTACGATCTTATCCACGGTCTCGTTCGAATTTGCCATTTTAAATCCAACACTACAAGCTTTGCAACCGGACAGTTTCTGTAATTGCGTTCTCGCGAAACGCATTACACGCATTCTCCACAGTCCACAGCACCAACAGGCGCGCTTTGATACTACTTTTAAAAACACTAACATTCTAAGAGAAAGTATATCGTCCAGTACAAGGGTATTGCCTGCCTTGGAAAGCAAAAGGAAAGTAAAAGTGATCACATTCTTTAAGCTGTTTCTGTTCTGTTTCTCTTTCTTCACAAACAAACTCGTAAATGTCACATGCTCAGAATGCGCAACGTTGCAAAACCGATCGTTGCATCGTTAATCAAGTCACGTTGAGTTGAGAAGCTGTCTCCGTTTCTTCTTAAGCATCGCCTCCATCTTGCATCTCCTCACCGGTTCGCACCGGCTCCACACAGCACACATCACGTGATGTTCTGTCGCTGGTTCAGAATAATTATGCAGCGTACAGTTTTGGATTTCAGTCGTCGCTTGTGTTATTTTTTTTTTTGGTTAGTTCTTCGTTTTCGTCTTGTAAAGCCCGGCTTTGCATAAGGCAAAGAACTACAACAACAAAAAAAAAAATACACCGTTTTCAACTTCGGCTACTCCGACGGTCGTTCGTCGCTTGGTTCGCGTTGAGTTCATCGAACGCATTTATTCGGTGCGGAGGTCTGTCATTAACGGGTTCGTGCCGACGATTCTGTACCGCCGTTGCCGAGACTGCTCGTTTTCGGCCCTCTTAGCATGAATCCCGACATCCGTAGGACATGCAAAAACGCATGCAGTCGGTGTGCGGAAGACAAAATCGCAATCAAACCGGCTCTTTTATGTATGTGCGAAACGTCTGCGAGCGCAAGGAACTTTAGGCATCGAACGTACTCGAAGGAAGAAGCACCGTTCTTCCTGCATCGGTAAGGTGCTGGCCAAGGGGGACGGTAAGTCCTGCTTGCGCTCGTCAAACAATTCCCATTCTACAACAGGTACAGGCCCCATTATGGCAGTGGGGCCCCTAACTATGTCGCTTGCGTTTGCACGGGTGTAACGACAGCAGGACTCGGCTGTTTTTTTTTCTTTTTTTTTCTCCCCACATGTTCATTCTCCACTGTTCCACGATCGGTTCATGGTCAAAGCGTCCCGTTTCAAGGATACGCACGAGAGCGTACCAATCGCGTGTACTTCTGCTCACCGACCAAACGGTGAGCGACTCAACGTGAGTTGCGCCGGCGAATGTAGATCGAATGAAGTGATCTCGCCAGACCCACGCATGGTTCTATGATTCCCATAAATCTGGTCTGGCTTTTTTTCAGAATAATTGCGTGGTTTTGAGCAGTGTGTAGCGTTTTGATTAACTGCAACTTTTTTTTTTGCAAGCTTTAACCCGCTCGATCGCTGCTGATAAATCAACAAAACGAAATAGATCTACGCGGAAGTGTTGCTGATGCACAAAACAAGCAAGTTGCAAGTTCTAGCACGAACGATATTGCAAAACTCCGCTATTAATATGTTTCTCTCTCTAATTGTCGCACATCTGACTTTGTGCAACGGAGAGAACCTTATGCATGCTCTAGCAAGGTCTTGGTCGATAGTCAAGTACCAAGGCTAACCACCCCGTCCGGGAGTTCCCTGGGGGTAACGATAGCGATCGATACAATTAAAAACGGAACCAGAATGAACTGGGGCCACCCAACGCGTCAACCCTGCGGGCTAACATCTTCGGTAAGATCGCTCACAAAGGAAGCGACTTCAGAAAGGATCGTCATAATCGACGATGGAACTCGTACCATATACACACGTCCGCGATTTGCAGCAAGGGTTTAAAAATAGCTGTCTCGTGTCATCCACACACATGATAAGTAGTAGGTCCACACAGCACAGTAACGGGCAATGAATTTGGAGGTCATCTAGATGGTTTTAATATTCGGGTCACGATTTTCGTTGGCTCGAACGTTCTGAAAGTGATTGTTTGGTGCCTGTTTTGGTGATGTGGTGCTACTAGGGTTTCTAGCCGTTCGAGCGACGTATGATATTGACACCCGCGTTATATACCGTAGTGTGAAACCATACATATTTCATGGTTAATGCAATAGCGTAGTAGATCGATTGTTGCATGGATTGGAAGTAAACGAAAAACATGAAAATATTTTATAACACAACTAGATATAAAAACCATAAACTTTGCTTGAAACAGTTATACATAGACACAACAACATTAACTTAAGCCCTAATAGGTAACTAAATATTAAATTTTTTTTAAATAATTCTAGTAAATAACGAAAATAATAATACCAAAAATATCATCAACTATCAACTACAATCCCAAAATAACATCAATTCCATTGTGCCATAAAAAAAGAAAATAAAAAAGTTTCCTGCCTTGTGCCATCGTTGTAGTCTTTCGTTTAAAATCGTTTTGCTGCTAAATAAACGGATGCTACCGTGCCGCCACCACAGCGTAATGTGAAATTAAATAAACCAAAGCGATGCACACTGTTCGGTCCTCACCGCATATCCCACCCCATTCCCCATGGTACCGCTCACCGTTGAGCCACTCGAGCAATGCCACCAAATCTGAGAGTGAAAACTCATTAACGGAGAGCAATTAAATATACCCCATTGGGCGTTTCGGACGTGTGTACCTTGCAGGGAAAATGACTGTAGTGCTATAACAATAACAGCAACAGCAACAACAAAAAAATCGTACACACTTTGGACGCTGCATTAATGGCGATCCACGTGCGCGGAAAATATCCGTTTCCGTGACTGTACAGTCGCGTTTTCCACGTTCGGCGCTAACATCCAACACACAACAGGGGAAACGTTCTAAAACACGTGAATATTGTATCACTCTACCATTTATCTTATCACCCGAAGCGGTCACCCAATCTTCTATTCCCGATCGGTTTCCCGTCCCATCCGTACGATCCGTACCATCCGTCCGGTTGGAGAAGCTTTTTTTGTTGTTGTTTTCTTGCACCCGCGGCAGTAGCTTCACCATGCGGATCGAGTGAAAATTGCTTCCATTATTTTGTTTGCAGGAAACTGGTGGTTTTTCTCCACTTTACCACTGGGGGATGCGAACTGGGGACGGATGAACGATCACGACCCGGGCACACCGATATGATGGCGATGAGTAGCGATTATCCATTTTTAGTGGAACGATTGTACCATCGCAAAATAAATTACCATACCACTAACCGTAAGCAATGAAAAGCAACACACACACAAAATGACAATGTAATTTACATCCCAATCAGGAGACAACTAAATTGTACCAACATACGCTCCAACGCTGGAAGCACTTTTTCGCTGTCCGAATAAATGGACGGACACAGACACACACGCAAATATAATGTCGAAATTTTTTGCTTTACTGCCCTGCAACAAAGTGTCAGCCAGTGGCTGAATCACTCTCCCGATCGTTTCATATCTCGTTCGCGGGTTGCGTGATCATTTCTTTCTTTTGCATATGGCGTTCATTATTTGCCGGGCCCATTTCATTGGCTTAATGTCACGCGTCACCAGATTTGGTGTATGAAGCGACATTCCATTCTGGCATCATTCTGCTTTCATGATGTAAGACACCGGAAGGCGATGGTACATATTTCTATGCAAATTTGGTTCTGTTGCCATCTCCAAGCGTGATGACTGACGTGGAGATAGATTGTATTTTTTCTGTTTAGATTAATCTATTTGGACAGTGTATGAATAGTGAAGTGTTCCCATTACTATGGATACAATTTATGTCATATGAAGGGAAGTTTTCACAAAATTATATGAATCATAAGTGAGGGAGTGTTTGCTTCAATCTCACAGACTCCTAAAGCCGCACTCAAACGACGCTTCGTGCTGCTGATACACACGAGAGAAACAAAGCAAAAATGAAACATTTCACTACACAACCATCAAAGCGCGGGTGTAGATCATTCACCAACAAACGATCCTTCTATCATGCCATAGACACGGATATTTAAACAACGCCACACAATGTTATCAGCAATCAGCACCCTAGTACCCTAAGTACCAAACAAGGGGGTACCCCTGTGTACCTTCCGAATAAAATATCGCATGATTAATGTGCGAGTTTACGAGCGATGTAGTACACTGCTGGCGGCAAAAACGCACTATTGCTTCGGTTCTATTCGCACCAGCTCATGTCGTGTGCTTGCGAACGAGAGGTGAAGGTCATGATATTGGCAATGATCTGAACAGAACTGACCCGATCTTTACCGGCAAAGCGGGTGCTTTGGAATAGCTTGAAGGGGTCGATCACTAATAGTTGATCGTCCACCGTCTTATGGACATCGAAACTGAGCCGTTCTAAAGCAACCCCCCCACTAAAACAACGGAGTGATGAGGGTGCGTACGATCGTGGTCGAGTATTTAAAATGATTTCCTCGTTGGTGCGATCGCCGGATCCTGCCTTCCACCGTTCCACCTTCTTGTGGTGTATGTGGTTGTTAGAGTTCTTACCCGTCTTAGGACACCTTTTCGCATTCTAACCCTCCTCTGTCTCATGTTTTGTAGGTGAGCTTATTAATTGCGCAAAAAAACAGCACCAAAGTGGCACATTACTGTAGGCAGCTAGTTGCATCTGACCCTGACCGGAGACGCACTGGTTTTTTTTCCCTCACTTTTTTTTCTAAACACCCTACACTGTGTTCCTAACCACAACGCGGTGAGGTTGGCAAGTGTAGGAGAAGGTTTTTATTTTGCGAAAGCGCCCCAACCAATAGTTTAACCCATCGCTCGCTAATTGATGCACGATTAAATGTATCGCACGACGACAAGACGATGTTTGACGTCTTTTTTTTTTTGCTTTGCTTCGCTTACCTGTACTTGATGCCACCGCGGGCTGATGGCTGGTGGTGGGCAGTTCATTGATGACACTGTATCCAAAGTAATCCAGCTTGAATGCGTAATCCGCTGTCAATTGTCACCCAAAAACGAACGCTACCGACGACTAGGCATTCACGCACATACAGCAGCAGAACACTGTCACACTGTTATTAAAGGGCTTACTAACTTTTTTTTGTCTCGTTTTCACTACTTTTACTGTGTCCGTGTATGCGTGTGTGTGTGTGCTTTCCGATGGGCTCGATTCTGCGATTAAACAACATCCACCTAATAATGGTGTATCTTTCTTTTCTGTTCGTAAGGAGACAGCAATGGTGATCACCCTTGGACACGATTGAAGACGCACCCCCTACAGCTGTCAATATAAAACATTAAACTTTAACATACAGACCGGCCTATCTTCGTCTTACACCGTGACGATGTTTCCTTTCCGGCCAGTAAATACACCGATGCTTTGCTGGGGTGTTTTATGATCCCAACCGCACAAGCATTGCAGTTCCCCAAAAAGCTCCATGAAGAAGTGCTTAGATCTTTGTCACTTTCACACAAACACACACTCCTCTCTCTAATGTAGGAGGAACGTGGTGGAACAGTAGCAAGAAAGGAAGTAAAACCTTTTTTTAAACCACATACAGACACGGCAATCGGCACCAACACTCTCAAAACTCAAAACCGCATGCTCTATTAAATTTTGGACACATTTTAATTACTGCTTAAGCTTTCGTAAGCCTTTATACATTTTCATGGCCGGTGCACGGCTTGTGGCGTGTGTTTTTCGTCGGAAAAGCCTAACCTCTCCCCTAATACTGGCGCACCGGCCACCAGCAACCGAGTCAGTGAGAGTGAAGAAACGAGTTTTTCGTGTTTTCACAGCTGGCTAGCGCGGGTAAGTTGGAATAACGTTTTAAAAAAAAAATCGTTAAAAAGTGAAACGTATTATTGGATATGCTTTACTTCAGATAGCATAAGCTGTGTTGTATGGCATTTTCTTCAAAACAAAACAAAAATGGTTTTAAAAAAAGAGTTTGAACAGCAACCAAAAAACGCAATCTTAAATTTAAAGATATTGCTTTAAATGGTTAAACCAAACAGCTTCCAAACAGCTGATATCATCCTGGAAATCATCGCTAATTAAAGCTGCTGTAAATGAATCAAATGGTACCCACTAACAAGCTGACCAAACAAAGCGGACAAATGAGAGATTTTTTAAATGTTGATCTATGAAATTAACATACAGCACACTTTGTTCTTTTTAATTTCTTTTACACACTTTTGACACTCCAAAAAATAGCTTTAACTATCAAATGTTTGATGATTTTTCCCGTCCTCTGTTTGGTGTGTCTAAATGTAGGCATTCAAATCCATTACTATTAACACTTCACGATCATGAAATGGTTCTTGCGGTGACGAAGAACCCCGAACACGATTCATCTCCATGACACCATTTTTAAGTCGAAATTCTAAGTAACAATTGAATAAACAATCAGAAGCTTTTAGCACCTTCTTGACTCACTACCGGACGTAACTGGTTGCTTATATGTGCGCACTACACATCCGTTCTTTTGGATTAAAGTCCTTTCGCTATCTTCGTAGTAATGCACAATTTTTGGTATAATGTTTAGAACTAGTTTTTTAAATTACTAACTACACGGTAAAACAATTTTTCTTCCACGCTCGTGCAGCACAAATCATCAACTGACATCCGATCAATTGGTGCGATGAGATTCTATCCAAAAATTTCCTACCAAAAACCAAAATACGCAATTCGTCTGGCACTCGATGACGTTGCAGGATCACACCGAATTACGGTCTGAACTGCATTATGCCACCGGTAAAACATTGTCCTTCACCGAATGCTGGCGCATTTTAAGTAAAACGAAATTTCCCAACCTTTCAGTGACGTTTTTACGTTACCGGCGCTAGACGTAAGTCATGCCGCTTAATTTCGATGAAACAACAACTTTTTTTTTGACGTGGTTTGATTGGATGTCTGATCAGTGTAAGTACGTCTGCACTTCTGGTTGCTCCGGCGGTGGGGAAAATCGCATTCCATTCACTAATTGTGAAGCATTAACTTTTGGATAAATTCTTCCTGCTATGCTCTCTTCATTCTACTTTCCAACTCCATTACCGGAGTAACTTCACGGAGAAAAACCACTCCCCAACAAGAATGCCCCAAAAACCGAGTTTGTCCCGGATCCACCTTATAGCACTAAAACAGAAGTGAAATTTTGCAAAAAAAAACACTTCAATACATGTCACGTGAGATGATGGTTCGTCACCGTTCCACAGAGATGCTGTGGATAAACAGAAATGGGTAAACAAGGGACGCGCGCGCGCGTTATCACAATGCGACACTTTGTGTGCGATTGCTGTGGAACTCTTTTCCAGTAGGCAGTGTCGATCTCACCACCGGATGAGGACTATTTCTTCATTAGAATACACTAATAACTACTTTTGTTATGGGATTTTTTTTGTATTGTTGTTTAAACCGAACAAACCTCACAACTAATTGCACTGTATAAGTCGCGCACACGAGTTTCGGCGATATGTGAACTCCACTCTGGTACCACGTGCTCCAAGGAACGGTCACGAGTCTGGTGACCGTGCGGAGCGCGATCGACTACTTGCACTAAGCGCACCTTCCGACGATCTGCTGTACCGGTGAGGCAAAGCGAATGAATCTGCTAGTACAAGCGCGATTGCTTTTAGCATTAAGTTCACCGCACCCGTTCGCGTTACCGTATCTGTGCGGTCTGCGTCAACTGATAATCCCGAGCCTGTCCGAAACCGTGCGACGAGTGGCTGCCGGGACGTGTGTGTGTGTGTGTGCGTCTACTGCGTGCCTCGGCGGCTCTGTTGCGTCGGCGGTTTGTATACGGCAGTTTACACACTCTACACAGAGCCACCGTGTAGTGGCGCCGATCTCTACCGGTCGTCGGATCTTCGCTACCAATCGCTACCCGCTACCACATACTACGTACGGACTCCGTTTCGCCTTTCGCACTAGCGCATAGACAGCAAACCGATTGACTTCGCTCTTTCTATCCTTCCTTTGCTTCCGCTCTGACGCGCCTTTGCGCAACGTCGCGGGCACCCCCGTGTGCGGAAGCTTTCCGTTTGTGGCACTATCATGCGTCTGATTTGTAGCCTGTCTAAAGTGATCGTCGATCGCGTATTGCAACAGATACGATCACTAACGATTAGATGGGATGTGAAGGGGGGAAGAATCGAGGGCGGTGGGGAAAAAGGAAGGTGAGGTTTGTATGTTGCAAAAAAAACGCTTCACAGAGTGGAGGGATTAGAACGATCTTGTTGTCGGTTGTCGTCAGAACAGACAAGCGAATTCAGCACCATGCCCACCATATGCTGACGAGTGAAAATGATCATCCCTTCCACCCTTTGCTTATTCTAGCACATACACACAAACACCTAGTGTCAACGTAAATGTTATTACAAACGAATGGAGATGATACGGCTCTCCGTAGCATCCAACGTGCGAGACAACCATAAACCTGCCCCAAAACGACAGGTAGATAAATAATAAACAATAACACTTCGTCTAAATGATACACGATACAGACAGAAACAGCCACACAATCTCCTCCTCCACCTCCCGCCTCCCCTCTTCCCTGTACTTGCCCGCATAATTAGCAGATAATGAATTCTCGCCCAGATCGACGGAGTGAGGTTTGGGAAAGCAGTTGAAGAGCGCGCGGGTTGATCTACCAATGGACGTGACTGAGGAAAACAGTGTCGATCGGTGCGCTTCTCGTTCGTGATTGCCCGCCAAGTCACGCTAGCGATCGGTCACGCTTGCACTAGCGAACGTTTGGTGGCGCTACTGTACCGAAAACCACAATCGAACCGCGCAATTAGTATTGGGAATTTTAAAAACGTTGCTTTGCTTTGTACCCGATCGTATTAGATGCAATAGAACTGCACAGAGAAATGGTTTTTGTTTTCATATTGAAAACATAATATAGCACAGGTATAAATTATGCTAATATAATTGTTTGCGTGTCTGCATCCTTACGAAAAGCAACTCTTTGTGTGGAATGCGATGAAATGTAAAATGCTACAAATCTAGTGAAATTGTTTTTTTTTTGCATCAAAATATACATCATCTTATAGCACGCACAGAGAGATTTATTACATTTTAACGAGGAACAAGCTATTAAATATTTATTTTACTTAAAAAGCAAGTTTTCCAAGAATCCTCATAGCTTAATAATTGAAGTAAAACCAAATGAAAGGAAAGTATGTCAGAAGGTTAGAATGTTACATTTGGGACAAAAATGGAAAGCAACTAGACTGCTCTAGTTGCAGTATTCAAAAGACTCGAAAGACTCGACAAAAAAATTCAAAAACTCGTTTTCTGCAAAGGCACTGAAGGTAACCGGAACGATTACGATTAATCAATTTGTACAACGAAATTAACGTCGAACAATCTGATATGATTTTTTCTTCCATTCGTTCGGGGTTGTACAAAATGGTCCAGAATAGCTTGTAATGCGTATTGGAGATCGTTCGGGGAATGTTGTAGTAAATGCACTTTTGCTCAGTAGCATAGTACCAGCAATGAACGGCGAACGAAGGTTCTCACCATATTGTACATGATTTATGTACAATCCCGTCCGACAGTGGACATTTAGGGCATGATCTTCATAATTAACAAATACTGATCCCAGCCAAGAATGCAACGGACGGTAATGGTTATGTTCGCAAAAGGAGTCCTTCACCTTATTCACATTTTCACAACGTCCAGTGAGCGTTCCTGATCGTGTGGTGCACGAGCATATGCACGCGAAGGTTAGCACTCTGTTAACTGGTCGGCAACAGCAGAGTTCCAAGAAAATGGTTTGATGAAGCTATAAAATGCATTCCCGAGCGCGTAATGGAACATCCTTTCGATGGCCTCGAAGATATAGGGGAGGAATAGCACGCGTATCCAACCAGCCCGCGTTCGCATCCTGCTGGGCAGATGGGAACCGGGCAGACACTTACATCAAGGCCACGGACAACATTTTAACGATCGAGACAGAGCATGCTGTCGGCATCAGTTTCCAACTTTCCGGCATGGTGCATACCGGCGTTCCGAAAGATACAACCGACGAGGAGGAGGAGGAGAAGTACAGGAACTTCAAGGTGGCTTCCTCTTTTTTGTTTTGTTTGCATAAAAGTACGAACAACGAACATACCCAGTTGCAACACGTTCGCCCGTTGATCATCACTTGATCGTTTCTGTTTACGCTTTTATGCCCCATTCATGGGTGCGATTTGATTAATCGTGCATCATTTACTCACAAGCCGGAAGAAAGCACACTGCATTCATACCGTTTTTTTTCTGTTTGCTATCGATTGAAACGGCTGAAACTGTGTGTGCCACTGTTAATGGGTTGTTAATCGACCGAAGCTCCCACGCTTTTCCCACCCTTCGGCGGTGCCCTTTCAGCACAAGCTGGCCCACAATCCCTTTTTCTCCGCCCGGTAATGTTCGTTCCGCTGTCAAGGTTATGAAAGCTTCCGTTTGATTGATAAGCGCAGGCAACATTCAACACTCCAACCCCCTCGAATGGTAGAGGCTAAGGGCAAGAGCACAACCGATTTTACTTCCGTTCACCACAAGCACACACACACACATATAAGCTCACGAAAAAGTTCACACAATTCACAGGTGTACAGTGTTACGGATCTGTACCACAGCAGTTGTTGCTTGTTCGTGCGCCACGTTCTACGCACGCGAAACTGCAGAACGCGCGCTTCGCGTCTTCCGTTCTCTCTGGCTGCAAGTATACTGAGGTGCATGGGGCACTCACTACATGGGGATCAAAACTTCGCGTAACTTTTGACCGTACCGTTCCCGACTGGGTGATGTGGTTTCTTGCTTTCAACCCCTTCGGTATGATGCATTGGCGTACATTTTGACCTTTTCCGCTTCTAGAACATTGCCGCATCCGTTCCGGAGGGCAATACAAAACTTCCTTCCGCCCGTGATCTTAACAAGCCAGCTCCTTCCCCGGACCTGAACGATCCCATCCGTACCGTGAACCTTCGCGCGTTTTGCTGCCTGTCCACCCCCTTCCCCCCGTAGGATACGCACTACTGCAACCGAAACCGACCACTATGCGTCGCCACACACAACACACGCGAGTGTTTGGGCTGCAGAAAGGGATTTTCGGCTAAGGGGTAGTGGGAAGGGCACGTCGCTAAACCAGAAGACCGTTTACCGCGGACAAACTGACGTTTGACCTACACGGGACGGGAGCAACACACCGTACCGTGCTCGACACACCTGCGCGCGGTATACGAATGGTGTGAAAACGCGCGGCGTAGTGAACGGTGCAAACACGGTGCAGGTCTCGTGACATCTCGCTCGTTAATCGTTTAGCTTTTGTGCGAACACGGCAGGACTACGCACGGTTTTCGAACCAGACGTTAGGTGACCGAGTCAACCGAGTGATTTGATCTTGAACGAACAGCGACAGCTTCGCCGATCGAGCCGCCATTTTTGTTTTCCTCCTCTCTCGGACGGCTCTGACGAGGAGGGGGGGAGGGAGGGGGTACGGATCGGATACACCGAGGACATCCAGTTCCGTCTGTCCCGGGGCGTAGATTAACGTGTGCGTGCCCCATTCTGACAGCGGTCACAGTGTAAACGCAGATAGAGCTCGTTACCAAAGTAAACGCAGCTGAGTACGATGATGAATTTGAGAACCTTATTAGCGTACATCTGAAATGTCCCCATCGTATGCAGGGGCATGTTTACTGTTATGAATCTTAACCTTAATAATTCACCGTAGTTAAGGCGTGGTAGTACATGATTCTATAAAACTGATGTTCAAGTTGAAGTAAACAGAGCTACTAATAGATTTGTCAATAAATTATAGCAAATAAATTATAGCAAATAAATTATAGGAGTGAACTACGCGAGCAGGTGAATAAATAGTGACAGATAGTCAAGTCATTTGACATACATCAAGCTTTTAACGAGCAAAATAAAATCACAAATTACTATCATCATCGCGATCTGTGAATGTCGTACAGCGGCTGCCAGAGTGGAAAAATGGTGAAACCTTTGCCAATTAATTACCTTTCGCAAACAAGTCAAATGTCAAATTAAGCAAAACGACAGCCACAAACGAACAATGGCACTGTGTCACCAAGGTCACCTAGATGGAGTTCCAAGTTGTCGAAACTGGGCTCATAAGTGCATTGTGAGCAAATGGTACAAAAAAATGCCTACGAGCAACTTTAACCAACGCCAGCAACAATGGACATGGACATCGTGAATATCCTCCACAAACGCGCGGCAGGACACTTCATCCTTCCTTTGTGTGGTTCGAAGGAAACAAGGTTGTCAGGTTACATTTGGCTAGCCCAAAATAAAACCGAAAGTAAAGAAAGAGCTAATGTTTCGGTCGGTAAACTACAAACGAGCAAAGAGAGTTGCTGCTGGGGTTAAAAACGGGTTGTTCGGTCGTATCACCTTTTAGCAGACCAGACAGCAAACCAGCAGTACCAGTACCTGGTGACCTGACCTGGTAATTTCGATATATTTTTTTTTGTCTAGTTAACGACCTCCTTACGCAATCGCCACGCGTTGCCATTTCAACTGTAATCGAACCGAATTTCACTGTAAAAAGAAATACTAGTCTTTCCTGTTTTTTTTTTGTATTAGCGAAGCTTTCCGATTACTGAAGCGATTACAACGCTTGTTAATCATACAGACCTTGACTATCAAATTGTATCCCTTCTACGGAACGGGGTGTGTTGGTTCGTGTTGGAATAAGTCAAGCAGCCGAAAATTTTAAAAATTCCTCCAATGATTCATGTTTGCCTTTGCCCTGTCCATCGCAACCTTCAGCCATACGCGCATATATGTCTAAGCAGTACTAATATTGATACAAAAACGTAATGCTTTACGTACCCCTAGCGGCACCCATGTCGGCGTCAGACCAATATCGGTCCGTCACGCCCAACACCGTCCTATAATTGGATGTTACGCTTCATTTAATTGCTTTTTCAGTCCGCTTATGTCGCATTCGGAAGTGCACCGCACGGTCCCGGGTGTTATACAAATCTAGCTCGGGTGCTTTCGGTATGGGTACACCATCTAATGAACTTCCATTTCCTTGAACCTGCACGGAATGATGGCCAAAGTCACATACGATGGTTGACGATGGTTTATCTGACGGGGTGTCGTCGGTGCTATCTGCGATCCGGTCCAGGCTGGTCAGTTTTGTAGTCAGTGCGCTATCTACAGCATGTGCGACCCATCATGACATGTTTGCGTAGTGTCGGTGGAGAGATGAGATAAAGATGAAACCATCGTACCTAAAGAGACCCGAGAGGTGTCCATGTGCGTGCCTGCACCAGCGTACGAATCGTGCTCCGAGGGTGTTGTGGGGTGGTACTAAAACCTACATAGGTACACACACGGGGAGGCTTTTCATTGCCACACGCTTTGTTTTCCTAATAGATGAACTTACCAAGGCCATACGGTGGGATATCAAGTTCACTGTGCATTCAACTTGTTTGTACTCCCCGTACGCCCCGTTGAATTTCCCGAGGAACTCTCAAGATCGTGATGGCGTTGTTGTTTGCCGGGACAAAGTGGGAAACCCAAAATCTATCGTTTCAAAAATCTAAACGCAACATTTGTGTGACGTTAAAAGCATTGAGCCCCCAAGAAATGTTTTACATCTTGATGCATTTTGCCATTACGTGTCAATTCAAGCTCAAGCGTCCCAACGACTGTCATACAAACGAGAACGACCCTCGCACAAAAATGACCAGCTCCGGAGGTACTGACACCGGTACTGACAGTACAAAAAGCCTAGTTTTCTGTGGTGGATAAAATTGCAACCTAATATCTCCAATATCGGCTTTCCAAATGCTCGCCCGTCCAAACGGCTTAAGGAAGCAAACCACAGACAGAAAAACTGAACCAAACCAAACAAAAAAAAGAAATACCCACATTCACAAGTTTCAACCGAAATCGTATCACTTCCGCTTCACCAAAACTCGTCCACGAACGAGTATGCACCGGAGGGGCCATATATCAAAACCGGATCGACAAAAATTTTCGCAACCAAAACCGATTGCGAACTACGGAACTAATCCAAATCGTGTTCCGAAAGTGCTCTAGCACTAGTGGCGGCGCGTTTTGGAAACACAAAACCCTGAAGGCCACGTGCGGCACCTGGCCGTAACTGGGGCAGAGGTTTGGTGTGTTTGGTTTGGCTACACGTATCACGTCAAACGATGTGCAGCGCCTTGAAGGTGACGCAAAATTTATAACCTAAGCGGTGTTGGAAAGAGTGCCTGCAAGACTGCCTGCAATTTCTGGCACCGCATTCTAGACGTCGAATGCATTTCCATTCCGCAGCTTCTAGATGGCAACGGATTGCTTAATCCGCAACACGTTTACTGCGCGCTTCTGCTTCTCACAGGCGTTCCGTTGAAATGGGTCTGATTCACTGCCCTACGGCGTATGCACAAATTCACAGTTCATCTGGGTCACCAAATGGCCGGCTAGTCATTAACCTTATTTCGTTCCGCTTCGCCGACCGGCTGTCAACTGCAACAGCACTGTATTTTTTGCAGCTTTTGCACATCATCCATTCGAATACAATGCGCTTCGCTGTGGTCCACACCCGTCAACTTCGGCACTCTACCACCGAATTTAGAGTGCTTCAACGACTCTGGAGAGCACAGTTTCGGGGCAAAGTTGATGCAAAAAAAAATTGGCATCCCCGCGCAAGCTAGGACGCAAACTGTCAAACAGGCTGCTGCTGCGGGTCTTAGTTTGCACTGGAAACTCCTGCCAGAACCGGTTCAGTTGCGTAAGATAAGGCGTGTATCGATGAAACCTGCGAAGTGAAACAAAGCAACCCTACTACAGAAAGCCTACGCCCTACATAATGTGATCCTTCTTGGAGATCACTCCAGATACAGACGAGCACGTTGGGAGTTTACGAAATGAAACCGAAAGTAAGCAATTGGAATTGACAAACGCGATAGTGCGGCCAAATGGCAGGTGCCAACACCAAGTCACACAACAAAGGGAAAGCTAATTGGCTTAGGATTGCGTATTGTTGCAAGTTAATTCTTTGGAGATTGTGATCTACTCCACCCGATAGCACCTCATCCATCTTTACCGTCTGTAGTACACTCGAATCGATCGGAATTCGACCCGAATTCGATTGTGATTTTGAAATGATGTTATCTTGATCGAGAACGTACACATTGGAGCAACCTGCAATTAGTGTCTCTAGGCTGTAATAGTACCGCCATCATCGGATCTTTGCAGAACGATTACTTAAGCTCGGCTAGCCTTTTGGGCATGGTTAGGAAATATTGCATTCTATCTGTCTGTTGAGTAAAAAGAAATAGTATTTCCCACATTCCCGGCGGCAAATCGGACCTCATCCAACAGCAGTTTGCGTTCTACTAGCAAAGTTACCTAGATCAAGTGAACGTATTGCCGCACATAAACGACGTTTCTGCAACACTTTAGAAAGTGTAATGTCCATTAGGGATACTTAAAATTAGATTAAAACATCATTAAACAAATTGTGCTCATTTTAAACAGCCGAGCGTAAATTCCAACACTTTTAAAATGTACGACGATTAGAGACAAAATTAGTTTGCTAAACAGACGTCTATAACGTTTGCTGTACCACAGGTGACAACAGAAAGAATGTAACACTGCATAAATATTGATTGCGCTTCTTTAGTGCACAGCTCGTACCATACGTTTTTAACCATCGTGTGGATGGCATTTTGGGTAGTCGTGCTACAGAGTGCTGTGGCGCAGCAGTCGAGCAGCCTTAAGTTGTCTTACATAAGCCACAAAGCTGGGCACCGAGTGGCATGACCTGCATGTGCTTCAAAACACTTACAAGCATAAAATCCGACCCTCTCGGGGTACATTGAATGACATTGTGTGAGAGCAGCGCTAAAACTGGGACAAGTGCATCATAAAATATTGCGGTCTCCAAACACCACCGCACAACTGTTGTGCGGCCAATGATCGGATGATGTGGGTCGATAATAAATATTTTATTATTTTCTTGTACAGAAATTCTACTTCATCGTGCAAGTGAAGCGGTTCTACAGCGACCCCAAAACCCTTCATTACTTATTAAATACAAAATTCTCCATTTTTTTTGTATATTCAATATTCGACATGACTCAAGTCTCTCCTTCAAGATGTTAGAGAATTTTATAACAAAAAAATGTAAAATTTATTAGCTTTTAAAGCAAACTAACTGTTATGCAAATTTGTGTTAATCCGCGCACTGTTCTCAAAAGAAGTTTTTAAACTTTTTTACTGGTCGTCACTAGTCATGAACTGGTTTGGCAGTAGAACCTTCACCGACCCCTACCGGGCAGAGGTGGTTTATGTTTCAATGTGGAGAAACGTGACCGTTTCGCCGAACGATCAATACAGTCTGTGTTTTTTTTTTAACAAATGGAAAACCTACCTGCTTCATGGTGATGGTCGTGACTCTCGTGCCCGTGATGCCCATGGTGATGATCGTGGTCATCCTGCAGATGGTGCTTCAGATGATGCAGATGAGCGTAGAAATGGTGATGATGCAGAACGCAGGCGAGATCGGTACAGTTTAACATAATTTCGTATTATGTGCCGAGTGTGTCGCTCGGTCGATCTGTCCCTGCTGGGAAGGAAGATTACGCACGTCGTACCGTGTTTCGCTTGTTTTCACCGACCTTCCACAACGTTCGCTAAGCGCATTCCGCCACGGTACCTGTATACTACCTTCCAAAAATGTCACTTTAGTGGCAAGATCACTATTACCGACACTACCGGAAAGTTTCGCTAGACACCACAGTCCCGCAGTAAATTCTGAAAAGAAATAACGTTCAAAGTGCTATTAGTATTTATTTCCTTCTTTCGAGTTCTGGTAGAAACAGTTACTTCTAGCTAAGTATAGATGTTAACAGATGCTAAGACAATTAGACAGAGTGTGCGGCATCGGTAGTAGAGACAACACACTCCTTTCTTCCGTGATGTTATTCAAGGATTTCGAGAACTATCGAAAACCCACTATTCACTAGCGAGAATGAACGGCGTGCCGTACGTCAGTATGGACGAACACTTCCTGCAACACCTGTGCCATCAGTGTTCGCGCCATTCATGCAAGATTGAAGGTACTGGCCGTAGCTTCTAGCGTTGCTAACACAGAATCGTACGGATCTTACCGGTCGGTACCAAGATCGAGTGCCGCTATATTGTGCCGTGCGCTCATCTGTCCTTGGTTGGCTGAAAATGTCGAAGAGCCATTGCGAAAGATTACGCCAAGCAACGGAACCGGCAGGTGTTGAGGTTTAGTTATTTGTGTGCACCTCCCTTCCCAACCCAACGGCCGCTTTGCATAGACGATCGGTTCATAGGGCCACAGGCGAGAGCGGCAAAACTAGCGTCGCTTCTTCAATAATGGCCACACACACACACACACCCAGAACAGATGAGAAGCATTGCATCGACTCCCCATGCGGTCGATCAAGATGGGATGGATTGATCAACCGTTGTAAGTGCTAGCGGTTTGCTAAAAGCTTGCTCATGTGCTCGATGTTGCTTTGGCGATGAAGCTTAACGATAGTACAATTAATTAAAACAGCGACAAGGCTCAACGGTACTGGTCGGTAACTGCTTATTATAATACATACGGCGCTACATTTCCGACACAGATTTGTCTCGCTTTGGGAAATTTCCCTTCCGGGAATGAAGCGTTCAAGCGAAAAACCACAATAATTGACGGTTTCGCAAAACAATCTCTGGCAATGAAACATTAGACATTCAAATATCTAGTAAGAAGTAAATAAGTCACACAGCCTAGATACAATATCAGTTGCTACCTATTTGTCGGAAGAACTGTCGGAAGGGGGAGACATCCGGTTTAGTGTTCAAATCGACCTTGCTTAAAGCTGATCTTCCTTCTACCCATCTCTCAGCCTCCAGCGAGAAGCGATTTGTGGTAGATATAAACATTAATTAACCGTTGCACACGACTTGCTATCATATATTAACTAACCTGTCTACTAACTCATCAGTTGTCGGATCATATAATAAAATCGAAAGATTCAAGCAAACAAACATCAGCTGTCAGCTGCTTCATATCATTACAGTTGTTTGTTTGCATCAGAATCGCATAAATCTAATTAAGATTTCACTATCAAAAATTTATCCAAATTCCTCCTTATGCTCAACCATACGGCATACTGCCCATTTGGTGGGACCAACGTGACGTAGTATATTATGAACAAGTTCACCTTGTTGGAGAAAATCATTGAGAGACATATGATATCTCTGATTTTAACTTCCATTGATGATATCATTGCACAATATACCAAAACCTTCAAAAGGGTTCGAAAACGGTCTTAAAAATCTCAATTTAGTGTTATTTCTCTTTAGGTCTGCTGATACATCAATCCTAACCTTTAAAAAACCAGATCATCGTAAAGGATATGATATAAGTAAAATAGTTTTCTTTATCGTTACCATCGCCCTTGCTGCTATTCGAAAACATCTCAACAATTTAGTTAATGATGAAATAATTAAAAATGCAAACATCTGACACAAATGCTTGGAATAAAGTAGGATAATGTTGAGCTAACCGCGTTCGTACATGCCCGCTCGACATGTTTAGTGGAAAGTTATTTCAATCCAGTTCGAAAAGACACGTAACATGCGTTTGTCGTTACGCAAACCAACCAACCCAACAGTTGGTAACCCCTTGCGCTAGGGGTACGTTTTATCGAAAGGGTGGGAAAAGAAAATCAGTCCAAGCGATAATCAATCACAGCTAGGTCGTCTTCGGCGACCTGTCCCGTTTGACATGTTGGTAGAATTTCGATGCTTCCAATCGGTTTCCCCAAAAATAGTTAAAATGGGGGCTATCAACATTTTTTGATTGGAAATGCGTACGCAGCTTTACAGCGCTAATAAAAGGATTGTAAAATCTTACACGAGCCACTAAGTGGCCACTGCTCCTATCAGCTACGACTGCGATGGGAACGCGCGCATGAATGTATCTTATCAGTTACGGCGTATCTTCGATTGATGCGCTCGATTCGCACGTGCAAATGTATAACAATCTATCGGGACGTTCGTTACAACGATTTAACATTCCAGCAGCATGAGTACACCGGTGAGATAAAAGGTGCAAAGAGGGCTTAACTACAAACAGACGCTTGTTTTTTTTGCATATATTGCTTTACAATATCCACACTAGTTACGGAGGAGTCACATTACGACTCGTCTTTCAAGTCTGGTTCGGTCAGACGCCGGTACATCATCATCATTATGTATGCGCGTCTGCACCGTCAGACTTGAGGCAGCAACGGGGCAAGGTGCCAAAAGGACCAGTCCGTACCACGTGCCATTCGGTCTGGTTCATCGGTATCCTACCTCCCGCTACAACAATCGATCATTAGCACGCCGGTATTGCGTCAGGGTTTTGTGGACGCAGGCAAAAACGTCACTGTGACGAGCAGTCAACACCGACGACAACGCCCGTGTTCATTGTTGGGCCGATTTTAATCGACACTGGCATGTTGCAACACACTCCACACCCGTAATTGCAGATCAGCTAAATGCACAGCCCAACTTTACGCTCGTCTGGCAATTCTTGGCACTCGGAACACACCTAAAAACGTCCTTTGAATCTCTTACACACGGCAACGGGCAAAATCTTGAGACATGGAAACGACACAAATTTCTATCACACCAGTCACATTTTAATGATCTGTGGTTAGTTGGGGGGGGTTTGCTTAGCAGCAGCAAAAGATGGTAAACGAAGGATTTAAATGATGGATTGTGTGTCAGATCACTCATAACCCACTTCTTCGCCACCTTGAACCATTGATTATCGGACATGCAAAAGGGACAGGTTCTCAACCTGTCACTAACTTTTGCCATCGTTACATCTCCGCGTAGAAGGTTCCTTTACGTAAAACATAAAACAAAAGGATGAAGATAGTATCTTTGCGACAATCCACAATGAATCCCGAATGGATAGATACATGAACTCGTCAAACAATGGATGTGATATGTAGGTTAAATAATTAAGATTGTTCTAAAAGATCTCTAAGTCAATTGTATTGTTAAAAATTGTCAATTGTTTTATATATTTACATGGGAAATTACTGATGAGAATTTGGAGAACTTCAAGATCATCGTCTAGAAGTCTACCGTACAACCGTATAATAACCGTATAATAAATATACGGTTTACTCGTCACTCGCCAGCATATCTCTGTCACTTTCGCTCAAGGTCCTTTATTGAGAAGTTTTCAAACTGAACGCCCTCTTGCAAACACTAACCAGCGGCTCATCACAAAGTATGTGGCAAATCTGTCCGTAACGTGCGAATCAAGGTGCAGGATAAATACAGCTTTGCCAACAGAACCTTGTAATCATCATCATTAAAGCTCGAGGACCGATTTCAACAATGCGATGAATGATGAGCACCTAACCAACGCGTTAGTGTCTATCTACGTTGACAGCTAATGGAGTTTCGATCACGAACTACAGGAACAGATCCACATCCGTACGTACGTACGCTCGTCACGATCGTTCTCGTGCCGTCTGGTGCTAACAACTAATGAACCCACAGGGACTTACTTACACACTGCTGAAGGAATCGACACCGAAGAAGAATTAATCGACATCGAGTAAGAACAAGCCTTGCATTAACGTTCTCCGCGTCCATCAGCAAAGCGCCCTTTAAGCGAGACGCTATGTAACATTCATTTATATCTTTAACGTACGTACGATCCAGAGTCACTTCCTGCACGATCGCACCCGGACGAAGGTGAATAGCATGAAAGTGCATTTTTATCTACTCCTAGTTACAGTCACACAACCGGAACCGATTCATCCCTTCGAAGCTCAAATCCGCTCAAGTGTATGGTAAACACTACCTGGATAAGAACCATATCAAATTCGTTTTTCATTCACGTAAACATTCAACCCAACCACCTAATGTACTAAATGGCATTAAGGGAGAGAAAAAAAAGAAACCGGTATCTGGCCACACAATTTCACAACAATCCTACATCCACCGAGCGGTGCTGTCGTTTGCTGATGCTGTGGACGATGGAAGACTTACGCCACCCGTGCTTGATTGACGATGCGAAAACAATCTCAGCCTTGAACTCGGTGGTGGAGTCTTCGGAACGTCGAAGCCGGAAATGTTTTTTTTCCCCACTTCAATCGGGCGAACCAATTGAACGATTGTGACCATGTCGGCGACGGTGGCGACATCTTAAGGGCCGCGTAGTTGCTCAACAGGCGCGTTGCTAGTGTGCGCCCCCGGGGCACCGGTTTAGTGCGACGGAACGCTGTGAGGAAACGCTTTACTAAATCAACTACACCCCGGTGTTAGGAGAAAGGTGTACTTTCCTAATCGGAACTGGTTATTGTTGTAGTTTACATTTTCTGTTATATTGCCCCTAGGCTAAAGTGCATATTTAAGTGTCCACTGTAAGGCGTATGAACTATCATTTTAAACACGTTTTGGGATTTTCCAAGATATTTGAAGTGTTAGTGCAGGTTGTCTATTCGACACGGTAGTATTTTTATTTCAAATGATATTCTGTTCAGCTTTTCTTGTACATTTTGTTGATTTATAATTGAAGTTATCCTGTACCTAATTTAATTGTTTATTTTAGATACTAAGCTTTGTTCAAGAATAACTTCTTTAGAACGTCTGATCACCTAGAATAGGAAGGTAAATGACAGAATAAATCCATATTTATAAGGACATCATCCAACGATATTATAAATCCCCCAATCATAACTTTACACACTTTATGTTGGTAATAAATTATCAACCTTGACACACACACCGCCAACCTTTTGAAGCTTTACGCACACCTCAATCGCTACGAAGTGAAACAAAGTTGACCTGATTAATTGCAACTACGTATTCTAGCGACATACTTTCCAGGTCACCTATCCGCTGTCAAGTTCTTTCTGTCCTCAATACCCAGCACCCGGTCTGGCCGTCCTGATTTGGATGCAACTTTTACAAATGTAGCTTTAAAACAAAAGTTACCACCACCACTACAATACCGCACCGATCAGCTCGTGCTAGCGCCACCAGTTCGTACCGGAAGCCGAGGTGAAATCACTTTCGAAAATATGAAAATTGCGCCACAAAACTAAAAGTGCGCCCCAGCGCAAAAAAAGCTCGTGCGCACTTTTGATATAACACGCACGCTCTGCAAAATGCAACCCAAATGGTGCACGCTTCAAGAGCAACTACTACGCGTTCGATTCAAATTCGATCACGCCGTTGGTAGCAACAGCAACAACAACGACAAAAAAAACGGTCTGGTGCAATGGTTAAGCACACCATTAAAGGTAGCATAATTTTACATGCGCACCGACAACTTCCCACCGCACGAGCCACTTATTATGATATGTCTGGTGCATTGGAAACGATTTTTTATTGTCTATTAAGGTACCTCTAAACTGTTAGTAATTTCTTTTCCTTTCAAATAGTTGCGCACCCCGACTGCGAGCTTCCGTCACGCTTACAGCGATAACGATTGATCACGTGAGGTTTGACGTTCCACTGTCAAAACACAAACTGTCAAAACCGACGACCCGTGCCAAGATCACGCAGGAAACTCGCAATCGATGATCCGATGTATTGATTCCAGTAGGCGAGAAACAATCGTTACGCTTGTCAATGTACAACCGCCTACAGTACTCGACGACATGGGGACGACCCTGCACGGTGTTACAGTTTTCTAATCTCCAACAACACACCACGCACACGCACGTCCAAGAAGTGGACGTTTCGTTCAGCGCAGTTGCAGTTGTGACGCATATCGCATAACCAATCGCGCACTATCGCCGTACGTTACATCAATGCGTGGTAACGATGGTGACAGCTTGCGGCCAGTTTGTCGGACGCACACGACATAATCTAGCCTTATCTGGAGGGGTTCCGAATGGCCGTCAGAAGATTGTAATATTATTTAACTCTTCGCTCCGCTTGTTTGTTTGTCCAGCAAACTCTAACGGTCCAAGGATCAATCAATTAGCGACTGGAGGGCAAAACACTGGCTGATTCAACTAAGCAACAAACAAAGTGTTGACAGAATGCAAACGAATCAGATTAAAAATAGATTCAATATAGGCAAAACAGAAACGTTCATTTTTCCCTTTAAAAAGGGTCTTTAAATCTTTGCTTTTACAATCCTAGTTGGATGCCCCATTGCACGTGGTTACTTAAAAAATAATTTAATTCAAACGTATTTCAAACTAATGTTCTGGAATTGCATAACTTCGCAGTTCCGAGAGGAAAACTTGTTTCCTCTACCATCAATATAATCTTCCCTCAAGATCTCTTTCACTTCATCGCATCTACTTACCGATCTACAAGAGTTAAACACTCTCCAGTATCAATGTACTCTGATGTATATCAGATCCAATTTCCGGATACTTTTTTTATGCTCTTCTGAACGTGCCTGTACTCCCACCTTTATATCACACACAAACACAACACTTCTTGATGCTTCTTCGAAGTGACGGAACCGGAAATATTTTCTCCCTAAAACGGGTACTTCTTCCGGCGCAGTACAAGGCGTCTGATTGAAAACATTCGTGAAAGAGCTCCTTTCGCCCTGACACCACTAAAACACTAACGGTCACTCAAGGCAAACAAACAAAAACACAACAACTATCGATGACGCAAAGCGGCAATGAAAGGAAGAAAACGTAAACAATGATAAAACAAAACGCACAAACACTACTACCGTGGCAAAGAGCACCACTACCATTCGCCGTACACTCGTCGAAGGCTGCACTCGTTTGGGTTCCACTTTCATCCACTATTGCTCTTGAGCTTTGCAATTTCCTGTTGCTTCCCGGCACGCCGCCGTCAATTTCGCACTTTCTTTTCTTACTTCGTACGCTGCTGCGTCGGTTCCACGCTCTAGCCTTCCTATTTTCACTGTTCAACCCGCCCTTGTACACTATTTTTCTTTCCAACCTTTCCGATGGATTACTCGCTTCGATTGGAAACGCTCGCACTATACGATTCCTTCCAAACCGACCCGAGTGCGATAGAGACCCGATTCACTGATAACACAACAGGCACCGTCTGAAGCTCGATTGATAATCGCTGGCAACACGGCTTCAAACGAAACCGACTGAGCGGAATTGTACCTACCAGGCAGTGCTGCGCTGCAACTGTGGGAGATGAAACAAGAGTCTTTGAATTTCTGTCGATAGATTAAGCAGGTCGACCGTTGAGTATGTCTAATACTTTGCGTTTAGTACTTTGTGCACTTGCAGCGGATTTTACGTCTCACGGGCAAGTGCCGTGAATGTATAGCAAACTCTATTAGCAACAGCAATGAACTGGCTGCTGATAACACACTGTGCTGTAGCGCATCATTTTTTACCTCACAGCACTACACTAACCATCGACGCGAACATTGGGACAATACGACGAGACTCGTTTCACCGAAAATAGAATCCATCGATCGGAAGAAAAAACATCGATCCGTTACAAAACAATCACGCTCACTTCCGACGATTCCGACTCTGCTGTCCACTACGCACAACTGATCGCGGTACGGACCGCCTGCACGGAACACTTCCCAAACACTGATCCTCAGACGCGATTTCGATGGCTTAGAGTGCTTTTGTTTGTCGTTTTGGACACAACAATAGGGTCGGAAGCGTTCAGCACACTCGCACACCCGTCCTCCTTCCCTGTGCTGCTGAAAAGTAAATCAACCGACCACGGCCAACAACGCACACAGACGCACACGAACGACGAATCTCAGAAACGGAACTCCATTTGATGTCGCGACGTTAGCGGAGAGACCACTGGAGGCTGTAAGGTTCTGGGCACTATTCAGCTAATTTACTAGAGCACATCAAACGCGCGCATTCCATTCTATTGCTCCGGCACCGTCCGTTCTATATCGCGGGTCCACCGATGCCCAACCGGGGCAACACACTGGGATGTGGATGGGCTGGAGTTCCGCTATGCAAGTCGCTTGTCGACCGGGGTTTGGATGCACCTTAGTTTCGTCTAATTATAGACACCTAACCCTGGTCGCACACACCAACAACCGTACGAGGTGGCCGGACAGCGCGGTAATGACGGGAAGATGCAGTCAATTGTTTGCTGTGGCTGATGGGTTGTCGATTAGTAGTGTTGCCGCTCGAAACACTACAAAAATTAACTACCCTCGAGTGTTACACCTCCTTTGCCGTTTTGGGGAGATGGGCCGTTGGGGGTATGAAGTACAAACGGACTACGGGATTTCAATCAGATTCTCACAAACATGTTCGTGAGGCCTATTGTGTACCTTTGACCGTTCAGCATTTCAGCGCTTCCCGTTTGGAATGTAACGTGCCACGTCCAAAAATCGGTTCCCCACCACTGTAATCGTGAACCGAGAACGCAACGAGATAACCGACCGACTAAAGAAGTTATAGATTCGGAAGGTCATAGAGTTGGATGCGTCATTTCGAACAGGCTGTGTCCATGGTCTGTAACGAAAGTGAAACGAATGAACCAGATGAGATAAGCGGCATGGAGATACGAAGGTGGTTTTTTCCACCACAAACATAATTCCTTTAATTAAGGTTTGTAAGTTAACCGGCCTTACTGCGCATAATTAAGATCAAAGTTTAGGTTTTATTCTGAGGTCCAGAAGTTGACTTTTATTAAGAATATAAATTTGCGTGATGAAAGATTTTTTTAATTGCTAAGTTCCACACAAGAGAAAAAAAGTTCAGGTCACGTCGGAAAATATTGTACTGCAATAAAGTTCAAACAAAGTGATGTTATTGCATTATGTTTCAACACGCCAACAGCCTAAGCAAGGTTATAAGTAAGTGCTTTTGCACTAGTATATTCAATAACTAGAGCATCTTTCGAAGAGACAAACACATTTTATTGCTTTTAAACGAGTTGAGAATGAACCAGCTAAACAGCCGTCTTAGTAAGCACATAGTTAAGTACACCACTAGTCCTGAGTTCAACTCCCGAGACATCCCAGCTAATTTAAACCATTTTCAGGTCAATGAGTTCATATAATGTAATTAACCATTTGAATAGGTTTTTCAGAATATTAAGTTCATACAAGATTATTTATTAAAAACCATAAATATCTCCACACACACACACACACACACAAGACGCGAAGGTAAAGAGAAAATTACCACTTCTCATGCGATGTGCTGCAGCTCTCTAATGTGCGATGCGCGTAACCTTTGCGCAACCTGTAAGAAACATGCACACTGATCTTTTGTGAATAAAGTGCCTTAATGAATTGCTGCAAGCCTTCAAAATCCTTGTGCTTGATTTCACCGATTTCATGCATCCGTGCAAACCGTAGAAACCGCATTGATTGGACTCTCAACTTCAGCGCACAGGTAATTTTTTGAGCTTGTGAATACGATAATTTATATTTATTTTAAATTCTTCCAAAAAAAAATATCCACTAAAACTATGATTTACTTCTTGCTAATGCAACATTGCTTCCGGAGGGCAACGTAACGTGTCTGGCTGATGAGGGTTCTTCATTCCGTGCCAGGACGTTATGCCACATCATTCGCCACCCCCAAAAAAAAACTCTTCCCACCTGCTTACCCACAAACGAGGGCGGAAAATTAGCACAGGAAAAGCGTTCCCTTACGTGTATGTTACCTGTCAGCCCATCAAAGCCAACCTTCCGTCTGTCTGGCAAGCATTGGTTCAAACATAATCCCTCGGCAAACCATTTCGGTGCGTTCATGCGAAATCGAAAGTACGGCCGCCTCCCCTGATATTGGATGACGCTTCCGCCTAGTGCAAAACAACGATACACACCCGGTCAGGCGCATGAAGAAACTTCCCATTGCATCACCCCTCCACCCGGGTCGCTGATCATTCCAAAAACCACACGCTCAACCCTCGACACGGATGGCGACCAATTGAAGCGTGCAACTGTTTGGCGATTTGCCAAAGGTGCTGGCCCACCTTACGTACGCGGCAATGTGGTACACTTTCGCGCCATTTCTTCCACGCCGAGCGTCATGTTTGGTCTATTCGAGCTCGCTAACAACGGATGGTTCGCTGGACCGTGCGTCCGCCAAATGGTGCATCCATTAATCCGATCCGACGAAACACCCGGCTGGAGTGGATGAATTGTTGCAAATTGTAATTATCTGAAGATGGTTACTTTCCTACCCTTCTTCTACCTAGCAGCTGGACGAGGTGACGATTACTGCGGCGGTGAAAGCACAGAATATGGAAAGAAAAACCTCCTCCAGCAAACAAACGGCAAACCACTAAACCACCGGTGAATGCAACAGATCATCCGCTTCAGTAATTCGATCGAGGATCGAGAAAAAAAGCTCCCAAGACTCACACGGTGATTGATGATGAGATTGTTACGACAAGCCTATCCATGGGGTTAAAATGTATCGCGGAAATAATCGTCCAATGCGACTACCCGCGTGCTCTCCGGTGGCCGGGGCAGCATCACCACCGAAAAGGTGCAATATTGTGACCGCATTAACCGACAAACACACGGCGAGCTTCATTCAAAATCGGCGCAGGATGAAGCATGGGGCCAACGGCTGATAAAAGATTGAGTAAGCCGATGATGATGACGTTTGATTTTCCATTTATTTCGTGGCAAAATCCGTACGCGGTGAGGAGGAGCTTTTTTATGTTGATTATAGACATTTTGCTACAAACGTAGCCCGAGACACGTTCATTCATTCAATGAACGGGCGTTGCGTGTGAATACGAAAGACTGCGTTACAGAAGCAACGAACCTGGTGTGGTATAATTTCATCATTTGATAATTTCATTTCAATTAGTCAGAAAAATTATTCACTTACAACGAGAAAAAAGTATATTTCCATTGTTGGAGAAAAAAAATTAGTAACAAAAACCTTAGTACATTAACCTTTTGTTCCATTTTAGATTTTTCATCATTTTTTTTGTTACAAAAAATCCCAACAATATATTTTGTTTTTTTTTTCTAACCTTTCCGAGGTAATGAATGATTTAAAGTCAAAAGTACGCTTACCGTTACTTCTGTGTGAACCTTTAAAAACTTCCATTTTTTGCCCTTCCTCCCGCCGCGTTTGGTTTTGTTTCTTCCTTTCATGAAATGACAATCACAAAGCACCGTGAAGTCGCTACGTAATGTTGCTGAATTGCTGAGGCCCACACCATTGGTACCGCACGATTACGTTGGCCGGTGACTTTCGGTAAAATTGCACTCACCATAATGAAATGAACGCCGGAAAAGCCGGACGAATGGTTCGACGATTGAAATTCGATTGGATAATAGTGAAACCCGTCCAACGTATCTACCTTCTCGGAACTCCGCGTGTACAGGAATATAAAAATTTTCTTGCACATTGTTTTAATAGGTAATAAAGTGATAAAGCTGGCGATTTTTTTTTTCGTTGGTACTTTAGTGTATCAAATGACATAATCGGTGGCAATAGTAGGAAAATGATCCTGGAAGTGATAATTATGGCACATGTAACACTTCCACCGAAGTAATTTATTCGACCTCTTTTTTCTAATGCAAAATTTATTACAAATTTGTAGTTAATTTATGTATATAAATAATGCAATTCTAATACAAATGATTGGGACATTTTATTAATTGTTTTCTTCGCATTTTAAACTATTATTCAACTTCAAAAATTGCTTACTTTTCCAATCATTACCGGTGTAGAAAATAGATCAAATCAGCATCCAAACATGGCGTCATAGCACTCGGTTGCACCACTTCCGATACGAGACAATCCATTCACCCACACAATCCATTAGCCCAAAGGCTGACTGGCAAGCCATTCAACGCCAAAGACATGCAATTATGATTGCACTTGATCGCACGATTGCAAGTAAAACTTAGACTTGCCAATGTTGCAACACCATTTTGTCCATGTTTCACATCGAAAGAGTTAAAATTAAACGAAAGAATCTAACAAAACATAACCGCTAACACTGTGCAATGCACGAACCATCGGAAGCAAAACATAATATTCACGCCCTCCATTTTGCAAAGCCATCCGGCCTGGGTCGGCGATAACACCGCGATGGATGGAAAATTGGCAATATACAAGCTTCCAACCTTCACACATTTTTTTGTAATGTTTAGGGAGCGTTTGCTTTGGAGCAGTCTGTAAAAAAGAAAGAGCAAAAGCTCCCCTTATTGATAGCCGTACAAACAGCAACAACAGCATACGTATGTTTGCCCACGCTGGCGCACACACACACACGCATACCATCCCGGGGACGGGTGTATCGGTGTGAAATTAGAAAGTGTTTTCTAACCATCCACAACCTAAACCGGCACCTCTGCACCATGGGCATAGGTACGGTTTGGAGCCTTTTGGCTGTACCCGACCACAGTTCAGAGGATATTGCTGTCTACATGCATTGCCGTACACTCTGCTGCTAATCGTACCCTTTCGCATATTTTTATAATCACTCTAATGTTGTGCTATTAAACTTTTTTTCTGTATGTGTGCGTGGGGGTGTAAACATAGGAATTCCACCGTCGCAATGTTACCCATTATTCAACAGATTGACCTTATGGGAAGAATCTCTACAACCTTCAAAAGTTGTCTCGTTCAAGTGCGGA
Organism: Anopheles funestus; assembly: GCF_943734845.2. Taxonomy (NCBI): domain Eukaryota; kingdom Metazoa; phylum Arthropoda; class Insecta; order Diptera; family Culicidae; genus Anopheles; species Anopheles funestus. The sequence continues at coordinate 17,274,891 of NC_064598.1, forward strand.
AGGTATTTAAAAAAAAAAACAAACATAAAAAAAGCAGAAAAAAACCTAAAAAATCTAAAGATCCGAGCGATGAAAGTCGTCCCCCGTGTGACGATCGAATAATGAACTGCACCGTATTGGACGGATGCCACGCAACCGAAACGATCAGCGCCAACAGTGACGCCGAAGAGCGTCCACCATACCATTTGGGCGACCCGTCTGTGGCGTAGGTTTTGCTAAAGAGGACGTGCCGGAGGTATGCTAAGTTTCAAGCACTTCGTTCGTTTGCTAGCGTCGGCGACGGTTAACGGGTTTCGGTTTGGAAAACCTGCAGCCATAAGTCTGGTTCCATTTTCTATGAATGTGTGTATGTGTGTGTGTTTTTTTTTGTTTGTTTCGTTTCACCTGGACCGAACCCCCCCTTTTGCTCCCTCCCCCAACTACGACATTATGCGAACCTACATTAAGTGCGATGGCGACTGGCTGGCTCGCTGCGGCACATCGAAATGGTGAAGCATAAATATGCGCCGAGCGGGTTGAGGTGAGGTTGTTTATAGTTCTGTGCTGCCTCTCTCCCATCGCTCTAGACTGCTGTCGATAGCAGCACGGAACTTGAGCGTCCCGTAAAAAAAAACCCGTAAAAAATGACATTCGATTAAAAGAGGTATTGCCGTGCATTGTTCAGTGAGTTCCTCAAAAGATGCTGTGAAGCCTATGGTTTATTGCTTACAGTTTAATTAAACTGTGCTAAATTGGTTCCATGTTGAGGTAAAAATATTAAATTTTAAACAAGTTTACCTTCACGAAGTAAATTAGTAAGTTTAAAAAAATTCAACTAAAGTACAGTGTGTGTACTCCTTCATCAGGTACAATGAATTCTACTCCACATTAAATACTCACAAGGTGAATAGGAGGATCCAACGAAAGAAGAAAAAAAAAAGAAATCCATACAGCAGGTGACGGAAGTTAATCCACAACTAACTGCCTCGAGGGTGGTCAAACAACGTTCGATACAACCTCAATTACATGACGGTGGTGCAAATAAAACTGATCCACTTTGCACGCATTATACCACCATTAAGTGTCGGATTTAAAATTCTGACGCACCAAATGAGCGTTAGTGTGACGTTTTCAAGTTGGTTTCGACTTATACAATAGGTTTTTACAAATTTTACACATTAAAAAAAAACCTCTATAATTGTGTAAACGATTGATTGAGAGAGAAAGAGACAGAGACGTGATGTCTAAAAAGCGAAAATGTTCCAAACGAAGTCGATGCATCGTTTTACAGCGACACAACAACACACAACCGGAAAAGGTGTCGAAATGTCAACTCGTCCTTCGACGCGTTGCGACCGGTGCCAGAAGAGGACAGATTTAATTGGACCTCCTGGCTTCAAGCCTTCCCCGTTACCCGTTGCCTTGTGGGGGTTCGTCGTTTCCCTCCTGCGAAGTCGAATGACGTTCGCTTTTGCAGTATTGCTTATGTCTTGTTCTTGTTTTTTGCAATATATTTTTTTGTTGTTTCATGACAGGATTAAAACCGAAACTGCGTTGCGCTACGCTCTAAGATCACGCTTGCAACACGCATCCCAGTGCCAGTGACAGCGCGACACACTAATGCGGCCTCAATCCATAGTGCTCCGAGTGTGACCGTCCGATAAAGGTGCTTCATGACGTTAATTACAATGTAACGCGTTGCCCCCCAACGCCGGAGAGGAGACATCCGATTCGTATTTTCTTCCATTATTTTGCACACTTGGGATGTTGTGTTTTTTTGTTTTGTTTTTGCTGTTTGTTTGTAGACTCAATCAATATTCAGTCAGGTGCGTTCGGGTTCCTTGCGCAGCGAACCGACCACCGAAAGTCCTTGAAGCAAGAGGCGTCCTACAAGCGGCGTAGCACAAAGTGTATCACGCACCGCCAAGAGGAAAGCTAGATCCTCACCACTACATCGATGCATTATCGTGCTGATGCAACGGCCGTGCAATGGTTGTGCTCCGTCCCCACCCGTGTACCGAACGCCGGGCCGGGTACGACAAGATGACGAGGTTCTTTAATTGGACACGGGGAGTAGCGCAAAAAACCTCGAGAGGACCGTAAAAAGCCAAACGAGCTGTGCGCTGCTTCGAGAAGGGTTTCACAAGATCTTTGATCGGGTTTTGGGTGGAAATTTTCCTGCAGCGCAATGGTAAAGAGGGAATAGCTTTTGCCGTGTGTTTTAGAGCGCGCTCCGTCTCTGGTTCGGTGGGGGGAAAAACCCCGCCGTCATTTCGATGGAAAATGGACCTAAAGTAAAGGGCCTGCCTTTATGAAAATAAAACACACACTTAAGGCTCATATTTTTATACCCGTTGTACACGTTGGCAGCAACGCGAACCCTATTTTTGCAGTTTGAAGTGTCGCACCCACTCAGCCAATCAGGATCGGATGATCTTGAGATGGGTCGTTATCAATGGTTTCGGTACGCTCCGGGGCACACATTTTGCCAAGTGGACAGTAAAAACGTGATGGGATCGGTGAAGACGTTTTAAGCGTATTAAAAAAATAAACATTTGCACACACAGAACTGATATGTGGTATTGAATGCATGAGACAGCAAATGATGTTCGATCCACTTTTTGTTTGTTCTTCTTTGTAACCTTATCGGGGGTTCGAGGGTGGTTTTTTGTTTGCTACTCCATCACATCCAGTGCATCCGATGCGCTCTGCATTGCATTACGCAGAAATGATGCCTTATCACAATAGGCGCATACGCGGAATGTAATGCAAAAACCTTGTACGCGTCGTGTAATCAAACAAAACAAAAGATGCGCCTGCCTCTTACAAACATTCTCAGCAACGAAACGAAAACACACACACACCTCGGCACGTGGTGCGTTTGGCGCAATACGAATACCTGGACACATTTTCACCTGTGCACGCACTTACGTGTGCGTTCTCGACACGCACATTGGCCTGCCATTCACTGCCGCTTGCCGCACAGTGGAGAAGGCCAAAGCCACAACGCCGTAGGAATGTTCGAACGATTTACCCACAGCGAAGGCATACCGATCACGGATCATCGGTACACACCGCACGGCAGTACCCCACGATCGGTACGATCGGTGATGATTTGTAAGCCTACGGTGTAGGAGAATTGATACACTGTTTTGCGGTAGAAACCATTACTGGCGAATGGTGGTGATTTAAAGTGAACCATTTGAACAGATGTTTGGCTTTTTTCTTTCTTTCCGTTTTTCCTCAACATTCTTGCAAGAGTCAGAGCAGCGTCAGTGGTGTGGTGTGTTGCATGATGGCAACTTTCTACGAAGCAAGGAGACAGAAATGGTCCACAAACACATGCACAAGTTGTCTTCCAAAAACAAAAAAAAATCCTCACTGTGTTTAAACGATTCCCTTTTTTTCGAACAATGGTTTCAAGGTTTCTGAATATTGCATTTCACTCGAACCTCCCTTCGAAGCGTAGGAAAGATGCAGCTTTTTTATGCGCACGAACACACGATACTTACTTCATGCGATTCAGCAAACATTCGATAGCCTCGTCAGTGTCAACGGGTTAACGGGGACATAACGATGCATTGATGCCAACACACACGAACAAACGCTTTCGTCCTTTTTTCCAGCACGCAACCACAAACACTCACACAACCCTTTAGCATGGGCAACAGGCCGTTTTTTAGTACAGCGAACGGACAAAGTTTCACTCGCGAACAGGCGCAACAAACCACTCAACACAGCGTCCGCGATATTCACGTCGTCGAACTGACGAATTCAAAACATAAACACACCGAACCGACCGATCGCTGGCGAAACCTTCAGGTACGGGGATGCGTGTAGCGGTGCTTTGTAGGTGCTGCTTCCACTACACTCGCAAAACACCCTGTACGCACGGAGCACGGACAAAAATTCGAACGCGGTTCGTAATCGTGTGGCTGTGGTGGCTTCCCTTGCCTAGAGGACCGAACGGGACGCGCGCGCGGCGAAAAATGTTAATCGAACGAACGTTTGCCGAGCATTGAGTTAGGCCCGCGCGCATAATGTTGTTGAAAGCTGCGTGAGTGAGCGGTGAGCGAAAGGAGAATTCCCCACCATCGCGCGTATCACAAGCAAACCGTCATAGTGGCTGCTGCTTGCTGCTGCTGCTCACGGTATGTCGAGGATCGAACCCATCCAGCGATGGTCGCCTGTTTTTGCCGCTGCAGCCAAAGCCCAAAAACTGATGGATCACATGATAAAAGAGACACACAGATATGGTGCTGTGCCGCTTACTCCGATAGCGAGCAGGAAGGTAAGCTGTGAAAGCTTGGCGAAAAAGTATTGCAATACGTAAAGGGAACCCCTTGCGCTTTGGTGCATTCGTTTTCTTTGTGAAGCTTTCGTTTGGAAATGGAGTTAGTAAAAATGTGCGTAAAAAGGGCTTTTTTTAATATTAACTTATATGCTTGAAAAAGATTAGCTGTGACTATCCGGCATTTGCTTCGTTCAGTTTTAATTAACTGATTTGAGTAATGTGGAATAATCAATTTGATTAAAATATTTTTTTATAATTTTTAAAAATTATATATTTCTGTTTCTTATTATTTTTAACACGCGCAACAAACATATAACTAAACTTAAAATGTGCTAGAAATATTAATTCGATGTAAATATTACTCGATTTCGGTTTAACAGTAAATTTGTTTCCAAAAGCAAAACAACACAGCAACCACTGCACAGCCTTTCGCTCACAAAACGAACGACTGCAACGACCAGCACTGAACAGAAGAGACGAACCGTACGAAACGAAGCCAAAGCACCGCTTGCAAAATGTGCGAGCCGAGTGAGAAGAAATTTCTCACCAAAAGCTCACCAAACCGAACCGAAGTTTGGTGGTGAAAACCGCAAACCCACCTAATGAGCGTGAGTGAGCGGGTAAGCATTTAAAGAAGAAAAAAAAGCTCACGCAGCTCAAAAAAGCTCCCTTACCGGTTCGCTTAAGAAGGGGAAAACACTTACCCTGACTGCACTCGGTCGGCCGATTCCGGAACGGTGATCGTATGTGGATGAAAATGTGTGTTTCTTGCATGCGGCTTTGTTGTTTCGTAGACGGGAGGATGTGCCTTTGCCAAGGCAAAAGAAACGTACCGAAGAAGGTCGTCCATGAAAGAAGCAATTTACGGCCACACTGTACGACCTAAAACGTGCATCAGCAAAGTGTCAGTATATGGGCATTTACAAAATGAGAGGAGAATAAAAGGCATTGTTCTTTTTTATTTACTTTTGCTAAAAGAGACAACGAAATTTTGCAAGGATATTCGAAAGATTGTTTTTCAGATTAAGGTATGATTTTGGTAAATTATACTGCTTGTGTCATTTTCCTCTATATCATCAACCAATTGTCGAAAATTGTATAAGTTCATGAAAAGATCATACGCTCAAAACAATGCATGTTTTTCAGATACCCATTCCAAACCTTGACGAAATGTTCCCGACATGGGAAAACAAACAAATAGAAATACATTTGCAAAACGGATGCACCATGAAGCTGTGCCAAGGTAAGCGAGTTTAAGACTGTTTTGTTTCACTGCTTTTGTACATAATTTTTCACTCCTGCCCCGGGGGGAATTCCCGCTTTTGACGCATTCGAAAATGTTTGTTTACGTACGTAACATTTTGTATTGTTTCCCTCCCTCTATTCCTCTTATTTATACCTTTGCATTGCAGTTTTAAGTTTATTTTCACAATAAACCCAAAACGAAGGAGGTGAGATGAGATTCGATTTGAGGCAACATTTTCGTATTTGTTTGACAACGCAAAGTATAAAACAATACACGATCGTAAACATTTGTTCATCAATTGCATATTCCAAACGCATCGCATGAGTGAATGTGTTGACAGCATCGATTAAGATAATTTCGCAGGGATAAGATTGAAATGTTGTCTGTCCTCGACTCAAAAAAACGGCATTGTTTGATCTTAACCGGCTATATTGGCACGGTTACACTCGGTATAAGCTGCCTTTTCACGGTTAGGAGTAAGAAATATCTTTTGATCGATATGATTGTATGTCCTCGATGAAGCGACAAAAAATCAGGATATACTAATTCTGCAATGTAAGCCATTAGTAATATGTAAGTAGATATAGACTATAGATGTAGATATGGATCTCTATGATAAGAAACATATAGTTCCCTTTGTCACAATTCTTATACACTCTCGTGCTACTAAAAAGAAAATGCTCTTTTTCAGTGCTTATCTGTAGTTTTTGCAACTGCCCTTACTTTTTCTACACTTTAACTGCATCACCTTACATACTGCCTGCTGTTTATCATTTCCTCACAATAAATTGGACTTTAAAATAAAAGACATGAATAACTTATGAAGCGAACAAAACTTCACCATTTACCTCAACATGTTCTGTCCAGCTCACTACTCGTATTGCACTTGTTACCACTGGTGATTCCATCACGACGAATTGGTTCTTTCTCCTCCAAAGCTTCATGTACTACTGACAATTATTAATGTTGTCTCAAATCTGTCACCGTGTACACAGGTTGACACAAAAACATAATACTCCGCGAACCTTATAATACCCTGTTCGGCATGCATCGATGATGGCCTGTCCACGGTTGAACTGTACCGTAGAGTTTTAGCAAGAACCGTGACCTAACACATTGCCCCTCCGACACACTGTAAGGCGATCATACAAAATACATATTTGGTCAATCCGCTTATCCATCCGTCAATGACGATACAACGCACCTGAGTACGAACCGAAACTGTTTTTCTCTTCCTTCTTTTGGTGGCAATATGTTTATGAAAAGAACATTTTTAGTGGATTAGTTCACCGATGCGTTCGTCGTAATTTGATGCCACTGCTAACACTTCGTAACAGTTCAATACCTTGAGAATGATAATTTGAAATTTTGCAATATTCGGAAAGAAAGGCAAACTATTGTGTACTGAAAAACAATTTACTTAATAGACTATTTTTACAACATTTGTTGGATATCTACGCGGATTGATTTTGATGTGCTTTTCGACGGATTAATAAATGCAAAATCGTACCAAAATTGTGACCATCCCATATCCCAGGACGTTGCAAATCAAACGATGTTCGATTATGTACAACGTGCGTGCTTCAATAAGCTTCAGTCCGTAACGCGACTTTGAGTCATTCGTGTTATCTAGTCAAAGTTTCGTAAAAATTAGCAAACCATGTGGGTGGGCAATTGTGTCTGTGACAATTTAATTATTTGATTATTTAACAAATGTATAATTCAATTGTAAATTTTAACCACGTTTTTTTTTAAGTAAGCTTACAGCAAGCGTTTTTGGTTTTTTTATGCGTAAGCTAACACAATTAAATTTACAACGGTAGTAGAGTTTTAAAAATAATAAATTAATCTATACGTAACAAAACCATTTCTTTATTCGATTTACAATGATACTTCCGTGTTATTGAACCGGTATCGTGTTAATTAATAGAAAGCTAAATGTTGCTTTCCAAAAGAGCCTACATCTATGCAATACGCATTACGTACGAACCCGCTTCACCTACTAACCCATACACTGGTAGGAACGGAAGCTACTAAGCATTTCTTTCTCTACTCTAAGTGACACTACCGCCAGTAAGGTCAATGTCTTCATATTTGCCAATTTTTGGATTTTTGTGTTTTTTTTTTCTCTTCTCCTTTTTACCTAGAGCTAATTAGTGCTAAATTATATTAAACACACTTGAGAAGCTCATTAGCAAACGGCAATATTTCTTGCTCATTCACACTATTCGTCCACTAGTGTAGGTAATATGAGCGGAATGGGGGGGGAACAAAAACATTGAAACGGTTTTTGGGATGAAACATGAAACCATCCAGCGATTCATCACTTCCTGTAAACGCGCGTTCCATGAAAATGTGTGTACCATTTTCTTATTCTTCCTTGGCCAATGTGCCGGAAAACCGTTGGTACCGTTAACGAGGACATTACAAGCGTTTCCTTCTCACCTTTTATTAATCTTTCTAGCTCATGCGTACGGACCCGTCGAGCCCTTGGTAGGTGTATAATTCGATTAGCCATATTCTGTACAATAAATATCTGCAGTTTTCTACCGTTTTGCTCAAGTCGGATAGCTGACTTCGGTGTGCAAACAGTTCTTGGTGCAAACGGAGAGTGAGTGTTTGTGGTACAAAGTTTGAATATAGGTTTGTTTAAAAAAAAGAGCGATCCATCGAAGTGAAACGGCCACCGGGACGCTAGTTTTTTAAAGTTTCTATATCTTCTTGAGCCCTCATCACGATGCCGTACTACGGTCCGATGCAACAGCCCGGTCTCTGGGGCCAACCGGTCTCCAATCTAACCGTGGTGGATAAGGTGCCACCGGAAATTATGCACCTCGTCGATCCGCACTGGTATCAATTTCCACCAATGAATCCACTGTGGCACTCGATCATCGGATTTGTGATCTTCGTACTTGGCGTTGTTTCGATCATTGGCAACGGTATGGTGATCTACATCTTCTCCACCGCCAAATCGCTCCGTACACCCTCGAACCTGTTCGTCGTTAATCTCGCATTGTCGGACTTTCTCATGATGGGCACGAACGCCTTCACCATGGTGTACAACTGTTGGTACGAGACCTGGTCGCTGGGATTGCTGATGTGCGATCTGTACGCATTCTTCGGATCGCTGTTCGGATGTTGCTCCATCTGGACCATGACAATGATCGCGCTGGATCGTTACAATGTGATCGTGAAGGGTTTGGCCGGCAAACCGCTCACCAACACTGGCGCTATACTGCGCATTATAGTGTGCTGGCTGATCGGAGTCGTGTGGGGCATCCTGCCGATGTTGGGCTGGAACCGATACGTGCCGGAAGGAAATATGACGGCGTGCGGTACCGATTACCTCACCGACGATTGGTTCCACAAGTCGTACATTCTGGTGTACTCAGTGTTTGTATACTACATACCACTATTCACCATCATTTATTCGTACATCTTCATCATCAAGGTAAGGTAGTGAATGTTTTTCATTATGGCAATAATTTTAATTCGCTCTGTTTTGATAATATTTGTCGTGTGTCCCATTTTCTGCCGCACATAGGCTGTGTCAGCGCACGAGAAAAATATGCGAGAACAAGCGAAACGGATGAACGTACAGTCGCTGCGTTCGTCAGACGATGGTAAAAGCGCCGAGATGAAGCTGGCCAAAATTGCACTCGTAACTATCTCGCTATGGTTCATGGCATGGACACCGTACACCGTCATCAACTATACGGGAGTTTTCAAAACGGCCAACATTTCACCATTGGCAACGATCTGGGGATCAGTTTTTGCCAAAGCCAACGCCGTCTACAATCCGATCGTTTACGGCATCAGCCATCCAAAGTATCGTGCTGCGCTGATGCGCAGATTCCCATCCCTTGCGTGCAGCGACAGTCCTGCATCGGACGATAAATCGCTCGCATCGGAAGCATCTGGCGTTACAACGGACGTGAACCCAACCACAACATAAAAGCATCTTGGGGGAACGAAAACATAGTGCATAGTGCATTGATACTTGGTTTCTGCAATACAAGTACATTTAATGCTAGATGCCCACAACAAAGGTTTGCTTACCAGCAGGGAGTTCCGATGTGTTGTAAAGATTGTGATCCTAAGCATAATATTTGTTTGCAATAAAATTCCAACTTGTTAACATTCTTGATACGATCATTTATGAATTCGGAAGATGTGATTATGTTTAATTAACTATATTTTCGGCTAATATTGAAAGGGTTGCATTGATAGCATTGTCCTGACGATCCAATCAAATGTAATTTGCTGCATGCTTCTGTCCTTCCTCACAAACTTTGTCTCATTTTCTTGTCTCATAAACATATTTGAATATTAAAACACAGTCTATATTCTAGTAATATGTTTCAAGTTTACTATTATAACTTGTGCTTTAGTTCAATTACCTCCTATCAAACCATTTAAAATATTATGTTTTCAGTTATTTTCCAAACAAAACAATATTTTATCAACATTTCGCTTTTTGTGTTTGCTTTAGTACGACTCTTAACGCCAATTAATTTTCAATTAACGAAACTTAATTGGTTTACCGCAATTTAACTAGTTTTGAAAGTTGTGCATATAATATAAGGAGAGTTTAGTTAGCTGATGGAGAGTTAGTCGGTTGTTAGTGAAGCTCTAGTGTGTGCTGCGGAGATAAATCAGTAAGGTAAGTATAACCAGTATTACTAGCGATACCTAGTATGGAAACATAATGATAAAACTAAGTATATAGTTTGTGGATTACGTCTTTACGACATCACTGTGTTTTACGTTACATTTTTACAAATTTATGGTGTGGTCTGTATGTTCTAAGTAGTTTCCCTTACTCGGTGCGGAAGTTACCAAATTATGCGCAAGAACGAGTGATGCGCATATCAGAATAACCCACAACCAAATTCAAACCGTTTTATTGTCCTCGTTTGAATGTTTGGTACTTTTTATGATCCGTTTTCTTAGATCAATTTCAATGTGCTAAAATATTTCACGCTCAAAGAAATTCGATTGATTATAGAACCAAAAGTTGGTCATACATTAAAAAAGTATTAAAAAGGCATTGCAAAAATGAACAACCGCATTTGTCATCCGGGCGACTGTCTACGCGACGTGCAACAAACGAAAGCAGCCCTTTGCATAATGTCAAAACATCTCACTAACACTACGGTACACAGTCTGTTCCCAAATCAAAACAAACTTCTCGCTACACAGATTTGTTTGCGTGTCAAACTCAAGCATACAAACTTTTTCAGCGCGCACATACGCAGCAACAATATTGAAAATTTATTTTCCACCAGTTTTCATACGCTTGGCGAGCATTTTACTGGAAGAATTTTAGAATCTTTATCCCTAACAGTACTCGGCACAAGTGTTTGGCTATGAATTGTGTTTACGTGTTTTTTCAAACTCACAAAAGGAGGCCGCGCAGAGTGTGAGGTTTGGCGGCTGCAGTGCAATTTAGGATCGATGAAGGAAAACAACAGCCGCCGTACGGATGATGTGTAGCTTTGCCGTACAAACGTGCGCACGTAGCAGAAATAATTACTCGAATCAATCGTAAAGCGCGAAAATATTGCCAGAATTTGCTCCTTAACTGCTAGCGTAGAACATCTTCCATCGTTATTCGCGCGCTCGCATATGGCGTGTTGTAGTACCTGTTTTTGTTCAAGTAAACTAGTCTTCAATATTTACATCTAGTGCAAGTTAACGCTTATACGGGGCTGCTTAAGCTATCGTGACATCATGGCTGCGCTTCCACCACGAAAAAATCCGACACCAACCAAAATTTCGAAGCAACACTTAACGCCGTTGCAAATTTTGCTCCAGATGGGCTTTCCCAAGCATAGAGCGTGAGTAGTGGATAGGAACCACATGCATTCCCCACGCGCCAACAGTGTTGGCATTGCAAACCGAAACGAACGCATCTGTTTCATGTTTTTCTTCTTTTAGCGAAAAAGCACTAGCCGCTACCGGAAATCGTGGTGTTCAGCTCGCATCCGACTGGTTGCTCGCACACGTGAACGATCCCTTTCTGGACGAATGTGCACCACGCGAGTACATACTGTACGCTTGCCCTACCGGTCCATTTCTGCAGCAGCTGGAAAATTTTTGGGCCCAGTCCCGGGAAGCGTGTGGCTGGAACGGGGCCCACAACTTTACGCCCCATATTACGCTTGTATCGTTTTTCAAAGCACCAGACGAATGTGCACCACAGCTGTCGAAAGCATTGAAGGAACTAATGAACCTCCCGGGTGCCCGTATCGATCGACCGATCGGGCTGGAGCTGTACACGAGCCCCAACTTTATGGGATTTTTCGTTGCCGAAGACGATGCGAACTATCTCAAACGGCTCGCCCTACAATACGTTAAAGAAGTGTCCCACTCAAGTGAGCATTCCCACTACCAAGCTTGCCCGAACCGTAATTTAAAACAACGAGTTGGAACAATTCGCTCACACTAATATACCTTGGCTGGTGGGCTTTCATTTATCATGCTCTCTTCCCTCTCTCTCTCTCTCTCTCTGTTTCTTTCTCTTTTCTCTATTCATCTACACTTGCTCGTATATGGTGGTACCGGGATGCGGTTCGGTTGCAACGTTCACAAATGCAATTAGTAATTAGTGACACCTATGAGCAGCTAGATGCACTGGTAACCTGTTTCCCATGGTGCGGGGGAGTAACTTCAGCTCGTTGTATACCGCGTAGCAGTCGATGTAAGCAGCTGGTGTGGAAGGGCCGGCCCCTTATGCCCAGTGTCTACCGTTGCTTTCCGTTTTGCATTTAGTTTTATGCCACCTTAGTTATTATGTTAGTATTTTTATCCAGCCAACCAAATCCTGGACTTTTGTTCTACTATTGCTATTGAGAGGTGGTTTTTTTTCCCCCACTTTGGTTTGACCCCATTCTAGAGCATGCAAGATTGATTTAGTAGTTTTGTTGCCGGGGTGTTGTTAACGCCAGCATATAAAGAAACGTTTTGTAATTGCAGCTATATCGCTAGAACCGCACGTCAAATCGTTGCATCTTACGTTGGCTTACCAATTTCCTTCTGGCCAATTTAATGCACTGAAAACGTTGGTGGAAAGTTTGGATGCATCCTGCACGGATGCCAACTGGGAATTGCGACTCTACTCGCGCGATCCGCGACTTGTCTCGAAGCAAGTGCACAAGGTGCTTTATCCGCATACGCCACGCGAAACGGACGAGCTGGAGTTACGTATCGGTGACTACATCTATCTGAACCCGGAAGCAATACAGGCATCGTCGGACGGTTGGGTTGAGGGTATGTCGTGGCTAACCGGCACTACCGGTTATCTGCCGGAAAACTATACCGAACGTACAGCGGAATCGGATGCGTGGACGATGCACCGTACTGTGCCACTGTGTGACACGAGAGTGCCAGACGAAATATCGGACATGGTGGATGGAGTGCCGTCTAGCACGCCAAACGTATTACCGGAAGCGAACGATGCAGCATCACCTGCGTTAGGTGAGTTCGGAATGATCGCCACCAGTACCAGTGAGGCCGACTGACGGCACTGGATTTTTGTTTGAACAATTCGTCAGCATGACTCAATAATAATTGATAGCCGATGTATGCTAGAACGGTCCTCCATACGAAGCATACCGATGAAGATAAGAAGATTGATAAGATTTCGCATGGTCATAGCCATTCCCCTACATATCGGACCACTATTCCCACCATTTTTGTTTCAGGGTTGTTGGTAGCGTCCACAGTGCTATACTGTTATCATCTCTAGTGCTATTGGTAGCGCAAAGTGAAGAGTATTTGTGTCGATACCTTGCCAGAACTTTGCCGCTTTGGTTTGATACGCACAACGGGATCGCTAAATGTTTAAACGCAGTAGGAAGCAAACTAGTTTTAATTTGCTATATGTCCTCATCGGTTATTGATCAAAAAATTACGTTCTAACAGACCCAGATTTATGAACAATCCAAGCAGATAATTTTTGTAATAAATTCCATCTTTTTGCCAACTCCGGTTTCGTTCAACATCCATGGTGCGAACGTTTGTTGGGGGTCGATAATGTTGACTCCTTCGTTTCAACGTCTCACGGTCACACAACGGCAAATTAACAAAGAAAAGAAAAAAACAACACACAAACAGAAATGTGATACCGGTCCAACGGACTGACAAAAAACGAATATAATCTTAAATTGATGGCTCTTGTTTCAGTGTCTGTAGGTCAGAGCGAATCGCAACCAGACACGGTGTTAGTAGCGTCGGACAAAACCCAACCCACAACGGAACAGCAAACGGCAGACGAACGGAACAGTGGCAAGATGTTCGGTGGCACCAAATCGCAAGAGGAATTTCCGTTGGAAAGATTACACGAGCTAGTGAAGAAGCATGTGAACAACATACAGGTGATCCCCGGTGATGAAGGTGCGCAGCTGAAACTGGCTTCGAAGCCGGAATCCAGTACCCGGAAGGTGTACCTAATGCGTCACGGTGAGCGTATCGATTTTACGTTCGGCACGTGGGTTCCGTACTGCTTTGACGAGGCAGGCAACTACGTTAGAAAAGATCTGAACATGCCAAAAACGTTACCGGACCGGTAAGAGTGTATAAAAATTTTGAAAGGCACTTTTCGCCCCTAAAACCCGAAATGTGATCTTTCTTTTCCGCAGTAAACCAAGCCTGTGGCAAAGGGATTCACCACTGACGAACGTTGGCCGCTATCAGGCACTGCTCGTGGGCGAAGGTATGAAGGATGCCGGAGTACACATCGAGAAGGTGTACTGTTCGCCCTCGTTTCGTTGCATTCAGACGGCCACTTCAGTGTTGGAGGGGCTGGGATTAAAAGCTACCCTGCCCATCTGCATTGAGCCCGGGCTGTTTGAGTGGCTTGCCTGGTATCAGGACGGTATTCCCGAGTGGCTTTCGAACGAGGAGTTGATTGCTGCCGATTACAATATCGCTACGGACTATAAGCCCATGACAACGGCAGAAGATCTGAAGGAACATTTTCATGAGAAGCTGGGCGACTTTTACTGCCGCAATTCGGACATTGCGGAATCGATTATCAGCACCACTGGTATGGGAAGGAAAGGCGCTTAAATTCTTGGGTACTAATTGATTATCATTTTTACTAAAATTTGCAGAAGGAAATGTACTGATCGTTGGACACGCAACAACGCTCGATACGTGCTCGCGATTCATCATTGGTGAAAAGATCCGTTCCACCAACGATATGGGCAGAATCATGCAGAAAGTTTCCTACTGCAGCTTGGCGGTGATGGAGTCGGATGGAACGGCGACAACGGCTGACGCTGATACCAAGAACAAGGTTAAGGGCTACTGGAAGCTTGCGGTACCACCGTGCGATCCAGTGACGCATACCAATAACAATCGTTTTGACTACAAAGTGTTATCTGGATAAGCTACAAACTGAATAAGCTCTTGATGCACACTGCATCGGGGTTTTGATGGTTAATGGGCTCGTGTAGGATCTGCCGGTGTGGAGGAGGAGAGCAAAAAGGCAGTCAAATGCGAGTAATGTTACTACAAACTATACGTTTTGCCTGTTATTTAAATACATAATAGACTAAACCTAGGTTACGATCACTTGCTGTCGGTAAAAAGGTTCCGATGTATATGTTTAATCCTGCGTATAGTAATCATGTTTCTTTAATGTTCCTGCTAATGCGCGATCACGAAGAAATGCACGCAGTAGAAGAGAAAACATCAACCTAAACCACTGTCTAACTGTCGCAATATCGCTTGATCATGCTTTCGAAATGACAATAAGCTATAAAAAGAGTATGATCTCAAATTGCTCACCGTATAAAAGAAAAAAGAAACAAAAAATATATGCACATTTCTATTGAAATGCTACGCTTTAAGCTTAACCGACTTACCAGCCCTGAGTGCATTTGAATGGAGGAACATTTGCTCATAATTTGCATACCAAGAAAAGATAAATTAATTAATGGTTAAAATCAAACCGCACTTTGCTCAATGGTTTTATTATCCAGTGTTACAACAAATGTGCGTTCGCTTAGTATTTTACTCCATTTATTTAACTATACATACAGTAAGTAAATAACAAAATGTGCGCTTATGCCCGGTTAGGCTTCGTATTGCAAACTGAACTTTGTCACAGTAACTTATTCGACCATGAAAATCAAATAGTATTGCTGTACCATGCCAAAAACAAGAAGGAAAAAAAGCTGGCGAAAACCATGCATACAACTCGTTGTAATAAACCATTATTCCGTATCCCCCGTTTATGCGTCACTATTTTGTTGTACTGGGTAAACCGATAAGATAAGATGTGTGTCTCTCTGTGGTGGTGGGTTGTTTCACACAACCATAGAACCACGTCAACCATCATCCAACCATGATGCGATGGTTGGCTTTTGCGCACGGCACCACGAGCAATCGAAAACCATTTTCCGCCCACTCTTTCGTCCATCTTGCACCGTTTCACCCTCGGTTGAAAACCATTTCTTGTCGATTCACTCAACCATCTCGTGATTCACCCACTTGGTTGGACTGATTTTTAAAACAAAGACATTACTTATTACGCAGCGATATTTAATCCTGATTCGAATGTTTGCATTACTTCATGTTATGATTCAAATGTAAATAAATGTATAAGCCATTTTGATATTCGAATTGGATTAATGTAAATACTATCAATTGCATCAGCATGTTCGCTGGTCGATCTTCAGGCCGGTAAACATTTGCGCCCCAAAAATAGACCGAGCTCTAGAAGCCTTTGGTACAAATAGAATATGCGATGTCATTCCTATCTGTTCGATACGATCGTTTACATCTTGATGAAAGTGTTGGTAGAAATGGTGCAATGATGTAAAATCGATCGATTATTACTGTTGGGTAAATATAAAGAAACACTTGCCATATGAGTAAGCGAGCAGATAGGCAGATTGGGTTGGACGAAAGACGTCTGACGACGTCATGGAAAAAACCATTCAAACCATTGGTTGAAACCACATGGTTTTTGTTCCGCGCAGGGCACTCACCAATCGTACCATCATTTGATGAGAGTCAGCAAAGTTGTGTGAGTGTGTTACACGCATAACCATTTGAGTTCTTTGTACAGCACACCATTTCGGAACGCGTTATCTTGGAAACATTCCTGCCTCGCGTTACAAACAAGAACGATCGACATATGAAAATGTCTCAACAGAAATGGTTTCATCATTGCAACTGCAACTGCGATCTCCTACACGCAATAGGCAAATGACTGATAACGTGCACATGTATGGTGCAAGTGCATTTATTGCCGGGATTCACAAACCAGCACGTCGTCGATGGGCACCGATGGGAAGAACGCAATGCCAGAAAACGAGCGAACATTGAAACGCGAATCGTAAACAAATCACGTTTATTATGAGAATCGCTTTTTGCGTATCCACCATACAACAACGTTCGATTGCCGTTCTACACGTCCTACCAAAAAAAAACAAGGAATGTATAATTCTTTTCTTCTCCTTTTTGTGGATCACATATGGGGAATTTCTGTTTATTTCAAACGCTCTGCTCTACATATCAGCGAAATACATCAAACGAAATGGGAGTAATATTTAACGCGATAATATGTTTTGTCGCGGTCTCCCGCACCATGCACCTTCGGCGCGATTATTAAACCGTGGCCAGGTACTCATCGAACAGATGGTTGCCCAAATCGGCCGCTTGTTTACCCGATGTGAAGTGCTTCAGATTGTGAATGTAACCGGCCAGATCGCGTACAACGCCCGACTGGTACTCGATGAGCTTCTCGTCCAAATAGTGGGCAGTATCCGGATCGTAATGGTAAACATCGTCTCCTCCATTACCGGCCTTCGAGTGAGCGTGGGAAATCTTGCGATGGATGGCATGGGCTTCCTTGGCCATCGTTTTCTCGTAGTCCAGCGCGAACTGCAGCGAGCTCAGCTCCTGCACATCCAACACCTTGCCGTAGTTTTCACCCTTGCTCGGTTGCACCAAGTGTCCGAATCCACCGCGACGACTCTGGTACTTGATCAGCTCAATGGCGTCCTCCCAGGCCTTGTCGCTGATCTTGCGGTACAACTTCTCGAATCCGGGTCGGTCCAGGCTGTGCTTGTTAAATGCGGACGACATGAACAAGAAATGGAACGATTTGTCTACCAGCTGGCTGGTGTACTGTTTCAAATCATTCTCAACCGTTTTGCCGGAACGCGACAGGAAGCTAGAATAGACTGGTGAACATTCCTCTACGGATGGTGAAGGTGATAGAAGGTAGAAGGATGAAGGGATAAGAGACACCAAGTAGATTAGAACACTTGTACGATGGGCGTAGAAGGCAAAAGCTAAAGTAAAAGATACATACCCACGCTTATTTCACAGTCATTGGCGCTAAGGTCCGTCGCAAAGGCGGAAGCCACCAGCACAAAGCCCAACACGAACACAACATTCATCTTTGCCATCATCGTTTCTGCTCACACACTCACTGACTGGTTGTCAAGGGCGATGATGTAGGGATAATATGGCTGTTCGCCTTTTCAATGGTACGAATTAAAGGGCAGATTTTGTGAACCTTCTTGATTCGACAAAAATCTTTACGTCGATCGGTTTGCTTATACTGTGACAGCTAGCGAAAGGATTCGCTACGAATTGACAAATTTGTAACCTGGACAAGAAACGCGATTTGCGTCTTACTTCCACCAATAGTTGACACTGTTATGAATGTTCTTCGAACAGCCGAGTGACTTTTGTTCCCGTCTGTATGCGAGTGTAGTGGTGCAGCGGTCGCTCACCAACACATGCGGGTACGTGGTGAGCGCGATGGCCGCTCGACCAAATGAAATGGAATTTACTGATTACGAAGAATCAAGATCAATATCGATGACTACGTGAAAAAGGACAAGTTTCTCCTTGATCTAGATTCCCGAATTGCACCCCATTATAGATTGTCCAACGCTGATTCCAACTTTCGAAGGTACGTGCGCAAAACCATCTAACCATCTAACCATCTGAAAACCATTTTGTGTCGTACACGCGACATTGTCGTGATGGTGTACGTGAGCGGTGCTGTACAATCATTGCATAAAATGACCAGAGTGCTCGTTTCGTGAGAACAATACGTAGCAAGCCGTGAACGAGTGAAGTGCGCGTTTGTCATTGAAGACAAGCAAATTCACATCCAAGCTGTACACACTTCCGCAAGGAACGTTAAACAAATTCTTAACCCTCAGTGTTGCGTCTCGCGTAAAGCTGTCGTCCTTCTGTGCCAGTGCGTATAAAGGCCTGACAACTTACATCTTCTAACAACAAAAAAAACACACCAAACGTGAGTGCTACGGGCGGACACAACACTTGGGGCAGTTTTGTTTGCCAAGTGTCCATCGTTCTCGTTTCTTTTTGGTTGCCATTTGCTATCGGCTAGTACGGATAGTAATTACCGCGTTGTATTTGCAGCTTTTCCAGTGTGTCATCGTACAACCATAACTAGGAAATGATGAAATCGATCTTCTTTGGAATCGTTGCCCTGATGTTTGCGGCTGTTGTCATGCAGCAGGAGCAAGCATCTGCACAGGTTACCGATACGGATCAGCCCTCAAGTAAGTTGATGTGAATTGTGCCTTAAGTATGTTGTAAAAGGGTTTTAAGTTCAAATGAAACCAAACACATTAGTACGACGTAATATTGGAAATTTCTATCGGAACGGGATCGTCGCTACCTTTCATATTGGATTTTGCTCCGAGAGATGTGCTTGTGAGTGTATTGGTGGTAACTCAGAACAACCACAGTGAAAAGTTGTAGCTGTGTGAGTGCTTGAGCAACAAAAATGGTTGAGTTCTTTGTTTTGATTCCGGCAGATACACTCATACAGCTGATGGAAGCAACAAAAAACACACTCATCGCTCAGACATATCCCGCTGTGATAACGCGAAGAATTCCCGTCGTAGCGACGGGTGTGAACGAGCAATGTGGAAAAAATATTGACCGTGTTCGTTAATGACGGCAACCTTTTGTACCATAATTGAGCTTACACTCTTGTGCTCTTTTCACTTTCAGTCTAATGCTGTGGGTTGTAAATCATGTCAACATAATTCTGGCCGATTGTACTTTATCTTATTTATGATATTTTTTGGTTGTTTCGCAGGCACCGACGAATGGAACTACATGAACCGAAGCTGCTCCGCTAAGCTGCAGGATCAAATTAACAAAGAGTTCGATGCAGCGATCTTCTACATGCAGTACGCCGCCTACTTCGCTCAGTACAAGGTGAACCTACCCGGGTTCGAAAATTTCTTCTTCAAGGCTGCCTCGGAAGAACGCGAGCATGGCATGAAGCTGATCGAATATGCGCTGATGCGTGGACAAAAGCCAATTGATCGCAACACTTTTTCGCTTCACTTCGTAAGTTGACAAACATTCGCGATTGCGTACGATTCTATTAACGCACAAACTCTCTCCATTCCAGGCTAATCAGGTGCAGCAACCAGAACCGGGACCAGAAGGTTCGGTGGCACTGACTGCTTTGAAGGGTGCCCTCGCTAAGGAACAGGAGGTAACCAAGAGCATCCGCGAGCTGATCAAAATCTGCGAGGAAGATCACAACGATTACCATCTGGTAGACTACCTGACGGGTGAATTCCTGGAAGAACAGCACCAGGGACAGCGCGATCTGGCTGGAAAGATCACCATGTTGGGCAAGTTGTTGCGAACGAATCCCAAGCTGGGCGAGTTTATGTTCGACAAGCAGAACATGTAAAATGCATTAAAGAAGATGAGGAGAACCTTGTGCAAGAGCACATTGCGTTTGAATTTCGCGTGATTGGTGTGCTAGAGGTAAAACTTCAATAAAAAAAAACAACCTTCCGATAACATTCAAATCCGTTGTTGCCACGCTGCACAATGAATGAGTTCAGCATGTACTTGAAATCGACTGATCGGCTTTGATAGAACGGTATGTGTTTGTATTGTGATAACTTTTGTTAACCGCAGGTTCTTATTTCCACTATCAAACACAGAGAGTTAAATGCATTGTCAGTCATTGAAAAGATGAAATAAAGCTCTAGATATATATAATCTGTTCGAGCACAAAGGATTCAGCTAATGGAAAGAAAGAATATTCGATGCGAGTTGTATATTCGGCAAATTCACACGTTCGGGTAAGTTTCTTTTAATATAATCGAACTTTGAAATATGAAAATAATTTTTTTGTGATATCTTTGTAGAACAAAAAAGGTGACATTTTCTAACATTTTGTTTTTATTGGCCGCACTATGAAGAAAGGACCTTTTCTAAGGAGTGTTCTGGTGCGCAAGCGCATGGAAAAAGGAGAACTGAAATACAGTAAGCACAATGTTTGATATCTTTTTCATTTCACAGCTGCTTGCTTCAGTGGCTTTCAGGTTTTTACTTTAGCAAGTAATAGATAAACAGTTTTCTCTCGTTTCTAGACTAATTTCCCATACCTAGTGTGTATTTCGTTTGAAAAGCAATTGCACGTGCCGTTAGAACGTTTGTATTGTCATTGTATTAGCTGTTTTCTCAAGTTTCTTTTCATATGTTTAAGTATCGTCATGCGTTTGTATTTTCCAACCCATCCCATCAAGCGTGTGAATCTAATAGCAGCCCTATCAATCCATCTAATCCCTAGCCATCGTCGAATCTACCGTTCAATCTGTCAACGAATGAAGAAGTAATTTGCAAGTTTGCGGAATTCACTAAACACACAGTGCGCTATGCGATGAGTGGATCCTCCGTTCCGCTACAGGATGCACCTGCCGAAATGAACAGACAAAGCAGAACGGCAGCTGGGCAAGCGTAAACAAAATTGGTATAGTGCAACAGTCCAACAAACGACATGAAGCGACAAAACATTCGCACACTTTCGCTCGTTGTGTGCACATTCACTTATCTATTGATAGGGGCAGCCGTATTTGATGCACTGGAATCAGAAACCGAAGCTCGACGATGGGAGTTTTTAAAAAGTAAGACTATACGGGCCACATGATAACGACGGTCCCCGGGCGGTATCTCTCCATGATGAAGTGTTATTTGCCCTTTTTTTTTCTTTTCTTTTCAGGCGTAAAGGCGAACTTTGTCGCTAAGTATAATATCACACCGGAGGATTACCATATGATCGAAATAGTGATCACGGAAAACAAACCGCACAAAGCGGGACCCCAGTGGAAGTTTGCCGGTGCCTTCTACTTCGCCACGGTTGTCCTAGCCATGATTGGTTACGGCCACTCGACGCCGGTCACTATCGGCGGGAAGGCGTTCTGCATGGCGTACGCGATGGTCGGCATTCCGCTGGGGCTCGTCATGTTCCAAAGCATTGGCGAACGTTTGAACAAGTTTGCCTCGGTTGTAATTCGCCGCGCGAAAAAATATCTGCGCTGCCAGCAAACGGAAGCTACCGAGATGAACCTGATGCTTGCAACGGGATTACTTTCGTCGGTTATTATTACGACCGGAGCGGCTGTGTTTTCACGCTACGAAGGATGGAGCTATTTCGACAGCTTTTACTACTGCTTTGTAACACTGACGACGATCGGCTTCGGTGACTATGTGGCGCTACAAAACGACCAAGCACTAATCAACAAGCCTGGCTACGTAGCGCTCAGTTTAGTCTTCATTCTCTTTGGGCTTGCGGTGGTAGCGGCCAGCATTAACCTGCTGGTACTTAGATTCATGACCATGTATGTATCTGTTTTTTTTTTTACGTGACGCGCCATTGCTTTGTCTGCTTTACTAATTTGGTGATCCTTTCCATTTTCCAACATCCCCAGGAATGCCGAAGATATTCGACGCGAGGAAGCTGAGATGCAATCTTCGGTCGATGGGCTGACAACGTACGAATGTGAATCGACCGGAAAGCTGCTTTCCTGTGCGAATCTGAACTACTGTTCCGAGATCGAGGAGGAAGACACATCGGTCTGTTCGTGCACTTGTCTCGGGGGCAACAGTTTCACTACACACGAGCACGAGTTTTTACTTGATCAGGGATATCATCCTGCCGATATCATTACAAGTACTATCAGCCTTAAGCGCATGTCGATCTAATTAGCAAACTCCAACAATTACAGCAATACACACCAGCAAAGAAAGTATTTAGATAGAGCAAAAAAAAAAAGGACAATGAGATGAGAACCGCGGTGATGTTTTGCTTTTCGCATATTTCATGCAGGATGTCCAGGTAGAGTTGTAGCTAGAATCGAAAAAGGTTTTTCCATTTCGTTCGTGCCAAAAAGTGTTACCACCATGTGTCCAAAACGATTTTTTACTTTATCATTATAATTTTCTCTTCATTACAATTTTTTTTTTCCTATATAAAATCCATTTAATTAGAGTAACTGCTCCAGTTTTCGACAGGTGTTTAATTAAAGCCAAATTATACACAAATGCGATATAAGATGAAGCCAAACGAAGTTTGAAGACTTAAAAACCAATAGAATTTCTCCAAATATGATGTTTCGCAGCATTTACATCAATATTTACTAAAATATCGCAATTCTCATAGTGTTAACGAAATTTCGTTCAAATTACGGTCAGTCGATAATTCGGCAGGCACTGGAAATTAGAAGTCAGTGCATAAAACAATTGAGTTTAGAACTTTTCTGAAAGATAAAATGGTTTAAAAATTTATACTCTTTCTAACTCTTTTTTTATCTCTCTTATTCTGCACCCCGTCACTAAACGCTTAGCAATTGTCGCGTTTGTGAACGCGATTTAGATTTTTTTTTTCAAAACTCCATATAAAAAATGTGTTTTTGCACGTACAAAATATACGTGTATTTTCAGCGAAAAAACGTAACGGCGTAAAGCGTAATTGCGGCCAGGATAGCTCGATTTTGCTAGCAATAAGAAGGTAAACAAATACAAATTCAAAAATTAGATCGGTTGAGTGTCATTAAATATTGTAAAGTTTGACAAAATCGAATGTCTTTTTATTTTTTAAAGTACGTTCGTGTTGTATATAATTATTGTGAATGTAAATACCACCTTTTAAACCGAAGAATGACTGTTAATTCGAAAAAAAAATTTCATCTCGTGGATATTTTTCAAAAAAAAAAATCTAAAAATTTGAAAATTTCCTAAAGCTATAGCGTTAGCCTTATTTACACCAAGGGCTACATTTTCTTCTTGGACGGCCATGCCCTCAGATGTCTGTATGCCTGTATAGATGTCTCAAATGTTTCTATAAATATGCCAATCTCCTAAGGCTGTATAGCCTTAGGCTCTTTTTTGGAAGTAATATTGCAAAATTTATAAATGTGATATATTTTAATGCTGCAATAAGTTTCTTTTCACTCAAATAATGCTTTAAAAGAAGAAAAGAATAAAAAATAACAAAAAAATTTCAAAAAAATTTCAGCTCGAAAATTTCATAAGGCTTACCCCTTACGATTTTTTTGGGAAATTTTGCAAAAAAAATTAAATTGTTTTATTTCAATGCCAATGGGTTGCAATGAGTTTCTTTTCACTCAAATAATGCTTGAAATAAAAAAAAGAGTGGAAAATAATAAAAAAATCAAAAAATTAAAAAAAAAATGAAAATTTTCCTCATTTTTGCACCAAATTTCGCCTATAACTCGGTCGATATCCAACGGATCTCCAATCTTTAACCTGTGGTCGATGGATGGCACCAATGGCTACATTTTCTTCTTGGACAGCCATGCCCTTAGATGTCTGTGCCAGAAGATATTCGAGGAACCAAGTCCCTTACCCTGTTTGAGAAAATGTAAAATTTTCCTCAGTTTTGAGCAATGTAGCAAAAATTTTAAATATGATATATTTTTATGGGAATTTGTTGCAATAAGTTTCTTTTCACTTAAATAGTGCTTTAAATTAAAAAAAGAATAAAAAATCAGAAAAAAATTTCAAAAAAATTTTCCACTCGAAAATTTCATAAGGCTTACCCCTTACGATTTTTTTGGGAAATTTTGCAAAAAAAATTAAATTGTTTTATTTCAATGCCAATGGGTTGCAATGAGTTTCTTTTCACTCAAATAATGCTTGAAATAAAAAAAAGAGTGGAAAATAATAAAAAAATCAAAAAATTAAAAAAAAATGAAAATTTTCCTCATTTTTGCACCAAGTTTTGCCTATAACTCGGTCGGTATCTAACGGATCTCCAATCTTTAACCTGTGGTCGATGGATGGCACCAATGGCTACATTTTCTTCTTGGACAGCCATGCCCTTAGATGTCTGTGCCAGAAAATATTCGAGGAACCAAGTTCCTTACCCTGTTTGAGGAAATGTAAAATTTTCTTCAGTTTTGAGCAATGTAGCAAAAATTTTAAATGTGATATATTTTGATGGGAATTTGTTGCAATAAGTTTCTTTTCACTTAAATAGTGCTTTAAATTAAAAAAAGAATAAAAAATCAGAAAAAAATTTCAAAAAAATTTTCCACTCGTAAATTTCATAAAGCTTACCCCTTACGATTTTTTTGGGAAATTTTGCAAAAAAAATTAAATTGTTTTATTTCAATGCCAATGGGTTGCAATGAGTTTCTTTTCAGTCAAATAATGCTTGAAATAAAAAAAATAGTGGAAAATAATAAAAAAATCAAAAAATTCAAAAAAAATGAAAATTTTTCTCATTTTTGCACCAAGTTTTGCCTATAACTCGGTCGGTATCTAACGGATCTAGAATCTTTAACCTGTGGTCGATGGATGGCACCAATGGCTACATTTTCTTCTTGGACGGCCATGCTCTCAGATGTCTGTGCCAGAAGATTATCGAGGAACCAAGTTCCATACCCTGTTTGAGAAAATGTAAAATTTTCCTCATTTTTGCACCAAGTTTTGCCTATAACTCGGTCGGTATCCAACGGATCGCCAAACTTTAACCTGTGGTCGATAGATGGCACCAATGGCTACATTTTCTTCTTGGACAGCCATGCCCTTAGATGTCTGTGCCAGAAGTTATTCGAGGAACCAAGTTCCATACCCTGTTTGAGAAAATGTAAAATATTCTTCATTTTCGCACCATATTTTGCCTATAACTCGGTCGGTATCCAACGAATCGCCAAACTTTAACCTGTGGTCGATGGATGGCACCAATGGCTACATTTTCTTCTTGGACAGCCATGCCCTTAGATGTCTGTGCCAGAAGTTATTCGAGGAACCAAGTTCCATACCCTGTTTGAGAAAATGTAAAATTTTCCTCAGTTTTGAGCAATGTAGCAAAAATTTTAAATGTGATATATTTTGATGGGAATTTGTTGCAATAAGTTTCTTTTCACTTAAATAGTGCTTTAAATTAAAAAAAGAATAAAAAATCAGAAAAAAATTTCAAAAAAATTTTCCACTCGAAAATTTCATAAGGCTTACTCCTTACGATTTTTTTGGGAATAAAAAATTTAAAAAAAATGAAAATTTTCCTCATTTTTGCACCAAGTTTTGTCTATAACTCGGTCGGTATCTAACGGATCTAGAATCTTTAACCTGTGGCCGATGGATGGCACCAATGGCTACATTTTCTTCTTGGACGGCCATGCCCTTAGATGTCTGTGCCAGAAGATATTCGAGGAACCAAGTTCCATACCCTGTTTGAGAAAATGTAAAATTTTCCTCAGTTTTGAGCAATGTAGCAAAAATTTTAAATATGATATATTTTTATGGGAATTTGTTGCAATAAGTTTCTTTTCACTTAAATAGTGCTTTAAATTAAAAAAAGAATAAAAAATCAGAAAAAAATTTCAAAAAAATTTTCCACTCGAAAATTTCATAAGGCTTACCCCTTACGATTTTTTTGGGAAATTTTGCAAAAAAAATTAAATTGTTTTATTTCAATGCCAATGGGTTGCAATGAGTTTCTTTTCACTCAAATAATGCTTGAAATAAAAAAAAGAGTGGAAAATAATAAAAAAATCAAAAAATTCAAAAAAAAATGAAAATTTTCCTCATTTTTGCACCAAGTTTTGCCTATAACTCGGTCGGTATCTAACGGATCTCCAATCTTTAACCTGTGGTCGATGGATGGCACCAATGGCTACATTTTCTTCTTGGACAGCCATGCCCTTAGATGTCTGTGCCAGAAGTTATTCGAGGAACCAAGTTCCATACCCTGTTTGAGAAAATGTAAAATTTTCCTCAGTTTTGAGCAATGTAGCAAAAATTTTAAATGTGATATATTTTGATGGGAATTTGTTGCAATAAGTTTCTTTTCACTTAAATAGTGCTTTAAATTAAAAAAAGAATAAAAAATCAGAAAAAAATTTCAAAAAAATTTTCCACTCGAAAATTTCATAAGGCTTACTCCTTACGATTTTTTTGGGAATTAAAAATTAAAAAAAAATGAAAATTTTCCTCATTTTTGCACCAAGTTTTGTCTATAACTCGGTCGGTATCTAACGGATCTAGAATCTTTAACCTGTGGCCGATGGATGGCACCAATGGCTACATTTTCTTCTTGGACGGCCATGCCCTTAGATGTCTGTGCCAGAAGATATTCGAGGAACCAAGTTCCATACCCTGTTTGAGAAAATGTAAAATTTTCCTCAGTTTTGAGCAATGTAGCAAAAATTTTAAATATGATATATTTTTATGGGAATTTGTTGCAATAAGTTTCTTTTCACTTAAATAGTGCTTTAAATTAAAAAAAGAATAAAAAATCAGAAAAAAATTTCAAAAAAATTTTCCACTCGAAAATTTCATAAGGCTTACCCCTTACGATTTTTTTGGGAAATTTTGCAAAAAAAATTAAATTGTTTTATTTCAATGCCAATGGGTTGCAATGAGTTTCTTTTCACTCAAATAATGCTTGAAATAAAAAAAAGAGTGGAAAATAATAAAAAAATCAAAAAATTAAAAAAAAATGAAAATTTTCCTCATTTTTGCACCAAATTTTGCCTATAACTCGGTCGGTATCTAACGAATCGCCAAACTTTAACTTTTGGTCAATAGATGACACCAATGGCTACTTTTTCTTCTTGGACGGTCATGCCCTTAGATGTCTGTGCCAGAAGTTATTCGAGGAACCAAGTTCCTTACCCTGTTTGAGAAAATGTAAAATTTTCCTCAGTTTTGAGCAATGTAGCAAAAATTTTAAATGTGATATATTTTGATGGGAATTTGTTGCAATAAGTTTCTTTTCACTTAAATAGTGCTTTAAATTAAAAAAAGAATAAAAAATCAGAAAAAAATTTCAAAAAAATTTTCCACTCGAAAATTTCATAAGGCTTACCCCTTACGATTTTTTTGGGAAATTTTGCAAAAAAAATTAAATTGTTTTATTTCAATGCCAATGGGTTGCAATGAGTTTCTTTTCACTCAAATAATGCTTGAAATAAAAAAAAGAGTGGAAAATAATAAAAAAATCAAAAAATTCAAAAAAAAATGAAAATTTTCCTCATTTTTGCACCAAGTTTTGCCTATAACTCGGTCGGTATCTAACGGATCTCCAATCTTTAACCTGTGGTCGATGGATGGCACCAATGGCTACATTTTCTTCTTGGACAGCCATGCCCTTAGATGTCTGTGCCAGAAAATATTCGAGGAACCAAGTTCCTTACCCTGTTTGAGAAAATGTAAAATTTTCCTCAGTTTTGAGCAATGTAGCAAAAATTTTAAATATGATATATTTTTATGGGAATTTGTTGCAATAAGTTTCTTTTCACTTAAATAGTGCTTTAAATTAAAAAAAGAATAAAAAATCAGAAAAAAATTTCAAAAAAATTTTCCACTCGAAAATTTCATAAGGCTTACCCCTTACGATTTTTTTGGGAAATTTTGCAAAAAAAATTAAATTGTTTTATTTCAATGCCAATGGGTTGCAATGAGTTTCTTTTCACTCAAATAATGCTTGAAATAAAAAAAGAGTGGAAAATAATAAAAAAATCAAAAAATTAAAAAAAAAAAGAAAATTTTCCTCATTTTTGCACCAAGTTTTGCCTATAACTCGGTCGGTATCTAACGGATCTCCAATCTTTAACCTGTGGTCGATGGATGGCACCAATGGCTACATTTTCTTCTTGGACAGCCATGCCCTTAGATGTCTGTGCCAGAAGTTATTCGAGGAACCAAGTTCCTTACCCTGTTTGAGAAAATGTAAAATTTTCCTCAGTTTTGAGCAATGTAGCAAAAATGTTAAATGTGATATATTTTGATGGGAATTTGTTGCAATAAGTTTCTTTTCACTTAAATAGTGCTTTAAATTAAAAAAAGAATAAAAAATCAGAAAAAAATTTCAAAAAAATTTTCCACTCGAAAATTTCATAAGGCTTACCCCTTACGATTTTTTTGGGAAATTTTGCAAAAAAAATTAAATTGTTTTATTTCAATGCCAATGGGTTGCAATGAGTTTCTTTTCACTCAAATAATGCTTGAAATAAAAAAAAGAGTGGAAAATAATAAAAAAATCAAAAAATTCAAAAAAAAATGAAAATTTTCCTCATTTTTGCACCAAGTTTTGCCTATAACTCGGTCGGTATCTAACGGATCTCCAATCTTTAACCTGTGGTCGATGGATGGCACCAATGGCTACATTTTCTTCTTGGACAGCCATGCCCTTAGATGTCTGTGCCAGAAAATATTCGAGGAACCAAGTTCCTTACCCTGTTTGAGAAAATGTAAAATTTTCCTCAGTTTTGAGCAATGTAGCAAAAATTTTAAATGTGATATATTTTGATGGGAATTTGTTGCAATAAGTTTCTTTTCACTTAAATAGTGCTTTAAATTAAAAAAAGAATAAAAAATCAGAAAAAAATTTCAAAAAAATTTTCCACTCGAAAATTTCATAAGGCTTACTCCTTACGATTTTTTTGGGAATTAAAAATTTAAAAAAAATGAAAATTTTCCTCATTTTTGCACCAAGTTTTGTCTATAACTCGGTCGGTATCTAACGGATCTAGAATCTTTAACCTGTGGTCGATGGATGGCACCAATGGCTACATTTTCTTCTTGGACGGCCATGCTCTCAGATGTCTGTGCCAGAAGATTATCGAGGAACCAAGTTCCTTACCCTGTTTGAGAAAATGTAAAATTTTCCTCATTTTTGAGCAATGTAGCAAAAATTTTAAATGTGATATGTTTTGATGGGAATTTGTTGCAATAAGTTTCTTTTCACTTAAATAGTGCTTTAAATTAAAAAAAGAATAAAAAATCAGAAAAAAATTTCAAAAAAAAATTCCACTCGAAAATTTCATAAGGCTTACCCCTTACGATTTTTTTGGGAAATTTTGCAAAAAAAATTAAATTGTTTTATTTTAATGCCAATGGGTTGCAATGAGTTTCTTTTCACTCAAATAATGCTTGAAATAAAAAAAAGAGTGGAAAATAATAAAAAAATCAAAAAATTCAAAAAAAAATTAAAATTTTCCTCATTTTTGCACCAAGTTTTGCCTATAACTCGGTCGGTATCTAACGGATCTCCAATCTTTAACCTGTGGTCGATAGATGGCACCAATGGCTACATTTTCTTCTTGGACAGCCATGCCCTCAGATGTCTGTGCCAGAAGTTATTCGAGGAACCAAGTTCGTTACCCTGTTTGAGAAAATGTAAAATTTTCCTCAGTTTTGAGCAATGTAGCAAAAATTTTAAATGTGATATATTTTGATGGGAATTTGTTGCAATAAGTTTCTTTTCACTTAAATAGTGCTTTAAATTAAAAAAAGAATAAAAAATCAGAAAAAAATTTCAAAAAAAAATTCCACTCGAAAATTTCATAAGGCTTACCCCTTACGATTTTTTTGGGAAATTTTGCAAAAAAAATTAAATTGTTTTATTTTAATGCCAATGGGTTGCAATGAGTTTCTTTTCACTCAAATAATGCTTGAAATAAAAAAAAGAGTGGAAAATAATAAAAAAATCAAAAAATTAAAAAAAAAATGAAAATTTTCCTCATTTTTGCACCAAGTTTTGCCTATAACTCGGTCGGTATCTAACGGATCTCCAATCTTTAACCTGTGGTCGATGGATGGCACCAATGGCTACATTTTCTTCTTGGACGGCCATGCTCTCAGATGTCTGTGCCAGAAGTTATTCGAGGAACCAAGTTCCATACCCTGTTTGAGAAAATGTAAAATTTTCCTCATTTTTGAGCAATGTAGCAAAAATTTTAAATGTGATATGTTTTGATGGGAATTTGTTGCAATAAGTTTCTTTTCACTTAAATAGTGCTTTAAATTAAAAAAAGAATAAAAAATCAGAAAAAAATTTCAAAAAAAAATTCCACTCGAAAATTTCATAAGGCTTACCCCTTACGATTTTTTTGGGAAATTTTGCAAAAAAAATTAAATTGTTTTATTTTAATGCCAATGGGTTGCAATGAGTTTCTTTTCACTCAAATAATGCTTGAAATAAAAAAAGAGTGGAAAATAATAAAAAAATCAAAAAATTCAAAAAAAAATGAAAATTTTCCTCATTTTTGCACCAAGTTTTGCCTATAACTCGGTCGGTATCTAACGGATCTCCAATCTTTAACCTGTGGTCGATAGATGGCACCAATGGCTACATTTTCTTCTTGGACAGCCATGCCCTCAGATGTCTGTGCCAGAAGTTATTCGAGGAACCAAGTTCGTTACCCTGTTTGAGAAAATGTAAAATTTTCCTCAGTTTTGAGCAATGTAGCAAAAATTTTAAATGTGATATATTTTGATGGGAATTTGTTGCAATAAGTTTCTTTTCACTTAAATAGTGCTTTAAATTAAAAAAAGAATAAAAAATCAGAAAAAAATTTCAAAAAAATTTTCCACTCGAAAATTTCATAAGGCTTACCCCTTACGATTTTTTTGGGAAATTTTGCAAAAAAAATTAAATTGTTTTATTTTAATGCCAATGGGTTGCAATGAGTTTCTTTTCACTCTAATAATGCTTGAAATAAAAAAAAAAGAGTGAAAAATAATAAAAAAAATCAAAAAATTTAAAAAAAATGAAAATTTTCCTCATTTTTGCACCAAGTTTTGCCTATAACTCGGTCGGTATCTAACGGATCTCCAATCTTTAACCTGTGGTCGATAGATGGCACCAATGGCTACATTTTCTTCTTGGACGGTCATGCCCTCAGATGTCTGTGCCAGAAGTTATTCGAGGAACCAAGTTCCATACCCTGTTTGAGAAAATGTAAAATTTTCCTCAGTTTTGAGCAATGTAGCAAAAATGTTAAATGTGATATATTTTGATGGGAATTTGTTGCAATAAGTTTCTTTTCACTTAAATAGTGCTTTAAAATTAAAAAAAAAATAAAAAATCAGAAAAAAATTTCAAAAAAAATTTCCACTCGAAAATTTCATAAGGCTTACCCCTTTTTTTTTTTTTTGAATGCATTTTTGTTTATTGATCCGTAAATTTACATAAATTGCCGCGGTAATACATAAAGTTTACGCAACGAAACATAAAACACGCAAGTACAATACGCAAATTTACAATAAACAAATATCTCCGTTACCGGCGGCCTTCCCGGCGAAGGCGTAGCCACCGGCAGCATTCGCGTCCCTGTTACATTCAGTAAGGGCACGCGCCCCCCCTATCTATTGTATCGACGCAACATTTTTACAAGTACACAATACAACACAAACTTCTGGCATTTTACGAAGCGGGCTTGCCCGCTGTTTGCCCTGGCGCCTAATTTAACGAAAACGTTTTCACACACAAGTGCAGGTTCTACTACCACGCAGAGCGGAGACGGCTACGGTGAATGCCGGTCTCTCCCGGTCAGTAGCCCCACTATCCTCCTAAGCCGTCTTTAACGGCTTTCACCCCTCCTAGTCATCGATCAGCGCGTCGACGTATTCGTGGTTGAGATGGCTGCCTCAACATCGGCCGACATAAGTCCCCTGTTGCGGTCCGCCATCTCTTGCCGACGTTCCCGTTCGCGTACCCTCCTGCTTTCCCGTCGTTCGGCTAGCTCTTCCTCCGTCGGCGGTACTCGGCTCCTCCTCGTTCGACCCGGACGCGGTGGCGACAGTGTACCGGGGCGTAGTCGGGCGCGGAACTCTTGTTGCCGAAGATTCCGCCTCTGCCGACGACGAAGCCGTTCTTCGGCCGATGGCGGGTCTCGTACGGGCCGATTGGGGGGATGGCTCTCTGGCTGCCTGCTAGCTGGACGATGTTGCCCTCCGTCCTCGTCGGCTGCTGGTACCACCTGCTGCTGTCGTTCTCGGCGTCTTCGTCGTTGGCCGGCGTTTCTGGCAGCATTGCGGGCCTGCCGCCGAATGCGTTCCGCCAGCTCATTGGCGGATATGATCTCGCCAGTGATTGCCGCGTTTTCGGCAACCTGCTGCTCCAGCCACCGTTGCTGCAGGAAGCTGCAGATCCGCTTTGCTGCCTTCGCCGTACTCTGCCAAGCCTCCGGGCTCGACAGCAGGACACGCTCCAGCTCCTCCGGGGTGATGACAACGCCTTCCGCGTTCGTCAGAAGCTGAGTGCGTACATCAGCGAACCTCGGGCAGTGGAACACCACGTGCTCTGCCGACTCCACGGTGTCGTCGGCGCAGAAGGGGCAGGTAGGGGCAGAGGTGAATCCCATAGCGTGCAAGTACTCCCGGAAAAAGCCATGTCCGGAGAGCACCTGGCTAAGGAAGAAATCCATCTCGCCATGTTTCCTACCTACCCAGCCGGCGATGTCCGGTAGCACGCGGTGAGCCCATCGTCTGAACCTGCTCGCCTCCGGATGAGCGGCATCCTGGTCCCACGATGTCTGCCACTGCGCGATGGTTGCCGATCGCTCCAACCTCTTGATGGCGTCCTTATCGATGAGGACGCCTCTCTGTAGCGCCTGCTGGTGTCTCTCGTACCGCCGCGCTATCTCCTTCACCTGTAGGTGTAGCGGAATCAGTCCCGCCAGCACCACCGCCGTGTCGTACGCCACAGTACGGAAGGTTCTGGCAACACCTTTCGCCAGAGGCCGTTGCAGCTGCTGCAGTTTCTTCCTACACCACTGGAGCCTGACCGCTTCCGCCCAGATGGGTGCCGCGTACTTCACCACCGAGTCCGCTACTGCTGCTAGCAGCCGACGTTTAGCCATCCTCGGTCCGGCGTGATTGTGCATCACTCTGGTGGCCAGCTTCACCACACGGAGTGCCTTGGCGGTGGCTTTCTCCACATGTGGCTTCCACGATAGGTGGTCGTCAAGCATGACCCCGAGGTAGCGAATCGCCGGCTTCGGGCGAACTTCCACACCGTTGATGAGTACTGGCACTTCCGGATGTCCCCGGCGCAGACTCGAGATGAGGACGATCTCGGTCTTCTCCGGGGCCAGCTGCAACCGATGTTGCTCCATCCAAGCGGCAATCACTGCTACGGCCTCCTCCGCTACACCTGCCGCCTCCTCCGGTGTACACCCCTGAGCGAGTACTGCTAGGTCATCGGCGAAGCCGATGACGGATGCACCTTCCGGCAGCTGCACTCGTAACACGCCGTCGTACAATATATTCCACAAGGTGGGGCCCAGGATGGACCCCTGTGGAACTCCTGCCGTTACTCGACGTGTCACCGGACCGGAGCTGGTGTCGTACGTGAGCTCACGGTCCGAGAAGTACTCCTTCAGGATATTGCGCAGTCCTGAGGGAACTCCTTTATCCTGCAGCGCCTGTGCGATGTCCTGCCAGTTGGCGGAATTAAAAGCGTTGCGGACGTCCAGGGCGACAACGAGCAAGCAGCGCTTGTCTCGTCGGTTCGTCCGTTTAAAACTCATCGCCAATCTGGCGGCTTCCGTCACCAGCCCAACCGCCTGAAGTGTTGACCGACCACGTCGAAAGCCGAATTGGTGTTCCGAGAGCAGCGGCTCTGTCGGCATCTCGATATGGTCGTTCAGGCGGTTCAGCAATACTCGCTCGTACGCCTTCCCGGGTGTATCCAGCAGCATCACCGGCCTCACCGAAGACGGCTCGCCCGGTGGTTTCCCCGGTTTGGGGAGCAGCACCAGCTTCGCCTTCCTCCATTGCCGCGGGAAGCGGCCAGCATCCATCTGCCCCTGGATCAGCCGCACGAACGTCGCCGGATGCGTGCGGATGGCTGCCGAAAGGGCAGCGTTCGGCAACCCATCCAGGCCCGGCGCCTTCCGAGGATTCAGGCCAGCCGCGATGTCGAGCAACTCCTGCTCCGTGACTGGCCTGATGTTGACGCCGTCCGGTTCGATGACAGGCCAGGTAACAGCAGGGTGGTTCGGGAACAGCGCATCCACCGTACGCTGCAGGACGGCCGGGTCGCGTTCTTGTGCGACACGGCTTCCACCGAGCCGTCGCAGGAGCTCTCCTTGCCACCTACCCGTCTCGTCGTCCTCCAGATGTTCCAGGAACTCGTTGTAGCGGTTCCGCTTGCTGGCCCGGATCTCCGCTTTCAGCAGCTGGCGGGCCTCCTGGTGTTGTGCGGACGCTGTTTGACGGCTCTCCGGATCGCTGATCGGCACCCTGCTGAACCGATCCCAAGCTAGACGGCATTCCTCCCGCAGCCGGCCAATCTCCGTTGTCCACCAGTACGCCGGTTTACCAGTGTGGCCGACTGACGGGGAGACCTCCGCCATGATCTCGCTGCACGCCCGGCTCAGGGCTCGGGTCAGGCCCTCAGGGTCCGTGGCCTCCTCCACAAAGTTGGCTGTCTGCAGCGCTATATCAAACAGCTCCCTGTTGAATTCTTTCGCCCGCCAGCGTCTGCCCGCTGCTCTCGCCGCTGGTGCTGCCTCCCTTCCCGGAGTTTGCCGGCTGTTGGTCGCCGGCCGTTCCCCCACCTCGAAGCGGATGTATCTGTGGTCACTGTACGAGTACAGTCCTGGCATCCTCCATTGCCTGTCGGGGTTCCCGACGAGGTCCTGTCTGCAGATGGTCGAGCTGGCGAAGGCGACATCGACGATGCTCGGACGAGCGACGCCGTTCCCAACGAAGGTGGCTTCCCTCCCCAGGTTCAGGACGCTGAGCCCGAGCCCCTCCGTCAGCTGCAGTAATTCCTCGCCCTTGGTATTCGTCCTCGTGCTGCCCCAGGCGCCATTCCAAGCGTTAAAGTCGCCAGCAAGCAACACTCGGGAATGTCCTGAGGCGAGTACCTCGATGCACTGCATCATCTCGATGAATTGAGGAACCCCGATGCTTGGCGACGCGTAGCAGGCTATGATGGTAACGCCCGCTACGTCTGCCGCCACGATGCCAGGAAAGCTCGTGCTCCGGATGCGCTGAACCGGGTGGGAGCAACTGCTCGTAACAATGGCCACCAGCCTGTCGCGGTCCACCACCCAGTTCGCGTTGTCGTCCGGTGCTGAGTACAGCTCACAGATCACCATTATATCCACCTGCTCCGTCCGCATCGTATGAAGGGCCAGGTCCTGCGCGTTCCGGCTCCGGTTGGTGTTGATTTGCAGGACCTGTAGGTGGTGGTTCCCCCCTGGCATGCTTATCGGCGTGGGGGAACGTTAGCTCCTCTGCAGCCATGCGCTGCAATACGGTGTGGCCCTCCACACCGAATGCAGCTTACCTCGCTGCTGCAGGCGGCCGCTCGATGTCCAGTTACTCCGCAGCGGATGCAGCAGTTGCTGCGATCCAGCCCGGAGCATGCAGCCGCCATGTGCCCCCTCTCCAAGCATCGGAAGCAGCGGAGCTTCGCCGCTTCCAACCTGGGGGCCTTCTCCAATTGGCAGGAGGAGTGATCGATAAGCAGACGGTTTTTGCTTAGGATCACCTCCGCCTCCACCCGCGGCAGACGCACTCGTGCTCTCTTTGTGGCATCCGCCCTCTCCCACATTTTGAGCGAGGCCACCGCCGGCTCTTTGGCGAGTGCCTCCCTTAATGCCTCCCTTACTGTCTCTTCCTCGGTGAGGTTGTCTACATTCTTTAGGACTACCTCCGCCATCTCCGTCAGCACCTTCACGGTCCCCAACTCACCCAGTGTGGCCTGGATGCGGCGGCACAATGCCGCGGAGTCCGCGTCCCGGGCCAGCTCCATCCGGAGATTGCCCTTCGGCGTCCGCTTCCCGATGCGGATGTACTTTTGGGCATCCTCTAAGGCCGGGCACGTCCGGATTGGCCGGTACATTTCCGCAAAGGAGACCCCCGGTGCCGGGACAACCAAGATGGCATCTGGTCGTCGGCGTGCGGATCTCTGGTTCGTCTGGACGGGGCGCTGGGTCGGAACCGGATGTTGCGGCCGCTGCCGCTGCTGCTGGGGTGCGGCTGAAGGCTGGGCCTTTGACCGCTGTCCCGCCACCTGCCATCCTGAGACCATATCCCGGTATGATCGTTGCTGCTGCTGCCTAACCTCCAATGGAGGAAAGGCGTAATCCCGTTGCAGGGACTGGGATTTGTGCCATTCCCCCTGTCCCTGTCCGTTCCTCGTCGTAACCTGCTCCTCCGCTATTTCGCGCCGCAGGTGCTCCTGCAATTCCAGCAATCGCTGCTGGGCAGGACCCTGCGACTGACGCGCTAGGACTCTATCCCTTTGGGCCTTACGCCTCAGCGTCTTTTTGCTGGGGCCTGACTTGGTCGTGGCTTGGTTTCCCAAGCGCACTCCAGTCGCTGAATCCTCCAGCCTCACCACCGTGTTAATACCGGTCCGGTATAAGTTGAGCTCAGCCCGGAGCCTCGCGTTCTCCCTCTCGCTACGCTCTAACCGCCGGTTAAGCTCTTCAAGCTGCTCCACCAAACGCACATACATGCTCGCCTGTTCATGTGGCGCGTCCACGAGCGGCCACGGGTTGGAGCTTCCGGCTTCTGCCTCCGACGGCGATGCGGCTGGGGCCGGCATCTCCGGGGTGACCGTTCTCCTCGGTGACGGCGTGGGGGCAGTACGCTTACGCGCTGCCGTTTCCGGTTCTCCCGGAATCTCCTGCAAACTCCTCGGGGCTGGCGTAGGAGCCCTTTCCGGCGTGCTCCTAACCGATGAGGACTTCGTCAAGTCCAGCAACGTCAGCACCACCCGCGGGGACATGTTCACCCTCGACATCTTCCTCTTTTTTGGGTTCATGGATTCGGTGGCCTCCGCATCCAATGACCCAACACTATTTATCTCCGACATTACTGTTTACGGGTTGCCCGGTTTGACGCCTTGTCCAGCGTTGAAATCGCCGGACCTAGACGCCTAGCCGGTGTGCAACCCGCCAACGCCCGACTTCACCGCTCTTTATTCTTGTTGGCACACACACGCGCGGCAATCACTCCCACCTTCACCCGACAACGCTCGCGGCAACACGCAACACAACACCGGCTGCAATAGCCGCTACGCACTGTACAGAGTTTACCGTACCACCACGTATGACGGTTTTTTGTCTCTTATTCCTGTATTTTCACCCCGATTTCCGATTTCGATGTACCAATCGATGCGTTTTTTCACCACGCGTCGATTGATGTGCTTTCCACTCCGGTAGATGGAAAACTGTAGGAGTTATCGCCGGAAAAGTGATCCGCGAAAAACTCCTTGGTTTTTCCGGCTTCGCGGAAAATTTTCGCGGAAAATGTTTCAGGTCCGCGATTCCGCGTCGCACACCAAGAACCAAAATCCTGGCCCCACGGATTTGGCCGGTATGTCCGTTTTTTTTGTTTCTCACCGCACAACACTGCGTACACAGAAACACTCGGTGTAATAAAAAGTGCCTTCCAGGCAGCACTTTAGCCAAAGTGTTACACCGAATGTAACATCTGGTGTTGTTTTAACCGAATTCACACGCGGCGACAACGCCACATCGGGCACATGGACGGCAACACACACGGCGACACCAGACACCTGCTGCGGAAGCCGCCACGCACCGTTTGAGATTTTGCCGCAAAACCACGTGTGTCGGTTTTTTGTCTGTTGTTCGCGTGTTTTCCCACCGATTTTCACGCACGAGGTACCAATCGATGCGTATTCGCACCACGCGTCGATTGGTGATCTTTCCACTCCTGGCACCACGCGATTAGTAGGAAATTAGAATTCCTATTCCGCACACTTTCACACGCACTAGAGCTACCAAAAACACGTCTGTTCGCCACGGTGGTTCGCTCAAGTATATAAGGCTTACCCCTTACGATTTTTTTGGGAAATTTTGCAAAAAAAATTAAATTGTTTTATTTCAATGCCAATGGGTTGCAATGAGTTTCTTTTCACTCAAATAATGCTTGAAATAAAAAAAAGAGTAGAAAATAATAAAAAAATCAAAAAATTAAAAAAAAAATGAAAATTTTCCTCATTTTTGCACCAAATTTCGCATATAACTCGGTCGATATCCAACGGATCTCCAATCTTTAACCTGTGGTCGATGGATGGCACCAATGGCTACATTTTCTTCTTGGACGGCCATGCTCTCAGATGTCTGTGCCAGAAGATTATCGAGGAACCAAGTTCCATACCCTGTTTGAGAAAATGTAAAATTTTCCTCATTTTTGCACCAAGTTTTGCCTATAACTCGGTCGGTATCCAACGGATCGCCAAACTTTAACCTGTGGTCGATAGATGGCACCAATGGCTACATTTTCTTCTTGGACAGCCATGCCCTTAGATGTCTGTGCCAGAAGTTATTCGAGGAACCAAGTTCCATACCCTGTTTGAGAAAATGTAAAATATTCTTCATTTTCGCACCATATTTTGCCTATAACTCGGTCGGTATCCAACGGATCGCCAATCTTTAACCTGTGCTCGATAGATGGCACCAATGGCTACATTTTCTTCTTGGACGGCCATGCCCTCAGATGTCTGTGCCAGAAGTTATTCGAGGAACCAAGTTCCATACCCTGTTTGAGAAAATGTAAAATTTTCTTCATTTTTGCACCAAGTTTTGCCTATAACTCGGTCGGTATCCAACGGATCGCCAAACTTTAACCTGTGGTCGATAGATGGCACCAATGGCTACATTTTCTTCTTGGACAGCCATGCCCTTAGATGTCTGTGCCAGAAGTTATTCGAGGAACCAAGTTCCTTACCCTGTTTGAGAAAATGTAAAATTTTCCTCATTTTTGAGTAATTTAGCAAAATTGAAAAATGTGGTATATTTTAATGCGAATTTTGTTGCAATAAGTTTCTTTTCACTTAAATATTGCTTTAAATTAAAAAAAGAATAAAAAATCAGAAAAAAATTTCTAAAAAATTTTCCACTCGAAAATTTCATAAGGCTTACCCCTTACGATTTTTTTGGGAAATTTTGCAAAAAAAATTAAATTGTTTTATTTTAATGCCAATGGGTTGCAATGAGTTTCTTTTCACTCTAATAATGCTTGAAATAAAAAAAATGTTAAAAATAATAAAAAATTCAAAAACTTAAAAGAAAATGAAAATTTTCCTCATTTTTGCACCAAGTTTTGCCTATAACTCGGTCGATATCCAACGAATCGCCAAACTTTAACCTGTGGTCGATAGATGGCACCAATGACTAAATTTTCTTCTTGGACAGCCATGCCCTCAGATGTCTGTGCCAGAAGTTATTCGAGGAACCAAGTTCCATACCCTGTTTGAGAAAATGTGAAAATTTTCTTCATTTTTGCACCCAGTTTTGCCTATAACTCAGTCGGTATCCAACGGATCGCCAAACTTTAACCTGTGGTCGATAGATGGCACCAATGGCTACATTTTCTTCTTGGACAGCCATGCCCTTAGATGTCTGTGCCAGAAGTTATTCGAGGAACCAAGTTCCATACCCTGTTTGAGAAAATGTAAAATTTTCTTCATTTTTGCACCAAGTTTTGCCTATAACTCGGTCGGTATCCAATGGATCGCCAAACTTTAACCTGTGGTCGATAGATGGCACCAATGGCTACATTTTCTTCTTGGACGGCCATGCCCTCAGATGTCTGTGCCAGAAGTTATTCGAGGAACCATGTTCCATACCCTGTTTGAGAAAATGTAAAATTTTCCTCAGTTTTGAGCAATGTAGCAAAAATTTTAAATGTGATATATTTTGATGGGAATTTGTTGCAATAAGTTTCTTTTCACTTAAATAGTGCTTTAAATTAAAAAAAGAATAAAAAATCAGAAAAAAATTTCAAAAAAAAATTCCACTCGAAAATTTCATAAGGCTTACCCCTTACGATTTTTTTGGGAAATTTTGCAAAAAAAATTAAATTGTTTTATTTTAATGCCAATGGGTTGCAATGAGTTTCTTTTCACTCTAATAATGCTTGAAATAAAAAAAATGTTAAAAATAATAAAAAATTCAAAAACTTAAAAGAAAATGAAAATTTTCCTCATTTTTGCACCAAGTTTTGCCTATAACTCGGTCGATATCCAACGAATCGCCAAACTTTAACCTGTGGTCGATAGATGGCACCAATGGCTACATTTTCTTCTTGGACAGCCATGCCCTTAGATGTCTGTGCCAGAAGTTATTCGAGGAACCAAGTTCCATACCCTGTTTGAGAAAATGTAAAATTTTCTTCATTTTTGCACCAAGTTTTGCCTATAACTCGGTCGGTATCTAACGGATCGCCAAACTTTAACCTGTGGTCGATAGATGGCACCAATGGCTACATTTTCTTCTTGGACGGCCATGCCCTTAGATGTCTGTGCCAGAAGTTATTCGAGGAACCAAGTTTCATACCCTGTTTGAGAAAATGTAAAATTTTCTTCATTTTCGCACCAAGTTTTGCCTATAACTCGGTCGGTATCTAACGGATCTCCAATCTTTAACCTGTGGTCGATGGATGGCACCAATGGCTACATTTTCTTCTTGGACAGCCATGCCCTTAGATGTCTGTGCCAGAAGTTATTCGAGGAACCAAGTTCCTTACCCTGTTTGAGAAAATGTAAAATTTTCCTCATTTTTGAGTAATTTAGCAAAATTGAAAAATGTGGTATATTTTAATGCGAATTTTGTTGCAATAAGTTTCTTTTCACTTAAATATTGCTTTAAATTAAAAAAAGAATAAAAAATCAGAAAAAAATTTCTAAAAAATTTTCCACTCGAAAATTTTATAAGGCTTACCCCTTACGATTTTTTTGGGAAATTTTGCAAAAAAAATTAAATTGTTTTATTTTAATGCCAATGGGTTGCAATGAGTTTCTTTTCACTCTAATAATGCTTGAAATAAAAAAAATGTGAAAAATAATAAAAAAATCAAAAAATTAAAAAAAAATGAAAATTTTCCTCATTTTTGCACCAAGTTTTGTCTATAACTCGGTCGGTATCCAACGAATCGCCAATCTTTAACCTGTGGTCGATAGATGGCACCAATGACTAAATTTTCTTCTTGGACAGCCATGCCCTCAGATGTCTGTGCCAGAAGTTATTCGAGGAACCAAGTTCCATACCCTGTTTGAGAAAATGTGAAAATTTTCTTCATTTTTGCACCCAGTTTTGCCTATAACTCAGTCGGTATCCAACGGATCGCCAAACTTTAACCTGTGGTCGATAGATGGCACCAATGGCTACATTTTCTTCTTGGACAGCCATGCCCTTAGATGTCTGTGCCAGAAGTTATTCGAGGAACCAAGTTCCATACCCTGTTTGAGAAAATGTAAAATTTTCTTCATTTTTGCACCAAGTTTTGCCTATAACTCGGTCGGTATCCAATGGATCGCCAAACTTTAACCTGTGGTCGATAGATGGCACCAATGGCTACATTTTCTTCTTGGACGGCCATGCCCTCAGATGTCTGTGCCAGAAGTTATTCGAGGAACCATGTTCCATACCCTGTTTGAGAAAATGTAAAATTTTCCTCAGTTTTGAGCAATGTAGCAAAAATTTTAAATGTGATATATTTTGATGGGAATTTGTTGCAATAAGTTTCTTTTCACTTAAATAGTGCTTTAAATTAAAAAAAGAATAAAAAATCAGAAAAAAATTTCAAAAAAAAATTCCACTCGAAAATTTCATAAGGCTTACCCCTTACGATTTTTTTGGGAAATTTTGCAAAAAAAATTAAATTGTTTTATTTTAATGCCAATGGGTTGCAATGAGTTTCTTTTCACTCTAATAATGCTTGAAATAAAAAAAAATGTTAAAAATAATAAAAAATTCAAAAACTTAAAAGAAAATGAAAATTTTCCTCATTTTTGCACCAAGTTTTGCCTATAACTCGGTCGATATCCAACGAATCGCCAAACTTTAACCTGTGGTCGATAGATGGCACCAATGGCTACATTTTCTTCTTGGACAGCCATGCCCTTAGATGTCTGTGCCAGAAGTTATTCGAGGAACCAAGTTCCATACCCTGTTTGAGAAAATGTAAAATTTTCTTCATTTTTGCACCAAGTTTTGCCTATAACTCGGTCGGTATCTAACGGATCGCCAAACTTTAACCTGTGGTCGATAGATGGCACCAATGGCTACATTTTCTTCTTGGACGGCCATGCCCTTAGATGTCTGTGCCAGAAGTTATTCGAGGAACCAAGTTTCATACCCTGTTTGAGAAAATGTAAAATTTTCTTCATTTTCGCACCAAGTTTTGCCTATAACTCGGTCGGTATCTAACGGATCTCCAATCTTTAACCTGTGGTCGATGGATGGCACCAATGGCTACATTTTCTTCTTGGACAGCCATGCCCTTAGATGTCTGTGCCAGAAGTTATTCGAGGAACCAAGTTCCATACCCTGTTTGAGAAAATGTAAAATTTTCCTCAGTTTTGAGCAATGTAGCAAAAATTTTAAATGTGATATATTTTGATGGGAATTTGTTGCAATAAGTTTCTTTTCACTTAAATAGTGCTTTAAATTAAAAAAAGAATAAAAAATCAGAAAAAAATTTCAAAAAAAAATTCCACTCGAAAATTTCATAAGGCTTACCCCTTACGATTTTTTTGGGAAATTTTGCAAAAAAAAATTAAATTGTTTTATTTTAATGCCAATGGGTTGCAATGAGTTTCTTTTCACTCAAATAATGCTTGAAATAAAAAAAAGAGTGGAAAATAATAAAAAAATCAAAAAATTCAAAAAAAAATGAAAATTTTCCTCATTTTTGCACCAAGTTTTGCCTATAACTCGGTCGGTATCTAACGGATCTCCAATCTTTAACCTGTGGTCGATAGATGGCACCAATGGCTACATTTTCTTCTTGGACGGCCATGCTCTCAGATGTCTGTGCCAGAAGTTATTCGAGGAACCAAGTTCCATACCCTGTTTGAGAAAATGTAAAATTTTCCTCATTTTTGAGCAATGTAGCAAAAATTTTAAATGTGATATGTTTTGATGGGAATTTGTTGCAATAAGTTTCTTTTCACTTAAATAGTGCTTTAAATTAAAAAAAGAATAAAAAATCAGAAAAAAATTTCAAAAAAATTTTCCACTCGAAAATTTCATAAGGCTTACCCCTTACGATTTTTTTGGGAAATTTTGCAAAAAAAATTAAATTGTTTTATTTTAATGCCAATGGGTTGCAATGAGTTTCTTTTCACTCAAATAATGCTTGAAATAAAAAAA
The DNA here is from genome assembly GCF_943734845.2 of Anopheles funestus. Classification (NCBI taxonomy): domain Eukaryota; kingdom Metazoa; phylum Arthropoda; class Insecta; order Diptera; family Culicidae; genus Anopheles; species Anopheles funestus. The sequence continues at coordinate 17,318,623 of NC_064598.1, forward strand.
AGAGTGGAAAATAATAAAAAAATCAAAAAATTCAAAAAAAAATGAAAATTTTCCTCATTTTTGCACCAAGTTTTGCCTATAACTCGGTCGGTATCTAACGGATCTCCAATCTTTAACCTGTGGTCGATAGATGGCACCAATGGCTACATTTTCTTCTTGGACAGCCATGCCCTCAGATGTCTGTGCCAGAAGTTATTCGAGGAACCAAGTTCGTTACCCTGTTTGAGAAAATGTAAAATTTTCCTCAGTTTTGAGCAATGTAGCAAAAATTTTAAATGTGATATATTTTGATGGGAATTTGTTGCAATAAGTTTCTTTTCACTTAAATAGTGCTTTAAATTAAAAAAAGAATAAAAAATCAGAAAAAAATTTCAAAAAAATTTTCCACTCGAAAATTTCATAAGGCTTACCCCTTACGATTTTTTTGGGAAATTTTGCAAAAAAAATTAAATTGTTTTATTTCAATGCCAATGGGTTGCAATGAGTTTCTTTTCACTCTAATAATGCTTGAAATCAAAAAAAAGAGTGAAAAATAATAAAAAAAATCAAAAAATTTAAAAAAAATGAAAATTTTCCTCATTTTTGCTCCAAGTTTTGCCTATAACTCGGTCGGTATCTAACGGATCTTCAATCTTTAACCTGTGGTCGATAGATGGCACCAATGGCTACATTTTCTTCTTGGACAGCCATGCTCTCAGATGTCTGTGCCAGAAGTTATTCGAGGAACCAAGTTCCATACCCTGTTTGAGAAAATGTAAAATATTCTTCATTTTCGCACCATATTTTGCCTATAACTCGGTCGGTATCCAACGGATCGCCAATCTTTAACCTGTGCTCGATAGATGGCACCAATGGCTACATTTTCTTTTTGGACGGCCATGCCCTCAGATGTCTGTGCCAGAAGTTATTCGAGGAACCAAGTTCCATACCCTGTTTGAGAAAATGTAAAATTTTCTTCATTTTTGCACCAAGTTTTGCCTATAACTCGGTCGGTATCCAACGGATCGCCAAACTTTAACCTGTGGTCGATAGATGGCACCAATGGCTACATTTTCTTCTTGGACAGCCATGCCCTTAGATGTCTGTGCCAGAAGTTATTCGAGGAACCAAGTTCCTTACCCTGTTTGAGAAAATGTAAAATTTTCTCATTTTTGAGTAATTTAGCAAAATTGAAAAATGTGGTATATTTTAATGCGAATTTTGTTGCAATAAGTTTCTTTTCACTTAAATATTGCTTTAAATTAAAAAAAGAATAAAAAATCAGAAAAAAATTTCTAAAAAATTTTCCACTCGAAAATTTTATAAGGCTTACCCCTTACGATTTTTTTGGGAAATTTTGCAAAAAAAATTAAATTGTTTCATTTTAATGCCAATGGGTTGCAATGAGTTTCTTTTCACTCTAATAATGCTTGAAATAAAAAAAATGTGAAAAATAATAAAAAAATCAAAAAATCAAAAGAAAATGAAAATTTTCCTCATTTTTGCACCAAGTTTTGTCTATAACTCGGTCGGTATCCAACGAATCGCCAATCTTTAACCTGTGGTCGATAGATGGCACCAATGACTAAATTTTCTTCTTGGACAGCCATGCCCTCAGATGTCTGTGCCAGAAGTTATTCGAGGAACCAAGTTCCATACCCTGTTTGAGAAAATGTGAAAATTTTCTTCATTTTTGCACCCAGTTTTGCCTATAACTCAGTCGGTATCCAACGGATCGCCAAACTTTAACCTGTGGTCGATAGATGGCACCAATGGCTACATTTTCTTCTTGGACAGCCATGCCCTTAGATGTCTGTGCCAGAAGTTATTCGAGGAACCAAGTTCCATACCCTGTTTGAGAAAATGTAAAATTTTCTTCATTTTTGCACCAAGTTTTGCCTATAACTCGGTCGGTATCCAATGGATCGCCAAACTTTAACCTGTGGTCGATAGATGGCACCAATGGCTACATTTTCTTCTTGGACGGCCATGCCCTCAGATGTCTGTGCCAGAAGTTATTCGAGGAACCATGTTCCATACCCTGTTTGAGAAAATGTAAAATTTTCCTCAGTTTTGAGCAATGTAGCAAAAATTTTAAATGTGATATATTTTGATGGGAATTTGTTGCAATAAGTTTCTTTTCACTTAAATAGTGCTTTAAATTAAAAAAAGAATAAAATATCAGAAAAAAATTTCAAAAAAAATTTCCACTCGAAAATTTCATAAGGCTTACCCCTTACGATTTTTTTGGGAAATTTTGCAAAAAAAATTAAATTGTTTTATTTTAATGCCAATGGGTTGCAATGAGTTTCTTTTCACTCTAATAATGCTTGAAATAAAAAAAATGTTAAAAATAATAAAAAATTCAAAAACTTAAAAGAAAATGAAAATTTTCCTCATTTTTGCACCAAGTTTTGCCTATAACTCGGTCGGTATCCAACGGATCGCCAAACTTTAACTTGTGGTCAATAGATGACACCAATGGCTACATTTTCTTCTTGGACGGTCATGCCCTCAGATGTCTGTGCCAGAAGTTATTCGAGGAACCAAGTACCATACCCTGTTTGAGAAAATGTAAAATTTTCTTCATTTTCGCACCAAGTTTTGCCTATAACTCGGTCGGTATCCAACGGATCGCCAAACTTTAACTTGTGGTCAATAGATGACACCAATGGCTACATTTTCTTCTTGGACAGCCATGCCCTTAGATGTCTGTGCCAGAAGTTATTCGAGGAACCAAGTTCCATACCCTGTTTGAGAAAATGTAAAATTTTCTTCATTTTTGCACCAAGTTTTGCCTATAACTCGGTCGGTATCTAACGGATCGCCAAACTTTAACCTGTGGTCGATAGATGGCACCAATGGCTACATTTTCTTCTTGGACGGCCATGCCCTTAGATGTCTGTGCCAGAAGTTATTCGAGGAACCAAGTTTCATACCCTGTTTGAGAAAATGTAAAATTTTCTTCATTTTCGCACCAAGTTTTGCCTATAACTCGGTCGGTATCTAACGGATCGCCAATCTTTAACCTGTGGTCGATGGATGGCACCAATGGCTACATTTTCTTCTTGGACAGCCATGCCCTTAGATGTCTGTGCCAGAAGTTATTCGAGGAACCAAGTTCCATACCCTGTTTGAGAAAATGTAAAATTTTCCTCAGTTTTGAGCAATGTAGCAAAAATTTTAAATGTGATATATTTTGATGGGAATTTGTTGCAATAAGTTTCTTTTCACTTAAATAGTGCTTTAAATTAAAAAAAGAATAAAAAATCAGAAAAAAATTTCAAAAAAATTTTCCACTCGAAAATTTCATAAGGCTTACCCCTTACGATTTTTTTGGGAAATTTTGCAAAAAAAATTAAATTGTTTTATTTTAATGCCAATGGGTTGCAATGAGTTTCTTTTCATTCAAATAATGCTTGAAATAAAAAAAAAGAGTGGAAAATAATAAAAAAATCAAAAAATTCAAAAAAAAATAAAATTTTCCTCATTTTTGCACCAAGTTTTGCCTATAACTCGGTCGGTATCTAACGGATCTCCAATCTTTAACCTGTGGTCGATAGATGGCACCAATGGCTACATTTTCTTCTTGGACGGCCATGCTCTCAGATGTCTGTGCCAGAAGATATTCGAGGAACCAAGTTCCTTACCCTGTTTGAGAAAATGTAAAATTTTCCTCAGTTTTGAGCAATGTAGCAAAAATTTTAAATGTGATATATTTTGATGGGAATTTGTTGCAATAAGTTTCTTTTCACTTAAATAGTGCTTTAAATTAAAAAAAGAATAAAAAATCAGAAAAAAATTTCAAAAAAAATTTCCACTCGAAAATTTCATAAGGCTTACCCCTTACGATTTTTTTGGGAAATTTTGCAAAAAAAATTAAATTGTTTTATTTTAATGCCAATGGGTTGCAATGAGTTTCTTTTCACTCTAATAATGCTTGAAATAAAAAAAATGTGAAAAATAATGAAAAATTCGAAAACTTAAAAGAAAATGAAAATTTTCCTCATTTTTGCACCAAGTTTTGCCTATAACTCGGTCGGTATCCAACGAATCGCCAATCTTTAACCTGTGGTCGATAGATGGCACCAATGACTAAATTTTCTTCTTGGACAGCCATGCCCTCAGATGTCTGTGCCAGAAGTTATTCGAGGAACCAAGTTCCATACCCTGTTTGAGAAAATGTGAAAATTTTCTTCATTTTTGCACCAAGTTTTGCCTATAACTCGGTCGGTATCCAACGGATCGCCAAACTTTAACCTGTGGTCGATAGATGGCACCAATGGCTACATTTTCTTCTTGGACAGCCATGCTCTCAGATGTCTGTGCCAGAAGTTATTCGAGGAACCAAGTTCCATACTCTGTTTGAGAAAATGTAAAATTTTCCTCATTTTCGCACCATATTTGGCCTATAACTCGGTCGGTAACCAACGGATCGCCAATCTTTAACCTGTGCTCGATAGATGGCACCAATGGCTACATTTTCTTCTTGGACGGCCATGCCCTCAGATGTCTGTGCCAGAAGTTATTCGAGGAACCAAGTTCCTTACCCTGTTTGAGAAAATGTAAAATTTTCTTCATTTTTGCACCAAGTTTTGCCTATAACTCGGTCGGTATCCAACGGATCGCCAAACTTTAACCTGTGGTCGATAGATGGCACCAATGGCTACATTTGCTTCTTGGACAGCCATGCCCTTAGATGTCTGTGCCAGAAGTTATTCGAGGAACCAAGTTCCTTACCCTGTTTGAGAAAATGTAAAATTTCCTCATTTTTGAGTAATTTAGCAAAATTGAAAAATGTGGTATATATTAATGCGAATTTTGTTGCAATAAGTTTCTTTTCACTTAAATAGTGCTTTGAATTAAAAAAAGAACAAAAAATCTGAAAAAAATTTCAAAAAAATTTTTCACTCGAAAATTTCATAAGGCTTACCCCTTACGATTTTTTTGGGAAATTTTGCAAAAAAAATTAAATTGTTTTATTTTAATGCCAATGGGTTGCAATGAGTTTCTTTTCACTCTAATAATGCTTGAAATAAAAAAAATGTGAAAAATAATGAAAAATTCAAAAACTTAAAAGAAAATGAAAATTTTCCTCATTTTTGCACCAAGTTTTGCCTATAACTCGGTCGGTATCCAACGGATCTCCAATCTTTAACCTGTGGTCGATGGATGGCACCAATGGCTACATTTTCTTCTTGGACGGTCATGCCCTCAGATGTCTGTGCCAGAAGTTATTCGAGGAACCAAGTTCCATACCCTGTTTGAGAAAATGTAAAATTTTCTTCATTTTTGCACCAAGTTTTGCCTATAACTCGGTCGGTATCCAACAAATCGCCAATCTTTAACCTGTGGTCGATAGATGGCACCAATGGCTACATTTTCTTCTTGGACAGCCATGCCCTTAGATGTCTGTGCCAGAAGTTATTCGAGGAACCAAGTTCCTTACCCTGTTTGAGAAAATGTAAAATTTTCCTCATTTTTGAGTAATTTAGCAAAATTGAAAAATGTGGTATATTTTAATGCGAATTTTGTTGCAATAAGTTTCTTTTCACTTAAATATTGCTTTAAATTAAAAAAAGAATAAAAAATCAGAAAAAAATTTCTAAAAAATTTTCCACTCGAAAATTTTATAAGGCTTACCCCTTACGATTTTTTTGGGAAATTTTGCAAAAAAAATTAAATTGTTTTATTTTAATGCCAATGGGTTGCAATGAGTTTCTTTTCACTCTAATAATGCTTGAAATAAAAAAAAAAGAGTGAAAAATAATAAAAAAAATCAAAAAATTTAAAAAAAATGAAAATTTTCCTCATTTTTGCACCAAGTTTTGCCTATAACTCGGTCGGTATCTAACGGATCTCCAATCTTTAACCTGTGGTCGATAGATGGCACCAATGGCTACATTTTCTTCTTGGACAGCCATGCTCTCAGATGTCTGTGCCAGAAGTTATTCGAGGAACCAAGTTCCATACCCTGTTTGAGAAAATGTGAAAATTTTCTTCATTTTTGCACCCAGTTTTGCCTATAACTCGGTCGGTATGCAACGGATCGCCAATCTTTAACCTGTGCTCGATAGATGGCACCAATGGCTACATTTTCTTCTTGGACGGCCATGCCCTCAGATGTCTGTGCCAGAAGTTATTCGAGGAACCAAGTTCCATACCCTGTTTGAGAAAATGTAAAATTTTCTTCATTTTTGCACCAAGTTTTGCCTATAACTCGGTCGGTATCCAACGGATCGCCAAACTTTAACCTGTGGTCGATAGATGGCACCAATGGCTACATTTTCTCCTTGGACAGCCATGCCCTTAGATGTCTGTGCCAGAAGTTATTCGAGGAACCAAGTTCCTTACCCTGTTTGAGAAAATGTAAAATTTTCCTCATTTTTGAGTAATTTAGCAAAATTTTAAATGTGATATATTTTAATGCGAATTTTGTTGCAATAAGTTTCTTTTCACTTAAATATTGCTTTAAATTAAAAAAAGAATAAAAAATCAGAAAAAAATTTCTAAAAAATTTTCCACTCGAAAATTTTATAAGGCTTACCCCTTACGATTTTTTTGGGAAATTTTGCAAAAAAAATTAAATTGTTTTATTTTAATGCCAATGGGTTGCAATGAGTTTCTTTTCACTCTAATAATGCTTGAAATAAAAAAAAAAGAGTGAAAAATAATAAAAAAATCAAAAAATTAAAAAAAAATGAAAATTTTCCTCATTTTTGCACCAAGTTTTGTCTATAACTCGGTCGGTATCCAACGAATCGCCAATCTTTAACCTGTGGTCGATAGATGGCTCCAATGACTAAATTTTCTTCTTGGACAGCCATGCCCTCAGATGTCTGTGCCAGAAGTTATTCGAGGAACCAAGTTCCATACCCTGTTTGAGAAAATGTGAAAATTTTCTTCATTTTTGCACCCAGTTTTGCCTATAACTCAGTCGGTATCCAACGGATCGCCAAACTTTAACCTGTGGTCGATAGATGGCACCAATGGCTACATTTTCTTCTTGGACAGCCATGCCCTTAGATGTCTGTGCCAGAAGTTATTCGTGGAACCAAGTTCCATACCCTGTTTGAGAAAATGTAAAATTTTCTTCATTTTTGCACCAAGTTTTGCCTATAACTCAGTCGGTATCCAATGGATCGCCAAACTTTAACCTATGGTCGATAGATGGCACCAATGGCTACATTTTCTTCTTGGACGGCCATGCCCTCAGATGTCTGTGCCAGAAGTTATTCGAGGAACCATGTTCCATACCCTGTTTGAGAAAATGTAAAATTTTCCTCAGTTTTGAGCAATGTAGCAAAAATTTTAAATGTGATATATTTTGATGGGAATTTGTTGCAATAAGTTTCTTTTCACTTAAATAGTGCTTTAAATTAAAAAAAAAATAAAAAATCAGAAAAAAAATTCTAAAAAATTTTTCACTCGAAAATTTCATAAGGCTTACTCCTTACGATTTGTTTGGGAAATTTTGCAAAAAAAATTAAATTGTTTTATTTTAATGCCAATGGGTTGCAATGAGTTTCTTTTCACTCTAATAATGCTTGAAATAAAAAAAATAGTGAAAAATAATTAAAAAATCAAAAAATTCAAAAAAAATGAAAATTTTCCTCATTTTCGCACCAAGTTTTGCCTATAACTCGGTCGGTATCCAACGAATCGCCAATCTTTAACCTGTGGTCGATAGATGACACCAAAGGCTACATTTTCTTCTTGGACGGCCATGCCCTCAGATGTCTGTGCCAGAAGTTATTCGAGGAACCAAGTTCCTTACCCTGTTTGAGAAAATGTAAAATTTTCCTCCTTTTCGCACCAAGTTTTGCCTATAACTCGGTCGGTATCCAACGGATCGCCAAACTTTAACCTGTGGCCAATAGATGACACCAATGGCTACATTTTCTTCTTGGACAGCCATGCCCTTAGATGTCTGTGCCAGAAGTTATTCGACGAACCAAGTTCCTTACCGTGTTTGAGAAAATGTAAAATTTTCCTCATTTTTGAGTAATTTAGCAAAATTGAAAAATGTGGTATATTTTAATGCGAATTTTGTTGCAATAAGTTTCTTTTCACTTAAATATTGCTTTAAATTAAAAAAAGAATAAAAAATCAGAAAAAAATTTCTAAAAAATTTTCCACTCGAAAATTTTATAAGGCTTACCCCTTACGATTTTTTTGGGAAATTTTGCAAAAAAAATTAAATTGTTTTATTTTAATGCCAATGGGTTGCAATGAGTTTCTTTTCACTCTAATAATGCTTGAAATAAAAAAAATGTGAAAAATAATAAAAAAATCAAAAAATTAAAAAAAAATAAAAATTTTCCTCATTTTTGCACCAAGTTTTGTCTATAACTCGGTCGGTATCCAACGAATCGCCAATCTTTAACCTGTGGTCGATAGATGGCACCAATGACTAAATTTTCTTCTTGGACAGCCATGCCCTCAGATGTCTGTGCCAGAAGTTATTCGAGGAACCAAGTTCCATACCCTGTTTGAGAAAATGTGAAAATTTTCTTCATTTTTGCACCCAGTTTTGCCTATAACTCAGTCGGTATCCAACGGATCGCCAAACTTTAACCTGTGGTCGATAGATGGCACCAATGGCTACATTTTCTTCTTGGACAGCCATGCCCTTAGATGTCTGTGCCAGAAGTTATTCGAGGAACCAAGTTCCATACCCTGTTTGAGAAAATGTAAAATTTTCTTCATTTTTGCACCAAGTTTTGCCTATAACTCAGTCGGTATCCAATGGATCGCCAAACTTTAACCTGTGGTCGATAGATGGCACCAATGGCTACATTTTCTTCTTGGACGGCCATGCCCTCAGATGTCTGTGCCAGAAGTTATTCGAGGAACCATGTTCCATACCCTGTTTGAGAAAATGTAAAATTTTCCTCAGTTTTGAGCAATGTAGCAAAAATTTTAAATGTGATATATTTTGATGGGAATTTGTTGCAATAAGTTTCTTTTCACTTAAATAGTGCTTTAAATTAAAAAAAGAATAAAAAATCAGAAAAAAATTTCAAAAAAAATTTCCACTCGAAAATTTCATAAGGCTTACCCCTTACGATTTTTTTGGGAAATTTTGCAAAAAAAATTAAATTGTTTTATTTTAATGCCAATGGGTTGCAATGAGTTTCTTTTCACTCTAATAATGCTTGAAATAAAAAAAATGTTAAAAATAATAAAAAATTCAAAAACTTAAAAGAAAATGAAAATTTTCCTCATTTTTGCACCAAGTTTTGCCTATAACTCGGTCGATATCCAACGAATCGCCAATCTTTAACCTGTGGTCGATAGATGGCACCAATGGCTACATTTTCTTCTTGGACAGCCATGCCCTTAGATGTCTGTGCCAGAAGTTATTCGAGGAACCAAGTTCCATACCCTGTTTGAGAAAATGTAAAATTTTCCTCATTTTTGCACCAAGTTTTGCCTATAACTCGGTCGGTATCCAACGGATCGCCAAACTTTAACCTGTGGTCGATAGATGGCACCAATGGCTACATTTTCTTCTTGGACAGCCATGCCCTTAGATGTCTGTGCCAGAAGTTATTCGAGGAACCAAGTTCCATACCCTGTTTGAGAAAATGTAAAATTTTCTTCATTTTTGCATCAAGTTTTGCCTATAACTCGGTCGGTATCCAATGGATCGCCAAACTTTAACCTGTGGTCGATAGATGGCACCAATGGCTACATTTTCTTCTTGGACGGCCATGCCCTCAGATGTCTGTGCCAGAAGTTATTCGAGGAACCATGTTCCATACCCTGTTTGAGAAAATGTAAAATTTTCCTCAGTTTTGAGCAATGTAGCAAAAATTTTAAATGTGATATATTTTGATGGGAATTTGTTGCAATAAGTTTCTTTTCACTTAAATAGTGCTTTAAATTAAAAAAAGAATAAAAAATCAGAAAAAAATTTTAAAAAAAATTTCCACTCGAAAATTTCATAAGGCTTACCCCTTACGATTTTTTTGGAAAATTTTGCAAAAAAAATTAATTTGTTTTTTTTTCATGCCAATGGGTTGCAATGAGTTTCTTTTCACTCTAATAATGCTTGAAATAAAAAAAAGAGTGAAAAATAATAAAAAATTCAAAAACTTAAAAGAAAATGAAAATTTTCCTCATTTTTGCACCAAGTTTTGCCTATAACTCGGTCGGTATCCAACGAATCGCCAATCTTTAACCTTTGGTCGATAGATGGCACCAATGGCTACATTTTCTTCTTGGACAGCCATGCCCTTAGATGTCTGTGCCAGAAGTAATTCGAGGAACCAAGTTCCATACCCTGTTTGAGAAAATGTAAAATTTTCTTCATTTTTGCACCAAGTTTTGCCTATAACTCGGTCGGTATCCAACGGATCGCCAAACTTTAACCTGTGGTCGATAGATGGCACCAATGGCTACATTTTCTTCTTGGACAGCCATGCCCTTAGATGTCTGTGCCAGAAGTTATTCGAGGAACCAAGTTCCTTACCCTGTTTGAGAAAATGTAAAATTTTCTTCATTTTCGCACCAAGTTTTTCCTATAACTCGGTCGGTATCCAACGGATCGCCAATCTTTAACCTGTGCTCGATAGATGGCACCAATGGCTACATTTTCTTCTAGGACGGCCATGCTCTCAGATGTCTGTGCCAGAAGTTATTCGAGGAACCAAGTTTCTTACCCTGTTTGAGAAAATGTAAAATTTTCCTCAGTTTTGAGCAATGTAGCAAAAATTTTAAATGTGATATATTTTGATGGGAATTTGTTGCAATAAGTTTCTTTTCACTTAAATAGTGCTTTAAATTAAAAGAAGAATAAAAAATCAGAAAAAAAATTCTAAAAAATTTTTCACTCGAAAATTTCATAAGGCTTACTCCTTACAATTTTTTTGGGAAATTTTGCAAAAAAAATTAAATTGTTTTATTTCAATGCCAATGGGTTGCAATGAGTTTCTTTTCACTCTAATAATGCTTGAAATAAAAAAAATGTGAAAAATAATGAAAAATTCAAAAACTTAAAAGAAAATGAAAATTTGCCTCATTTTTGCACCAAGTTTTGCCTATAACTCGGTCGGTATCCAACGAATCGCCAATCTTTAACCTTTGGTCGATAGATGGCACCAATGGCTACATTTTCTTCTTGGACAGCCATGCCCTTAGATGTCTGTGCCAGAAGTAATTCGAGGAACCAAGTTCCATAGCCTGTTTGAGAAAATGTAAAATTTTCTTCATTTTTGCACCAAGTTTTGCCTATAACTCGGTCGGTATCCAACGGATCGCCAAACTTTAACCTGTGGTCGATAGATGGCACCAATGGCTACATTTTCTTCTTGGACAGCCATGCCCTTAGATGTCTGTGCCAGAAGTTATTCGACGAACCAAGTTCCTTACCGTGTTTGAGAAAATGTAAAATTTTCCTCATTTTTGAGCAATGTAGCAAAAATTTTAAATGTGATATATTTTGATGGGAATTTGTTGCAATAAGTTTCTTTTCACTTAAATAGTGCTTTAAATTAAAAAAAGAATAAAAAATCAGAAAAAAGTTTCAAAAAAATTTTCCTCTCGAAAATTTCATAAGGCTTACCCCTTACGATTTTTTTGAGAAATTTTGCAAAAAAAATTAAATTGTTTTATTTTAATGCCAATGGGTTGCAATGAGTTTCTTTTCACTCTAATAATGCTTGAAATAAAAAAAATGTGAAAAATAATGAAAAATTCAAAAACTTAAAAGAAAATGAAAATTTTCCTCATTTTTGCACCAAGTTTTGCCTATAACTCGGTCGGTATCCAACGAATCGCCAATCTTTAACCTTTGGTCGATAGATGGCACCAATGGCTACATTTTCTTCTTGGACAGCCATGCCCTTAGATGTCTGTGCCAGAAGTAATTCGAGGAACCAAGTTCCATACCCTGTTTGAGAAAATGTAAAATTTTCTTCATTTTTGCACCAAGTTTTGCCTATAACTCGGTCGGTATCCAACGGATCGCCAAACTTTAACCTGTGGTCGATAGATGGCACCAATGGCTACATTTTCTTCTTGGACAGCCATGCCCTTAGATGTCTGTGCCAGAAGTTATTCGAGGAACCAAGTTCCTTACCCTGTTTGAGAAAATGTAAAATTTTCTTCATTTTCGCACCAAGTTTTTCCTATAACTCGGTCGGTATCCAACGGATCGCCAATCTTTAACCTGTGCTCGATAGATGGCACCAATGGCTACATTTTCTTCTTGGACGGCCATGCTCTCAGATGTCTGTGCCAGAAGTTATTCGAGGAACCAAGTTTCTTACCCTGTTTGAGAAAATGTAAAATTTTCCTCAGTTTTGAGCAATGTAGCAAAAATTTTAAATGTGATATATTTTGATGGGAATTTGTTGCAATAAGTTTCTTTTCACTTAAATAGTGCTTTAAATTAAAAGAAGAATAAAAAATCAGAAAAAAAATTCTAAAAAATTTTTCACTCGAAAATTTCATAAGGCTTACTCCTTACAATTTTTTTGGGAAATTTTGCAAAAAAAATTAAATTGTTTTATTTTAATGCCAATGGGTTGCAATGAGTTTCTTTTCACTCTAATAATGCTTGAAATAAAAAAAATAGTGAAAAATAATTAAAAAATCAAAAAATTCAAAAAAAATGAAAATTTTCCTCATTTTCGCACCAAGTTTTGCCTATAACTCGGTCGGTATCCAACGGATCGCCAAACTTTAACCTTTGGTCGATAGATGGCACCAATGGCTACATTTTCTTCTTGGACAGCCATGCCCTTAGATGTCTGTGCCAGAAGTAATTCGAGGAACCAAGTTCCATACCCTGTTTGAGAAAATGTAAAATTTTCTTCATTTTTGCACCAAGTTTTGCCTATAAGTCGGTCGGTAACCAACGAATCGCCAATCTTTAACCTTTGGTCGATAGATGGCACCAATGGCTACATTTTCTTCTTGGACAGCCATGCTCTCAGATGTCTGTGCCAGAAGTTATTCGAGGAACCAAGTTCCTTACCCTGTTTGAGAAAATGTAAAATTTTCTTCATTTTCGCACCATATTTTGCCTATAACTCGGTCGGTATACAACGGATCGCCAAACTTTAACCTGTTATCGATAGATGGCACCAATGGCTACATTTTCTTCTTGGACGGCCATGCCCTCAGATGTCTGTGCCAGAAGTTATTCGAGGAACCAAGTTCCATACCCTGTTTGAGAAATTTAAAATTTTCTTCATTTTTGCACCAAGTTTTGCCTATAACTCGGTCGATATCCAACGGATGTCCAATCTTTAACCTGTGGTCGATAGATGGCACCAATGGCTACATTTTCTTCTTGGACGGCCATGCCCTCAGATGTCTGTGCCAGAAGTTATTCGAGGAACCAAGTTCCATACCCTGTTTGAGAAAATGTAAAATTTTCCTCAGTTTTGAGCAATGTAGCAAAAATTTTAAATGTGATATATTTTGATGGGAATTTGTTGCAATAAGTTTCTTTTCACTTAAATAGTGCTTTAAATTAAAAAAAGAATAAAAAATCAGAAAAAAAATTTCAAAAAAATTTTCCACTCGAAAATTTCATAAGGCTTACCCCTTACGATTTTTTTGGGAAATTTTGCAAAAAAAATTAAATTGTTTTATTTTAATGCCAATGGGTTGCAATGAGTTTCTTTTCACTCTAATAATGCTTGAAATAAAAAAAATGTGAAAAATAATGAAAAATTCAAAAACTTAAAAGAAAATGAAAATTTTCCTCATTTTTGCACCAAATTTTACCTATATCCGGTCGGTATCTAACGGATCGCCAAACTTTAACCTGTGGTCGATAGATGGCACCAATGGCTACATTTTCTTCTTGGACGGTCATGCCCTCAGATGTTTGTGCCAGAAGTTATTCGAGGAACCAAGTTCCTTACCCTGTTTGAGAAAATGTAAAATTTTCCTCATTTTTGCACCAAATTTTGCCTATAACTCGGTCGGTATCCAACGGATCGCCAATCTTTAACCTGTGCTCGATAGATGGCACCAATGGCTACATTTTCTTTTTGGACGGCCATGCCCTCAGATGTCTGTGCCAGAAGTTATTCGAGGAACCAAGTTCCATACCCTGTTTGAGAAAATGTAAAATTTTCTTCATTTTTGCACCAAGTTTTGCCTATAACTCGGTCGGTATCCAACGGATCGCCAAACTTTAACCTGTGGTCGATAGATGGCACCAATGGCTACATTTTCTTCTTGGACGGTCATGCCCTCAGATGTCTGTGCCAGAAGTTATTCGAGGAACCAAGTTCCATACCCTGTTTGAGAAAATGTAAAATTTTCCTCAGTTTTGAGCAATGTAGCAAAAATTTTAAATGTGATATATTTTGATGGGAATTTGTTGCAATAAGTTTCTTTTCACTTAAATAGTGCTTTAAATTAAAAAAAGAATAAAAAATCAGAAAAAAAATTTCAAAAAAATTTTCCACTCGAAAATTTCATAAGGCTTACCCCTTACGATTTTTTTGGGAAATTTTGCAAAAAAAATTAAATTGTTTTATTTTAATGCCAATGGGTTGCAATGAGTTTCTTTTCACTCTAATAATGCTTGAAATAAAAAAAATGTGAAAAATAATGAAAAATTCAAAAACTTAAAAGAAAATGAAAATTTTCCTCATTTTTGCACCAAGTTTTGCCTATAACTCGGTCGGTATCCAACGAATCGCCAATCTTTAACCTTTGGTCGATAGATGGCACCAATGGCTAAATTTTCTTCTTGGACAGCCATGCCCTCAGATGTCTGTGCCAGAAGTTATTCGAGGAACCAAGTTCCTTACTCTGTTTGAGAAAATGTAAAATTTTCTTCATTTTTGCACCAAGTGTTGCCTATAACTCGGTCGGTATCCAACGGATCGCCAATCTTTAACCTGTGGTCGATAGATGGCACCAATGGCTACATTTTCTTCTTGGACGGTCATGCCCTTAGATGTCTGTGCCAGAAGTTATTCGAGGAACCAAGTTCCTTACCCTGTTTGAGAAAATGTAAAATATTCTTCATTTTTGCACCAAGTTTTGCCTATAACTCGGTCGGTATCCAACGAATCGCCAATCTTTAACCTGTGGTCGATAGATGGCACCAATGGCTACATTTTCTTCTTGGACGGCCATGCCCTCAGATGTCTGTGCCAGAAGTTATTCGAGGAACCAAGTTCCTTACCCTGTTTGAGAAAATGTAAAATTTTCTTCATTTTTGCACCAAGTTTTGCCTATAACTCGGTCAGTATCCTACGGATCGCCAATCTTTAACCTGTGGTCGATAGATGGCACCAATGGCTACATTTTCTTCTTGGACAGCCATGCCCTCAGATGTCTGTGCCAGAAGTTATTCGAGGAACCAAGTTCCATAGCCTGTTTGAGAAAATGTAAAATTTTCTTCATTTTTGCACCAAGTTTTGCCTATAACTCGGTCGGTATCCAACGGATCGCCAATCTTTAACCTGTGGTCGATAGATGGCACCAATGGCTACATTTTCTTCTTGGACAGCCATGCCCTTAGATGTCTGTGCCAGAAGTTATTCGAGGAACCAAGTTCCTTACCCTGTTTTGAGAAAATGTAAAATTTTCCTCATTTTTGAGCAATGTAGCAAAAATTTTAAATGTGATATATTTTGATGGGAATTTGTTGCAATAAGTTTCTTTTCACTTAAATAGTGCTTTAAATTAAAAAAAGAATAAAAAATCAGAAAAAAATTTCTAAAAAATTTTCCACTCGAAAATTTCATAAGGCTTACCCCTTACGATTTTTTTGGGAAATTTTGCAAAAAAAATGAAATTGTTTTATTTTAATGCCAATGGGTTGCAATGAGTTTCTTTTCACTGTAATAATACTTGAAATAAAAAAAGAGTGAAAAATATTAAAAAAATCAAAAAATTAAAAAAAAATGAAAATTTTCCTCATTTTTGCGCCAAATTTTGTCTATAACTCGGTCGGTATCTAACAGATCTCCAATCTTTAACCTGTGGTCGATAGATGGCACCAATGGCTACATTTTCTTCTTGGACGGTCATGCCCTTAGATGTCTGTGCCAGAAGTTATTCGAGGAACCAAGTTCCATACCCTGTTTGAGAAAATGTAAAATTTTCCTCATTTTTGAGCAATGTAGCAAAAATTTTAAATGTGATATATTTTGATGGGAATTTGTTGCAATAAGTTTCTTTTCACTTAAATAGTGCTTTAAATTAAAAAAAGAATAAAAAATCAGAAAAAAAATTTCAAAAAAAATTTTCACTCGAAAATTTCATAAGGCTTACCCCTTGCGATTTTTTTGGGAAATTTTGCAAAAAAAATTAAATTGTTTTATTTTAATGCCAATGGGTTGCAATGAGTTTCTTTTCACTCAAATAATGCTTGAAATAAAAAAAAAGAGTGGAAAATAATAAAAAAATCAAAAAATTTAAAAAAATATGAAAATTTTCCTCATTTTTGCACCAAATTTTGCCTATAACTCGGTCGGTATCTAACGAATCGCCAAACTTTAACTTTTGGTTAATAGATGACACCAATGGCTACTTTTTCTTCTTGGACGGTCATGCCCTTAGATGACTGTGCCAGAAGTTATTCGAGGAACCAAGTTCCATACCCTGTTTGAGAAAATGTAAAATTTTCTTCATTTTTGCACCCAGTTTTGCCTATAACTCAGTCGGTTTCCAACGGATCGCCAAACTTTAACCTGTGGTCGATAGATGGCACCAATGGCTACATTTTCTTCTTGGACAGCCATGCCCTCAGATGTCTGTGCCAGAAGTTATTCGAGGAACCAAGTTCCATACCCTGTTTGAGAAAATGTAAAATTTTCTTCATTTTTGCACCAAGTTTTGCCTATAACTCAGTCGGTATCCAACGGATCGCCAAACTTTAACCTGTGGTCGATAGATGGCACCAATGGCTACATTTTCTTCTTGGACGGTCATGCCCTTAGATGTCTGTGCCAGAAGTTATTCGAGGAACCAAGTTCCTTACCCTGTTTGAGAAAATGTAAAATTTTCCTCAGTTTTGAGCAATGTAGCAAAAATTTTAAATGTGATATATTTTGATGGGAATTTGTTGCAATAAGTTTCTTTTCACTTAAATAGTGCTTTAAATTAAAAAAAGAATAAAAAATCAGAAAAAAATTTCAAAAAAAATTTCCTCTCGAAAATTTCATAAGGCTTACCCCTTACGATTTTTTTGGGAAATTTTGCAAAAAAAAATTAAATTGTTTTATTTTAATGCCAATGGGTTGCAATGAGTTTCTTTTCACTCTAATAATGCTTGAAATAAAAAAAATGTGAAAAATAATAAAAAATTCAAAAAATTCAAAAAAATATGAAAATTTTCCTCATTTTTGCACCAAGTTTTGCCTATAACTCGGTCGGTATCCAACGAATCGCCAATCTTTAACCTGTGGTCGATAGATGGCACCAATGGCTAAATTTTCTTCTTGGACAGCCATGCCCTCAGATGTCTGTGCCAGAAGTTATTCGAGGAACCAAGTTCCTTACCCTGTTTGAGAAAATGTAAAATTTTCTTCATTTTTGCACCAAGTTTTGCCTATAACTCGGTCGGTATCCAACGGATCGCCAATCTTTAACCTGTGGTCGATAGATGGCACCAATGGCTACATTTTCTTCTTGGACGGTCATGCCCTTAGATGTCTGTGCCAGAAGTTATTCGAGGAACCAAGTTCCTTACCCTGTTTGAGAAAATGTAAAATTTTCCTCAGTTTTGAGCAATGTAGCAAAAATTTTAAATGTGATATATTTTGATGGGAATTTGTTGCAATAAGTTTCTTTTCACTTAAATAGTGCTTTAAATTAAAAAAAGAATAAAAAATCAGAAAAAAATTTCTAAAAAATTTTCCACTCGAAAATTTCATAAGGCTTACCCCTTACGATTTTTTTGGGAAATTTTGCAAAAAAAATTAAATTGTTTTATTTTAATGCCACTGGGTTGCAATAAGTTTCTTTTCACTCTAATAATGCTTGAAATAAAAAAAAAGTGGAAAATAATAAAAAAATCAAAAAATTCAAAAAAATATGAAAATTTTCCTCATTTTTGCACCAAGTTTCGCCTATAACTCGGTCGGTATCCAACGGATCGCCTAACTTTAACTTTTGGTTAATAGATGACACCAATGGCTACATTTTCTTGTTGGACGGTCATGCCCTTAGATGTCTGTGCCAGAAGTTATTCGAGGAACCAAGTTCCATACCCTGTTTGAGAAAATGTAAAATTTTCTTCATTTTTGCACCCAGTTTTGCCTATAACTCAGTCGGTTTCCAACGGATCGCCAAACTTTAACCTGTGGTCGATAGATGGCACCAATGGCTACATT
Source organism: Anopheles funestus (assembly GCF_943734845.2). Classification (NCBI taxonomy): domain Eukaryota; kingdom Metazoa; phylum Arthropoda; class Insecta; order Diptera; family Culicidae; genus Anopheles; species Anopheles funestus. The sequence goes on from NC_064598.1 coordinate 17,336,922, forward strand.
TTCTTCTTGGACAGCCATGCCCTCAGATGTCTGTGCCAGAAGTTATTCGAGGAACCAAGTTCCATACCCTGTTTGAGAAAATGTAAAATTTTCTTCATTTTTGCACCAAGTTTTGCCTATAACTCAGTCGGTATCCAACGGATCGCCAAACTTTAACCTGTGGTCGATAGATGGCACCAATGGCTACATTTTCTTCTTGGACGGTCATGCCCTTAGATGTCTGTGCCAGAAGTTATTCGAGGAACCAAGTTCCTTACCCTGTTTGAGAAAATGTAAAATTTTCCTCAGTTTTGAGCAATGTAGCAAAAATTTTAAATGTGATATATTTTGATGGGAATTTGTTGCAATAAGTTTCTTTTCACTTAAATAGTGCTTTAAATTAAAAAAAGAATAAAAAATCAGAAAAAAATTTCAAAAAAAATTTCCTCTCGAAAATTTCATAAGGCTTACCCCTTACGATTTTTTTGGGAAATTTTGCAAAAAAAAATTAAATTGTTTTATTTTAATGCCAATGGGTTGCAATGAGTTTCTTTTCACTCTAATAATGCTTGAAATAAAAAAAATGTGAAAAATAATAAAAAATTCAAAAAATTCAAAAAAATATGAAAATTTTCCTCATTTTTGCACCAAGTTTTGCCTATAACTCGGTCGGTATCCAACGAATCGCCAATCTTTAACCTGTGGTCGATAGATGGCACCAATGGCTAAATTTTCTTCTTGGACAGCCATGCCCTCAGATGTCTGTGCCAGAAGTTATTCGAGGAACCAAGTTCCTTACCCTGTTTGAGAAAATGTAAAATTTTCTTCATTTTTGCACCAAGTTTTGCCTATAACTCGGTCGGTATCCAACGGATCGCCAATCTTTAACCTGTGGTCGATAGATGGCACCAATGGCTACATTTTCTTCTTGGACGGTCATGCCCTTAGATGTCTGTGCCAGAAGTTATTCGAGGAACCAAGTTCCTTACCCTGTTTGAGAAAATGTAAAATTTTCCTCAGTTTTGAGCAATGTAGCAAAAATTTTAAATGTGATATATTTTGATGGGAATTTGTTGCAATAAGTTTCTTTTCACTTAAATAGTGCTTTAAATTAAAAAAAGAATAAAAAATCAGAAAAAAATTTCAAAAAAATTTTCCGCTCGAAAATTTCATAAGGCTTACCCCTTACGATTTTTTTGGGAAATTTTGCAAAAAAAATTAAATTGTTTTATTTTAATGCCAATGGGTTGCAATGAGTTTCTTTTCACTCTAATAATGCTTGAAATAAAAAAAATGTGAGAAATATTCAAAAAATTCAAAAAATTCAAAAAAATATGAAAATTTTCCTCATTTTTGCACCAAGTTTTGCCTATAACTCGGTCGGTATCCAACGGATCGCCAAACTTTAACCTTTGGTCGATAGATGGCACCAATGGCTACATTTTCTTCTTGGACAGCCATGCCCTTAGATGTCTGTGCCAGAAGTTATTCGAGGAACCAGGTTCCATACCCTGTTTGAGAAAATGTAAAATTTTCTTCATTTTTGCACCAAGTTTTGCCTATAACTCGGTCGGTATCCAACGGATCGCCAAACTTTAACCTGTGGTCGATAGATGGCACCAATGGCTACATTTTCTTCTTGGACGGCCATGCCCTCAGATGTCTGTGCCAGAAGTTATTCGAGGAACCAAGTTCCTTACCCTGTTTGAGAAAATGTAACATTTTCCTCATTTTCGCACTAAACTTTGCCTATAACTCGGTCGATATCCAACGGATGTCCAATCTTTAACCTGTGGTCGATAGATGGCACCAATGGCTACATTTTCTTCTTGGACGGCCATGCCCTCAGATGTCTGTGCCAGAAGTTATTCGAGGAACCAAGTTCCATACCCTGTTTGAGAAAATGTAAAATTTTCCTCAGTTTTGAGCAATGTAGCAAAAATTTTAAATGTGATATATTTTGATGGGAATTTGTTGCAATAAGTTTCTTTTCACTTAAATAGTGCTTTAAATTAAAAAAAGAATAAAAAATCAGAAAAAAAATTTCAAAAAAATTTTCCACTCGAAAATTTCATAAGGCTTACCCCTTACGACTTTTTTGGGAAATTTTGCAAAAAAAATTAAATTGTTTTATTTTAATGCCAATGGGTTGCAATGAGTTTCTTTTCACTCTAATAATGCTTGAAATAAAAAAAATGTGAAAAATAATGAAAAATTCAAAAACTTAAAAGAAAATGAAAATTTTCCTCATTTTTGCACCAAGTTTTGCCTATAACTCGGTCGGTATCCAACGAATCGCCAATCTTTAACCTTTGGTCGATAGATGGCACCAATGGCTAAATTTTCTTCTTGGACAGCCATGCCCTCAGATGTCTGTGCCAGAAGTTATTCGAGGAACCAAGTTCCTTACCCTGTTTGAGAAAATGTAAAATTTTCTTCATTTTTGCACCAAGTTTTGCCTATAACTCGGTCGGTATCCAACGGATCGCCAATCTTTAACCTGTGGTCGATAGATGGCACCAATGGCTACATTTTCTTCTTGGACGGTCATGCCCTTAGATGTCTGTGCCAGAAGTTATTCGAGGAACCAAGTTCCTTACCCTGTTTGAGAAAATGTAAAATATTCTTCATTTTTGCACCAAGTTTTGCCTATAACTCGGTCGGTATCCAACGGATCGCCAATCTTTAACCTGTGGTCGATAGATGGCACCAATGGCTACATTTTCTTCTTGGACGGCCATGCCCTCAGATGTCTGTGCCAGAAGTTATTCGAGGAACCAAGTTCCTTACCCTGTTTGAGAAAATGTAAAATTTTCTTCATTTTTGAGCAATGTAGCAAAAATTTTAAATGTGATATATTTTGATGGGAATTTGTTGCAATAAGTTTCTTTTCACTTAAATAGTGCTTTAAATTAAAAAAAGAATAAAAAATCAGAAAAAAATTTCTAAAAAATTTTCCACTCGAAAATTTCATAAGGCTTACCCCTTACGATTTTTTTGGGAAATTTTGCAAAAAAAATTAAATTGTTTTATTTTAATGCCAATGGGTTGCAATGAGTTTCTTTTCACTCTAATAATGCTTGAAATAAAAAAAATGTGAAAAATAATAAAAAATTCAAAAAATTCAAAAAAATATGAAAATTTTCCTTATTTTTGCACCAAGTTTTGCCTACAACTCGGTCGGTATCCAACGAATCGCCAATCTTTAAACTGTGGTCGATAGATGGCACCAATGGCTACATTTTCTTCTTGGACAGCCATGCCCTCAGATGTCTGTGCCAGAAGTTATTCGAGGAACCAAGTTCCATAGCCTGTTTGAGAAAATGTAAAATTTTCTTCATTTTTGCACCAAGTTTTGCCTATAACTCGGTCGGTATCCAACGGATCGCCAAACTTTAACCTGTGGTCGATAGATGGCACCAATGGCTGCATTTTCTTCTTGGACAGCCATGCCCTTAGATGTCTGTGCCAGAAGTTATTCGAGGAACCAAGTTCCATACCCTGTTTGAGAAAATGTAAAATTTTCCTCATTTTTGAGCAATGTAGCAAAAATTTTAAATGTGATATATTTTGATGGGAATTTGTTGCAATAAGTTTCTTTTCACTTAAATAGTGCTTTAAATTAAAAAACGAATAAAAAATCAGAAAAAAATTTCAAAAAAAATTTTCACTCGAAAATTTCATAAGGCTTACCCCTTGCGATTTTTTTGGGAAATTTTGCAAAAAAAATTAAATTGTTTTATTTTAATGCCAATGGGTTGCAATGAGTTTCTTTTCACTCTAATAATGCTTGAAATAAAAAAAAGAGTGGAAAATAATAAAAAAATCAAAAAATTTAAAAAAATATGAAAATTTTCCTCATTTTTGCACCAAATTTTGCCTATAACTCGGTCGGTATCTAACGAATCGCCAAACTTTAACTTTTGGTCAATAGATGACACCAATGGCTACTTTTTCTTCTTGGACGGTCATGCCCTTAGATGTCTGTGCCAGAAGTTATTCGAGGAACCAAGTTCCTTACCCTGTTTGAGAAAATGTAAAATTTTCCTCAGTTTTGAGCAATGTAGCAAAAATTTTAAATGTGATATATTTTGATGGGAATTTGTTGCAATAAGTTTCTTTTCACTTAAATAGTGCTTTAAATTAAAAAAAGAATAAAAAATCAGAAAAAAATTTCTAAAAAATTTTCCACTCGAAAATTTCATAAGGCTTACCCCTTTTTTTTTTTTTTGAATGCATTTTTTGTTTATTGAGACGTAAATTTACATAAATTGCCGCGGTGATACATAAAGTTTACGCAACGAAACATAAAACACGCAAGTACAATACGCAAATTTACAATAAACAAATAACTCCGTTACCGGCGGCCTTCCCGGCGAAGGCGTAGCCACCGGCAGCATTCGCGTCCCTGCTACATTCAGTAAGGGCACGCGCCCCCCCTATCTATTGTATCGACGTAACATTTTTACAGGTACACATACAACATAAAACTTCTGGCATCTTACGATGCGGGCTTGCCCGCTTTCTGCTCTGGCGCCTAATTTCCGAAAACGTTTGTACACACAAGTGATGGTTCTACTATCACGCAGAGCGGAGACGGCTACGGTGAATGCCGGTCTCTCCCGGTTAATAGCCCCACTTTCCTCCTAAACCGTCTATAACGGCTTTCACCCCCCCTAATCATCGTTCAGCGCGTTGACGTATTCGTGGTTGAGATGGCTGCCTCAACGTCGGCCGACATAAGTCCCCTGTTGCGGTCCGCCATCTCTTGCCGACGTTCCCGTTCGCGTACCCTCCTGCTTTCCCGTCGTTCGGCTAGCTGTTCCTCCGTCGGCGGTACTCGGCTCCTCCTCGTTCGGCCCGGACGCGGTGGCGACAGTGTACCGGGGCGTAGTCGGGCGCGGAACTCTTGTTGCCGAAGATTCCGCCTCTGCCGACGACGAAGCAGTTCTTCGGCCGATGGCGGGTCTCGTACGGGCCGATTGGGGGGATGGCTCTCCGGCTGCCTGCTAGCTGGACGATGTTGCCCTCCGTCCTCGTCGGCTGCTGGTACCACCTGCTGCTGTCGTTCTCGGCGTCTTCGTCGTTGGCCGGCGTTTCTGGCAGCATTGCGGGCCTGCCGCCGAATGCGTTCCGCCAGCTCATTGGCGGATATGATCTCGCCAGTGATTGCCGCGTTTTCGGCAACCTGCTGCTCCAGCCACCGTTGCTGCAGGAAGCTGCAGATCCGCTTTGCTGCCTTCGCCGTACTCTGCCAAGCCTCCGGGCTCGACAGCAGGACACGCTCCAGCTCCTCCGGGGTGATGACAACGCCTTCCGCGTTCGTCAGAAGCTGTGTGCGTACATCAGCGAACCTCGGGCAGTGGAACACCACGTGCTCTGCCGACTCCACGGTGTCGTCGGCGCAGAAGGGGCAGGTAGGGGCAGAGGTGAATCCCATAGCGTGCAAGTACTCCCGGAAAAAGCCATGTCCGGAGAGCACCTGGCTAAGGAAGAAATCCATCTCGCCATGTTTCCTACCTACCCAGCCGGCGATGTCCGGTAGCACGCGGTGCGCCCATCGTCTGAACCTGCTCGCCTCCGGATGAGCGGCATCCTGGTCCCACGATGTCTGCCACTGCGCGATGGTTGCCGATCGCTCCAACCTCTTGATGGCGTCCTTGTCGATGAGGACGCCTCTCTGTAGCGCCTGCTGGTGTCTCTCGTACCGCCGCGCTATCTCCTTCACCTGTAGGTGTAGCGGAATCAGTCCCGCCAGCACCACCGCCATAAGGCTTACCCCTTACGATTTTTTTTTTGGGAAATTTTGCAAAAAAAATTAAATTGTTTTATTTTAATGCCACTGGGTTGCAATAAGTTTCTTTTCACTCTAATAATGCTTGAAATAAAAAAAAGAGTGGAAAATAATAAAAAAATCAAAAAATTCAAAAAAATATGAAAATTTTCCTCATTTTTGCACCAAGTTTCGCCTATAACTCGGTCGGTATCCAACGGATCGCCTAACTTTAACTTTTGGTTAATAGATGACACCAATGGCTACATTTTCTTCTTGGACGGTCATGCCCTTAGATGTCTGTGCCAGAAGTTATTCGAGGAACCAAGTTCCATACCCTGTTTGAGAAAATGTGAAAATTTTCTTCATTTTTGCACCCAGTTTTGCCTATAACTCAGTCGGTTTCCAACGGATCGCCAAACTTTAACCTGTGGTCGATAGATGGCACCAATGGCTACATTTTCTTCTTGGACAGCCATGCCCTTAGATGTCTGTGCCAGAAGTTATTCGAGGAACCAAGTTCCATACCCTGTTTGAGAAAATGTAAAATTTTCTTCATTTTTGCACCAAGTTTTGCCTATAACTCAGTCGGTATCCAACGGATCGCCAATCTTTAACCTGTGGTCGATAGATGGCACCAATGGCTACATTTTCTTCTTGGACGGTCATGCCCTTAGATGTCTGTGCCAGAAGTTATTCGAGGAACCAAGTTCCTTACCCTGTTTGAGAAAATGTAAAATTTTCCTCAGTTTTGAGCAATGTAGCAAAAATTTTAAATGTGATATATTTTGATGGGAATTTGTTGCAATAAGTTTCTTTTCACTTAAATAGTGCTTTAAATTAAAAAAAGAATAAAAAATCAGAAAAAAATTTCAAAAAAAATTTCCTCTCGAAAATTTCATAAGGCTTACCCCTTACGATTTTTTTGGGAAATTTTGCAAAAAAAATTAAATTGTTTTATTTTAATGCCAATGGGTTGCAATGAGTTTCTTTTCACTCTAATAATGCTTGAAATAAAAAAAATGTGAAAAATAATAAAAAATTCAAAAAATTCAAAAAAATATGAAAATTTTCCTCATTTTTGCACCAAGTTTTGCCTATAACTCGGTCGGTATGCAACGAATCGCCAATCTTTAACCTGTGGTCGATAGATGGCACCAATGGCTAAATTTTCTTCTTGGACAGCCATGCCCTCAGATGTCTGTGCCAGAAGTTATTCGAGGAACCAAGTTCCTTACCCTGTTTGAGAAAATGTAAAATTTTCTTCATTTTTGCACCAAGTTTTGCCTATAACTCGGTCGGTATCCAACGGATCGCCAAACTTTAACCTGTGGTCGATAGATGGCACCAATGGCTACATTTTCTTCTTGGACGGCCATGCCCTCAGATGTCTGTGCCAGAAGTTATTCGAGGAACCAAGTTCCTTACCCTGTTTGAGAAAATGTAACATTTTCCTCATTTTTGAGCAATGTAGCAAAAATTTTAAATGTGATATATTTTGATGGGAATTTGTTGCAATAAGTTTCTTTTCACTTAAATAGTGCTTTAAATTAAAAAAAGAATAAAAAATCAGAAAAAAATTTCAAAAAAATTTTCCACTCGAAAATTTCATAAGGATTACCCCTTACGATTTTTTTGGGAAATTTTGCAAAAAAAATTAAATTGTTTTTTTTAATGCCAATGGGTTGCAATGAGTTTCTTTTCACTCTAATAATGCTTGAAATAAGAAAAAGAGTGAAAAATAATAAAAAATTCAAAAAATTCAAAAAAATATGAAAATTTTCCTTATTTTTGCACCAAATTTTGCCTACAACTCGGTCGGTATCCAACGAATCGCCAAACTTTAACCTGTGGTCGATAGATGGCACCAATGGCTACATTTTCTTCTTGGACGGCCATGCCCTCAGATGTCTGTGCCAGAAGTTATTCGAGGAACCAGGTTCCATACCCTGTTTGAGAAAATGTACAATTTGCTTCATTTTTGCACCAAGTTTTGCCTATAACTCGGTCGGTATCCAACGGATCGCCAATCTTCAACCTGTGGTCGATAGATGGCACCAATGGCTACATTTTCTTCTTGGACAGCCATGCCCTTAGATGTCTGTGCCAGAAGTTATTCGAGGAACCAAGTTCCTTACCCTGTTTGAGAAAATGTAAAATTTTCCTCATTTTTGAGCAATGTAGCAAAAATTTTAAATGTGATATATTTTGATGGGAATTTGTTGCAATAAGTTTCTTTTCACTTAAATAGTGCTTTAAATTAAAAAAAGAATAAAAAATCAGAAAAAAATTTCAAAAAAATTTCCACTCGAAAATTTCATAAGGCTTACCCCTTACGATTTTTTTGGGAAATTTTGCAAAAAAAATTAAATTGTTTTATTTTAATGCCAATGGGTTGCAATGAGTTTCTTTTCACTCTAATAATGCTTGAAATAAAAAAAATGTGAAAAATAATAAAAAATTCAAAAAATTCAAAAAAATATGAAAATTTTCCTCATTTTTGCACCAAGTTTTGCCTATAACTCGGTCGGTATCCAACGAATCGCCAATCTTTAACCTGTGGTCGATAGATGGCACCAATGGCTAAATTTTCTTCTTGGACAGCCATGCCCTCAGATGTCTGTGCCAGAAGTTATTCGAGGAACCAAGTTCCTTACCCTGTTTGAGAAAATGTAAAATTTTCTTCATTTTTGCACCAAGTTTTGCCTATAACTCGGTCGGTATCCAACGGATCGCCAATCTTTAACCTGTGGTCGATAGATGGCACCAATGGCTACATTTTCTTCTTGGACGGTCATGCCCTTAGATGTCTGTGCCAGAAGTTATTCGAGGAACCAAGTTCCTTACCCTGTTTGAGAAAATGTAAAATTTTCCTCAGTTTTGAGCAATGTAGCAAAAATTTTAAATGTGATATATTTTGATGGGAATTTGTTGCAATAAGTTTCTTTTCACTTAAATAGTGCTTTAAATTAAAAAAAGAATAAAAAATCAGAAAAAAAATTTCAAAAAAAGTTTCCACTCGAAAATTTCATAAGGCTTACCCCTTACGATTTTTTTGGGAAATTTTGCAAAAAAAATTAAATTGTTTTATTTTAATGCCAATGGGTTGCAATGAGTTTCTTTTCACTCTAATAATGCTTGAAATAAAAAAAGAGTGAAAAATAATTAAAAAATCAAAAAATTCAAAAAAAAAAATGAAAATCTTCCTCATTTTTGCACCAAATTTTGCCTACAACTCGGTCGGTATCCAACGGATCGCCAAACTTTAACCTGTGGTCGATAGATGGCACCAATGGCTACATTTTCTTCTTGGACAGCCATGCCCTTAGATGTCTGTGCCAGAAGTTATTCGAGGAACCAAGTTCCTTACCCTGTTTGAGAAAATGTAAAATTTTCCTCAGTTTTGAGCAATGTAGCAAAAATTTTAAATGTGATATATTTTGATGGGAATTTGTTGCAATAAGTTTCTTTTCACTTAAATAGTGCTTTAAATTAAAAAAAGAATAAAAAATCAGAAAAAAAATTCCAAAAAAAGTTTCCACTCGAAAATTTCATAAGGCTTACCCCTTACGATTTTTTTGGGAAATTTTGCAAAAAATATTAAATTGTTTTATTTTAATGCCAATGGGTTGCAATGAGTTTCTTTTCACTCTAATAATGCTTGAAATAAAAAAAGAGTAAAAAATAATTAAAAAATCAAAAAATTCAAAAAAAAATGAAAATTTTCCTCATTTTTGCACCAAGTTTTGCCTATAACTCGGTCGGTATGCAACGAATCGCCAATCTTTAACCTGTGGTCGATAGATGGCACCAATGGCTACATTTTCTTCTTGGACAGCCATGCCCTTAGATGTCTGTGCCAGAAGTTATTCGAGGAACCAAATTCCATACCCTGTTTGAGAAAATGTAAAATTTTCTTCATTTTTGCACCAAGTGTTGCCTACAACTCGGTCGGTATCCAACGGATCGCCAAACTTTAACCTGTGGTCGATAGATGGCACCAATGGCTACATTTTCTTCTTGGACAGCCATGCCCTTAGATGTCTGTGCCAGAAGTTATTCGAGGAATCAAGTTCCTTACCCTGTTTGAGAAAATGTAAAATTTTCTTCAATTTTGCACCAAGTTTTGCCTATAACTCGGTCGGTATCCAACGAATCGCCAAACTTTAACCTGTGGTCGATGGATGGCACCAATGGCTACATTTTCTTCTTGGACAGCCATGCCCTTAGATGTCTGTGCCAGAAGTTATTCGAGGAACCAAGTTCCTTACCCTGTTTGAGAAAATGTAAAATTTTCCTCATTTTTGAGCAATGTAGCAAAAATTTTAAATGTGATATATTTTGATGGGAATTTGTTGCAATAAGATTCTTTTCACTTAAATAGTGCTTTAAATTAAAAAAAGAATAAAAAATCAGAAAAAAATTTCAAAAAAATTTTCCACTCGAAAATTTCATAAGGCTTACCCCTTACGATTTTTTTGGGAAATTTTGCAAAAAAAATTAAATTGTTTTATTTTAATGCCAATGGGTTGCAATGAGTTTCTTTTCACTCTAATAATGCTTGAAATAAAAAAAGAGTGAAAAATAATTAAAAAATCAAAAAATTCAAAAAAATATGAAAATCTTCCTCATTTTTGCACCAAATTTTGCCTACAACTCGGTCGGTATCCTACGGATCGCCAATCTTTAACCTGTGGTCGATAGATGGCACCAATGGCTACATTTTCTTCTTGGACAGCCATGCCCTTAGATGTCTGTGCCAGAAGTTATTCGAGGAACCAAATTCCATACCCTGTTTGAGAAAATGTAAAATTTTCTTCATTTTTGCACCAAGTGTTGCCTATAACTCGGTCGGTATCCAACGGATCGCCAAACTTTAACCTGTGGTCGATAGATGGCACCAATGGCTACATTTTCTTCTTGGACAGCCATGCCCTTAGATGTCTGTGCCAGAAGTTATTCGAGGAACCAAATTCCATACCCTGTTTGAGAAAATGTAAAATTTTCTTCATTTTTGCACCAAGTGTTGCCTATAACTCGGTCGGTATCCAACGGATCGCCAAACTTTAACCTGTGGTCGATAGATGGCACCAATGGCTACATTTTCTTCTTAGACAGCCATGCCCTTAGATGTCTGTGCCAGAAGTTATTCGAGGAACCAAGTTCGTTACCCTGTTTGAGAAAATGTAAAATTTTCCTCATTTTTGAGCAATGTAGCAAAAATTTTAAATGTGATATATTTTGATGGGAATTTGTTGCAATAAGATTCTTTTCACTTAAATAGTGCTTTAAATTAAAAAAATAATAAAAATTCAGAAAAAAATTTCAAAAAAATTTTCAACTCGAAAATTTCATAAGGCTTACCCCTTACGATTTTTTTGGGAAATTTTGCAAAAAAAATTAAATTGTTTTATTTTAATGCCAATGGGTTGCAATGAGTTTCTTTTCACTCTAATAATGCTTGAAATAAAAAAATGTGAAAAATAATAAAAAATTCAAAAAATTCAAAAAAATATGAAAATTTTCCTCATTTTTGCACCAAATTTTGCCTATAACTTGGTCGGTATCCAACGGATCGCCAATCTTTAACCTGTGGTCGATAGATGGCACCAATGGCTATATTTTCTTCTTGGACAGCCATGCCCTTAGATGTCTGTGCCAGAAGTTATTCGAGGAACCAAGTTCGTTACCCTGTTTGAGAAAATGTAAAATTTTCTTCATTTTTGCACCAAGTTTTGCCTATAACTCAGTCGGTATGCAACGGATCGCCAAACTTTAACCTGTGGTCGATAGATGGCACCAATGGCTACATTTTCTTCTTGGACGGCCATGCTCTCAGATGTCTGTGCCAGAAGATATTCGAGGAACCAAGTTCCTTACCCTGTTTGAGAAAATGTAAAATTTTCCTTATTTTTGAGCAATGTAGCAAAAATTTTAAATGTGATATATTTTGATGGGAATTTGTTGCAATAAGTTTCTTTTCACTTAAATAGTGCTTTAAATTAAAAAAAGAATAAAAAATCAGAAAAAAATTTCGAAAAAATTTTCCACTCGAAAATTTCATAAGGCTTACCCCTTACGATTTTTTTGGGAAATTTTGCAAAAAAAAATTAAATTGTTTTATTTTAATGCCAATGGGTTGCAATGAGTTTCCTTTCACCTAAATAATGCTTTAAATAAAAAAAAGATAAAAAATAATAAAAAATTCAAAAAATTCTAAAAATTTGAAAATTTCCTAAGGCTATGGCCTTAAAAAAAATCTGTAAATTATTAAATCGCTTATCTTCTCCGAAAATCGCGTTCGTAAACGCGACAATTGCTAAGCATGTAGTGACGGGGTCACTTTAAAAACTGCCGAAAATGGGTACATAATGCATGTAGTAATTTTCTCCTTGAAGCGTGACATCCTTGTCATGTTTAATACGACACGCTGTCTACTTGTGCTCTTCGTTTCGTACAGGAAGCTTTGTGGTTTGGTAATGTCTAGAACTCAACTCTGTGTAATAACTTCATCTTGCGTATGACGGAATATCACCCCAAAACACCCACAATCGTGTGGAGTTCTGCTCCTTCATTGCGTTCAACAAAATCTCGTCTTGTTTTTGATTAATCGCAGCACTAATCAGTGTTGATTGTAGGTGATATTTGTTTTTTGATAAACCGAACAGAGTCTTTCCGGCCGTACCGACACAAAGGAACGAGCAATTTCAATCATCCCGTTCCATTTGTAGGTAAGAAAAATCAATAATCCCTTTAAACCCGAACATCCCCCTCCCGTGCGTCATCTGAGTAGGCTAAAATAACACTTTGCACAACCCACTTTACACCCTCCATAGAGTAGTGGCTCGCGGCGTTGCAGACGGCCGACAATGTTTTGCAATGTCCCTATCCGTGGCCGATACGACGACACTAGCTGAAACTGTACCATCGTCGACGGAGGAAAGAAGCAACAAGGGCGTGAGGCAGCAGCAGCAACCGATTACCCTAATTTTGCCCACTAGCGGTAAGCTGTTTTTCGAGAAAAAACAAGAGTTCCAACTTTGCAAACCACAGCTGCTCCCACTGAAGTCGTTCAGCCTGGAGAAGTTGGAAAGAATGCACCAAGAAGCGCAGCGACAGTTGCAAGAAACTCGTGCCCGAACCGCTGCTTCAAAGACCGGTAACAACTTCTAAACCGAAAGACAAAAAAACGAGCACGCACGCACGCACTAGATACGTATCACAGTGATTCTTCGGGCAAGATGGCCTATCTGCTAGTGTTCTCCATCTGTTTGGCATTGCTTTTGGCCTCCATATCACTTTATCGGTATGGCTGCATACAACGACAGCATCCCATAGTGACGTTTTCCGTACTGACCGCTTGGAGTTTCTCGTTTCTTATCGTATTCACGATTCCGCTGGATGTCACATCGGTGAGTAAGCGTGCCAGCGCCGCTTTTGTCCCTTTGTAATGAAACAAAATGTCTCTCCTTCCCTCTTCTAGACTGTGTACCGTCAATGTCTCCAGGAGCACAATATCACCAGCAATGGTTCGAACAATGATGGGCCCGACGCAATCTGTCAGCGGCCGTGGGGTATGGTGGAGGAGGAAGTGTTCCCTAACTTATGGCGCATTATCTACTGGTCATCACAGTTCCTTACGTGGTTGATTATGCCGCTGATGCAGTCCTACCTGAAGGCGGGTGACTTTACGATCAAGGGCAAATTACGATCGGCACTGGTAGATAACGCTATTTACTACGGCACGTATCTGTTTATCTGTGGCATTCTGCTGATTTATCTCGCACTGCAACCGGGAATTTCGCTTGACTGGCAGAAGCTAAAAGCGATCGCATCTTCAGCGTCGAACACGTGGGGCTTATTTTTGCTCGTGCTGTTGCTAGGTTACGCACTGGTCGAAGTGCCGCGCAGTCTCTGGAACAACTCGAAGCCGGGCTTTACGTTGCAATACGCCTACTTTAAGCTTTCCAAGCTTAGCTCCGAAAAGGCGGAAGCCGAAGAGAACGTAGATGATGTGCTGGAAAGCTTGCAGTCCGCTAGCCGAGCGATTCCACCACGGCACGAGTTGCGACCGGCACTGGAAACCATCATACGCAAGGTACCTACCGAGCTGATGGAACGGGCCAGCCGCATTAGCCGGGAGGACGGATCCCCGATGGCGATACCGTCCGAAAAGGCACTGGTACGGTTGCACCGTCAGGTGATCAAGTCGCTGCAAACGCTACAACGCACCGAAGCGCTGTGGAGCGTTCAAGTGAGCAAAGTGCTGCACCTGGAAGATGTGGCCAAGAATGCCGTCTCGCTGGATCATCGCTTTAAAAGTGAATTTCCGAAGCACCGGGTGGGATTTGCGCGGGCCATGTACAGTCCAACGATGGACTGGTACTGGGAGTGCGTCGTGAAGGCACCGTTCCTGAAAGCTTTGGCCGTTATTACCGCCTTCCTCTCGTTCATGGTTGTCTGGAGTGAGCTTACGTTCTTCAATCGCAAACCCGTCCTGTCAATCTTTGCCAACGTGTTGGACGTGGCGAAGGGGAACTACGATTTCGTCACGATCGAAATCTTCTCCATGCTGACACTGTGCTACCTATGCTACTGTGCATATTCGACCGTTTTTCGCATTAAATTCCTGAATCTCTACTACCTGGCAGCACACCATCAAACGAACGAGTACAGTCTGATCTTTAGTGGCATGCTGTTGTGCCGCTTGACGCCACCGATGTGTCTCAACTTTCTCGGCATGATACACATGGACTCACACATCATCAAGGAACGTGTGCTCGAGACCCACTACACGCAGATCATGGGCCACATGGATGTGCTGGGGATAATTTCGGACGGCTTCAATATCTACTTCCCGATGGTAATGTTGGCGTTCTGTTTGGCAACCTGGTTCTCGCTCGGTAGCCGTGCACTGAATGCGCTGGGATTCCAGCAGTTCATGCTGAACGAAACCATTGCTGTTGAGCTTGTCCAGGAGGGAAAGGATTTAATTGTGCGTGAGAAACGCAAACGGCAACGGGCGGAAGATGCAATAGCGCGAAGGCGTGATAATATTTTGGGTCAAATCGCTAGAGATGGAACGGCCGGTAGTGGGGGCCACAGTGGTGCGGGCACCGGCAATGGTGGCGGTACGAACGGGAATGGTACTGGGGGCGGTGGCGGCGGTGGTGGTATACTGTCGAAATACAAATCCCGCAATCTTGACGCCGTTGGACCGAACGACGATCTGGTCGGGCATGGTGATCGTTTGGACTACAGCACTACCGGTACCGGCGCTCGGGGAATGGACGATATTAATCGTTCCTTATCGCAGGAAATTAACGAACGGTTTGGTGTGAGTACGGGCGTTTCCGTAGGCTTTAAGGGATATGGTACCACGTACGAGGACGACGATAGTCGTATGGGTGGGGCGGGTCGTTCTGGCTCCAAACCGAAAGGACTGTTCGATGATGTTTAATCGCTGTGAAAGCATAATTTATGATAGTTTAGTTGCGGTTCTATGCCTACGTTCCCGTTGTGTTAATCGTTTAATCTAATCAATTTTAATGTATTGTGGGTGCATCTATAGTATTGTGTGTTTGTGTGTGTTTCCTAGTGAACACTTCAACTCATAAGTTGTAACATTTTAAATTATGATGATTATTAACTATAAAAGTCGATTATACCACACTAACCGAAGCAACGGAAACCGCATAACCGCATGCCTTGATGTAGAGAAAAGACAGAGACATGATCAAAACTCAGATTTAAGTGGATGTCTTTTAGGGAAAGGATTATACATTCGCTCGGTATGCTGCTTTGCTCTAGTACAAGCATATACAACAAGAAACAACACACTCCACTTGCAAGCGCTAACCTGTAGCACTAGTAAACATGAAACGTATTGTGTATGAGACTAGAAAAGACATTACGTATTAGGTATGCTGGCACACTGGCGCTGTATAAATAGTAGTGTAATGATTGCACCTAATTAAATAAAGGATCCATACAACTAGTAAAGTGTAACACAGGAACACATTGAGAGAAATCTTCTTAAAAGGTATTTGTATCATGTACCAAAAATTTCATCTTTCTTTTGCGAACAGAACGTTTATTTTGAAAAATAATTTCCATCATTTTGTATACATTTTTCCCACCTTTCCGGTAACTGTTGCAATCCACGTCTAAAAAACGAACCATCTTTGGTGCTAAACCAATTGTCTAGCCAGCTTTGAATATTGTCTAGCGAAGCGAATCTTTGATTGGAGAGAGCAAACCCCATTGCGGGGAATAGGTGGTAATTCGAAGGCAGCAGATCCGGCGAGTTGGCCACACATGGTAACGTTTCCCATTTGAACGTGGCGATCGTATCCTCCACCGGGGTTTCGGTATGCGGTGGCACGTTGTCATGAAGCAATATGATTCGCTTACTATCGTTCTGACCCTCCGAACGTTTCCTTCGCAGTGCTTGCTCCAGCGCGATCAGTTGCTGCTGGTATCGTTGTGTGGTAACGGTTTCGCCCGGTTTTAACAGCTCGTAGTAAATCACTCCTTCCTGATCCCACCAAACGCACAGCATCGTTTTCTGTGCATACCGATTCGGACCTGCAGCGAGAATGGACGGATCGCTAGCTTCTGAGCTGGATTTTTTGCGCTTGGGATTTTCGAAATAAATCCACTTCTCGCCTCCATTCACGATTCGTCGCAGGAAGGGCTTCCGGGTATGTCTTACAAGCAACATTTCGCAGATGGTTTTCCGCTTCTCTTGATGCCTATCGGTAAGTTTGCACGGGACCCATTTTCCACCCGTGTGGATCCTTCCCATGGATTTCAATCGCACAGAAATGGTTTCGCGCGTTACTTCCAACCTGTCCGCAAGCTGCTGTTGCGTTTGGCAGTCATCTTCGTCCAGCAAAGTCTGCAAATCACTGTCGTCGAACTTTTTCGTCGGTCTACCACGGTCCTTATTCTGTATGTCGAAATCACCGCGCTTGAATTTCCTAAACCACCCAGCGCACTGCGTCTTCCCGAGGGCATGTTTACCGTACGTTTCTACGAGCAGCCGGTGCGCCGTGATAGCTGTTTTATTTAGATGGTAAAAAAATAGCAACGATGTGCGCAAATGGTATTTTTTAGGTATAAAGGTGGACATTTCCTACAACACTAAACTTAATAAAAGCGAGCAAACAAACCGCGAGATCGTAAGTACCTAACAAAACAACAAGTAAACAAATCTAGACTGTTGTATTGTTTTGATGCGCTTTTTGTTTCAAGATCATACCTGCGTTCTATAGTCATCTTGGTTCTTTATGAATATCGATAAACTGAGTGGAGATTTTCTACACGTGGGTATCTACGAAATATTCCGTTTATTCTAGCGGATTTCTAGCACACACAATTCCGGAATGTACAAAGAAAATGGTTCTAGCTGCATATACGCATTTTTTATTTTCACGATTCATTTGTTTGAATTATTCCGTCGTTTCCTACCCCTCCTCAATGTGACGCACACCTTAAACATTACATATCTTGCCACGAACGTCTGTCACGTTGCGATTTCTTCTTCGTTCTCGATTTGCATGTTGTTTTTCGTTTTCTTTTGTAGTGGTGGTACAGGTATATTGTTGGATCGGTTCGTAACGTTCCCAACAAAAATTGTAACTGTCCAACAAAAGTATATATTCACCATTATCCCCTTTGGAATGGAAAATGCCACGCTAGATTGCAATAAAATTTCGTAATTTCAAAATCAGTAGTGAAATTAAGTCCAGCAATCGGTCAAATTGCTCAAATATTATCCAAGTTAGGGGATCAGCACGGAACGGTGTGACTCTCTGAGCGGATCGCTGTAATCCACATAGGCCGGCTGTCCATCACTACTTCCTTTTCCGACATCTTGAACTACGTGAAGCACGCGTTTTTCGGGTGTACGAGTATTTTGTTGTAAGTAGTGCGAAAAGCTGCCGAAAAGTTGCGAAAAACGCAAACAACCCATAGTGTACCGTTGGGTAATCATAACTCCGTTCGCGTCCTTTCGTTTCAGCCTCGGATAAAGATGAAATTCAGCAAACACGTTTCGTCGTCGCGGCGCAAGAGCCGCAAGCGCCACTTCCAGGCCCCGTCGCACATCCGCAGGAAGATTATGTCGGCGCCGTTGTCGAAGGAGCTGAAACAAAAGTACAACGTACGTTCCATGCCGATTCGCAAGGATGATGAGGTGCAGGTAGTGCGCGGTCACTACAAGGGCAATCAGGTGGGCAAGGTGGTTCAGGTGTACCGTAAGAAGTACGTCGTGTACATTGAGCGCATCCAGCGCGAGAAGGCGAACGGCACGAACGTGTACGTCGGTGTGCACCCGTCCAAGTGTGTGGTCGTGAAACTGAAGATGGACAAGGATCGCAAGAAGATCCTGGATCGCCGTGCGAAGGGCCGTCTGGCAGCGCTCAACAAGGACAAGGGCAAGTACACCGAGGAAACTGCAACTGCCACCGCGATGGAAACGACATCTTAAAGTTTACAAAACAAATTCTGCCGGTTAGCTGTGGTTGGAAAAGCATGGTGGATGGTGCGCGGAAGTGAAATGCAGGAGAATAAAAATGAAGGAGAGTGGAGAGAAAGTTAAACGACCAATGTGCTGTGTGTGTATTTATTTGGCAATTGAAGGCAAGGGACACAGTTTCGTTATGCCAAGGTGCACCAGTTTGTTGTGCGAAACGCGATGAGGTGCTATTTGTTCGTCTATTTCAAGCGCGATTTCCATTCCGGCGTGAATTAATCTTAACTGTTTATCGCCTTGATCCAGAAAGATTATATTTTCGATCCGCTCCTGAACGCAACTATCCGCTTCGTTCGTGCTAGTGAAGAACCGTAACATGACGCGCCCGAAAACCCGCTCGATGGAATCTAATTTTACGACGCGATCCGGTTGAATCGTACCAGACGTTACCGCGTGTTGCCATAGCTGTTGCCGGGAACTTCGATCATTTAGTACCAATGCCAGTGCTCCCAGCGGTGAACTTTTGGGATGATGTTTGTTTTTACTTTTAGTTTCTGGAGTTGCGACGTAAAACGACTTTGAGGGAAGACTGATGGATAAATCTGATGTTAAATTTCGATTTCCGCCACTGTTTTCTTCGATCGAAGATGGTATCGCATCAATGTTAAGCGTTTCCGTACGCGAAAGCTGTCCGCTATTAGTATTCTCGGGTGAAGGAGGCAACTCTTCTATACAACTCTCCTGTAGGTCCGTGAACGATTCATCGAAAGATTTCCAGCAACGTGTGGATCTATCACCAGCGGTACCAGTCACGCTGTTATTTAACCCTGATGTGCTTCGATTTAGCGTAGCAATGGCTTTGAATCGTTTTGGACTAGCAGCATCCGGGAAAATACGATTTTTAGCTCGGCTCGTACCGGCACAGAAAGAAACGTCCATATCGTCTGTTATTCGGCGTCGTTTCATTGACTTTTTGTCAACGAATTGTAACCTCGTCATTCTGCTCTTTCTGCACTTAATAGCTAGACAATCGTCTGAATCGGAAGACTCGGACGTTGTGTCATACTGGGGCCGACAATCCTCTTCGGATATGTGCTCAATTTCCGAATCGGATTGATTTCTGCAATCAATCGTGACTTCAGCAGGATTTAACGATTGTGGCACGGATGGTGTAATTGTGGATGGTAATGTTTCGTTTCCATGCCTACCGCTAGGCGCCGTATCATCATCCGAATGGTCATCTATCTGCCATCCATCATCCTGATCTCGCATGTGCAAAACCTGCAATGAGCCGATACCTAAGATACGTTCCTTATGGCTGAACTACATAGAGCATACCAAAAGCTACTTACGCTGTCATGTTTAATTGACCGGGAACTTTGCTGCCTTCGCCTTGATCTTCTGTATGCAACAGAGGGAGAAACGAGAAGCTGATCGAATCCCTTCCACATCTTTTCTTTGCTCATTGTACCAATCGGTTCTTTGATGTATTCGCCGTTTGGGGTAATAGTGGCTAGGAAATTGTTTTCACTACGGTATAATCACTCACATTGGGTGTCCAATGGTAGTCTAATCCATGTTTTACTTAATTAATAACTTTACATGAAATTCACACAAGTAAAGGCCAAGCTATCAGAACAGTGGAGCGCCAATTGAGTGTTATTTTTGTCGCAAAAACCAGAACCTGGTATTAGCAGCAGCTGTACTGAAAAGTTAGCAGCTGCTATGACACGACCATTGTCGTGACTAGACGGTGTGGAATATGACTACAAAGACACGTGTTCACGGAGATGTAATATTACGCTTTATTTGCACATCATATTATTTTTGCCAGCCCAAGAAAAACGCTGTTGCTACGATATCAAAACAAACAAATCCATCCAATGGTTGGTACCGAACTGTCAAAGACGAATCTTCTTCCTTTTTGCGCCTTTTACCCGTCACATTGTTCTACACAGGCCGGACTGTGTATAAAACACACTTCAATCAAATTACGCACACTAACGTACGGGCACACACGCACACACATTTGCGCAATTACATGCCAAATAGAAAGACGTACTGCACACATCGCAGCTCGTTCGCGTTTCGTTTCGGAACAGATAGGCCACAAGTCGATTTCTTGCGTGGAGTGTGATAAGTAGTTTCTCCCCCGTTTTTTCCCCCAAAAGTGGCCATTCTGCTGCATTACGCCCACACACGACAGTTCGGTGCATACCAAAAAAGAAAACTCACGGTGAAGCGCAGCAATGCAAAAATGTCCTAGACAATCGAACAGTCAAATAAGGAAATAATGGTGTAAAAAGTTCGGTTGTGAAAAGGAGGCCGAGCTCTAGATAAAGTCGAATTCACTTCCAACCGTAGTGTGCTGATATTGGGACACGTAGTATATGGTGAGGCCCGAGACGGAAAAACTACTTCTGTTGTTGTTTTGCGTGTGCTGTACGGTTAGTGCAAAAGTTCCAATAAAATTGCGCACGTGAACGCAAAGCTCGGGTAAGGTAGGGGCCAAAGCACGGCTATCAGTAGCAGTACACCCCACCCCAGAAAGGGCTGATGATTCCCACATTGATTATTGTGATTCATGTAGCGCAGCGGAAGTGATAAAAGTGCGATAGACCGAGCGAGCGAGCATAACTCTACCAAACCACCGAGCAATATTAGTAGTTTGTAACCGAATCCACACTGCAGCATGGAATGAAGCATAAATATTGCACGATTTTGTCATCGCGTCGTCAAATAGCGCAGACACAGTATTAGCGACACAGTTATCATCTGTGTGGAGGACACACCATTGTTACCACGTACACCCAGAAGCAAAAACAAAAACAACACTCTTTATTACTCCTCGACGACGTAGACTGTAAAAAGAAAAACAAACCTACAGGATCCAATATTTTGGTCTCGGTGCTTCGCATGTTCCTTAGCGCTACAGTTCGCCGACACCTTTACTGAAACGTTACCCAACTACTAGTCCAAATCTGGTACGGAAGATAAAGTCCATCACGCGCCCGTAAAGCAAGCAAGCGAACAAACAAAACACGAAGAAGGATGAAAAAGTTCATATCCAAATTCGAAACGAAAAATGAACCCACGTCGGTGGGCAGTAGCCGGGAGACGAACAGTTTCGTCGGCAAAACGTTTAAGCTAAGCAAGGAAAACGTAGTCACCGTGGAAGAGGTACTGGCAGAGGGTGGCTTTGCCGTCGTGTTTCTAGTCAAAGGAGCCAAGGGAGAACGGTACGCACTGAAGCGGCTGTACGTTAACAATGAGTACGATTTGGGTGTGTGCAATCGAGAGATCAAGATAGCGAGCAATCTGAGCGGGCACAAAAATATCATCGGCTACATTGATCACAGTATCAATGCGAAGGGTAATGGCGTGCACGAGATACTGCTGCTGATGCCGTACTGCAAGACGAATCTGCTTACGCTCATGAACGCTCGACTCGCTACGGGCTTCAGCGAACCGGAGGTGCTGCAAATATTCTGCGACGTTGCGGAAGCCGTCGCCCGGCTGCACCAATGCCAAACTCCAATCATCCATCGGGATCTGAAGGTGGAAAACATTCTGCAGAACGATCTGGGCAACTTTGTGCTGTGTGATTTCGGTTCGGCCACGGCCCGCGTACTCAATCCGACCAGCCACGGCCGTACGATGGTGGAGGAAGAGATCCAAAAGTACACCACCCTCTCCTATCGGGCACCGGAGATGATCGATCTGTTCAACGGGCAGGATATTACGGTAAAGGCGGACATTTGGGCGCTTGGCTGTCTGCTGTACAAGGTGTGTTTCTTCACGCTGCCCTTCGGCGAAAGCGCACTGGCGATACAGAGCGGCCAGTTTAGCATTCCCGATGGTTCGAAGTATTCGCGTAGCGTGCACCAGCTGATACGCTACATGCTGGAGCCGGATTCGGAAAAGCGACCAAACATTTACCAAGTGTGCGATATCGCGTTCGGTATTGCCGCACGATCCAATCCCGTTCGCAATCTGACCAAATGTAGCGTACCGCCGCTGGAAACGTTACCGGTACCACCGTTCGAGTCGGAAACGAAGCGAGTGCCGACAGTTGGCAGTGCCGTCGGGCAGACAGGTTCTACCCCGAAACCGACCAAACCGGTCGGCCAGCTTCCGATAGAGGGCGGCACAAGTGTGGCTCCGCGCCAAAGACCAAAAGCATCACAAGCGGCCACACCGAACGTTGGCGTAAATAGCTTCTCGCTCGGTTTGCCACCGAACCCATCGCCGAAAAACATTCTTTCCTCACCAACGCCCGGTATGGCACCGTCGGCAATCGGTGCATCAGGGACAGATGCGCCGGAAGCATTTGTTGCCAAATTTACGGCCAATTTTCCTCCCGCCACGAGCACTGTACCGGCAGCCTCGTCGATTTCCACCATCGACCAATCGGCAGCAGCAGCAGCAGTGGCAACAACGGATGGAACGGCAGTAACGGTATTGTCCACACAGCAGCCCCCTGTTGCTGTTGCCGCACTGTTTCAAACAACCTATCCCGATCCATTCCGGGAGGCGGAACTGGCTCCAATTCCAAGCGGTGGAGAAGTTCCGTTGGCCGGTACATCGGCCCATAACTCATCGTCCTCCTCGCTATCGATGATACATTCGCCAAGTCACGCCCCCAATCCACAGGGTGTTCCGTCCAACACGACACAAACGCCCACCCTGGGTGGATCGAATTCATCCTCGAGCAGTGCGGTTGCTGGGGGCATCCTAGCGCCACCGAAGACGTCCGGCCATCGACGGAATGTCAGTGATACGTCTGCCTTTAACAAAGCGTTCGCGACGGAAACATCGCAGTTTCTAGCCCCATTTGATCAGGCGACCAACAACTACCAACCAACGTCTGCAAGTCCACCCGGGCAACAAACGACTGCTTCGAACGGTTCTAACAGTTCGCTTCACAAACATCCGTCTGGGGTGTCCGCTGCGGGTGTTGGTTTTGAGCCGCGTGCCTCCAGCATGGCGTCCAGCTCCAATCCACAGTTGTATCAGCAGCAGCGATCTACATCGTCGGCGGGCACTGGCTCAAACTGGAATCCGTTCGGCGATCCTACACCGTTCGCGCAGATGACCGAGGATCACATTTTCGGCGAGGAGTTTGACAAAATCCGTGAGCTAGGCAGTCAGGGCAGTTTAAAGACGCCACCGGAAGTCCCGCGGCACTCCTCATTGCCGCTCATACAGATGGTTTCGTTGCCGGCAGGCATTCAGCAGGCGGCTCCCTTTTCCCCAGAGAACATCCCGGACACACTTGGCGACGATGATGATCCGTTCAGCTCCGCTCCATTCTCGATGCCGGTGCGTACCGACAAGAGCAAATCGTTTAAACTGTCCTCGCGCAAAGTGATCGTCATCGATGGTGGCTTTAGTACGCAGCTGTCCGAACATGTCGGTGCAAAACCGGACAAAGATCCGCTGTGGACGTCACGCTTCAATGCAACCAATCCGGCCGCCGTACTGGAAACGCATCTGGACTTTCTGAAGGCGGGTGCTGACTGCATACTGACCAACACGTACCAAGCGTCCATCGAGGGCTATATGGATTTTCTCGATCTCAACGAAGATGAGTCGGTGCAGTTGATTAAGGCTAGCGTCGAGCTGGCAAGACGTGCCCGGACCCGCTACCTGGCCGAAAAGTTAGAGAACAAATCCCACAAAATACCGTGGGTGGTAGGTTCGATTGGACCGTACGGTGCGCATCTGCACGATGGATCCGAGTACACGGGTGCGTACGCAGATCAGGTCCCGGCTAACCGGTTGCAGAAATGGCACCGACCGCGGATTAACGCGATCGTGGAGGCGGGTGTTGATGCGCTTGCGATCGAAACAATACCGTGCCGGATGGAGGCGGAAGCACTGCTAGATCTGCTGACAGCGGAACATCCGACTGTACGGTTCTGGATTTCGTTCCAGTGTCGCGACGGTTCGACTATAGCGCACGGCGAACAATTTGCCGAAACGGTGATCGCCTTGTGGAATCGGGCAAAGCAACTGTCCAACCCTAATCTGCTAGCGCTCGGTGTGAACTGTGTTAATCCCCAGCATGTGTTGCCCCTGATACGGTCGGTATATGAACAGTGCGGTGCGGGATCATCATCCGACGGCAATCGCATCCCGCTGATCGTGTATCCCAACTCCGGTGAGCAATGGGACGCGATCGGAGGATGTTGGCGCGGTGCGGACAACCTGACACCGCTGGAAACGTACCTACCGCAGTGGGTGGAAATGGGCGTCAAGTTTGTCGGCGGCTGCTGTCGTACTAATGCGCGGGACATAAAACGGATGAAGAAAACCGTCATCGGGCTGTACGGGAGCCGTAGCAATGAGAACTAAGGCGACTACAACTGAAAGACATCTCCGGACCCGGGCTGGTCTCGTTTCAATCGGATGCTGTGATTTAGTTTGGAAGCAAATTTATGTTCGTACCGATAATGGCAGTTCGTATCTAAAAGCAATCGTTATCAATCAATCGCTGGTGTGTGTGTGTGTTTGTGTGGCGGATTCGAACCTTCGTAGAATGCTTCACTGCTGTTGAGGTTAGCATAGGGCATTCAGCCCTTGTTGGTTCTGATTATTTATCAAACATTAACCGATATCCGAGACGCGTGTGTTAGTAGTAGCGAGAGAATAGAACACAGTCACTATACACTAGCGGAAAAAACCTTTGAGCTAAGCACAACGCACCAGACCGAAAAGAAGACATTTGATGTGAACCAAACGGATACAACGACTTTTTGGCACCGGCGAATAGGGCGCATAACTCTAGCGGGTATTAACTAGTTATCAAATCTTTGCAACAAATTATCCTCTTATCCCTTTACCAATTTGGCTACGTGTTTCACAAATCTAGTCTTGCTTGTAAGTTTTCCAACAAACAAAAAAGGATTCAACTAGGTACCTATCGCTATTAACGCTTTGTAATGCGATTGAACACATGCGTAAAACACTTGTTCGCGGAGCATGCTGTGCGTAACCAACGAAACGGATGAATGATGTATTTTTTGCATTTTTCCACCTTTTCTTTTCCTTTCTCCCATTCCCTTTCCTGCTTACCAACTGGTACGAACATCATATATATTGCATATGAATAGTACCGACGATACTACCTACTACTATAACCGTGTGACGATTATCAAAGATTTATCGCAGACACTGCGTAGCTTTTCGTTTGTTTTTTGTTTTTATTGTAGCAATATGCAGATTGTGGATATTTTTCTGTTTTACCATTATTAGTCCAATTATTTGCACGAGATGTAATAGTGATGAGAGTTTTCATATACATTCTATAGGGACGGTACTAAGCTATTGAAGACGAAGGTGTTGTAGGCATAGCGAACAAAGACAAATCGTTTCATTTTTGTTTTGTTTTGTGTAATACACATTGTGTATGAAATAAGGACGAGCGTGTAAAAAAAAGGTTGGCAAACAAATAACGATAAGAATACAGAAACATTACTTATGAGATTTTGGGCAAATCCGGTTCTGGGCTGTTATAGTTTGAACAGGGTTTTGTTCCCGCAAAAAAAAAACCCCGATCGGATAAACTATAGTTGTAATCAAAAAGCAAACAGCATATACCTATGAGAATGATTCACAATATATTTATATTTATTATTCTACGATTATTATAGCCCTGCAATAAAACCACACCGATCAATTAAATCATCAAATTGCGCATCTAATCGGTACGTTGACCAATTCGGAAAATGAATTCTGACATCAGAAAGGGGCCCTGTAGGGCCATTTACCGATTGGGGGTGCAGTAGAGCAATAAGGGCTTCGTCCAAGTTATTGATACGGCTTTGCAAAACATACGCATTTATCTTTCATCATCCTTCCCTCCATCTTAGTGGCTGATGTTACATGTCTTTTGACGAGTTTAAGGGCGATTACAATGAAGGTGCGAAAGCGTTTTTTTTTTCTTCTTCAAATTGATTACCCAAACGCGCAATCACGAATGATTAAGTTAAACCGTAAAAATCGACTCTACGATAGTGGCACAGAAAATTGTAAAACTCGCTACTTACTGCATGACGGTGGCTGTACTGTTTGCTTCGGTTAACGCAGATAACGAACCAAATATATTATGAATGAATGCAAACGCTTCAACGAACTTCATCTTATGTGTACGACACACGCGACTGTATTTATCCGAAATATAATTGATCCATTCTACTAGTTATGCTGAGCCTGTGTGAACATTTTTTTGGGCAATCACACTTACACTTCGTCTATCAGCTTAAACCTTTGATGTTGTGGTTCGGGCACCACATTGAAAAACTTTTTGTAAATCGTTTGTCCTTCCCGACCAGCGTAACAGCGCTGTATCCATGTGTGATCCCAATTGGGGTCAATCTTTTCACAGGTAACATACACCTTTCCGTGTTCCATAGCAAACAGTGTTCCATTCTTACCGAAACCGACCTAAAATCATAGGCCGAGTGTGTGTTAAGCTTAGCAGGATATTTTATCGATTACAACGTTTTCACTTACATTTAATCCGGGATGAAATCGGGTTGTGCGCTGTGTTGCTAAGATAGTTCCAGCCGATACATGATGACCATCTTGAACCTTCCAGCCACGATGTTTTGGTCGCGGATGTTTGGGAGGATTCCTCGAGCTACCACCCGTTTTCTTGGACGCATTTCTGATCGATGCTGTAATGTTGTAAACTCAGTTAACTGCTCGTACATCGTGACTGTTTGTACTTGAATATTGAACAATTACTTATAAGTGGAACCAATCCTTGATTAAGTCGGGTAAAGAGGTTGGAATTCATGTTTAAATTACACAATTTGCACGAGCAATTGTTATTTGCTTCAACACCGGGTGGAAAGAAACATTTACGTAAACATTGCGTGTACTGTCAAATAAAAGCCCTTCGGGAACGGCTGACACTAGTGCTCATCTCATCGCCATGACAACATGTGTTTATCGACCCATCATCAGAAAAGTCGACGAAGTAATATTCGAAATAAAATACATTTTGTGTTGTGGAAATGTCTTACCTGTGCCTTGGCCCAATGAGTGCTGGAAAAACGCTGCTGCTAACCTGCTTGCAGAAGCCCGATTCCGTAAACTTCACTTCCCATTCGGTACCTAGCGTGGGAACAAACTTGTACACCATTAAGATACCACCCATCGTCATTGACGAAAAGGATGTTAATCAAAAGATTCCGCCACCGGGAAAGCGTAAAGAATTGGTGCAGGTGCGTGAGGTTGGCGGTTGTCTCGCGCCTATTTGGCGTGACTATTTGGTGAATCCTGTCGAGAAGCTTATCTACGTGGTGGATACATCAAATCTGTGTCAAATATCCGCCGCTGGTAAATGGAATCGAGCGGTCAAAATTTTCCACCTAACCTAACGTTGTTCTCCCTTATTTCAGGTGTGCTTTTGTACTCCATGCTAGCCGAACCGAGGTTGCAAAAGACGAAATTTTTGCTCGTTCTTTCCAAAATGGACCTAGCATACAGGCAGATGCGTAACGAGGCGCTGCTAATGCTGCAAATGGAAAAGTTTCAAAAGCAAATCCCGCAACACATCACGATCATTCAGTTCAGTGCTATTACCAAGGAAGGAATCGACGAAGTATACGATTGGTTAGCAATGAATTAACGACCCCATATCTGCAAAAGAGTATAATTAGGCTACACTTCTAGAAAGAGATTTGATTATCTTTTAAACATACCTTCTATTTTCGGACGAATTTAGCAACATGCAAGACCCTGTTTTGAGTCAAGGATAACTTTTTTTCGATAGGAAGTTTGTGAGTTGTTTTGAAGTTTTACAAACACTCGAGAATAGTAAAACTACGTTATATTGTTACAATATCAAAATGAATCGAGCATAGACACTTTTGTTATTTGCTAGGTACATAACAACTATCAAATATATTCAAAAACATTTGAAAGAAACCTTCGCCGTTTCATATCACCACCCAAGTGACATTTTCACCACAAAATCAAATTCACCATTCCTCCATTTCAGCTGGTGGAGGGAATTGGACAGCTATGGTTAGAATATCGTTTTGGTCAGGTCGCATAAAAATGTTGTGACGTCACGAATTAGAAGTGTCATGGGTACCTTCGTGATGCTACCTTTTTTGTTATAGATTTGTTGCGCGCAAAAAAAACATGTGTGTGCTTTTCTTGCTTGCGCTGTTTCTTTTGTCTTTCTTTTTCTATCGTTCGTTCGGGTTCAGCCTCTCGTTGTTCCTTATCCGGTTTCGTTCGGCGTTCGGTGATTCTTTTTTCACGCTGATTTCTGGAGTAAAGTGGAAGATTATTATTAGATTCATGGGTACGTACCTCGTTGTGTTTGAGCAGCGCTCATGGCTCACGGCTATTCTAGGTATACGCTCTGCCGTGTGTAAAAGTCGCTTTATTTAGAGATGACAATCTTCGTTCATTTCATTATAGATACAATAAGGGAGTCGCAAAATAAATCGACGGACCGGTTACCTATTGCATCAACATCTCCTCCTCCGCTGTTCAATAGTGAAAAAGCTTCCTTGATAGATTCCAGACCAATTCAAAAATTGCCGGTGATGCCAGGGATTCCATCAAAATTGCAGTTAGGAAAGCATACAGGACCATCATCATCCTCACACTCCCTTCCAACCCGAACACTGCCGGTAAAGCCAGAGATTCTATCAAAATTGCAGTTAGGAAAGCATACAGGACCATCATCATCCTCACACTCCCTTCCAACTCGAACACTGCCGGTCACGCCAGTGACGGTAACGCCAACAAAATTGCAATCAGGAAAACATACAGTACCATCATCATGCTCCCCTACTCCTATATTTGATCAAAACTCTTTACTTAATTCTCCACGTCTTATCCAAAAATCCATAGCATCAAAGAAGTCACAAAAAAGATCTTCAACATCGCTTAGTTTTGATCCTCCACAAAAAAAAGTTGCATGCGTGACCAATCCTTGTTCTCCTACTAGTAATTCCTTAAACAATACTGCGACCATTTCTTCGCTCCAAGCTAATCGAATAGAGCGAAAGCTGGATGTAATATGCGAAGCATTACGAGAAATAACTCCCGAAATCCGCATAATAATGAATAGCGTTTGTGCCAAAGAGCATACTGTGCCACATAACTTTGACATTGAAAAAATATGGAACGAATCTTCTCTTATTGAATTTAACAGTCGATTAGAAAAAGATACGTTGTTTATGGGCCACACAATAACACAACTAGGTAAAATAGTAGGCTGCATAACTGATGTGGACAAAAGATTAAAAATTGTGTTAGATTTGTTATTTGACAACTATTTTTTGAGAAAATGTAGTTGGACAGGACGCGGTATTCGTCAGAAGAAAGTACAACTTTCACAATACACATATGTGCTACATTTGTTCAAGTTTGTAGGAGGAACTAAGTTCCTCGATTTAACGGACGAACATGTTAAGAATTTTTTTGTAAATAAGTTGTATAACTGTGGGCCAAAACACGAAGATAAAGGAGTACAATGCACGGTAGTGTCATCAAGAGATAGCGACAGCGAAAATTTAGACATAGAATATGAAGACTAATTGTTGATTACCTTTATTTTTTTCATAAGGAACGGCCAAGCCGTATTTTTGGATTACTTGTATTAAATGAACTTAAATAAAGAATTGAACTAACAATAATGCCATCGTTTCGATTTGATTTATTACATTAGTCGATTTGATTTGATCACATTAGTATAAATTCACATCCTTCCCTCTTACTATCACCTATACTATCAGTGTGTGTAAGAGTGGGCTTAAATGATACGTTTTTCCTCTATCCAAAGAAACTGCTACCAACTTACACTTAACATCGTTTAACGCTACCTTTTCCGTCTCAACTGCTACATCTGTTATTTTGAAATCAAAATTATAAATAACATCGGCGCTTAAAGGATAGGAAAATGACGATTGCTTAATTAGCAATTTGTATCCTTCTATAATAATTGTACCGTTTTCAATGAATGCTGTGCTATATTTAAAGACATCATTTTCGATTGTTAAAAAAAAACCATTCCTATTTCCTGTCCTTAATACGAAATTTGGTTTTACTTGCAAAATTACTTCATTTTTTTTGTATTTTAAGTGTGGATATTCTGATCTGTCTTTACTCATTTCATTTTCGACTTGGTTCAGCTCAGTTAACCTGCAAATAACCTGACTCAAAGTCCTGTGCCCCGTTCTAATCAATTTTTTTATGAATTGCAACCTGTTTTCAAAAGGATAAGACGAAATCGTTGGAAGGGCCCCGAACATTGTTACATCTGCTTCAATGTGCAATAAATTATGAACATTGCTAGTCAAGTACTTTCTATCGTAAACATCGCTATAATCAACTACAAATTTTTCTAATAATTTACCCGCGTGTTTCCAGTAGCTAGCAAAATGTTGACTTGAAAATAAAGTAATAGCTACATAAAAAAGTTTGAAATGATGGTAAGCTGCATCATTAATTCGTCCTTTAAGAAACGGTATTCCAATATGGTTTAAAAAAGTGCGGTACTCGGTACCCTTCCAATATGCTACATGTTGCAGCGGTCTAACAACTCGATGAATTTCAGCTGGTAACTCTATACTAACCAAAGTTTTTGAAAATTCTGAAATTTCTTCATGATTCCATTTTTCAAACGGAGATAAAGCTCCTACTGTGTAGCCTTTCAATAATTTTCGTATTATTCCTAAATGGATTATATGCAATTCGTCTGCCACTAAAATTTGTTTAACTACATCTAATCCTTTTACGTCTAAAAGTGGTGTCAATTTTTTTTGATGCCCTATGATGTAATTTCCACCTCTAAATTCAGCATCCGTCCGCTCGGCAGCTACTCCTTCGAAAATAATCTTTCGTCCTGCTTTGCAATATCTTCCCGCAATTTTGCATTTTGTACAGCCTTGATAACCGTTGTGAGCTGCTACTCCTGAAATATCAACAAAACGGTTGTAAGCATTTCACAAAAAATATATACTTTTATAAATACCTTTTATGAATGTTCGTGCCGGGGTATCAGCAATAAATGCTCTTAAACATATGTTGATCTTCTTTCGGTTGATCACAATTCCTTCTTCTATTGCGTGGTTCAAATCAACTACTAGAGGCCGTAGGTAGTCCTCCACATTGTGTGGTTTCGACGATCCGCAATATATTCCTAACGTTAAGATAGGAACTTCCGGCTGTTCGTAAAGCTGCATCATAATTGGCCAAAATTCGGTGGGAGAACTGTTATGTAAAGGAAGGCCGTCCACGAAGAGATTAATAACGAACACATCAACGGAAGGGGTAATAGATCTAAAATGAAACATATCGTTTATATATTTGTAGATAATGGAAAAAATAGCAAAGAATACCCCCAACAACATGGGATACTTACCGAAAATGATGCTTTAAAGATTTTTCGATTCCCTGGTACCACATCTCTCCTCCCGAAACTGTCGTAATCTCTTTTCCTACCGCCTTTGGCGTCTTTAATAATGTCCTTGGATCTTGTGGGATATGCAGACCATCAATATCCGACAATATTGACAATAATTCCTTTAAAGCCACATGGGTTACTCTATGTGATAGAGCCCAAATTCGCAGTTTTCTAACAAACAGATTTGACTCATCTTCGATAAACTCATTTTCATCCTCATGCTGCTCATCGTCATTCATTTGTGGTAGATCTAGGAAATCCACATCCTCGTCTACATCATCGACGTTGCTTAAGAGTTCTTCCTCTAAAAACATTTCACCTTCATCCGGCATATCTTCGAGGTACTCTTCAACATAAGAAGGGGGCTGTGTTACTGAAGCTATGAAACAATATTCATTAATTACTTTCATCATTAGTTACATTAGTTACATAATAACAAATACCTGGAGTATTTTGCTGTATGCTTGGTTCACCTTGATGCTCATCACCACATTGCCGTTCATAATGTGCCCACAATGCTTTGCCCAACTTGTTGACCATACCGGATTTCTTCACTCTTTTCACGTTTTCCATGATTTACACCGAAAAAACTACGAATCACAGCACTGTTGTGTTTTGAAAACGCGTAGGATAAACTCAGAAGACAATTGATATTTAATTTTCCGACTCTAGCAAAATTTGCGTGCAGCACGTTTGAATTTTTTGGCGCGTTTTTGATGGTGTCTGTAATTTTTCTGTGTCAACTTTGATAATCATCATTCTCACTCTGTCTATTCATCTTCCATCTCTTTCTCTCGACACATCAACCGCATGCCTTGAAATCACCACAACCCCCCGCAGCATGCTCCTGTATTTTTGTACCCCTCGTGCCTACAAGATAGCTGTCAATTGTTATTTGGGCAGTGGCACAAAACGCATCAAATTCAAATTTTCGACTCATATATCGACTCAGTTTCGGCGGGTCGAAAATTTTGACAACTCCATACATGGTGAGTCGAAACTGCTGCCGGTTAGCAGTCCTGTTTCGACTCACCTTTTTGATCTTTTTCACCATGGTGCTTTTCATAGGCTTTCGGAATCTGTGCCGTGCGCCGGTAAAACGCACCGGTCTTTCGTTGTCCTTCTAGTTCACGGCTCTTCCTGCAGCCAGATGAAGTTCATCGTGTAGTGCTCATTTTACCGCAACACTTTTAAATGAAACTGTACAGCTAAGCACTTCCACTTTCGCTTTGCTTTGTTGACATGAACGCTCACCATAGCACCGCGGTAATGTCACAGCTGTGGTGAAAAAACTTCGTTTGATACATAAATTCACCATAGAGTTGAGTCGAAAATTTGAATTTGTGCCACTGGTGATTTGAATAGACCACGTGGGTGAGATACGTTAGGTTAAACAAATTGCAAATAGGAACGTTGTCTGATGGAAATGGTTTGGAATAATATTCCAAAGTTCTTCCCGCAGTTGTACTGTTTGTAATCAAATTTTGATTAATTCACAAAAGGAAAATTGATTTCTTTTTCCAATGACCTTTTCAAATGGTGCCTTGTTGGTGGCTTTTTGAAATATAAACACACACAAACATATACTTTAATGTCGACCGCGAACCAAACTGCTCACATGTACCTATGCGATAAATTTAGATTATGTTTCTACAATATATCTATGTTTCATCGACCCAAAACACATTTGAAATAAGAAAGTTTAATGTTCTAGAATTAATTTTTTCATATCGTGAAATGACAAATTAGCTGGAGATAACGGGATCTTGCAGCGCTGTATTTACCTTTCAGCGTACGTCGACTTCAATGTCGATCGACAAGTGCACATGTCAAAGCAGATATAACAGTGCCTGTCAGTAGCCAAATGCGCGTTCCGTGCGCTTCGCATAACAACATCTTGAATTGTAATTAGTGCGAGTTTTATTTAATTTTAACACACACCCAGTGTAGAATAAGCAGCCTCGAACGAACCGGAGCATTTCGTTAAAAATGGCTCACAATTATATTGTGACTGCCCAGAAACCAACGGCGGTTACCGCTTGCGTTACCGGTAGGTGTACGAGGAAGCGGGCAAGCATTGGAAGGCAGGCAGGCAGGCAGGCAGACAACGCAATCAAGAAAAGAGTTTTGTGAAAAAAGTTTATGCTAATTTTTTTGACTGAAAAAGTAATGAGCTTTTCCTCTAAACGAGCAATTCCAATCCAAAAGCAACGGGAAAATGTAACTGCAACCATTGCACCATTGTTTATCAATAGGCCTTCAGTTAAGGTTAGGTTTTTTTTGTCATTATTTTGATACTAACACCACCCGCGTTGCACACTTTTCACCGCATGTAGGAAACTTCACCTCACCGAACGATCTTAATCTGATTGTGGCGAAATGTTCCCGGTTGGAAATTTATCTTGTAACACCCGAAGGGCTAAGGCCTATAAAAGAAATCGGCATTAATGGGAAGATAGCAGTAATGAAACTTTTCCGCCCGGCGGTAAGTGTGGCGCAAACGTGGAGTGATGTATCGGGTTTGTAATTGATTCAAACGTTTTTTATTCCATTTCGCAGGAAGAGACAAAAGATTTGATATTCATCCTCACCTGCCGGTATAATGCAATGATTTTGCAGTGCGCGGTACAGGGCGATGATATCGAGATCATTACGAAAGCGCATGGGAACGTGGCGGATCGGGTTGGCAAACCGGCGGAAACCGGCATTTTGGCGGTGATCGATCCGAAAGCGCGCGTAATCGGTATGCGGCTGTACGAGGGTTTGTTCAAGATTATTCCACTGGACAGTGATACGAACGAGCTGAAAGCAACCAGCTTGCGCATGGAGGAGATGCACGTGCAGGACGTGGAGTTTCTGTACGGTACAACGCACCCAACGCTGATCGTGATCCATCAGGACATTAACGGGCGTCACATTAAAACGCATGAGCTAAGCCTGAAGGATAAGGAATTCACGAAGATCGCGTGGAAGCAGGACAATGTGGAAACGGAGGCGACCATGCTGATCGCGGTACCGATGCCACTGGGCGGTGCCATCGTCATCGGACAGGAATCGATTGTGTATCACGACGGTGATAGTTACGTGGCGGTTGCGCCGGCCATCATCAAGCAGAGTACGATCAATTGCTATGCACGGATCGACAGCAAAGGGTTGCGATACTTGCTCGGCAATATGGCCGGCAATCTGTTCATGATGTTTCTGGAAACGGAGGAAAACGCCAAGGGTCAGACGACGGTGCGCGATATAAAGGTCGAACTGCTGGGCGAAATAACGATCCCGGAGTGTATCACGTACCTGGACAACGGTGTACTGTTCATAGGATCGCGGCACGGGGATTCGCAGCTGGTAAAGCTAAATACGACCGCAGGTGAAAATGGTGCGTATGTGATGCTGATGGAAACGTTCACCAATCTGGCACCGATCGTAGACATGTGCGTGGTGGATCTGGAGCGTCAGGGCCAAGGGCAGATGATTACCTGTTCCGGCAGCTTCAAGGAAGGTTCGTTGCGTATAATACGCAACGGAATCGGCATCCAGGAGCACGCTTGTATCGATCTGCCCGGCATCAAGGGTATGTGGGCGTTGCGCGTTGGCATCGATGATTCGCCGTACGACAATACGCTAATCCTGTCGTTCGTGGGCCACACCCGTGTACTGATGCTGTCCGGCGATGAGGTGGAGGAAACGGAAATTGCCGGCATTGTCGGTGACCAGCAAACGTTCTACTGTGCAAACGTGTCCCACGGACAGATCCTGCAGGTGACACCCTCCTCGGCGCGTCTCATTTCGACCGACAACAAGGCGATGATTTGCGAATGGAAGCCGCCGGACAACAAGCGTATCGGTGTGGTGGGAGCCAACACGACACAGATCGTGTGCGCATCGGCACAGGACGTGTACTACATAGAGATCGAAAACGGCAAGCTAGAATACAAAGGTCAAACGACGCTCAACTTTGAGGTCGCATGTCTAGATGTGTCGCCGCTAGACGAGAACGCCACCCGGTCCGAGTTTATAGCCGTGGGCCTGTGGACAGACATTTCGGCTTGCGTGCTAAAGGTGCCGACACTGGAGCTGCTGCACGCGGAAAAGCTGGGCGGAGAAATCATTCCCCGCTCAATCCTGATGGCCGCATTCGAGGGTATCAACTATTTGCTGTGTGCGCTCGGTGATGGATCCATGTACTATTTCGTGCTGAACAAGAGCACAGGCTGCCTGACGGAACAGAAGAAGGTAACGCTCGGCACGCAGCCAACGATCTTGAAAACTTTCCGTTCGCTTTCTACGACAAACGTGTTTGCCTGCTCGGACCGACCGACCGTCATCTACAGCTCCAACCACAAGCTGGTGTTTTCGAACGTCAACCTGAAGGAGGTGAACCATATGTGTTCGTTGAACGCGGAAGCGTACCAGGACTCGCTGGCGCTGGCCACTAGAAACTCCGTCATCTTTGGCACGATTGATGAAATTCAAAAGCTGCACATAAGGACAGTACCGCTCGGTGAATCGCCGAGACGCATCGCGTACCAGGAAGCATCGCAAACGTTCGGCGTGATAACGTTCCGCATGGACGTGCAAGATTCGAGTGGACTAACGCCGGCACGGCAGAGTGCATCGACGCAGACGAACAATACTACGCAGTCGAGCGGGATGGGTTTGTTGAAGCCGGGTGCGACCAACACCGAGTTTGGTCAGGAGGTGGAAGTTCACAATTTGCTCATCATCGATCAGAACACGTTCGAGGTGCTGCATGCGCATCAGTTCATGCAAAGCGAGTACGCACTCTCGCTAATGTCGGCCAAACTGGGCAACGATCCAAACACGTACTTCGTGGTCGGTACGGGGCTGGTCAACCCGGAGGAACCGGAACCGAAGATCGGCCGTATCATCATCTACCGGTACGCGGACAACGAGCTTAAGCTGATCAGCGACAAGGAGGTGAAGGGCGCGTGCTATTCGTTGGTGGAGTTTAACGGGCGTGTGCTAGCCTGCATTAACTCCACCGTACGGCTGTACGAGTGGACCGACGATAAGGATCTACGGTTAGAATGCAGCCATTTCAACAACATTCTGGCACTGTACTGCAAAACGAAAGGTATGTAGGAAGCGAAAGGGGAGACTAATTGCACTTACTTGCACTTTTCATTGTCTGTAATGTTTGGGCCCGTTGTGCCGCATTTCGTACTTCGTAGGCGATTTCATACTGGTCGGTGATTTGATGCGTTCCATAACGCTGCTGCAGTACAAGCAGATGGAGGGTAGCTTCGAGGAAATAGCACGCGATTACCAACCGAACTGGATGACGGCCGTCGAGATACTGGACGACGATGCATTCCTCGGTGCGGACAACAGCAACAACCTATTCGTTTGCCTGAAGGACAGTGCAGCGACGACGGACGAGGAGCGCCAGCAGATGCCCGAGGTGGCCCAGTTCCATTTGGGTGATTTGGCGAACGTGTTCCGGCACGGTTCGCTCGTAATGCAAAACATTAGCGAACGCACCACACCGACGAACGGGTGCGTCCTGTTCGGCACGGTCAGCGGCGCGATCGGACTTGTGACGCAAATTCATAGCGATTTCTACGAGTTCTTACGCAAGCTGCAGGAAAACCTGACGAATACGATCAAGTCGGTGGGCAAGATCGATCATTCGTACTGGCGCAGTTTTCACACCGAAACGAAAATGGAACGCTGCGAAGGTTTCATCGATGGGGATCTGGTGGAAAGTTTCCTCGATTTAAGCCGCGACAAGATGATTGAAGCCTCGCACATGCTAGATATCGATGTCGATGGTACGAAGCGAGAGGCCACGGTGGACGACATTATTAAAATCGTAGAGGATCTTACCAGAATACATTAGGCTGGGGTTCTTTATTTCTGAGGAGGACACAACACACACAATTTACGATAACCTGAAGTGGAGATCATCTTTGCTACCTTATTGCCCTTCATCGTGGTCGCACCGGTGTGCTTAGTTTTGTATAAGTTTGCCAAACATTTGGGCTTAGACATTAACTGCATCATTACAGAATGCTAAATTGTAAACTAACCGAACGGACGTGTGTGTGTGTGTGTAATGTGAGTATGTATCAGTATACTGCTCTTCATCGTCGTCCGTCAGACAGAGTTTGTGTACGAGACGACACTGCACTTGAAATAAATCATATACAGCAGAATTTGATCCTTTATTCTCTTAAACCATGGAATGCCAACAACATAACAACGAGAGAAACTCAAAAAACACACACGCTATCGACCGATATGCGTACGGAAGTGTGGGGTTGCTTACAAGAGTTCTTACAGAAAGGGAGGATAATACTACATGACTGCTTGTGGGGAGGAAAATGTGCAAAAAATGGGATGTTCCCGTGGTGCCAGACGAATGCAACCCGTCAGCTACACAGCTTAGCCGCGATTAGCAATCATATCTTCCGGATTGAACATGCCCTGAAAGGAAACGATGCAATATCATTAGCTTAACCCGTAACAAGAACGGAACTCGGGGATACCTACCTTAGCGCGACGCAGAATCGAATCCTTGCTGGCATCGTACGGATGATCTTTGGAAGGAATTTCCAATACCGCTGGTGTGGGGGCAGTGTGTGCATCGATCACGTGACGAATCAGCTCGGCGTAGTTCTGGTTAATCAGAATGATATCAATATCGTCGCGCTTGATGAAACGCTTGAAGCAATCTTCAATTTCGCTGACCGCCGTATCTAATGTGGAGTTAAAAAGCAAATTAGAATTCATTCAAGAAATCACTTGCCCACCGTGATGGGGAAGAATTCGGTCTCTCTCTTTCTGAATGGACCTACTTTTGTCAACAACCATAAAGTTGGGGTGACGATTCTTGTTAATCTCTCCTACTCCGCCAAGCAAAAATCCAACACAAGTATCCTGAAAGAAGCATTAAACTATTAGATCTGTTTTGATAACTGTCGTCCATGCAGCTCAAGCGCAGCTTTGAGCTTGAGCAAAAACAATCACATCTTTCACCACAGAACCAAATATTTTGTTCGTTCGTTTGCTTACCTCATCTCCAATGACGGAGATCAATTTTCCTTTCATTGCCGATAGTAGAGCCATTTTGTGCAGATAAAAAACAACGACAGCCGATGGAATTTGTTAGTAAAATTGATTAAATGTTGTTGCAGGATTGAATCGTCTTTTCGAGCTGAGAAGA
The DNA here is from genome assembly GCF_943734845.2 of Anopheles funestus. Classification (NCBI taxonomy): domain Eukaryota; kingdom Metazoa; phylum Arthropoda; class Insecta; order Diptera; family Culicidae; genus Anopheles; species Anopheles funestus. The sequence continues at coordinate 17,375,779 of NC_064598.1, forward strand.
AAAATATCACCTGACTGAATACGACCCGTGGAGTAACTTTGCAGAGGTTGGATCAACACGCAGTCTGTTTTGAAAGAAATGTCAAAATTTTCTCATTTCGTACAACAGTTGTACTTGACAAATTTAATTTGAAAAATATGTGTAATCGTAAATGCATTAACTAAGTAAACCAACAAAAGTTATATGAATTTATTAACATAATTTATCACTGCATTCGTTTGGATATACGATACAGGTATGAATGTACAATTATTAAAGAAAAAATACAAATAATTTTAAAAAAAGACATACCAGTTTTGATCCACAAACCCTGCAGTTTGACGTACCGTGTTGACAAGCAAACCCACAAAAAAACCACAAAAAATAGTCCGCGCGTTCAAAAACAATTCCTTCAGTGCGTGCAGTACGCCGGCAAGTGGAAACAAAATAGTGCTTAATTTCACGTTGCGCGTGTCGTTTGAGGAAGTTGTCCTAATCATGACTTCCATCATTAAGATGCATGCCATATCGGGCGCTATGGACGAATCGCCACCGTGCTACATCCTGCAGGTGGACGATGTACGAATCTTGCTTGATTGTGGCTGGGACGAAAAATTCGATCAGGGATTTATTAAGGAAATCAAAAAGTAAGTTTCACTGATCGCTGAACGTTTGTACATCATGTGCAAATAATGTACACTAACGTTTGTTGCAATAATTTCCAGATATGTACACACCATCGATGCAGTGTTGCTGTCCTATCCGGACGGTAGTCATCTCGGTGCACTGCCGTACCTGGTCGGAAAGCTTGGTTTGAACTGTCCGATCTATGCAACAATACCGGTCTACAAGATGGGGCAAATGTTCATGTACGACATGTTTATGTCCCACTACAATATGCACGATTTCGACCTGTTCTCGTTAGACGATGTGGACGCAGCGTTCGACAAAATTGTGCAACTAAAGTACAACCAAAGTGTAGCGATGAAGGGCAAGGGGTACGGCATCACAATCACTCCCCTGCCGGCGGGACATCTGATCGGTGGCACAATTTGGAAGATTGTGAAAGTAGGCGAAGAGGACATAGTGTATGCGACCGATTTTAATCACAAAAAGGAACGCCATCTGAATGGTTGCGAGTTGGAAAAGCTTCAACGTCCCTCGCTGCTCATCACGGACGCATACAACGCCCGGTACCAGCAAGCACGGCGACGTGCGAGAGATGAAAAGTTTATGACCAACATACTGCAAACGCTTCGGAACAATGGTAACGTTCTCGTGACGGTTGATACGGCCGGTCGTGTACTGGAGCTGGCCCACATGCTCGACCAGCTGTGGAAGAATAAGGAGTCGGGCCTGATGGCTTACTCGCTAGCGCTGCTGAATAACGTAAGCTACAATGTGGTAGAATTCGCCAAAAGCCAAATCGAATGGATGAGCGACAAGCTAATGAAAAGTTTCGAAGGAGCGCGAAACAATCCGTTCACTTTCAAGCACTTGCGGCTATGCCACACGATGGCCGATTTGGCGAAAGTACCCAGCCCGAAGGTGGTTCTTGCCAGCTCGCCCGATATGGAGAGTGGCTTTTCGCGCGAACTCTTCATACAGTGGGCACCAAATGCGAGCAACAGCATCATCATTACCAGTCGCTCATCTCCAGGTACGCTGGCCCGCGATCTTATTGATAATGGTGGCAATGGGCGCAAGATCGACATGGACGTACGGCGCCGGGTAGAGCTGGAAGGTGCCGAGCTGGAGGAGTACATGCGAACGGAAGGTGAAAAGCTGAACCGTTCGATCAAAAAGCGCGATCTGGACGAAAGCAGTTCCGATTCGGACGATGAGCTGGAGATGAACATCATCACCGGTAAGCATGACATTGTCGTGCGTCCGGAAGGTCGTTCGCATACGGGCTTTTTTAAATCGAGCAAGAAAAATTACGCCATGTTTCCGTTCCACGAGGAGAAGATAAAGTTTGATGAGTACGGAGAAATCATTCAGCCGGACGATTATCGCATGGTTGATCTGGGCCCGGAAACGAACGGCACCGAAGACAATAAGGAAAATGCCGGAATCAAAACGGAAGACATCAAGAAGGAAAAGGACGAAGAAGTGACGGTTCTGGACAAACCGACCAAGTGCGTTCAAGCACGCAAACCGATCGAGGTGAACGCTCAGGTACAGTTTATCGACTTCGAAGGACGTTCCGATGGTGAATCGTTGCTGAAAATTCTCTCCCAGCTACGTCCCCGGCGGGTTGTGGTGGTGCGTGGATCGTCAGCAAACACGACACACATTGCGGAACATTGCCAGCAAAATATTGGCGCCCGCGTATTCACCCCGAACCGTGGTGAGATTATCGATGCCACAACGGAAACGCACATCTATCAGGTGCGCCTGACGGAAGCGCTCGTATCGCAGCTAGAGTTCCAGAAAGGGAAAGATGCCGAAGTTGCCTGGGTAGATGCACAGATCGTTATTCGCAACAAGCGAATAAATACGGTCACGGAGAAAGATGCTACCGGTGCGCCGGTTAACGGTGGCACACTTTCGGCCAATCCGCCCAGTTCGGGTGCGAGCGCAAACACAGGTGGTGGCGCCGGCGAAAACCACCAGATGGATGTGGACGATGTCGACACGATAGACGATAAGATCGATAAGCAGATACTGACGCTAGAACCACTGTCGCAGGACGATCTACCGCCACACAATCCCGTGTTTATAAACGAGCTCAAGCTGATCGATTTCAAACAGATCCTCATGAAGAGCAATATTGCTTCGGAATTTTCCGGCGGTGTGCTGTGGTGCAGCAATGGTACGATCGCGCTCCGTCGAGTCGACACCGGACGGGTTACGATCGAGGGCTGCATTTCGGAAGACTATTACAAGATCAGAGAGCTGTTATATGAACAGTACGCTATTATTTAAGGTCAGTCCTAGCGCTTTATATTTGTGTCAGAAAAAATCGAAATAAACAATTTTAATTCATGAAAAGTAAATGTCAGGAAAAATTATTAGTAAATATCAGAAACAATTCAAACTAGCTACCTTCACAATACATTACTCATCCAGGAATGTAGGAGTTTTCGTCAAATTTACTTGGCTTCCTTGGAAGCGCTAATTTGGTCATAATCAGTGCCTCACCGACGTCAAAATTATCTTCATCATAGATCAAAACTTCCCACGGATGTTTATTGTCACTGTAAAAAGGAAAAAAGGAACAAAAAAGGCATGTTAAATTCCATCCATTCGATCCTGGCGGGCTGCTACTTACATTATCAAAGCCCTTATCGGTTTGTCCAGAATACAGTGGTGTAGCTGTTGAATAGCTTGCAAATGGCATGGTTTAATGCGCTGTATATTGGAGATACGACAATACACAGCTTGGAACGGGAGAAACTTAAAGCGATCCTCCCAACGGCGCACTTCGTTTGTACCAACCGTCGCCGTATTGCCGTAGTCGACGTAAAACACACTGATCCTATTATCGAACACATCGCAAACTGTCGCTCGGTACCACATATCTTCGTATTTAGCAATTACTAATTCGCCAAGCGCTGCAATTACGAAACAGACCAAAGTAATTAGATTCCTATTCGATGAAGCTGTGGAAAAACGTGCCCTTCTCTTCCTCCTGCACACTTACCGGGTATTAGTTTAAGCGTTTTATAATTGTCTATCATTTCTGGATCGTTCATTTCAGCCATTAGTTGCTCATACTTGGCATAGTTCGCTTCGTCCCCAGCGACGTGCGCATAGAACGTGTCCACGTCGATAATACATGTCGGGTGCAGTGTAATATAGGTATTGGGTAGTGGTATTTCCATCTGCGCCGGAATGGAGACGGAAACGGTATCCTTATCGAGCGTCCATCCGTCCGGATCTTTCGGTTCATGTCTTAACCGGCAGTTGCTTCCCTTGAAGCAGCCTTTCGTCGCCGGATCGTAGTGTTTACAGAGCCTTTCGTCATCCTTCGGCACGTACCCGAGTACGGCTTTCATTGCGTTTGAAGTACTTTGGGATATATCATCTAGCTGTTCCAGCTCTGCCTCGGTGAACGTTGCCCTGGTGATAGCATATTCTTGCTTTTCTCCATTGGGTGCTGATTTAATCTCTTTTGTTGTACTTTGGGTTACATTATATTGCTCTTCCCGCTTTGTGTCTTTGGAAGAATTCCTGATGGGGAATTCTTCTTTTTGTTCGTTATGTGCTCTTTTGATTACATTTGTTTGACTTTGGCTCGCATCAGCTTGTTGCGCCTTTTGTTCTGCTTTTGTGGACCTTCCACTAGTTTTGGAGTATTCTTGCTTATCTTGATTGTTATTTAATTTATTTACATTTGTTCTTTTGGCCACATCATCTTGCTGTTCCCATTCAGTCTTCGTTATCGTTTCCTCGGCAATAGAGCAGCAAAATGCTTGCTTTTCGTCGTTATATTCCAATACTAGAAGATCATTTTGTACTGCCACCACGTTACAAGATACGATATCGTACAGATTAAATGGAAACGAAACAGTCTTGGGGACGATCGTACATTTCATCGCATACCCCGGTACGCTGATGAATTCGGCAGGCAGCATCGCTTTAGGAACATGATCTTCATAAGGCAATACTTCACCCAGATCCAGCAGATAGATTGCTACAGGAGTTTTACCTTTCGTCGCCACATTACAAACAGCTCGCGTCCATAGATTGTCTATATAAACCATAAACACAACACCGGCGGGCGGTGGTTTATTCAGGAAAGTTTTGCACGTTTTTTGGATTGGTGTGAAATTGGCGCGGAAGTCTGTTTTCCGAGAGTCGTCCATCGCGTAAAAAATGCCTTCCGGTGATGCCGGGATATAAGTGACAATTAGCTGAACTTTCTCATTCACTTTATCTGGAAGTACGAATATAAACATGATATCATTTTTGGCTAACTTTGTTGTGACGATACTCACATTCGAGCAATGGTTTGATGTAATCGAAGGTTAAACCGGCACTGGGCGCAATCGGTTGCGGAATTGTTTGTTTGCACACATTTGAGGTAACTTCCGCAAACAAGCTTTTCCAATCGTTCACTACCGTTTGCAGTGTTTTGCCCATGTTTTGCACCTCATCATGCGCTACTTTGAAGTCCTCCAAGAATGTGGGACTCTTTTTGTGGGCCTGGGTGAATAGCTGGGAGCGATGATTATTTGCCTGTTTAATAGAATAAGCACAGTAGGAAGGGTAACATTTGTTTTTGGCCGCAGTAATTTGAATATTGCATTGTACATACTCTTTCTAGCATTAATCGTGTGAGCGAATTTACGAAGGAAACGTTTTTTTCTAGATATTCATAGGAAGCATCCCATAGGAGTTCGTACGCCATTTTCACTGCACGCTACTAGATCTTGAATCGGTACACAAAACTAACAAAAAAAGGGGTAACGGATTAATGCAAATGGAGCTTCGCATGCGGTTTTAACTACTTACAAAAGTACCACATTTATGATTTTTGGGAAACCTTTTTGTTTACTGTTACTGACGTTTGCGCGTTGGGCCGTCACTACATGCTACGAAATTGTCGCGTTTCCGTGTCGCGGAAATTTTCCAAATTTGTAGAATTTTTTGTTTATTAATTTTTGGTTTTTTTATTTAAAGCATTATTTGAGTGAAAAAATACTTATGTCAACCAATTCGCATTTAAATAAATCAATTTCTAAATTTTGCTAAATTTCCCAAAAAAAAGGCTAAATTATAAGCTGCCATTACAGATAACGGTCATGCCGTCAAGTCGCGTTTCGAAAAGCGATTTTTCGCTGAAAATACAAGTATAGCGACTTTTCGCACATTTTTTTATATGGAGTTTCGCAATTGTTTTCTGAATCGCGTTCGCAAGCGAGACAGTTGCTAAACGTTTAGTGACGGGGTAAGTTGACATTTATTTACGCCCTGACATTTCTACCTACAAAGGCGGGAAAACAGGTTTTGTAAACACGATCAATTTTCTTTCTGCCAGTCGTTTCGCAAAAGTTTATATTATTGGTTGTGCAGTAAAAAGTTGGCATTTTCTGATAGAAAAATATTGCTCCTAAAATGGATTCCGATTCAGAACTGCATTTAACAGACACCCTTCGCTGCGATACCGATTCAGAAGATGATAATCAACTGAACAAGAGTGAATCAGATACCAAGAACATACCCGATGGAGAATCTGTAAGCCATGACACCGAAATTGTACAACAATGCAAGGAAGATGCAGCAGAAAAAGGAAACAAAGATTCATCGGATGAGCAGGATATGCCAAGCAATCGCGCAAACATTCGTAGGTCAAAATATTCAAATATAATCGACAGTGAATCGGACGAAGGAGAAATGGCAACAGAAATCAATACAAACAATGAAGCAACACATCCAAATGAGGCTCAGCTGGATCGTTTGAAATCTTTGCTCGATTCCGATTCAGATGAGCAAGACGACGGTGAACTGAAAAAGCAACCTAAAAAACAGGTGAAACGTAAGCCCAAACCAACGTCCAATAAAATGGGAGCACTTTCGGAATCAGATAACGAGGATTCTGATGAAACGAAACCTGTATTAAACGAGAAAGTCAAACGTAAGCCCAAAAAAGGTACCAAAACTGAAGAATCACCCAGCAAAGTTAGGACAGCTAAGGATATACTTGCCAGCGTATGTTGCATGCTTATCACACCGTCGTGAAAGGCCATTTCATAGCTTCATCTCTTTCCTTTGTAGCTTAATTTGTTTTTCGATGACGACGATGAGGAAGTGGCTCCTCGAACAAATTCTGGAAAATTTGCATCAGCTTCTTCCGAAGATGAATCCAACGAAGGTTTAGTAAGAAGCACGAGACCGACTCGTAAGGTAAAAAAGCGTTTTATATGTTATGCGCAGTATTTCTAAATATATTTGTTTCGATTGCAGATGACGACTAAAGAAGCGATGGAAGATAGGCAAATTATACAAAGTGAATCACAGAGGATGGCTCGAGAAAAGTACATCGATGTTCCGTATCATCGTACGAAGGTGTTTTCATTCGAAGAATTTCGTGCTAGGAAAACAATCTGTAAGCCTAACCCAATGCGCGATTGTACGGGAAGCCCTATGTCATCGAACATGTCGATAAGGATGACTACGGAACAGTTGGAAGAGTTTGCTAGAAAGCTTGAGGAGCGGGAGCTAGAATCACAAGCGTTTTTCAAATCTGAGAGTGAATCATCAGAAGCTGAACCTGAAACTGATGCGGCAACAGAAGAGAAACGCGATGATCAGCAGGAAATTGTTACAGCGGAATCACTTGATACGAAAGTTCGGGGAGAAATTGAGCAATCTTATGGGGATGCATGTACCGTTGAACCAGTGGACGATCAAAGCTCGTCTGGCATTATTCCGCCAGGAACTGATACAGCCAAGACACTCAGCGATGAACAAATGGATGCTATTGATGGTGCAGCAAAGGCATTCAGCAAAGACCAAACAGATCCTACTGACACATCCAAGACACTGAGCGAAGAACTCATGGATCCTGTTGATGATACAGTAAAGGCTTTGAACGAAGGACAAATGGATCCCATAGATGATATAGTAAATCGTACGTCTGACAATATGGAGCAGATGATAGCTTCTTTTCAAGAAGCAGAAAAGCAAATCCCTGCTCTACAAACTGAACGTATTGTGATTAATTACGACGCTTTTTTACCAGATTTGCGGAGTACTACAATTTCCGCTAAAAAAGCGGCCCTTTTGGCTAATGTTAACCTCCCACCATGTCCGAAACTTAGTGGCAATTCCGACATGGTGATTGATTTAGACAACGGTACAATTCAACCTAAAGCACCTTCCGGAGTTGATATTCTTTTTCAGCGGCTAGCAAAGTGTAGTGGAACCGTACGAAATGCGTCACCATCGTCAACTAATACCATCAGTATCTTAAGTACTGAAAATGGTTGCGTTAAGTTAGACACTGTTTCACTGTTCGCTAAGGAGGATCGTCCGTTGGTACATAAGGAACCCGTACCGGGAGCTGCATTTATGAAACTGAAACAAGTGTTGAAAGAAAAGATAGACGACAATCGTAGAGAGCTCATTCGGAAGCGGGAAGCTGAGTTTGCCAAAAATAATGATCTTGAAAAGGATGAGCAAAGCGATAGCATGGAGGAGGAGGACGAGGAATTGTTGGAAGATGAACCAGAGGATCAGATGGAAACGGATGAGGAAACAATGTCTTATGCTGCTGGCCAGCGTAAGCAATTATTGGACGATCAAGCGCTGGATGAGAACATGTCGGAATCAGAAGTAGGCGGCTCTAGTTCGGAAGATGAAGAAGACGAGGACAACGACGAAGAGCAGGACATCGATAAAGGTGGTAACAAGATGGGAAGAATTATTAAAGCATTTGAAGATTCGGATGATGATGTCGATGAAGAGCAATCAAACCGCATAGAAAGGCAGACACATCCTCCCTCTACGGATGGTACGTACATTTCATTAACAGGAGTTATGTTTATTCGTGTCTTTTTTGCAACGAATGTTGATTGAATTTTCTTTTCTATACAGACCACAATGTTTCCACCGGAAGATGCAATGAAGACGACGAGCAAAAGGAAGATAACCTTTCATTGCTTTGGAAAGATGATGCTGATCCGTCAAATCAACGTGAAGATGTCGAAGAGAACGATTTGTTGGCTCTCTGTTCGGGACAGTTTGCTACCCAACTGCCTACACAAAATCATCCTTCGCTTTCACAGGATACCAGTCCCAGCGGCGTTGATTTGAGCCAATCAAATGCCGAACCGCTTTACACACAGAACCAAGAACCATTCCGGGAATCGCAGCTAATGGAGCTCTGCTCTGGGCGGTTTGAAACACAAGCAGCTCAAGGCGTAACTCAGCCGACAAAAGATATTGCGGAGCTTCCATCGCACAGCAACGAGCAGCAAGACTCTGTACTAGATGATAGTGATATTTGTGTTGGTGGTCGTCTACGCCTCGACTCGTCTGATGATGAAGCGCAGCGTCCGGAAACCGAACCCACAAGCAAAAGCAAAAAACACAAAAGAAAACATTTAAACATATCCGATGATGAGGATGAAGTGGCTGATGGAAAACCAGCTGACGATCTTGATAACGCTGACGATCACCAATCCGACGAAGATGATGAGGCAGAGGAAGTCGAACGTTACGTGGATTACGATTCAGAAGAGAACGAGGTAGAAGTTAGGCTTACCAAGAAAGAGAAGGAACTGATGAGTGCCAAATTTGTCGAGAACGAAGCGGAGCTATCGGAGTCGGAATGGGGCAGCGCAGACGAGGACGAAAAGGATCTAGATCGGTACGACGTGGAGATGGGCGATGAAGAGCAATACGATCAGGAACAGTTACAGCAGGAGCTGGAGAAAATACACAACCGTCGAATGCTGGACCAGGACGATCGTGAGCTGGAACATTTGAAAGAGATTTTCCTCGAGGATGAAGAAAGAGATGGCGTCGGACGGGTGAGACAGTTCCGATGGAAAAATGTGGAGAAAACCTTTAGTTTGGATTACGATACAGCTGCTGCACAAGATGCTGACGGTGAGGCCAATGGGAGTGACGAGGAGACGGAATTAAACTGGCGAAAGATGCGACACGAGAGAAATTTGTTGCTGAAGGAAAACAACATCGATCTTAGCTCGGTTGATTTGACGGCAACCTCGCTACTGAATCCTGTGGACACAACATGTGTCACCGATGAGCAGGAAAACCTTCAGACGGGTAGTACCCCTTGTGGAAAAAAGAAAATTACAATTGTTAGGAAAAGCAACAACCCATCAACCATGGCGGTAAAGGAGGATAATCCTTTCTTGATCTCCAATTCCACCATTCTGCAGGTAATAGTCAATCAATACGCGATCGTTTTGGCTTCTCTACACATCATAATAATCTGCTGTTTTCTCATACAGGGCCATAAGGCATCGTTTCTCTCCCGTGATCAAGAAACGCTTAAAAAACTGGCGAGTTTAATTCCGGAATCTGAAGGCACCACTAGTACGGTGCTAACTGCGAAGGCACGGAATTTTGTTTTTGCTACGCTCAGCCCAGCGGTTGATAAGGTAAAAAGCAATGGAAAAGCAATGTGTTTTTAAAAGTTTAAATCATTCATCTTTTGTGCTTGTCTCGTTTCCTTTCAGTCCTCCAAACGGTCGCTTGATCCTGAAGATGTGGAGATTAATGCCAACACGAAGAAGAAGAAAACTTCGGATAAAGAGATTGGCTCCAAGAAAAAAATGCTAAATTCTTTGCTATAGGAAGAAGTAACAACGGCCTCTAAGTGATGGTGTGTACAGAAAGATTAAAGTGTTAAGGTTTAAATAATAAATACATACTTACTTATTAGGCGGTAGTAAAACTGCAGAATACGCTAATGTTTGAGCAGTTCAAGGCATTTTTTCATTCCGGTTCTTCTCAATTCAAAGCTAAGTTCGTCGATCTTCGAATGGGGTTTTCTCTCTCTGAAACGTATATCAAAACTAGAATTAATAAAAAAGATTGTAAAATTAAAGAATATTTTTTACAGCTCAGTTTGCATTTGTTCAGTTTGTACTCAAATTTCAAATTTCGCTATATCAAGGGTTAATTTTGATCGCGTCGCAGCTGCCGGCATTTTTGACAGCAGCTTTGTTTATGCTGTTACCGCAACACAAACGATCCGACTTCCAACATGATCTTGTCGAATGTAAGTAATGCTACAGCTATCTGCATTAAATTATCTAATTGTTGTGTATTTTACGCATTCATCTTGCAGCTGTTACAAACAAGCAAGTTGCTCGCACGATGGGGAATACATCGTGCCTACTGTACAGACCCCACTCGTATAGAGAAAAGTAAGTAATGCTTTGTTCATAAAGCGCACCTGCTTTACATACGTTGAAAACGTGAATGTAGATAATTAATTTATCATACTTTTTGCAATATTTAGCTGTAAACACTGTCACACTGCTAGGTCGCGTTGGTGCGGATCCACAGCGGCGCGGAAATGATGCACATCCGGTGGTTATGTTCTCCGTAGCAACACACTCCAACTACAAGTAATAGTTGAGCTAAGGCGTCAGGCTTTTTCTAGAATGTCCACAGTACTCATTTTACTAACATATTACACACCTTGGCAGATACGATTCTGGTGATTGGATGCAGAAAACGGATTGGCATCGGGTGGTGGTATTCAAGCCGGGACTACGGGATGCGGTGATGTCGTACTTAAAGAAAGGACAGCGTACGATGGTCACCGGGAAGATCACATATGGTGAAATTACCGACCAGGAAGGAAAGCAACGGGGCACTACCAGTATCATTGCCGATGATGTTATTTTTCTCCAGAACTAAGAGCGCCATGTTTAGCCATGTATTTGCATTTGTTTTGTATAGTTCCCAAGAACTGGCTTAAGAGTAAAGTTTTTTGAAAGTGTATACGAGTTCTGTTTCATGGTATAGCGTTGAATGAAAATATTGTGAGATAAAACCAGCATGGTATGATTACGTTCAGTTTGATTAACAAGGAGTAAGACATCCGAATGGCAGGACAATTGAACTCTATTCATCCTTGAAGAGGTTGATATTGCAATTCAAACCCGTACCAGGCACCCACCATTTCGATTATCTTTTTTGATCGCTACAGGAAAATGATACCCAACACTCTACCCCGTAAACTATTACTATCCACCAAATACCACCCACGAGGCGTTTATTTCATTCCATTTAGGCCGATTTCAATATTTAAAACGCATTTATTTGATAATACATTTCGCGCAGGGTTGCACATAATGAATAGTATTAAAACGGTTCTACTTTCCACATGACGAGAGAGCAATTGTCAGAGTTTGTGTTTGCTCAACTATCAGTCTCATTTGCAATCTTGTCGTACACGTAGTCTTAATCATTAATTATCAGAAATCAATACAAGCAATAAACAACAGAAAAAAATGAACGTGATCAGCAGCTAACGATAAAATGTGTAATAAATGAATGGGAAAAGAACTTAATGCTACAAAACGCTACCATAGCTTGGCACACGATAAAACGGCGAGAGTAGTTGCAATAGCTATTCGTAACAATTTGAATTTCTCCACCATCGAACTTTTGCCATGGTGCTAACAACGGGCACCTACTGTTTCTTGATCAGTCCATGAAATTTCTATATATTTTACGTTGTGCAGGAATTAACGTTACCTTCATGTGCTCTCCACGATCAGACACGCACGCAGGCAATAACTGTTGAGTCTGAATGTAAATGTCTGTCTGTTCGGTATGAAAATTACTCATTTGTTAACGGTAGTGCACGTAGCCTTGCTGATGGTTCCGGTGGTAGCAATCGGTACATTTTCTTTGGCTGCAGAGATCGGAATGGTCGTTGGCTTGCCGTTAGTGGCTATCGGTGCGGTAGGTACTTTAAACAATACGTTAGAGTTGGCAAACAATTGCTCCATACAAGTGATGACGGGACGCTTGGCAACTTCAAAGAAGAGCTCGTGTGAGTATTTCTTGTGCACGGTATCGAAGGGATATTGCCGCGAACTCATGCCATTGTTCAGCAAAACTATGGCGTCTTTAAACTGCTCAACCTTGTAGCCTGCAACAACAAAAAATGCACATACAATCCACAGTCCACAGCCTGAAAGTCAAACATACGTACATGAATAGTATTCGAGTGTTTCGTTCCATCCAGATTGATCCAACATCCTTCGGGCGATAAAGAGGGCGGCACAAGCGAGCATAGAGTCGCGCACCAGAACCGTGTTGTAATCCATCAGGCCCGTCTCGAGGATGTAACGGGCCAAAGTAAGCGTCATCATTGGGATACGATTGACGCGGGCGTACCGGCGCAGGAAACGGTACGATAGTGGATAGCCGAGATCATATTCGATGGTACGGAAAACAGTACGTTCCATCCTGAGCAGGTCCGCACGATCGTAAGCACCGTCGCAAAAGTACACAAAATCATCGACCGTCGGGGGCAAACGTTCGTCGTACTTGGAAGCTATGAGCATACCCGCAATCCCCACGAGCTGCAACACTTCGTGGCTGATCGTCACACGTGAGAGATAGGTGTCCAATATTTTGACGGCCAGATATAGCGTTTCGTGGTTTAGCTCGAATGTTTCCTGTATCTCAATCATCCAATCGACCAACAACGCTCGCATGCGCTTTGTCAAGTGTTTCTGCCGTCCCATGTAATCCGGTATGTCGTACGCGGGCTCTCGTTCTTGCAGGTAATCAAAGATGTCCTGTGCGTATTCTGAAACTTGATAGATATCGTTCCAGTAGCATAAATCATAATCCTCAATGCCAGCCGGTGGGTGTTTGCGCGGTACACCGATTTCGGCCGTAGCGGCACGGGTAAGAGCCACGTTTTCTGTGATCGACATTTTCCATGGTCCATTTTCTTCCTCTACGCGTGCTTTCGTTTTCTTATCGGGAACTGCCAGTGATGGGACTGTTGCTGCAATATTCGATGCAACATGTCCAGCTGTAGAAGCGTCGGAGCGTCCCGTTTTGCCTTTGGTCGTAGTTGTTGTGCCTGCAACTTCCAGATGCTCTACTGCTGTCATATACAACGAACTGTCTTCGAACTCGCTCGAACCACGACCACGCTTCAGCTTCACGTCGGACGCCCGGACAGGGGGACCGTTGTTAGTCGGTTGCGGTTTCTTGTTTTGTGCAACCTGACCACGCGCTTCTACACAGTCCGTTTCTGGACCGGAAGAGGTCAAAGCTGCGTCTTCGAAATTGTCAACCGCCGTTACGTACAGTGAGTTATCACTCGCTTCGAACTCGCTCGACGCCCGACCCCGTTTAGGCTTTAGATCGGAGCGTTTTGACAAAGCGTTACTCACTGTTAAGGATTGCTTTTGCCCTCCGTTTACGGGTTCTTGAGTGGTACTTTCCGCTTCAGCCACTGTAGTTGTCGATCGCGTTCGTAAAACATTTTTCCACGACGATCTATTATCCGTAACAGTTGCAATTGGCTTCGATTTGGCCAGCAATTCTTCCGCTTTACGGTTCTGCCCGTGCGAAACAGCTGAACAGACAGAGCGGTGCATTATTATTATCACATTCTTTTTATTATATAGAAATTGAAACTATTACTTACCCGGAACTCCCACACCGTTCAATGAAGAGCATTCCGACGACGACGGCACATTCTCCTTGTCCTTGATTATTGCAATTGGCTTTTCCTGTTGTGTTTCCTGATTTATGTTAACAGCTTGCTGTTTACGCATGGCAGCGCGCGTCATGATCCTGGGGACGCCATTGATCTTCGGCACTTTGTTTTTCTTGAAATGATGCTCATTTGGCTAGGAATCACACCGAGTACAACAATTTCATTAGATATCATACGGCTTTGCTATCACCTGAACTATTTTCTTCTCCTTCTAATACGGGACGGATTCATCATAAACTTACCTTCCATGTTGGTTTGGCGATGTATCCTGCAGCTGCTTTATTGGACAACATGGGCTTATTAAGGAAGTTGCTCACCTTACTTTTGATCACAGCCCCGATCGTTGAAGTCGTTCCTGTAGTTTCGGCATTGGTCAGATTACCAAGCGCAAATCTTTTGGCACCAATCTCCTGCTTGGCTAGGCTCATGTCCGCTTTGCGCTTGGTGCCTTTTTCCACCATTTCGTCGGGACAATTTTGGGAACTATGAGAACTTTTAGTGACGATGCGATTAGCGTTTCCGACACATGCTGTTTGTTTTAGGGCAACGGTGTTAAAATTATTGTTTGATGCCATCGTCGTCGCTCTCCGGAATATTCACGATGCGATGTGTGCGCGGGTAAATTGTGTGCGTCTCGGCCTGAGCCTGCAGTTCCAGATGGCCGTTATGAAAAGCTTGTTCAAAGGTGTTCGAAGACGCAGACGATATGCAGCATGCCAGGTAGGTACATCACAAAACATCACACGCAAGGATATTTGACAATTGGAAAATACTTGTCATAGGTCATTAGATGTGATCAAAGACTGTACAATCTGAAATCAATACTGTTCTGATAGGAGTTTAACCTTCAAGTAGGCAACCGGATACCCGGGTATTTTTTTCAACTTTGAACTGCAATAACTTTTGATTCATTGCTTGTATTGACCTGAAATTTTCAGTATCCTCCCAACTTTTTATTTCCGAATTTTGGTACAAAAATTGTAATTTTAAACAAACAGTAAGTATTTTATTTTGATTTATTTTAAACATTACCACGTAAGTTGGCAACCAGCATACCCGGGTATTCCATACATTTTGTATGGAGAATGACGTTTCTCTTCTTCTTCTTTACGGATTTAGAATTTCAAATGGATCGTTAGTATTATCGTATCTAAAGAAATATAATAAATGATAATATTTAATTATCATTATATTATTATTATTATATTATATTATAGTATAGTATAGTATATAGTATATAATTTATATAATATAATTAAAAAAACCATTAATTGTATGCGTCAAAACGTATGGAATACCCGGGTATGCCGGTTGCCAACTTACGTGGGTAAATTTGGTTGCCAACTCTACGGTTAAATAAAATTGCTTATAATAATAAGTCATATAATGCAGTATTTATGCCGTCTTCTTGGCAAACTATTCATTAAATTGATACCACAGATGCCCACAATTACAAAAAGGCGCAGGAACAGTTGAAAACTTTATCAGCTGCAATTTTGCACTGTGAAGAAATAAATAAACAAACAGCAGATAAATAGGGCTGCTGGTAAAATTGGAAATGTATATAAAAGAATATAAGCTTGAAAAGTCCCAGATCTGGAAAAATAATTCACGCAAAAAGCTATCCGAAATAATTTGTGATTTGGGTATGTTGTTGCCACCAGCACGGAAGTCTGTGGACTCTACATTATAAACTGAATACAAAAATCGGTCCTATCGTGCTGTCAACGTGATTGCAAATTTTGTTGTCTAGAAAAATTGCTCCGCGATTTGCTGGTGAAATCGAACGTGTTTTCGTCGTTACTGACCAACAAATTTGAAGCTGCAGCTGCATACAATTGGCCAACAGTGATAGCAAGTACATTTTGTAAGAGTTGTTAAGGTAAGTGGAGTTAACATCGGATTGTATCAACACTATATTGCTTTAGTAGCGCTTACCAAAAGATGAACATTTCTTAAGGAAGGGGCACGAATCGTTCCAGTTATGCTGTGCAATTATGCAATGGGTGGATACATAGCATATGCACATTTGTTGCTGACTTATGACAAACCTTTCGTTTGCTTTCATGCAAACAATTGATGTGGAATGAAAAAAGCAGTTATTCATGAAGTATGTGGAATACGTCTTTCTAGAAAACTAATGTGATATAAGATACTACCACACGACGGTTAACCCCGTCAACGTATCCCGCTGCATTGCATAATGTTTTGTTTGAACCAAAGCCAATTCAGTGTGGTGTAAATATAGCATCGTGCACTTTCGAATGGTCGAATGGATGAAAGTGGCTAATATCGTTCGGCGTAAACCCACTGCAATCTTTACCCCGTTTCGTGAACCAGCCGCCGAAGTTTTAAGATTGGCCTCATGGATGGCACGTGACAAGTTATGCTACCCATAGCAATGTTGTGAGGTGAGTCTGAACTGTTTATTATCGTCTCGCTGACCTCAACCAGCCGTCTGTCCTTCGAACCACAATTTAGGTTTGATGTCACGCTGTTGCTATCCAGTTTGAACCAGTTGCGTACGGGGTTCATAGATTAGCTGGCCTTGAATTGTGCTTACCTCCTTCAGCTTCGGGTGTCTTTCTATTAACGATGTTTACAATCGATTGTGCGATTAATTAATGATTCTGTTACATTTGTGTTAAAGCATTTCATGATAAATCTAAAGGTAGTTTCCTCATTTCGTTTGAAGGATTGATCATGATTAATTTCTTTACTAAGTGACGATCAACTCTCCTTTTTAGAGCCTCCGATAACAAATTACCACCTGTCATAAAATAGATATCAGTAAAGAAACGAGTCGCTAAAAAAAAGGACTGATGTAATCTATGTCACAATTGGTTGCGTGCAGTTTGCGACGAGTCACGATTAGCAGCCCGTCGATTGAGTCCGCAATCTTACACATGCATTTCAACGTTATCGGCTGTGACCGGATAATCTGGTCATATAAAATCAAAAATGGAAAGTTGAGATGTTTTTATGTTATTTTTTTCCACGCATACACGCACACTTCGTCAGCGTGGTAAAACATCGCTGAAGGGAATTATTGCTTTGCTCGAGGTCTAACCATGATGGAGAAGTATTTGCACTTACAGTGACTAGGCACAAAAACCAAGAGAGCAATTTGGTGGGAAAAGCTGAACTTTTTTTTAGATTAGACCACAAGTATGTCATCTTTCAAGAATATGTACGAAATAAAAAAAATGAATACCCATAAAAGCATATCAGCGCACGGCTACATGATATCTGGCGCTAGCGATTTGAGTGAACTTTATCAATGTGCCAAACGATGATGATTGTGGCACAACAAGTAGAAAAAAAAATCGCTCACACCACAACGCGATTCGTTCTTCTCCAATCCGCGAGCAGACACGCGTAGACGTTTGAATTAACCCTAGCACCACCACAACCAGCGGACTAGTGTTGGGCAATGGGATCTGGATCGGATTCTGGGACTCGATCCTTCCTCGGATCAATCCGGATTCAATCCCATATCTTGGATTGCCTGGATTCCGAGTCCCGATTGGGATCCAAAACAAGAGTCCGGATCCGGATCCTTCAAGATTCGGATCTTTCAGGATTGGGATCCTTTAGGATTGGGATTCTTCAGGATTCGGATCCTTCAGGGATTGGGATCCAAAACAAGAGTCGGTCTAGTAGTTGTACAATGGTTTTAATCTTCAAAGCATTTCTGATGCTGTTCATCTGTTCATCCTGTTCAAGCATTTTGACTGTGTTTGTTCGGAGGACACACAAAAAATCTGGCATAAGCTAGTTGCGATTACATTTTGTTTTAGATTTATTTTGTATGTATTTTATTTAAATATATTTTGCATTATATTTGCTAGCTTCCTTATCCCTTCTAGTTCTGTCTAATTCGCCTCATTACATTTTTGTACCTCGGATCGGATTCGGAGGATCGATCCCAAGGTGGATCCGGATCGGTCGGATCGAGTCCCAGTTGGGAGCGATTTTTCACATCGCTACAGCGGACAAGTGATCGCAACCCTAGTGGAAGGGGATTTGCGACAGTAGCATTGCTTCCAGTCACGACTGCTGGTCAAGTAGTCACGGACAGACAGTGTAAAGTGAACCTCCACCATTCACGGAAGTTTCGCTGCTGACAAGATTTCTTTTCTCAACGCGCGTACGATCTCCATAGCAACAGGTGCTGTTTGAACAGACACGACGAAAAAGTAGGTTGACGAAACGAAAGCTTTGGCCTCGAGCAATAATACGTTCCACACTCTGGGGGAACTGCTAACTCCACGATAAAGTGTGTGTTTGAGTTTGTGTGTGCAAGCTACATTAGTAGACTTATTTTTTGATAAATAACTTAGTTACGGAGTACAGTTCTGCACGCGGAGAATAACACAAGGACGCAATAATCCTTCAAAAGTCGACAGTAAGTATAGTGAAGCTCAATTCAAAATAAGTGGAACCCCAGTTCGTTGCCCGATAGGTATACCTAGGTTTTGGCAGTGACGTAATGCATTATGGTTAAGGATTAATGGTTGATCGTGTTGTGAAGAATTGTGTGAAAGGTAAACCTCGTCAATTAGCATCGAAAATTCGATAAGGGCTCTTCGATTACCCACCTATCATTTGCTAGGACCAGGATTTTGCCGAAACAAATCAACGACAACGACAGCATTAAGTTGTTTTAAGTTGAGGTAGCAGAGTGCGGTCCTATCTTTCAAATACCTATCTTTCAAATAACCTTTGCTGACTTTCTGTCAGACATTCTAGCCCCTACACAATAATCTGCTGGGTATGTTGCAAGAAATTGTGTGCCCAGTAATCCAGCGGTCAAAAGTGAAGCTGCTTTTGATCGTGGCAAACCCGTGGAGACGGGTTTTATTTCCTTGTTACATTTTTGTCGATCTCTTGCGTTGGACTTCCGTTAACACTTAGTTGCCAAGGAATCAGTTTCTTCCATATGAAGGTATCTGTTTGCTTTTGAAGAGAAAAAAATAAGAAACAGTACAGCCATACCTATATTTGCAATAGAAAAAGCTCCACATGTTCACAACAACATGTTCATTTAACTACAAATTCCTCTTTACGGTAACGAAGCAAAAACGTTTTCATTTGGTTTCCTGTTTGTCATTGCAATTCGAAGGGAAGAAACGACATTTGGCGATAAGAAACTCGTTTTATGTGGTTGAACAAAAAACCATAGTCATAAAACAAATTCCCACCATCACCACGTCTCGGTGGGGGTTGTTTTCGCTTCGACTAATCAGCTACTGTTCCGTACTACATATGAAGTATACTACTTTTATCTATTGCTACGAACTGTTAAGATTTGCTTGCTGTTCTTCGCACCTCCTTCCATTGACGACCTTCTCAAACTTAAACAAAAAAACAATTCGTATAATTAAATATCACGTTTCAAGTATATATCAATATTCCTTGGACTGAATGACTTGGCAAGTTGTGTATACCTATAGGCCACACTTGTGACTGTGCAGTTTTGCGATGTGTACTTTGTATTTGGTTTCATTTTATGACTAACTATTCACCATTCTATTTGGAGTTCATTCCGATAATGATAAGATTTTTTTTTATTGATAGTATCGTTACTACGTACAGATAGATACTATAGTAGAAAATTACAAAAAAAAAGATGGGGTCAATCTCCGTCCACATCATGCTGTTAGTGGATTTTGACGGAGGTTACTTCTTTTGGGGTTTACGTAGATTAAACAGGGCCTGTAGATGTTTTTATGGCATGTGATTTTATGTCCAAAAAAGCAACAACAAAGGAAAGTACAGTTTAAGCTAATAATTAAATTAGATTTAGGATTGAGGAGATTTAGATAAAGGAAACAAATACACTTTTTGTAACGACACGAGGCAAGAGAGGCGAAGCCTTAGCCGTTAGAAGTTGGTGACTTGAGTCACGAAATTCCATTGGTCTTTTTATGACCAAATTTATCCGAAATGTTATCAAGTTTTACATAAAGTAATTTGTTGCATTTCACAGGTTGAAATATATTTTCTTATTTAATTACTCACACAAACACAACAAAAAAACAATGAATTAATCCATTGTGGCTAAGGAAATGTTTGTTTAAAAACCACCATTTTCCATCCAGCCAATACTTAAGCGATGTTATTGTGGTTAGAAAATGAATTTGTTCAAGCGATATGGCATCCAAAGCATGCATGCTAGTAGTATCAACATTTTTTTCTATTCTAGCTAGCTGTTGTTGTTGTACAGGTTCTTAGTACAGGTGTTATTTTTTCCACCCCTAACCAACACCATTTTGTAGACGCTGCGTGCTTCCTTAACCAAACCAAACGGAAGAAACGATAGAAACACGCGCGATTATTTACGCGAACGTTGATGGAGTAACCCTCGAACCGATAAGAAATTACTTATCGACACGAAATCGTTCTACAAATTCTCATTTGCCATTCGAATTAATTGGTCGTTGCGTCCAGTGAGTGAGGACAAGCAAAAGGGAAAATTATTAAAATTCATCATCGTTGCCTCGTGTACCCTTTTTGTCCTTTGCGACCTTACTTGTGTTGTTGGCATTCGAATCTTCCAAAGGTGTGCAGTAGTATAATTTTCCTCGGTCAGTTGTCTGTCCGTTTTCACAAAGTTCACTTGTTCTCAAGTTCTATTCTGCCGATCACCATTCGTTTATTATCTACCGGGTGGTGATGATTCCGAAGGTGAGATTTTCCTGAAAACCACACGAGTGCATCACACAAGTGCATTGGAATTGGTGTGGCGCAATCTGTTTTGCACCGTTTGCAACAGCATAATCGCTCGTGTGTCAGTGTAGATTAAGAAGATCATTAAGGGGCACTAGCGGGAGTGCTGAAATCTGGAGCTTCGGGTGGTTTGCAGATTGGCGACAGCTGGTTCAGTATATAAAACGATCGCCACCTAGCGCGCCGGTTCACAGTTGAGGATCTGGTGCGGATCGAGGATCTATCGTAGTAGAGCTTCAGTACCCACCAAACAGCCTGGTTATATTGAAGTTGATCGGCTGCTGTTGTATGTGTGTTTGTGTCTGTCTCCCACTCTTGGCCCTAGTTCACACTCTCTAACGTTGTGAAGGCCCTGGGTTAGGCCCTCAGAGTGACCTGGTGTGTTTCTGCAGTGTTGCCGGTGGTGCTGGTGATTCTTTGTGGCACTCAGCTTATTGAATCAGTTGTACACGCGCCGAGGTGCCAAGACGTTTGGAAAGTTTTAAGCCCTCCAGAAGCGAACTTGGGTGAATGAAACGGGTTTTTGTTTTTGCGTATCTAGTGGAGATTCGTTTGATCGTGCAAGTGATATGGTTGGTCGCATAAAGAAAAGCTGTTATTAACAATTGCACATAAATATTTCGATAGTGAAGAGGCACGTAAATGTTGTTATCATTTGTGCAAATTTTACATACTAGTGTTGTAAATCTACGCACAGAAGATTCCGTCCATTACCTGTGATCCTCTGTCGAGATCCATCGGTGAAATAAGGATATAATTTCAAACGATCGCCCCAATATGATGCAGGTTTGTGTAATGCTGTTCTAACTGTCCCTACACTAATAATTAAAATAAATAATGCTGTTGTAACTATAAAGTAGATTAATCGATCTTAGAGCAAACAGGTAGGAAATTTGAGCTAAATTCATCTTTTAGAATCAATAAATGATCGTTCGTATTTACTGTATTCATTTATTAAACTGTACAAGAAATGCGGTAGATCAAAAATACGCTAGAATAATGGATGTTGGAGTTTTAGTAGATTGTTGATTTGTATGGCACTAGGAAACAGTATTGACGTGGCCAAATTGGAAATTAAAATAAATATCCAAAAACCATCCTTTCGCGGGCGCGTCTTTCGTCAGTTAGCTTAGTTCTTAAGTAAACAAAAATAGTAATTTTAGAAAAGATTTTTACTGTTATGTGCGTTAGAACTTATTGGCCTTAACCGCACGTTATTGGCCTTAACTTATCGTTTGTGGTTTCACTGGTAGATGACGTAAGTTAAGAGGGTGTTCTCTCTCTCTCCAGGGTGCGTGTCATGGACACTAAAGAATTAGCAATTCGAATGTTTTGTTTGGCAAATTGTGTGACCCGACCCGTTCGAAGTATACTTTGAATTGGTAAGATGGTGAAGAATTACAGCCCTGTACACACAGTGCTGTGGTCTTTACCATTCCCTTTTAAGGCAAACAGTTAAGCTCCATAGAGGTCATTCAGAATGTGACTTTCGATTTAAAATTTTATGTATTTTGTTTCTATTTTTATTCTTTTATTTTTGTTTTCCTAATTCGGTGTTTCTTCTCGTTATGTTCTTCCAGCTCTTCAATCTTACCACCTCCCAGTTCGTTGCACGCACGGTAAGCAGCATTAAGAAGATGCCTTGCCCGTTCCTGACCCGTCTCAGCACGAGCTACGTGCGCAATTATGCTCCGGCTCTGCTCAAAGCGTACGGTGCCCAGTGTCCGGTGGTGCAGCGCAGCATCTCATCACTGCAAGGTTCGCAGGCCGGTGCCGGCGTTACTGTTGGTACTGGAGCTTCCGCTGGAACGCAAGAAGTCGCATCGAAGAAGGAATCTACGGCCGAGGCACGTCGCAATTTAAGCTCGCTGCAGCAACCTAAACCACTGCAGTCGGAACCGGCTGGCAATAAGCAGGCCGGTGCGAAAAAGTGCCCCTTCTTGAATACTGCGGCCCCGCACGTAAAGGAGCTCGGTGCGGAAAGTGTGGAGATACCGACGGAGCGCAAGTTCCAGTACGAGGACTTCTTCCACGAGCAGATCCTGCGCAAGAAGCAGGATCACTCGTACCGCGTGTTCAAGAAGGTGAACCGTTTGGCGGCCGAAGGCCAGTTTCCGCGTGCGCTTGAGTACTCCTGGGGTGAACGACCGATCACGGTGTGGTGCTCGAACGATTACCTCGGCATGTCGTGCCATCCGGAGGTGAAACGGGCCGTCGCGGATGCGCTCGAAACGTACGGCACGGGTGCGGGCGGTACCCGTAACATCTCGGGCAACTCGATGAACCATGAAAACTTGGAGCGTCGTTTGGCCGCGTTGCATCAGAAGGAGAGTGCGCTGCTTTTCACCTCGTGCTTTGTGGCGAACGATTCGACGCTGTTTACGCTGGCGAAGGCACTCCCCGGTTGTCATATCTTCTCGGACGCTGGGAACCACGCCTCGATGATACAGGGCATTCGGAACAGTGGAGTTCCGAAGCACATTTTCCGGCATAACGATCCGGCGCATCTGCGTGAAATGTTGCAGCGCGTTGATCGATCGTTGCCGAAAATTGTCGCCTTCGAGACGGTCCACTCGATGACCGGGGCAGTCTGTCCGCTGGAGGAGCTGTGCGACATTGCGCACGAGTATGGTGCGCTCACGTTCGTGGACGAGGTGCACGCGGTCGGGTTGTACGGTGAGCACGGGGCAGGGATAGGGGAGCGAGAAGGTCAGCTGCATAACATGGACATTATTTCCGGCACGCTCGGAAAGGCGTTCGGTAATGTTGGCGGATACATTGCCGGGACGTCACTGCTGGTTGACATGATCCGGTCGTACGCGGCAGGGTTCATTTTTACCACTTCGCTTCCGCCTACCGTGCTGTGCGGTGCACTGAAAGCGGTAGACATTCTCGCATCGGAAGAGGGCCGTAAACTGCGCGCGCGTCACCAAGAGAACGTGCGCTATTTGCGGACGCGGCTGCAGGAGGAAGGGTTCCCGGTGGAGCATACGCCCAGCCACATCATTCCGGTGAAGATTGGTAACCCGCGCCAATGTACGGAGGTGTCGGATCAGATGATCCAGCGCTTTGGACATTATGTGCAAGCCATCAACTATCCGACGGTGGCGCGTGGTGAGGAGAAGCTGCGGCTGGCTCCGACGCCTCACCATACGCCCGCCATGATGGACGAGATGGTGCGCGATATGAAGGTGGTCTGGCAGGATCTGAAGATGCCGCTGGGCGGAAAACACTGCCCGGAGGAGTGTACTTTCTGCCGGAAGCCACTGCTGTTCGATCGTTTCGAGGCACGCACCAGCGCTACTGCGGCCAGCTGCGCCAGAGAGCTAAACTGTCAAATACCGAACTGCCCGCAGATCGCTGCCATGGCCAATTAAGACGACAACAGCAACAAACATAGCTCCCATCCTAGGAAAAGGGATGAGAGCCATTTTGGGTGCTTCGGTGTTGGGAACGCAGATCATCAGGGCAATTATACCTGTCGCAATGGCATATCGTGCGAAGCAAAAAGGCGCTTAACTTTCGGACGTAATCTCTATCCGGTTGCTATGCGGAGCGTGTTCCTGTCTCTCTCTGTCTATGTCCGTTAGATTTATAGTAGGTGCAAATTGAATGTGTTCACTGAATGTGTAACTGGTTAACTGTTGTTACATCCGCTGCAGCGCCGTGCAGGGCATTTGAGCTACACTTTCGTTTTTGTTTTTAAGCCGCTCTCTTGAAGCAAAAAAGCGGCCTTGTTGGCCTTCCTTCATTCCAGTCGTAGTTACCGCGTATGTTATTTGTTTTGTTTTTGTTTTATTTATTCCACTCGGCCAGCGCCAAGCGGTCGCCTGGTGGTTGTACGAGGCAATTTAGGCGAATCCTAATGAAATTTCTATTTGTTGAGCAGGTTTACGTCGATATGTCATTGACAATAAAATAATAGTTGAATCAAAAATATCTATTCCACAAAATGTATACTTATACCAAGCTGTCGTCTAATAAATGTGAATTCAAAAATGGGATACATTACTGTGTACGTTTCGCTTCTCTTTAGTGCCGTTCGAAATGTGCAATCATCGTTATCGATCTGGTACTGCGACTACCTGACGGTGGATCATTGATCGGCAGAAACTGTACTATCAGCTTAATCCATACGTAGAGGAGGTATGTTATTTTAGAGCTTCATTTGATCAGGCTAGCTGGAACGATCATGCTATGACCGAGATTTGACTACAAAAAGGGCCTATTTGACTACAACTTGGTATTCCAAATGATATGGACAGCAATGTTCAACGTCTTTTCTATGCAGCAAAAGCATGCCGAATGATCGAACAAGCCCCAAAAGAACCTAGCCATCAATGATCTTTAGTGGATACGTTTTTTTCGATAGAGAGATAACATTTTGTACCTAAAGTATGCTAACAAAATGAATAATACGCTATAAATTTAGTATTAGAAAGTTACTCCAAAATCAAACCATCGTTTATTTGACTTCCACGCGACTGTGCATAACCGTGCAAGCATTAGCTTGCAGTCACTGCAAATTAAAATAAACTGACAGCATACCGCAGCGCACGGTCTTTTTTTAAATCCATTTTATCGCTTTAGTATAATGTATTTTTTATTGAACAGGACGATATCAGCTTTTTATGATCAATAAGTTTGACCTTTTTTCGTATGAAATCGTATGAAGTATTGTTGTAAAAAGGTGTTTAAAAAGCTGTCACGTGTAATGTCCATTACAACGCGTCTTCGTGCACCGTTGTCAACAGTGCTGTGTTTTGTTCCACGTCAAATACCAGCGAAAAGAATCCAAAATACGGTCGGCAGCGGCTGCGGGAAAAACTTGATTTTGCATTTATTTAGTACATTTTCTCTTCAAACATGGTATCCGTGCTAAACACGATCGATACCGGCCACGAGGACATGATCCACTGTGCCGATGTGGACTATTACGGCCTGCGGTTGGCCACTTGTTCGTCCGACAATTCGGTGAAGATTTTCGACATCAAGAATGGTGCTCAGACGCTAGCGGCCGATCTGAAAGGCCACGGTGGTCCGGTGTGGCAGGTGGCCTGGGGCCATCCGCGGTATGGTAACGTGCTAGCATCCTGTTCCTACGATCGTAAGGTGATCGTGTGGAAGGAGGCTGGTCCGGGCGATTGGACCAAATGGTACGAGTACAGCAATCATGACTCGTCCGTCAACTCGGTTGCTTGGGCACCGGCCGAGTATGGCCTGGTGTTGGCCTGTGGTAGTTCCGATGGATCGATTTCCGTTCTTACCGCGAACGTGGAGGCTGGCACGTGGGATTGCAAGAAAATTCCGAACGCTCATACAATCGGTTGCAACACAGTGAGCTGGTGTCCGGCGACCGTCCCCGAACCGGCGTTCGATCAGCGTCCGAGCAAAACGAACCTCGCCGTCAAGCGACTGGTCTCGGGTGGGTGTGACAACGCGGTAAAGATATGGAAGGAGGACGGCGATCGTTGGGAGGAGGAAAAGCGGCTCGAGCTGCACTCGGACTGGGTGCGCGATGTAGCGTGGGCACCGAGCGTCGGTATGCCGCGACATCAGATCGCTAGCTGCTCACAGGATCGACGAGTCGTGATCTGGACGAGTGACGATCTAGTCAACTGGCAACCGGCCGTGTTGCACAACTTCGACGACGTCGTCTGGAACGTGAGCTGGTCATTGACCGGCAACATTTTGGGTGTTTCAGGCGGAGACAATAAGGTCAGCCTGTGGAAGGAAACGAGCGAAGGACAATGGATTTGCATTAGCGAAGATACGAACAGCGCGTCTTCCGGGGCGGCACAAAACAACTTCATACCGGAACAGCGGACACTGTGAAGTGAAGCGGCGCTTTGCGAACGTTCACACGCGTATAGAAGATATTTTTTGGCTGGCCTGTATTCCATTGTAACTAATGTAATCAATAAAGTGTATTTTTAAAATGTTAATCCCTTATTCGCGAAATAATAGGAGTGTTCTCTTTCTTTCCAATTCAGTCATGTAGTTTGTGGTCCGCAGTGTGTGTGGCATGAAAATATTGCACCTGCTTTTATTTAACAATTTCACTGCTCCTTTGGCTTGACAACACAAATCTTCTTGCTCAGTTCCGGGTTTCCTTGATTTATATTTACCCGCAGCTGAATAGTCTGAAAACGGTGCCAGTACTCTGCAAGTCAAGCGACTGCTACACATCCCCAATAACGATCGGTGTGCTCGAGGTGTATAAACTGGCCGCAAACACGATGTCACGCTTGATCGCATTCGATGCTTCCTCCATCTTGCTTTGCAGCACCGGATCACCGATGATCCGTGCCGCATCCTTCACGTTGCAGAGCGTTTCATTCAGCTGCTGGATGCAACGGACAATGATACCCTCCTTGATGTCCGTTAGCGTCATAATTTCAGCGAACGGTTTATTTCGGGCCCACTCGTAAACTACCTCGGTAAGCCCGAAGTTCAGTTCCTCCTTTTTCGACACGTCGGTAACACCGTACTGTCGCTCGACTAGCCGGATAACGTTCTCCACCTCACGGAACTGTGCCTCGGCCTGTTGCAATGCAGCGGGAAGGTGTTGATAGGTGTTTATTAAAAAGAACCAGGCACAGACACAGACAAATAAATTACCTTCAGCAGTGTTTCGGTGAGTTTTGGCTTAACGTCCGTTTTGGCTTGAAACACGAGACTGGAAAGCAGGGCAGCAATTTCGGCTGGCTGCAGATCGGTCAGTATGTTACGCATCACCAGCTCCGTAATCATCAGCTCGTTCTGTCCCATCTCGCAGGCAACCCGTCCCTTCATGGCCACTGAAACGGAAAACACTCGCATCATCGCGTCAACACTTTACAACGATCCACCACTCCATTCTAGCTACCTTGCTGCATGTCGTCAATGTACTTCAGTTCCTGGAGCACTTGCAACTTTCGGCAGTAGTCCGGATACAGTGACATACTTTCATACGACGCCTGGTACTTGAGCTCGTCCAGCTTTCGCTCCAGCTGCTTGCGATCGAACACGAGCGCAAATTCGTGCTCGAAATCTGCGATGTTTGTGTACGGCAGCCACTGATTCAACCGTTCCTGGGCCACTTTCAGCTGCTCCGTCAGCTCCAGATTGCTCAGATCGCGCTGGAAACGTACGCACTCTAACGTGCCCGTCGCGGAACCGGTTTGTACCAGCGTCGCATTTAGCTCGGCCAAAGTAGCCACTGCCTCGACGGTGCTCTGGGACGGTGGCGCATCACGAAAGCGCGGAATCTGACGGTTTTCCCAGCTGCGGATGATATTGTTCGCGTCACACTTGATCGTATGCTTGGTGACTTCGATCACGTTGGCAGGTGCAAGCGTAAGCACGCAGTGTCCACCAACGCCTTCCGGTAGGAACGTTTGGTACGGAAGCGCTAGCGAGAGCATCCTATGCCAAAGCGTTCCTCTGTCGAGGCCGGCTTCCGGCGGGCCGGAACCGGATGTTTTCACCTGATGGTCCAGCACCAGCACGACCAGTTTCATGTCACAGTGGGATTGTAGCGAGACGCACAACAGTATGCCCAGCTTGTTGTAATGATGCTTATCCGTCACCACCACAACACGGCCCACCTTTAGGTCGTTTATTGCCTTCGGTTGGCACAGTTGTTTGGGCTAAAAATGTTGAAACGAAAGCAACCCTTCTTATTAATAAAAACGATAGAAAACGAATCACTCCTCCCCCAGCAGTTCACTTACCAGCAGTTCGTTCCACAGCTCAATGTAACTGTTGGCCGTTTCGTAGAACTCACACAAAGGCTTCAGATTGTCGCTCAGCTTGCTTAGCGCGGACACCTTCTCCTGCACTTTGTTCAGCTCGAGCTTACTTTGGGGCATCTGTAGCCTTTTGCCAAACTCGCGGAAGCTGTGCAGCATCATGTTCTCCACCGAAACCAACTCGACGCGCAACAGGTACAGCATCATGGCGTACGTGAGCCGGAACTGTGATTCCAGCCGTATCGGTTTGCCGAGGATCATCGTCTTAAGCTCCGCATCCGTGGGCAAGTTTTGCTTGCAAATGATAATTACCGTGCCGGTTTTGTCGAGTCCACGCCGTCCGGCACGGCCGGCCATTTGTGTGTACTCCGAAGGTTGCAGAGGCCGCACCGATTGCCCGTCGAACTTGCGCGTACTGTCGAATATGACCGTTCTGGCGGGCATATTCACACCCATCGCAAACGTTTCCGTGGCAAAAAGAATCTTTACCAGCCCGCGGGCAAACAGCATCTCCACAATCTCCTTCAGAATGGGCAGAATGCCACTGTGGTGGATACCGATGCCTCGCTCGAGGCAGCTCTGCATCTGCACCACCTGCGGTAGTGCACGATCGGGTGGAATTAGCCGCTGCACGCACTGCTGGAAGAAGGATGTGACTGCGTACTTCTCGCGAGCCGTCGTAAGATCGCAAGACATGAGTGCCTCCGCATTGTTGTCACATCGATTGCGTGACAGTGTGAATGCCACCACCGGAAGCTTCTCCTTCTTCTGCAGATGATCGATCAAACCGACCCAGAGCGTCTGTTCCTGCCGCTGGCTGTATGGACCGGTTCGGCGAGTCGCATTTTTAGCTTGCCTCGCTTCACAGCTTTCCTTCGCCCGCTGGTAACCTGCCTGCAGGAACTGGCTTTGCTCGTTCACAATCAGGAACGAATCGTCCTTCGATTTACCACCGAACCCGGTGTACAGATAGTGCTCGAGCGGAACCGGTCGTTTCGCAGTACTTACGACCCACACGCGCTTCTTCTTCGTCTTGCCTACCCAATTCGCAAACTCGATCGTGTTGGGCACGGTAGCGCTTAACATCACGATGCACACGTGATCGGGAAGCAGAATTAGTACCTCCTCCCACACGTGCCCCCGATCGGAATCGGTAATGTAGTGTACCTCATCGAAGATGACATACTCGAGATCACGCGTAATGTCGCTGCCACAGTACAGCATGGAGCGTAGAATCTCCGTCGTCATGATAAGGCAGGAAGCGGTCGGATCGATCTGTATGTCACCGGTAATGAGACCCACATCCTGGAAGGTAGTACGGAAGTCACGGTACTTCTGATTGGACAGTGCCTTGATCGGAGAGGTGTAGATCGTTTTTGTCATGTGTTTCTTCGACAGTGCAATCGCATACTCGGCCACGACCGTTTTGCCAGCGGATGTGTGTGCCGCCACGAACACGTGGTTGTGCTCCTCGAGTTTTAAGATCGCTTGCTTCTGGAAGATATCCAGCTCGAACGGAAATCGGTGCGCCATCACGGGGATTTTGACGTAAAAATCATCCACCGGTTTGGAAATATCGATCATTTCGGCCCATTCGGCCGACTGGACTGCGTTGCTACTGACGTTAGAAATTTTCAACACCTGTCCCTCGGCATTCGCCCTGTCTACGGCGAGCAAACTTTCCTCGTCGATATCCTTCGGCAGCTCCCTTTGCAGGGGTGATGCTGCTGTGGCCACATTCTTTGGCTGTTTCTCCGAAAACAGATCAAAATCTTCTTCACTACCAATGGCCGACAGGAGATCGATCACACCTCCGTTATCGATACTTTCCGTTCGGTCACCGTCGCCATTGCTTTTTTCAAACTCTACGCCA
Organism: Anopheles funestus; assembly: GCF_943734845.2. Classification (NCBI taxonomy): domain Eukaryota; kingdom Metazoa; phylum Arthropoda; class Insecta; order Diptera; family Culicidae; genus Anopheles; species Anopheles funestus. The sequence continues at coordinate 17,406,281 of NC_064598.1, forward strand.
GTGGCAAACCCGGGAGGACACGATTTTAAATTTACGTCAAACATCGGACTAGGCACTATGTTTGCGAGGATGGTTTCCGGCTCATCGAATCCACCGGGCCAAAATGGAAAGTACGAGGCAGATCCTCGGGCCGAATCGAGCAATTCGGTCGGTTCGCGCTGGAGCGACATGGAGTTTTTAGCAGTCGAGCCCGCATTTTGTACCGCTGTTTCGACAAAATCTAATACCTTTCCCGTCTCCGGGCATCGTTCCGGTACGATGCGCGTAATGATTGGTGCGTGGGGAATGTCGTATAGCTGGTCTGTGGAGGGATGGCGTGGTTCAAAGTAGGGCTTCGGCTCGTGTATCGGGATTTCCGGTTCAAGAATGTACGCTCGCAGCAGATCTTCTGTATCCTTCACGATCGGAGGCGGTTCATTCAACCAGGCCGGCTAGAACAATCGGTAGCGTATTTAAGTAACATTGCGAAGCATAACTTGAAACAGCATGAACGGTACAAAGTTACATCGAAACTCATCTTGAGGAATACGTGTGTTTCTTTTCGGCTTATACTATACTTTAACCGGTCTGAATATGTTTCTAGACACTGAGAGAACCGACTGGGAATAGCCACATACGTAGGTATGTTTGTTTCTGCAGTGTTGTGATGCGGCCTACTTGATGTTTTGTCAACATATTGCGCAAGGCTGATCGTTTATAGTTTGTGGTTGACTACCCCATATGTACGATGCTTCGGGGGTAGATACTAGTGATGGGTAAATTCGATAAAAAAACGGAATCGCTTCCGAATGACTTCATAAATTTTGGAAGCGGCTCCGGAAAGTAGGTGCAATACTCCGAATTCGAAATTGTCCGGAGCCGTCCGGAGCCGTGAGTCGGCAGCCGGAGCCGTCGGAATCGTCCAGAGCCGCTAGTCGGCAGCCGGAGCCGTCCCCGGTGTGTAAACACTGTGTAAACAGATTAGTGATTATTTCGTGCGAGTAAAAGTTCCTAGTTCTTGATAATTTTGAGCCGAATAAGCGCCATATGCGGGAGGTGTTGCTGTTTTTGTTTCGAGCGAAGAAAACGGCCGCGGAAGCGCATCGAGAGCTTTCGAGTGTTTACGGCGATGCTGCTCTAAGCGAAACAAGGTGTCGGGATTGGTTTCGACGCTTTCGAAGCGGTGATTTCGCCGTGGAGGATGCTCAACGTGAAGGAAGGCGCAAAACATTCGCCGACGAAGAATTGACGGCTTTACTGGAGGAAAATCACTGCCAAACGCAAGAAGAGCTCGCAGCCGTGCTTGGTGTAACTCGACAGGCCATATCATCACGGCTGAACGCGTTAGGCATACGATACGATAAGTCTGCAAGCTATCCTTCCACCATCCGTAAGAGGAAATGCATATGTAAAGGAAAATGTAAATAAAACCAACACTATCTTCCGAACTTGATTCACAGCGTTAATAAATCTTTATTTAAAACACAAATCAGTCATCCGTAGATAAAGATTTTCGATTCTCTATGTTTCTTTTGCTAACACACATCACTTACGTTTCCGTTTTAAAAAATCACAGCTAAAGAAATAAACCTTATCGAAAACGGGTCTAGCATAGATCGCTTGCAAAGAAAAACACCTCAAATAAAACGGACCAATTTGAAACGATCATCGTACACATCGGTTGCTTTACACATTCCTTACCCCCCTTTTTCCCATTACACGAACGATCGGCGAACGAATGGCTTCACGTATGTTTAAAACCATTCCCGTGTTACCGCTCTTCCTATTAATCCCTCCTTTATCACCTTTAACGTACTCGGCTCAACGATACTCCTGACTATCGATGGGGATCCGGAATGCGAAACTTTTACTACCGACAGGTAAACTAATACTAAATATATTTTTTCACATTTTTTACTCTTGCAAAATCTCTACAACTCTGTTTTCCCTTTCTAAACACAATGGTGTGTCACTGTACCTAATCGGTTGTCCCTCCTGTCTTACGCCGGAAGACACTGAGCCGGACGAACTATCGTGACGGAACGCGACGGATTTAAGATACGCCCGGAACGCTAATACTAATACATCATCCCGTCTCACACGCAGCACGCCTCCTACAGCGTTCTTCACCGAAAGCCGAGAAAATCGGTTAGCCGATCGTTGAGCGCGTCCAGCCAGTGAACGGTTCCTTTCGGTTTGCTGTTGACCTTAAGCTCGTTTGTCGTGTTGGCCGGTAAATATTCCTCGGTTCGTATGCAGAAGTAGCTCGTTATCGTGGCCCGACACATGGGACACCGGTCCAGTTTGGCTGTGGGGGGGGGGGGGGGGGGGGGGGGTGGAGTGAAGAAAAAGTACAAAATAAGAAAAAAGAAAAGAAAGGAAGAAAAAGCAGTCAATGAACGGTAAATCGATCTAGGCCGGTTGATATTGTACGCAGCTGCCGTTCGGTGAGAGTTTTTGGTAGAAAAAGGACACGCGTACAGTAGTGTACACACGTAGAACGATGCATTACTAATTGATCCATACACGTGGTTAACCTTAACGAGCGTTTGAAAATATGCTTAGCCTAACGACCATTCATTAGCATACGTATGGCTTGTGACTTGAAGGATCGCAGAGCAGGAGGTAAATGTATGGGGACTAATTATTACGATCATTTTGCACAGCGCGTCACACAGATCAGTACACGCGCCGGTTCACACATTTAATCAACTCCTTAACTTTCGTTAGGTGCGTAGGTAAGAAGCAAATTAGTTAATTGCAAAATTAACTTTCATTCGGTGCTTCGGCTCTATTTTGTCTCACCGTACTTTGCACTAGCGGAATACACTTGCAACTTACAGAAACAAACTGCGCAGATGCACGTGTGTCGGCACGGTAGTAACGCTCGGGAAAGTGGAAAGTAATGGCACACAACGCACAGCTGCTCCCCTACCGGGCAGTCCCGTGGGGTCGAATCTGAACAGAGCAGTGGTTCATTATTGCCGGCACAGGCTACCGGTTCCGCGAGCGATAGTGTTCCGGTAGGGACGGTTGTTCCTGCGGTGCCAATTCCACCACCATTGCCAGCGTTGGTATTACAGCCAGCACCAGTGGTCGTTGCTTCGTCTGCCGTCATTGGATCACCGGTGGCCAGATAGAGTTGCTGCAAAGAGGGAAAGAAAAAGAGCCAACGTTGAATTAAACTTAGAAACTGCAAAGATAGAGCCGTATATGTAGTGGAAATTAGAATAAGTATTATACAGTTCTATCCTAGTTTTGTATTCAATCGATCCTGAATTAATTTTCGGCTCCACGATTCTACTAACCCCCGCCTACGATCCGTAACATAACGTGTTTAAAATTACAATTTTAAACATTTATTCAAATTTTAAACGCTACCCCATGAGAAAATGTTTGCAAAATGATACGGCACCATTTGTACAACATTTTTCCTTTTCTTCTTTATCGCCAAAATGTCACCACTAATTATCCGAAGAAAGATAACAATATTGTAGAATTTATTCAGCAATGCATATTGGCAACATGGGCACGGATTGTTTTTCGCAGCAGTAACACGATCACCGGTCGGGAAGCGATCGTATCTCTTTTTCCTTATGGTACCTCATTTCCAATTCAACTCGATTTTTTAATATTCCATCGTATGACCTTCGGCTTGTCGCAAAACCAACCGCAAATACTAACGAAATGTTCCGTTCTATCGTTTCCATGCTTGCCAAAATGCGGCTCCATGTCAATCGAGTGTGATTTGATCTAATACGGATCTTTCCTCACTGGTTTCACATCTTAGGAATGGTGACAACCAGCAAAAAAAAAAACACCACCTTTAATCACAACCAAACAAATCGAAAAATTATCGAAGCCAAAACAAGAATCAAAAGAAAAAAAACAGCTTCCTAACCTAAGTAAACCGGTATTGCTAACTAGCAGCCGTATAGTAGCAGCGACAACCACCCAATCCAGCAATGAGTTCATTTATCTACCTTCGACACATGGCGGAGCAATGGTTCGCGGTTCGGTATAAATAAAAACCAGTCAGGCTTTAGCAGCCAACGGCTCGGCTCAACGACCGTTTCACCTTCCGCTCCATTCCACCGGTGCACCGCTACCAGCACCGATTCCGACTACTCGATCGTATCCATTGAGATCGAAAGCATAATCGCGCGGTGGTACAGTGTTTGTGTCGCCGTTGTTGTTTGCTACGTTACTGCGATTGCCACATGTTGCCCATGAAAAAGAAAACTGGCCAACAAACGGACGCGTTGGGGTGGACCCGTACGCGTTGCGTGGGGTGGGATGTGTGAAAAGAAAAACAAAACCATCCTCCCGCACATTAACCTGTCTGTTGATACTTGTGGTGGTTCGTTACTAGATTTCCAGCTTCCATCCAGCTGACTGGGGATAGGAAAAACGGGGTAGCGAAGAAGTGCTAGAAGGCGCAATGAAAGAGGTGTGTCTTTTATTTTTTATGCACCATCTCTTGCCGCACCGACAGCACCATTGGGCAGCATTAGGTTCATATTCTCTATTTCGAATGCAGTATCGCGATCGTGTCTCCGATCCGTTCGCCAACAGTGGTGGTAAATTGAACTGTGAAGGTCGCCTCAGTGCTCTCTGCGTGGTGTGTTGAAGTCTCATGCGCACATGGACATACAACTCACACACGATTGCGCAATGTCGAGCCCCCTTCTTATGGATGGATGGTGAGGTGAAATGTTTGTTCTAAGTCCGTGGCGAATTCAAATTCCGTTGGCCAATTAATCTCGTCGCTCTGTCTCCGGTACAGCAGACAGGGCAGTGTGATGTTGGTGTTTCGCAGCTATGCCAATGCCGGTCGGTGTCATAGCACCTTAAGTTCGTTAACTCTCGATTTGCTACTTGTTGTTGATCGTTCACCCAAAGACTTACCTTCAAGCAAGATAGTTGACCGCTCGCCTGCTTTAAGTACTGGGCCAAAACTGACGTCGGCAGTGGACAGACCGGATCCCGCAGATGGACGACATTTACCAGAATTACCTGTAATGAAAAAGAGAAAACGGTTATTAATGGAAATTATTACTTATTTCCTACTTAAATCAGGTTTAATTTTTGAACAGTTGCAACATAACAAAACGGATGAACTCAAACAACACTACTCACAGTAGATTCCATAATATGAGACTGTATTCCCATAGAATACAGTTGAGAAAGCAATGATGATGTTAAGCATAATTTAAAACAGGATTCTTTGGTGCTTCCATAAGGGACCAATGCATGACTGTCTTCATGGTGCTGAAATATTGTCCCTCATTAACGCAAAGCTTTGTTATACGCTAACACATTTATTATATCCGGCCTTGTTACAGCCAGCTTTCAAGGTCGCTGCTGTTTGTGCTGAAATGGCAAGCACACAGCAACAGTTTTATGGCACATCCCAACAGTTTCCCCTAGCGGTATAGCGGAATATCCCAAATTCTTTCTAATTTGCGTCATTCTTATGGTGAGCGTAGGATTAATCGATACGTACACAAACGTTCACAGTATGATTGCTTGATATCGAACGCTTGATGTCCTAGACTAGACAAAGCGCAAACACAGCATCCAAAATGTCCCGGCTACACGTCGAGCGGGGTCTGTTTTTAGCAAATCGGTAGAATCGGAAAATAATATTGAATCGATCGACCGGCACCACAATGGACAACTTATTTTACCCGGCACACCCGGCACAAAAGGTCGAAAGTTTTTTTTTACTGTATTTCGCACTGAGAGATGATCCCGAATGGTATTCGGCAATCGGTAAGATCACTTCTCGAAAACCGGTTCCCCGTGATGACAATATTTTCACTGTTCGATTGCAAGAGAAAGGAAAAAAACAGAGTATTACGACATTAGTGTGACGTCCATAATTACGTATGATATTCCGGATCGTAATGCCATTGAAGAAATTTGCGTTTTTTTTTGCAAAAACCGAAAACAATTACACACGTACCACCACTTCATCCCGATGCACGCAGCGAAACAGGATAAATTGACGAACTTTCCACCCGGTACGCAACACTACGCAAATTGCTTTCTCTATTGCAAGGGCGGGATTTACAAGCTCAATTGTGCATTCGACAGTGAAGTGATCATTACTCAACCACAACAGGTAAATACAAAACAAAAAGCACAAAAAAATGAATTGAAGTAAACATCCCATACGTGCGCCTCACCTTTTTCTCTCACATGTGGCCGCATGTGGGCGAACGTATGGTGAAAAGAAAGTGAAAACGAATCGTAAATGCAGCGTGTCCCAGCGAGATGCAAAGAAGATGTAGCCTCTTTCGCGGTTCAGATTGCCCCGGGTGAAAGTGTGTCCCTTTCATTGTCTGCTGTCGGTCTGACAAACCTTCCCCACACACATGGCAGCTTGTATTTCCCCGTACAGGGGTCGATCCGGTTCGCTTTTTCTTTGAAAGTGCGTTTTTTCTAGTGCGCCATCGTACGAGCGTGTAAAAATATGATCAAAGCTTTGGTACCAAGTAAACAGAGTAAGCTGAACTAAACTTTCCCTTGGGGAAGGGAAACTTTCACAACAGTGCGGAAGCGGGTTTCTAACCCGAAGGTCACACCCTCTGTGGTCATCCATCTGGATGACCCATTTAGGGTGATTAATGGACAATCGATTCATCAATCCGTAAGGAACGTCCGGAGTTCAATTGACTCAATGAAAGCTAAGGCAATTTATCTTCCAAACGAGTAAAAGTTGGTCAAATGTTTGTGGGAACATAACGGTGTACATACGTGAAGATGCCGGCCTTTCTTTGACCTACAAGAGCTACACATGGTGAGTAAACAAAGTACAAAACGGATCCAATATACTTGGCTATAAAAACTCATCGAATGTGCCCAATAAATACGTAGCTATGGATAATGACCGATTGTTGCGAAATCCAGATACAACGACCCATCAATAGCCGATTATGCAAGGACAAGAACTGTGTTTGTTTTTCCTCATTTCGGCAAGTTCCTGATGCTTCCGTCTCGTGTTTAAACGTTTTATTCCATCTACCACCAGACAAGCTTAATTTCGTACATATTTATTCAAGTCCACTTCCTCACAGCTTGCCCAAAAACGGGCTTTCCTCTACCGAACACAATCGTTACAACCGTGCGGAAAAAAAGTTCCCGGAAAGATGGTTTTGCAAATTCGGCTGTTTGCATATGGAAACGAGGAAACAAAATCATCGTTATGCGTTATGCTGTGTTTTACATAATCTGTTTGCTCTCGCGGAGTTCCGAAAAAAAAAAATCAACCGACTGATCACCTATGTGTTGGCTATGTGTCGCGAAAATGTGGGACAATCGACAATCCGTTTATTGATTTTTGCATTCACGATCTTTTGGTTGTTGATGTACCTCTGCGCCGACACACAATGGTAAAAAAGAGGATACGCAAGCAAAATATTACTCAACATTTAATTTATGCACACATACACAATTTGGTGGTTAGCGCAACTCCAGACAAGGAGCAAGTGTAGTGCCTTGAGAAAGGAAATGCAAAAATCAATAATGTCATCCCGTGAAGGCGTCAGCAAAAGTCTGCGTAATCGCGAGACTGTGACGATATCGATCTGTAGCAGGTTCGATTTTTGTTGTTGTGTAGATCACCTTTTAGGTCAGAGAGAAAGTGAAGACGATGGATGATGGGCCTGATACGTACGATGCCGGAACCGGTTACTGTATTTTTACCAACACCACAACACATACCCGATCTGGTCCATCATTAAATTGAACCAACTGAATGATCTCATTCGTTGCAACCAAGGACGCGATTGTTGACGCGAAACAGTCTTAGAACGGCTCGAAAATAGTCTGTCTAAAATGAGATTAAGCGTAAAATCACACGGTACTCACTGTCTCATCCGGATGCAGTAGCTCTTCTGGTTCAGTTTCACGGATCATAAACACTACCAACGGGTATGATAGCCTAGGAGGAGCGCCCAAAATCAATGGTGGCTTTGGGGATTGCAGTGCGATGATGTGCTCCGTATGCGGTTGACAGCATCTGTATGAAGAAACCGGCCCGTACCGAAGGGGCAGAATCCAAAGAAAAAGGATAGAAAAAAAAACGATCAGAAAAGGAAGAATACGATAGAATGCGCGAGTGGAGATACATAAAACCAGCTGTCAACTTTTGCTCGAACAAATTCTAACAAGTTCTGGGGATTTCCCACCATTTAGCATTGATTCTACCACGGTAGACACTTCTTCGTTATGGTAATATTCACGAATAATCGAGCTGTTTTTAGAAACAACTCGTTTTTGCTAAATAGGAACGGCTGAGGAAAATTAAAAATTCCCTTAAAAAAGGACACCTTGTGCTAATTGATAACAGAAGATCAGGCGCATAAACATCGCGAATCGGTCGAGCAAAGTTGTGTCCGCGCACGCTAATATGAACACCACCGGACTAATAGCCAATGGGCTTATGATATCGCAATACAAGGCAGTGAAGTCAGACCTTACGTTAGTTGCCAGTTGCTGACAGTAGCTGGAATCGACGATGTGCGAATTCGATGCCTCCCGGAGATCGTTCCACGTTCTCCACAGTGACACATGCAGCTCGCGGATAGAAACACCCCAGAACGCTTGCAGCGAGTATTTCACCTGACTGGACACCGCTAGGCGTACCTCTGGAAAGAGAAAACAATATGTAGAAATATACATGGTTAGTTACGTCGCTCGTAATGTTACGCATGTCTAGCAAAATAAACGTTAGTTAAACACTCGTTACAAATTATTCCAGAAGGAAGTAAAGCCAGATGACGTTAAGAGCAGCGCTGATTGAGAAAATCAATCAGGAAGTGGCGCAAAACCTGTTTGTAGGTTGACCCTTGATACTAGGGCACACAATGCACAATACTGCCAGTGTAAGGAAAGTGAAAATAATTCTGTTCCATCGCGATCAGCAATGGGGGAACGTATGCTCCAGAAGAATGAACAGTGTGGAGCACAATGCAACGATTATCCGTGCTAACGGGTAGCTAAAACTGGGAACTCACCTATTCCTATACCATTCGAGGAAGTGTACGCAATATCCTCACGTGATCTTGATCACGTAGTTACTAGCACTCACAACTCAGAACAGGTATTGCAACTTCGCGTCGCGGGCTGCTCAGATAGTAGAACATCTGATGTAAAGTTCTAGGTGCAACATTAGACTGGCACGTACAACGTACCTCGAAGTGTACTTACGATGAGTCAATGTCACACAAGAGAAGTCAGATTGCCGGGAACAAAACCCGGCGAAGGTGGCGGACAGAGACTAATTTTACGTCTTGATGAGGTGTTGTGCAAATGTAAGCAATGGCCAGACCTCGGAACACCTATTTACTTGCAGCATCATACGCGATCTTCGGTACGGTAAAGTTTGCATGAGGAATTATTCTCGGTAGCTTGGATTAACCATAGGTGCGCGTACACAGCCCGTCTCGTTCGCCCGTTGTGTGCACACGAAAGCATTAATATTGTACAAGGAACATGGAAATGCAAACTGCTGGTCGAACGAAGCGCCGCTTATTTTCACTACTTTGTTTACGGACGCAGTGGGGTCGCACTTTAATGCGACCCGCGCCATTACGTTCACTTTGCACATTAATGAACTAAGACGGATGCTGCCAGTAGTGGTGCATCTTACACGACCGCAAACCGTGGCGTACGTCACGTGTGTCTTGTTTAATGCAAGCATTAATTTTACAACAGACAATCGTCTCTAGCCGTCCGCTCAACTGCATCGTTTTGCGGTATCGTTTCGTGCGTCACAATTGCCGGCCGGCGGTTTTACAACAACAGACGAAGATGATGCTAACCAAATGCTATATAAACTCTAACCACATACGTAACCGCGGAACCGAATTGAAAATGATCACAAAATTGTTTCACAACCACACAATGGAACCCTGTCGAAATGAAACCTTTTGTAGTAATGAAAAAAATAAACACACACTTACTAAAAATGCGCAAAATTACCCTATACCTAATAGCTAGACAAGACAAGAGACAATTCTAATATGTGCTAAACGTGCAGTGTATGTTTAACGGCTTTAAATTACATTTGTAGCACGATTCTACAACGTCAACGCTGTACCACCGTCGCAATACACACTCGTGTGTGATCAACTTGTTAGCAAAACAGGCAAAACAATATTCTTTCCGCTAATGTGAATTCATCTTTAAGTAAGCCTTAACGATCGGAAGCGATTCTAGTGTTGTTGGACTATACTTTCCCAATTTGTTGTACCACCGTGTTTGCATTCGAAATTGCCTGTTACGGTGGAGGATCTCTCGTACAAATCATATGCTCCCGTTTGGAATACAAAAAGGAAACATTGATGTTAAAAGAAGCAATTATCATTATGAAGACACTATATACGAAACGTGCGTTCTTCGCTTTTGCAGTATTTAACATGTGTTTTAGTGGCGCACGATTATTATTCTTCCGTATTGATGGACTTACTAAGATAATGAACCTAGGTCACCTTTGCCGTTAATAGAATTATCACTCTAAACATGAATGTGACTCTTGTTGAATCACTTCCACTTCATCCTCTGCTTGATCTCGCGGTAGATTGTATCCTTCTATGTTCCTGTGTAGCACTAATTCAAATTCACATATTCAGAGACCTACTTCCTGTTTGGATTTCAACTAGATAGAGTCTTACTTACGATAAGTAAACGATTGTAACAACGTGTTTCAATGTGAACGTTTAAAAAAGCGGTAAAAATAAAATAAACCTAACCAACTGTGCGTGTCACGCATGGACTAGCCTTTACAATCTATTTCTATCGCCTGATCGGGCACATTCTCCTCGTATGGTTTGGCAAACGTTGCTTAAAAAACGACACTAAACGCCCTATTGCAAACTGGTGTTCTTATGTGTTTTGGGTTGCTAACCAATTCCGTACCGTATGTGGTTTCAGTGTCGTAATCAATTCCATTCTAACTAAAATCGAACAGTTACCACCTTTCGCAATATATCTACTGCTACCGTCGCGATCGAGTGATCTTTTGCTGCTAGCTCGTATAGCTCGGATACCGTGTACCATTCCTCACATACGCTCTGTCTTCGAAATTGGTAACCGGAGCAAAAGAATTCGATAGGCATACCGAATACGTGCTGTCGTCCATGCTTGGCGTGTACGTTCTGGTCTGTGCGGTGTGTGAGCCCTTCCCCAAACCTTGTGTTACAACAAGAACGCATTGAAAACATTGGGGCCACCTACCGTCAAACGAATTGTTTCCCGCGTCGAGTAGCCGAAATGTGAACGGTATGTGGACACGGGTCATTTTGAGGCGCGGTACATGCACGTTGTGATTCTGCTGCGTTACGTTCGACGGCCTTAACACGTCATCGGCCTGCACTCGAAGTATTACGGCGGCCCTGGAAGTAAACGAGTGTACACATGAGATTGATTTTTTTCTTTCGTTACACATGATGATGATGTTGATGAGTGTAATGAGATGAAACGTGACCAGCAGCGACAGCAGCAGTAACGGTACGTGCGACAACCCACAGAATGGGAACGAGAAAAAGAGAAATGTGCTGGCAGGGAGAGCGAAAAATGGAAAGAACGGTGTATCACAATTGAGATGAGGTTACGAGCAGAGGTACCAATGAACGAAATGGTAAAGGTGGACATTGTCGCGGTGATTTGATCTGAAGGCTGTGCAGTTGAAGAACCGTTAAAGAAATCAACCCCATTAAACACAGACCGCTGACCTTCCATGAGCGTTACCTTGTACACAGTAAGTTACCCCACCATCTTTCTTCGAGTGCCACATCGCTTTGAACGCTTATTCTCCAGCCATGGCATCCTCGTACATACACTTGAATGTCCTCGGTGATCACCACTTAAGCTGGTTAAAAGCCAACCACCCATTTACACCGTTTGTTTGACTTTGGGATACAATAAACAGTAAACCAAATACAGTGCCCAGTCAATTCCTACACGATGCACACCTTCAAGTAAAGAAAGCAGCAAGACGGAAAGACGGGTTCTCATGCAGTACAACATTCGCGTTTTCTATCAGTTTGCCACCGATCAGACCGAAGCTGCTACTCTTCGAATATGCCGGCAGTACGCTCGAATGGAAATCAGCTCGAAACGAAAGGAAACCCGCAGGGACGTTTGGGGCGAAAAACGATCGTACACAACTACCGTGTGATGTGAACATTACTGCCCTATGCCTTGTAGGGCAGTGGTGTAAAAAAGTATTTCTTGACGATCATGCCAGCGCACGGCATGTCACATCACGGTTCTACGTACACGATCTCGTCCATCCATAGCACCACAGCAGCCTACCTAGGATAGTAACGCACTCTGACCATCTGTAATAAAGAGCGTGGCGAAATGAAATGTCGCAAAGAACGTGCGCTGTAAATCGACTCCATCGGCATTTATCTACAGCTGACTCAATGCGTCCCCAATGGCGATCTACATGTTGCAAGCAACGAAGAACGCACACCAAACATGTCCATAAAACCGGCCTATCCGTGCAAACAGAAGTTGCAAACCAATCCAATCCGTCCGTTCTCTTTCTCGCAGGGCGTACGTATGTATCAGGATTCTGGATGCAGAGACAGCACCAGCAGCAGTACACATGGTTGTGGCCGATTCATGCGAGATGGCTTTACGCCGAAGATACACGGTCAGTTCCACACCGATCGATCACCGAACCAATCGCTCCAGGTTGTACGCGGCATCTCGGTCGTGTTTATGCGGGGCGCAGCAGATGAGGTGTGTAGACTTGAGACATGCAGCCAACACACACCGGTTTTTAAAACCAAGTCAAGGCTGACGAAGCGTTTAAGGTGTGTGCGTGAGTATGGGTTTTGTTTTGTATTCGCTGTTCGCCGTACCATGCAGCCTCCACAGCAACAACTGTTGGAGCTTTTCGCCGTCTTTCGAGATTTCTGTTTTTTGCTCGCAGAAATTTGCACTACCAATCGCAAAGTGGTGACAGCGTTCGATACCGAATCGTGCAGATCTCTTATGAAAAGCACAACGACGATCACGGGTTAAGATCGACAGCACGACAATGCAACTTTCAAGCGGTTTGCTGTAGTTGTGGTTTTATGCGAGCGTGAAAAAAACATCGTTTACATAAGGTTGGAAACTGTAAGAATGTAGTATAAAATAAACTACTCACTGATGGGGTAGTTCATTGCAAGCAAGAATAACTCCGTTTCCACTTTCACTGTCTGGCGAGGAACTATTTTATAGCACATATCGACCAGATGACTCGATGAGTCACGCTTGCTTTTTATAAACTTGGCTTTTCTACCCAGTATAAGAGTTTAGACATTCTTACGAACATAATTGCAAGAATATTAATCCAACACCAAGAAGGTACTTATCAACAATCCGTCTGGAATGGAAAAAGAATAGACCAGCATGTTTCATGGCTTTATCAAGTGAAGCTGAACATCAGCCGTACTAGAGAACTAGCGGACTATATCAGCATGATGTGCGCAATTTAAAGATGATCAAAGCAGAAGAAATTCAACGAGATTGATGTGCTTAAGCCGTACTTAATTGTGTTCCTTTCGAGCTTAATGACCCGTTATTGACTTGCACTTTCTTTCCCTTTATCTTATGTTCCATACAATGTTTCTACGGAACATATTTACCCATTTAATATTTAAGCCGATGTAGCTTAACTGTTTTAACTGTTTGCTTAATTCAGCAAACTTCGGTCACTATAACTATATCATTGTGAAATTTAAATCCATACTCTTACAGAATTTCCTATGGGATGGGATAAGAATACCCCTACTGTTCAATTCAGATCGTTTCGTTTTTAGCGCTTTTTTTCTAATGCACGGGGAAATCCATTAAGCTCTTCTCATCTAAACTTGTTACGAACCGGTTAAAGTTCATTCAAATACTTAGCTTAATATCAGCATAAAATAAAGCATCAGCTAATCCGTATCTTGCAAAAAGCATCCACTGTTTAACATCAAACCATCAGCACCTGTAGTATTATCCGTTTGACGCGGTTCGATGGTTTCCGAACATCAGCTATGCGTCGTTATGCGGAAGACAACTGCTGATCCGTTTTATGGTTACGTGTCGTACGCGATCACTCTGCTCCAGTGCCCCCAGCACCAGCAGCAGCAGTCCCTTCCATAGCGTCACACCCCCTCCCCTTCCCCTCCCCTTTCCTCGCTGTTTCGCCTATAAATTTATGGCCACGTTCAAATACGGTTGAACGCACGCACTCACGAACGAACGAACGGATAGTCGCTTCACTTTGGGTGTGTGCACTGTGTGAATGCTGCGCCGTTCGTCGCCGGTTCGCCGGTTGCGAATGATAATGAAATCATAATAATGCCGGTACAACAACTTGGTGCCGTAGAGGTGGCGTATACGTCCGCCGATTCTGCTATTTCTTCCTTTAAAAAAAAAGAACAGAAGAAAAAAAACAGACAGATCCCCCAAACCGATCGCGAGTGTTGTTGATGTTTGTTAATTTATGCTGCCCACGGTTGCTCCAACTCACCCGACCGAACCGAACGTTGCGTTTGGATCGTTTGGATGGGTGCTTGGACAGCAGGAAAGCGACAAATATACAGCGCACACACCAGCCGAGATGGGGCTACGGTAGAGGCCGATAACGCAAAAGGAACATTGAAACACTGCCACTTTTGGGACGATTTGTTTCTTCTGTTTCTGGCTTCGCGTCGCACTTTCAAGGACGCGGTGACAGACCGCCAACTACTGACGCTAGCTACATATAGACGAACGAGACGGAACAACGGATACCGAGCGCGAATCAATTTTAGCCGTGCGTTCTTATCATCAAGTAAGTGATTGGTGTAAACATTCGTTGTATTTACACGATGCTCAAAATCGTTGCGATCACATACAATGGATGAGAATATTTTAAAAAATAAAGGATAAAAACAACGACAACCGACATACGAATAAAAATGAAAATCGTATATCCAGAGCTGTTACAGAAGTCTCTATTTTAAAACCGCGAAATCCGCGCCAACCCATTTGAAATCCGCGCCAGATTTTCAAATCCGCGCCAATACGAAAGTAACTCAAAGAATTATTGAATCAAGCTTTGATAATGATAAAAACGTACTCAGTATTATAGAATAAAATGTATAGTTTTATTTTTACCCGATGTTGGAACATTTGAAACAAAATGTAGTTAATTAACCGTCTATGATGATTAATTGAATAACCGCTTTGCCTATGATGCAACAAATTGTTAAGTCTACGACTTGTATTTCCCAGGGAGACAATGCCCCAACGACCTGTCAGAAGCAGGAGAAAAGAAGAATAAAAACAAGAAGTTTGGAAAAAAATGCATAAAAGTCGCAGACAACGCCTGCGGAGACAAAAAAATATCTTTTTTTTTGCCACCTGCGAGCCACGTCTGTTAATCGGTGTTCGGCAAAAAAAGTCTTATTAGTTAGCAAATTTCCGAAAAACGACATTTTCTAACACTGCCAATTTCTAGAATCCACAAAGTTAATAAACAAAATATTTGGTAAAAGTTCATCATTACGTACTATGCAAAACTAATAGTTATTCCATATTCTGTGCCTGGCACTACCAATATGCTGGAATTTCATGAAGTCTGATTCAATAGCTAAGTTCAATGTGACACTTTTTTGTGAGTGGCAAAGATGAAAATAGGTGTTCAAATCATTTAATCATTTTTTGCATCGTATGTCTTACAAACAAAATGAGTATGCTTTCCCATTACGTCCACTACATTCAGAATTGATAAAATGGGCAATTTTTCGATTTTGATTATGAGGAGATTTGCTCTGAAGTAAAAATAATGACGATTTTAGACGTTATTTTATACATTTACGCAAAATCCGCGCCGATAAAGGGTAAAAACGCGCGAAATCCGCGCGAAACGCAAAATCCGCGCCAAACGCAAAATACGCGCTAGCTGTAACAGCCCTGTATATCATTTTCCGCAGCCATAAAAACAAGCTGAATAATAATGATATTTAAATGCAACAGTTTGACTGCGGAATATATTGAAATTCTGCTTTACACGTTTTTCTGATAACGTTTACTAATCATTTCAATAATGGCGACTGTTCCGTAGCGGGAGCCATGCAAAACGATAACTTACTAATTAGCAATGTTTTGATCAATCGATCATGAAATAGTCGTTCCCGTTAAGATGGCGCTAACACCTCACCAATACTTCATCTTCAGGTTTGATGTTGTTTTGATAAAACTGGAAACTACTCCAGCAAACAGCAAAAGAATCATTCCACATTCAAAACCATCCAAAAACCTGTTTTGATTTGGTTTGGAGCGTTTGGTGACGCTTTTTTGTGTATTTCGCGTTAACAATACCTTCTTACAGGTGTATCTGTACTCCAATGATTGTGGTTAGCCTAAATCAATATGAGCCATCTGTAAGCATGCGATAGCAAACGTAATCGATTTGTGGCCCATTCAAGCACGAGCGTATTAATACGAACGATCGTTGAAAAATTGCCCTTGAAAAACCTGTGAAACCCCGGAAGTTTTCGTGATGATAACATCCAAGACATTTAAATGGCATACGATCAGCCAACATGTTGGCACTAGAAAAATATTCGCTTCTGCATCCCACTACACTTCGGGTCGACAAACTTAGCCACGTGCCTTCGATGCGACTACCAGCGACCAAGTTGAAATAAGTGCACCGTGACGCGGTCCGATCTTACCGATCTTCTATCTCTATTTTCTCCTCTTTATCCTAACCATTTGAGACTAAATTCGATTTTGCTTTCGAAAATTTTCTGCTTTCTTGCGAACATTGCACCTGAACGTAGAAATGAAAAATGAATACGGTGAAAAGGCGAAAGTATGTGCAACTACTTACTTGATCAGGAACATGATCGTGGCACCGATGCACACGATCACTGCTGTCAGCGGAAGCAGGTTGGTGATTTCCGCCGCGGAGAATGCTAACGTACTAAACGCACTCATCGTGGACGATTTTTGTATGTTTCTTCTGTTTTTTTTTTTGTTTACAGATTTTGTTTTTACGACACTGAAAGTCCTTCTACACAGTGCACAGTGTGTGTGTGTGTCTATTGAAATGAATTGTTGTTAACCAAAAAGGGAAGATTTTGTTATCATTACACCAAACTTTTTTTTTTTCTAAATGGGTCGTTGATAAGCTCACAAGTACTAATTCTCTTGGAAGATGCACAAAAAGCGAGAACCTAACGCAAATGATACAGATCAATTGATGGCACACGTTCGTTCGTTCAGCCAACTCATGGACACATACACGATCACAAACACTTGCCGTCGCACAAAAGCACACACTACTGGATGGTGTGTGATAATAAATAAAATTAAATCAACCAACCAAACAAACAAACACTACAGTTTCATCGAATAAGCACGCGTGACACTGACGGAATCTCACAACACGATCAACACCGCGCGATGATCTGGTCGGCATTGGTCGCGATCCCGTCGATTGACTTTGTTGGGGTGTTTTTCCTCCACTACAGCAACAGAAGCTGCTCTCGATTTTGCTCTACCGCCGGAACGGAAGACGATGCAGCAGCAACAACAATATCCGTCGTCTGCAGCCACCCGTTGATGAGGGACAGGGAAAAAGAGAAAGTAACCCGAATTTAGATCGTTTGCGATCGTTTTGCCGTTTGCCTTTCTGATTTAGGATTTTGTTATCGCTGCTTTATGCTCCGCTCTCGAGCTGGCTTGTTTGCTTACGCGCCGGCGCTTTCTTTCGACGATCTCGGCGACGAAAGGCAAACACGCAAAACCACTCGACGTGGGAAACAAGATGAAAGTGCCGCTAGCTTCACAAATTCTCTCCCTCTTTCTATCTTTCTCGTTCTTTCTCGGTCGCTTTTCTCACTGTCCGATCCGCAGTGAAATGGTGTTATGTTGTTGCGCAGTTTCCACCGCGTTAGGTGGACTTTCACGTAAATGCGACTAAGTTGATTAACCTCCAGGAAGGGTTTACTCTCCGTTATAGAAACGGTATAATTCACGATTGCTCTCCGGAAGGTCGGGTGTGTCTTCGTACGGAAGAAGTCTTCGGACCTATACTTGCTTCAGACCACGTCTTTTAGAATGGAACGTTACCGTGTGGCGTTGTAGTTCGATAGCTTTATCGATCGAAGTTCTTCCGATCGACTACTTCCATCGACAACGGTACGAGAGGATGAAAACTTTACCAATTGTTTGCTTCTACCCGTGTGCCTGTTTCACAACCTATACCGCACAGAAGTATGCTGCCGCAAATGTACACGTACACCTCAAACGCCACCAATCCTAGTGACGACTGCAACAACTTGATACGATGTTTCCCGGCCGAATCGGTACATTGCCTCCGCCTCTCAACAGCGCTGAAACATAACTGAACCGTGCGTGAATGCGTCCGTCCGGTCGGGCGAGCGAACTGTGCTTCGGTGGTCCCCACCTACAGCACCTGCCACCAGCCCTCTGACACCCCTCTCCCACCACCAACGCTTAACTTCTATGAGCGACCGGATGAACGAACCTGCGTTGCGGGCGAACAATCGAACGAATGGTCGGGTGCAGCAACCGGTGCTGATCGTACAAGATGGGAAAGAATGATGATGACGATGATGATGACGATGGTGGGGCAAAACTTGCAGCCCTGCTTTTGTGGCAGCAGTGGCAGCAGCAGCAGCATCAACAACGCGCGTTGCCACGAACCCGCGACTAAATCGTTGGGCCCAGTTCGGTGGTCGTTGTTATCTTTTGTTATTTTCTTTTCCTTCCTATCCACTCGACGTCCCGTTTCGTTTCTGGCTTTTTTCTCTCGTGGATCCACTGTTCTACTGCATCTTCTGTTTATAACGTTCCAACCACTCAGCTGCACGCACCAAAATACTGTTTCTTCGACGTTCTGCCTATGATTTACCAGTTGGATTGGCGCAGCAGGACCGATCGCGTACGATCGTTTTGATGATGCTTTTCCTATCGGCTTTCCACCATCCAAAAACTGTTGCACAAAATGGAATCAGGAAACAGCTTTTTTGCACGAACAAAGCTTTAGGGGTTTCTCGTTATTGCCACACTAATCACTTCATTCCTAAAACGAGAAGAGGGAAAGGAAATGTGTGCTAGTAAGAATTATCTTTGCATGATCATTCGTCGGTTGAGGTATAAATGGTGTTAGTGGATGATTGTTCATGATTAGAGACCGCTTTCCCATCGCTTTCACCGCAGCTTACATTCTTTCGCTTCATTTTTCATTATTTTATGTTTTATGTTATTAACGCGAATTATTTATAATATTTAGATATTTGACACACTTTCAGTTATTGTGTTGTTCAGAGTTAATAATTGATCAATTTTTCACTTTGTTATAATATGCCAAATCTTTAGCTTCATTCAATGGTGTCCCATGGTATCGCACTATTGCAGCCTGGATTTTGAAATAAAGATTTGGGTTGAGGATCGTTTGCAGGGGTCCCAGGAAGTGTTATTAAAGACTTTTAGCTAGCAACGATGGGTAACCTTGGTAACCGAATTACATTTGAACACCTTTACCTAGCAACTCACGAAATTTACTCACAAGCGCCATCCCGATTTCTTGAGAAAACAGGTCGGATTTTAGCGCCATTATCTAAAAGGAAAGCGATACAAAATGTAAGTTATGGTGGAATGTTCTGCACGCAGCCCAATGGCTATAGCCTTTTCAACAAAAAGTGCTAATATATTACATCATCTGATAGGAATGTTTTTTCTCTCGTCTCCTTGAGGTGGTTTGGTTTGTATCATCAACATTCGTTCCAGAGGTTCCGATCGGTTCGCTAGGAGCGAACCACCCCATTATACGTTCACAATCAGTCTTATCGTGTTTTACTGACGCATGTTTGCACAGTTGACTTCTTTTCTATTACCCTCCTGGTGCTTTGTTGGGGACTGGGCTGCTGTGCGGACGAACGCAATGTTTTGTTTTCATCGTACCATCGACTGATGGCACACGGAACAGCAAACTAGATTGCACTTTAGCTTCCTCCATACCGGGCAACATTATGCTGTATGCGTCGAAGGAAGGACGTTTGCGTTTGCTAAGAAGTTCATTGATGCATGTACACGGACCTACACGTACCTGTACCGTCTATCTCGCTCTCTGTTCGTTCTGTTCCATTCGCTTTCTATCGTTTTCTTTACTAATTTTCCTCCCCCACTACGCACGCTGCTTGGTGTAGTTGCACAAGTACAGAGCGTTGTCCCAGCGAAGGGCAGACTTTGAGTTGGTGCTTTTGATGCGTCGTATGTGCTGGCCACTTCTCCCTCACCTCGGGGTACGGCGTCCTTCAGCAGTTTGATTCTTGTTTATACTTTACATCGATATGAGGGTTTTTCGTCGGTTGTCTAGAGGGCAAACAATGGTTTGCGGTACTTGTGATTCCAGACCACAATGTACCTAACTGTGGTGCTTCACTGAGATGAATTTGAACAACACGAAAAAAAACATGCACAAAAATGCCACATCTTTCCCATTCCCTTTTATAGCCTCATTTTGAGTGAAATGAGCTTGTGAGCGCGGCTACTAGGATAGAAATACCGTTTCGTTTTGGCTATTTTCATCTCGTCGGCTGATCTTCCGAAGCGATTTCAATCTGCAAATTCCCATCGTCTTTTTTCTTTGTGGCAAGTTAGCCCAAATCAACCATCTAACGGTGTACCGGACTAGCCCGGCCGATCGTGGGATGAAGAAAATACCAAAACAAAAATGTAGGACACAGCTGTACGCGTCACTATTTCCTTCGATAGACTTCCAATGGATGAAGTGAAACTGTGACAACCATCATTTGTACCTTGGCACCATGTCGCTGGGAAACCACGGTGTTTGCCTCTCAAATTTAGCACACTGTTTAACACCCACGTTCGTTCCCGTACAAAAGCGTGATGATGAATGTGAGCGATAAGAGTCTTTTACTGGCGTCCAAAAAATTTACAAATTCTGACACATCTGGTTTTTCCAGAACGTAGAAAAGCCGAATTAGAATGCGATAAGTGGACTAGGTAAATTTGCACTCTTTTTTTGTTGTTGTTTGCTCAAAAGATGATCATGTGTATCGGCAAACGTTGTTATCGCACTAGCAGCCGATGTCCTTTCTTGTTAATTTCTTGCGGCATTTAGAATCGATTCTAAACGCGTGCTGGTGTGAATGGAAATGTGTGTTCCGCTCGTAGCAGCAACATAAAATGTTTCTCTCGTAACAATGGAACAGAGTGTCCGTATCGTTAATCGACGCTACAGACAATGCTACCAAACGTTCACAGCGTGCATCACTTTGTTGCTTGTTTTCCGCATTTTTCTACGATACGCGATACATACATTATCAATCTACTGCTCTATTACATACCTTCTTCCAATGGTTCGCCGTAGTCCATGTTTTTATGTTTTGCCAGACGATACTATATCTAACATTCGCACACTTTTTTATTGCCAGCCTAGTGCATCAAAACCACGCAGCTCCTTTTCATTAGTCACGTTTGTTATTGAGCGTGTGGGGTTATTATTTTTTTCGTAGAAGCAAAACATTCGATAGACGTTCGGCGCACTGTCACACGAATCAGCTGATTCAAAAATTACCCTTTGGCTTGCGCTGTCAAATGGAGAAGATGATATTGTCCCATGCAGCAAAAGGCTTTTTCATACGTACATATTTAAAATGACAGTTTCGTGTTTATCGAGACTATATTTTGAAAATTTGAAATAAATTATGAGTTATAATAAAATTCCTTACCCGATGAAGCAGAGTTTACGAAATGATCTTCAAAGGAAGCATAAAAATCAAACAAAAAGTTTGTTATTTTTGATAGACATGTTTTGATTTTGAATTATATATACATAACCGCTATTCCTGAACACAGACAAACGGAAGAAGAAATCGGAAATGATCTCAAAACATATTAGTCCATCATAATATGTATCTTTATCTTTTGCTACTATCCTTCCTATAATTACTCCTCCAGCAACACCGCATCGCATCGATCGCATCGATCTGCATCACGATAATGATGGATTGACAAACGTAAATAATAAAACAAAAAAAAAAGGACACACGCTCCACTAGTGTATGGGACACAGTCTCACACAGGTGTCGCGGACCGGGTCACGAACATTATTTACAGCCTCTGGCCTGTCCGTCAACCGTTGCCCCCTTATTGTCGCACCAAATCATGGTACTGACATCGACGATGAACCACTCCTACATCGCCAGCATGGTGCGGAACTAGCTACCGACCTAAACACGCGCACCAACCCAACCCAACCGACCGAAACGAATTTGTTTTGTTTTTCACCGTTGCCATGGTGGAAGTTCGTTTTTTTTCTTCGTTCCCTGTCTCCCCTGATGGACGGAGAGGTTTTCTTCGGCTTTCGTAAACTCCGGCTCAGAGGATTCCGGTCCGGTGAGCTAGGCGTGTGCTGTACGATTCGAGAGTACGGAACCAGGACATTTAGCCGTTGCAAACGCACTCAAAACCCGCGAATGAGTACGTGAAAAGTCGCTAAAATATTCACACTTGAAAAGGAAAAAAGAAGAACACATTAAAACGACGCTTAACAGCAAACCGAAGTTGTGCAAATGTTGTGGTCATTTTACGATTACGGCCGAAACGCTAGAGGGACTACATACGCGCGGTAGAGTACACGGGTACTTCTTCTGGTGGAAGAAAAAACGGGTTTGTTTGTACTGCTGTACAACTTCTTGGAGTCGCTGTCGCGAGTCGTGAAAATCGAACGAAGCAAATCCGCCGTACCGTAGCGATCGATTTTCGCTCATTGAATTTGTACGGCCCCCCCGAGAGGACGAGAGCCAAGGTGTAGTTTGTGGTTTTTCACGTCCGAAGTACGAGCGCTGTAAGCAGGAACATCCGATTGCTTTCCGATGGAAGAATTAGTTGAGCAGACCCTAGCGTGCAGAAGGACCTAGCAAACGCACCCGATGTGCCAGTAGTGATCGTAATTAGTGCGGAGAGTGTTTTTTACGCATATACGGTGTGTCTTTGTAGCAATTGTCTTTTATCGCTACTAAGCAAATGCATTGGATGGTAATATCTAGTCACTAGACAAACAATATACTCAATCTGGATTAGTATTTTGCCGTGTACTATAGTGCAGTGACGTGTGTGCGACATTGTGTGCTACTCCAAAGACTCGATACTGGAAATCAGACGTAATACGAACACGACCCATCCACAACCCACAACCAACGGTACCAACGTGGCGGTCCGTATGGACAAATGGTTCGGGGAGAAACGGTTGTGGTTGTTTGGTAATCATTTACCGCTACTACCACGCAGGTAACTTTCCTTTCCCCCCTTTTTTGAAAAAGGATCTGTACGCAAAGGGCGCCATTTTTAGTGTCCCGGTCTCATTTCCCAAACGCAAATGATTCTACGCGTAATTTATCATACTCCCCACAATGAACTATTAAAACTAATGGGTCTTTAAGACAAGAGAATACTAATGCTAAGCAATATAGAATGGACAAAAAAGATTCCTGTTCGGTATGCAATAGGAACCACTTAGTCAATTTCTTCATCACAGTTGATTTGTTTGTTGCGCGAAAGTCCTACCAACACGGGTTGCACACGGGCCAACATTTCCGGTAGCTAAGGATAATTGAGGACGAAGGTGTGCAGCAGTGCTTTGAACTCGTGCCGGATATTTCGTCTGAATGTTTTCCACCAAACACAGCAGGCGAATTAGGAGAAATGCGCTCGAGCGAGAGAGAGAGAGAGAGAACGAGAAAGAGAAAATGAAAGGTATCGAAGGGTGGGAGAGATTCCGTTGGCATGTAAAGAGTTATTTATGGGTCCAATTTTCCAAGTTCGTCCTAACAAATGCAAAACCGGTCGATTCGGGTTTGGCACTTATATCGTGTATATCTGTTTGGACGGCGAGAAGCGCATTGAAAGCGAAATCATGAATGGCAATGTAAAACAGCCACCCTTTTCCTCCACCTCCCCCTCGCCCTGTTGCTGGTTCACCTGCCAAACACAACAAACAAAGTTTGTTTTGAATTGTTCTGTGTGCGTGTGTGTTGATTTTGTTTTTCTTCTTCATTTTATTTTTGTATTTGATTTTGCACACACAATATCAGTCAGTCTATTATTGCACACGCGAACGTGCTACACCAATTGGGAATCCGTTATCGATCGGTACACGCCACGCCACTAACGCGGTTGTGCGAACTATTTCCGGCCGGGGAAGGTAGGTGGTGTGATGACTGGTCCACCGGTACTACCGTTCGGGGGTGCCGTAGTACTCGAAGCGGGTGGTGCCAACGTGGTTATGGGATTTTCCGGTACGACACTTCCGTCGGACATGATGTACACGGTGTCCGCAAACACGATCGCTAGATTGTTGATTGTATCCGCCGTAACAGAGGAAGCACCCTCCGGCAACTGGATGTCGATGTTTTTCTGCGGACCCAGATTGGACCGGAGGTTTAACGGAAGACCACCGACAGGACCTGCAGCTGCAAAGGGTGCAACAGCTACCAGCAGCACGGATGCAACGACGATCAGCTTAGCGGCCATCTTTAATTGTGACGCTGTTGGTTTGGATGTTTGAATGGAGAGAAACCTTGAAACCTTGGCTGTGCGACTGTGGGAAACGGTGTGACAATTTATGCCGTGTCCACTGCACCATTTATATCGCAAATGTTTGTTAGAGTCAAGCAGGATATAATAGCCTTATCTTTCACCTGCCGGACATTACTAATCGCTGACGAAATAGGCATCACATACTGGCAGGTTAAACATGATGTATTGGAACACGGGAAGAACAATGTTTGCTCAATTTTGGACATCTTTTTTTTTTGGCGGGGCTTTTTTTTATTGGAACGTAATAAGAAAACCCCCTAAGAAACTTTGTGACTAACTGGATTACTAAGTCGACAATGAGGTTTTGGGAAATGACTCATTAGTATAGCTCTAACTAGAAGCGAGATTTTCAAAGTTTAAAGCAAAACAATTCATCGTACCTTGCGATCGGAAGTAACAATTTCGTCTTGTTAGTTTATTGATTATTTTTAAGTTCCTTTTTTCACTGCCAGGTCTGGTCATCCAGACGGTTGAAAATGATTCTCATGTATGCAGCCCATTGCTCACCGCGAACCACCCATGTTAGGCAATTGATTGATGAGTGTCATCGAGCATTAATGACCTAGATTAGTGGAACAGAAATAGCTATCTGGCAGAAAACATTCCAACCGATACATTGCATCGTTTCCACATTTCAATGTCAGTCAGACATCTGAAAGATGCCGATCGAGTTGGGACTGTGTTTCGGCGTACAGATAGAAGCCATCGTACCGGTTATAATTGCAGATGGTTTGATATGACCTTTCTATCGAAAACTATTGGGAATTTTAATCGATCATTTGTTGTATGACTCGGAAGTATAAGATTTGGAAATACCGTTTGTGCTAGACGCCCACCTCTCGAATTAATTCTCTTCAAGTTATCGTATGAAATCAATAAAGAGATCTAGTAATCTAGGCGACCAGGTGATCTTGGGGTAGTGATCTTGAAGCTGGTAGAAGTGTAGTTAGGCATTTAGCACTGTAAAATATCTGTAATTGCTACATTACCAGTTGCTGGTTTAGTTTTTTACCACCTGGTTTGAGTTTAGGAAAGTCACAGATCAGTCGAGTTTGGTACTAGAGAAGACTCAATTGGCCCTACTGTTAGGATTTGATGTGTATGAGCACTATTAAGAAAATCAAAACAGTTTAGAAACTTCGTTGTGCCTCAGGGTAAACGTTCTAAAACAAAAGACAAAAACACATTTGCTTGAAGAAAGCACCCACTAACGCCGCTATGACCTACTACAAAGCACATTTCACACAAAACCCTAAGCGAGGGAAGCAGAAACATTCAGTATATCATACTCACAAGGAACAGTTTGCCTGTAACGATTGTTTTAGCTTTTGACCTTAAAAACGATTACTTAAACATGGCGTGTAAAAGTTTTCTCTAACCGCTGGAATCGATCCGAAACTTGCCTCCGAAAGGTCAAACCCTAACCGGGGTGAGATGCTTGCAACAATCCTACTGGCCCACTGTAGCGCCAACATTATCGACGACGGTAGCGACATAAGACGTTGTTGTAGTACCATCACGCCAACGTCGCGTACAAAACCGTACCGGCTCTGGGCGCGATAATTATTACCGATAAAAATCACTCGCACCCCTTCCCGGGTGTAGTAATTCTAACCTTCTTTTCTTTCCTCTACCACGACACACTACAGTACGATTGGCATTTTGAAAAGTTCTAGCCTAACATTATCTTTAATGGATTGGGAATAGTTAAAGTTGGGCGAATGAATAAATAAGGAAGTACCGTTAGGAACAGTCGGGGAGTTTGTTGAGTAGCATTGGGACATATGCTTACAAGAACTTGAGCTGTTGAATGTTGTGCTCCAATTTTCCTATCCTTTTCAGCAGATGTATCAAATTAGAAGAATAATATTCAGATGAGACAAGAATTATAATTGAAGACACATCTTGAATGTGACGACTAGGTACTACTTCTTCTACTACTACTATAAAACTACTAAACGAACAAACTTCAATGTCTTCAATTCTATCAATTACCGGTCGATCGAATTTCGTGCCCTACTCATTCCCTTCTCTTTCGATCACCTTCTTCGACAGCAATCTACCCTTCAGATGGACATCCGGCGAGTCAAAAGCGGAAGGAGTTATCAAAGCCATACAGGAGAGGTAAGACAAATGTCACGTTTACGTCTGGCTTTCGTCCTGGTCGACAGAAGCCGAGTAAGTAGGGTAGGGCTGGAAAGGAAAAGGGTTGTTTCCTGGTTGTAACGAAAACTGCTCCATGACGACATAACCACAACACACGAGCCAGACTGGACCGCGTTTTACGCTAACGTGAGGGAGAGGTAGTATTATACTACCACACATTGTAACCGCAGAACATTTCCACAAAGACCGCACCGTACCGAACCGATCACCAGGGGTAAATTGGTGGTTGTCCGTAGCAGAAAGGTAACCTAGTATTGATTTTAGTTTGCTAGTCCAATCTTTCCCAATGCGCTAGCGCTTACCGTACAGTTCTTTAGTGGGCACTAAAATTCGTTCTTTCTGACCACCGTGATGATAAGCTTCAACATGTATGTACACTTACCTGAGGAGAAAAAGTCCTTGCAGTTGTAGGTAGTCGAGTATTTGAGAGCGCCATCGCGCGCGCGTGTGTTTGTGTAATACGTTTTACTTGCTCCCTGACATTGAAGGGGGCCAACGGCCTGGTGTGGGCCTTGCTTCCATCAAGGCTAGTGCCAAACATTTGGCGTTCAAATCGAAGGACTCACGTGAAGGATTCGTGTCCGAACCTTTAACCACTAGCCGTAGTAGTAGGATCATGGCTACAGCAGCAGCAGCAGCAGGACAGTGCAAGAAACATGCGTTCGTTCTCACTCTTTCCGAATGGAATCTTCCTGAAGTAATCATGGTCCATCGTGTGAAAGACTTGCTGGGTGTACAAAGAGAATTCTGCTCGTTTCCATCCCACAAAGAACTAAAAGCGTAGGGCAGGGAGAGAAAAGAAAAGCAGAGAGAAAGTTTAACTGGTCAGGCGATTTTTCCATTTAGCGATTCGAATCCTTTGCTGGACCACCGGATGGTTTGGGTCTGGCAGTGAGCGTCGCAGTTCACGTTGGAGAATGTTCCAGGGAACATTCGCTATCGTTCGGTCGCGCACGATCTTATACGGTGTTCCCGAGCAAGAGTCCTGCTGCTGCACCGTGTCCCATCATCCCGACGATTGGCCGGGACCGTTGCCAGCCAGTGTCCAACCGTACCCACTTACCGACACCCTCGCTTACGGCAGCATGTTCGTCCTGTCGACACTTTTTTCCAGATCACGCGGCAGCAGTAGAATGGATCGGTACGAAAAGCTCAGCCGGCTGGGCGAGGGTTCGTACGGGGTGGTGTACAAGTGTCGCGACCGGGAGACGGGTTCGCTCGTTGCGGTCAAGCGCTTCGTCGAGTCCGAGGACGATCCAGCCATACGGAAGATTGCGCTGCGAGAGATACGCCTGCTGAAGAATCTGAAGCACCCGAACCTTGTCTGCCTGCTGGAGGTATTCCGGCGGAAGCGCCGCCTGCATTTGGTGTTTGAGTTTTGCGAGCACACGGTGCTGCATGAGCTCGAGCGACATCCGGAGGTACGTTGGAGGCCTGCAATTGATAGTGTGTGTTTATTCAAATTTTGAAAAATGTGTTTTTCTTTCGTTACTGTTCCCTATCAGGGTTGCCCCGATAACCTTACAAAGCAGATTACGTACCAAACGATCCAGGGCGTTGCCTACTGTCACAAGCAGGGTTGTCTTCATCGGGACATCAAACCGGAAAATATTCTACTTACCGCTCAGGGACAGGTGAAGCTGTGTGATTTTGGTTTTGCTCGAATGCTTAGTAAGTAATGCATCTTAGTAGACGCTGTTTGCTATTGACTACTCTCTCGTGTTGCTTTACGCTCCTGGTTTTTTGTATGTGTGTGTGCAGGTCCCGGTGAAAATTATACAGACTACGTAGCAACGCGATGGTACCGAGCGCCGGAACTGCTGGTCGGAGACACACAGTACGGTACACCGGTGGACGTGTGGGCTATCGGGTGTGTGTTTGCGGAGTTGGTACGCGGTGATGCCCTCTGGCCCGGCCGTAGTGATGTCGATCAGCTGTACCTAATCAGACGCACGCTCGGCGATCTTCTACCTCGGCATCTGGCCATTTTCAATCAAAATGAATTCTTTAAGGTAAGCAAAACAGGGGCGTAGAAATTGGAATATAGCTGACCACCAGGTGTTTCTGGTTCTTTCCCGCCAACCATTCAGGGTATAACGCTTCCCGTGCCACCAACACTGGAAACACTCGAAGCCAAGATGCCTTCACGTACCTTAGCAAACCCGTTGATGATGGATTTCCTGAAGGTAAAGCATGTACTTTTGCTCCCTCAATTTCCGATATCTAACGTTACGGTTTACCGTTTGCAGAAATGTTTGGACAAAGATCCAGCCAAACGCTGGTCCTGTGAGCGGTTGGCAACGCATCAGTACTTCGAGGACTATATCACCAAACAGAAGGAGATCGAACAGACGATTACGCTCGAACAGAAGCAAAGCGGTAACCGGGAGCTTAAGCCGAAAACATCAAACACCTCGCTACCACAGCTACCCGGAACGCAAGAGTCACGTGTACCACAGAAGAACCTTTTCCTACGGTCCGATCATCACTTGCCAACCATATAATAGGAACGGCTGTGTAGGAACGCAGGCCAGTTGGCCGTTCCGTTCTCGGGCGTGGTCATTCCGATTGTGTCGAAGCACAGGGTGTAGCAGACGCCATTTGTTTGCTCAGCTGCACTTGTGCCTCTGTACACGATCGTAGATGATCCCGCATGATGGGAAAGCAGCACTAGCAACAGCAAGATATGTTGGTTGTCGGTTATACATGTCGTTCCGTTACGCCTCTGTTACAGCCCCATTTGCTTTAGTTCAACGCGCAACATCTTGACAGGACTGAACGATATTTAATTGCAATGATATTAAGTAAAAAGTATCTTCAATATATTAATGAAACCATAAACCATCGATAGATTGTAATGAGTTGTGTTAGAGGGTACGCTTGATTAAAGGCGTTTTATTGCCGGTGAATATTATTTCGAACAATCCTGACCAAATAATGAAAGAAATGGAATGTAAAAGATATCAGAAAAATCCATCCCAAAACCTTCCAAATAAGCATATTCGTACGGGTTTTGTTTGATTTTTATGTTGCTTTGCCTTTATTATTTTAGATTCCACAGTACAATATGATAGCATTATTTACATTACGCTCATGTATAAGAGACTTCCAGACACTATCTCTCATCCCCGCGAGTGGTTCTATGCTCGAACCATCCAATCCGTGTTTGATGTCCAGTTTTGCTTATACAAAAGCCATTCTAAACTCTCCGATATCCGTTCCGCGCTACAGTTCCAACGAACGAGTGAAGCGCCATCCTTGACGATCCTGTGAGGGATCCCGCGTTTCATCACCATATTACACATCGCCTATCTAACAGTTGTTGCTTTTACAAACAGAAACTCAAAGCTGATTGTTTGTTTGTCAAGTGATTCGATTTTATACACCTTTTCTTTGCCCTTTCTCTACCGTTTGCTTAATCACTTTTCGTGTGTTTTACTACACAAACACACTCTCGCACATCCACGTGTACGCACCGGTTGCGAGATGTATTGTTTTTTTTCTTTGTATTTCTACATTCATATATTATATTCTGTTTCTAAATGTTTTCTCCAGCAGTGCACATGCACCTCAACTCACCTTGCAGTTTAGTGTGCTGCATTTGCAAATGGTGGGGAGAGATTTTTAAAAAAATGTTACACATCCCTCAAACACCTTTGTGACTTTTCGCGCATTTTTATTTGGTCTTTGACGAGGGGCCAAAACAGTATAGGGAAAAACAGGAATGCAATTAGGTTGCCCTCTGCTGTTGTTATTGCTGTTCGTCTGCACTGCAGCGAACAGAAACAGTAAAAAAAAAACACATAACAAATGCAGTTTTTTGTTACATAAAACAAGCACACATTCTAATATAACAAGCGAAAGCAAGAGAAAAGACAATCGTTTAACAAGCGAAACAAGATTGCAGCTATGCTTTCTGGAGGACTATAAACGAGTGATTTATTATTTAAACAAAAATCCAAGATATGCAAGATTTTTCATTCCAGGCTCCAGGCCAGGAAGGGGGGGAGTTATGTATGCCCGCAAAGAAAATAGCGGACTGAGCCAAATGTGTGTATGCTTTTCGGTAGTAAAGCAAAACGAAACAGTTGCCTAAAGCATGATTAGCACGAGACTGCTCATGTTCCTATCGTTATGGTTTGACGTACATTGGCGACATTATGGTCCTTGTAATCGCTTGTCTCGTTTTACCTTGCCGGGAGTGTTTTTCGCGCTCTGTTCCATCATTTTGGCATTGGAAGACGTTCCTGCCAGCGATCGAACATCTCCAACGCGGGCAGAAAACGAAACAAAGAGCAATTCCACTTTACACAACTCACCTCTTCATCTGGCCTCCCTTACTGTTGCTGTTCCTGCGCACTGTTTATCGTATCCGGTGTGCTCGCAGTGGCAAACTTTTCCAAACGCCGACGGCGCAACTCGCTCATCGCAGCACTTTCGGGTCGTTTTAATGCGCCCCCACCGTTTAGCTCCGTCACTCTCGACGGACCGGCTGCATCCTGCATCTGATCGGGTGTGATAAGCAAAACTTTGCTATCGTTCGGTAATGGTTCCTTTTTCAGCTTTACCGATGTGTCGTCTTCATCGCTGCTGAGCGGTCCGAGATCTTCTAGCTTCGGTTGAGACAATCCCGAACTACTGCCAGCTGGCCGCCCGGTGGGCGGTACGCTGTTGTTACTTACTCTATTGTTATCACTATCACTAACCTTACTGCTGCTAGGTTTATTACTGCTGCTGCTGCTGCTGCTGCTTTCGGGGACAACATTTGCTGTCACTGGTGGTGACGTTGGATTACTGGTGCTACCACCACTTACAGCCATTGCTGCATCCGAGGTTGCAGATGTGGTGATTGTTGCCGGTGTTTTCGTAGCAGTAGCAATGTTACTAGCAGCAGTATTAATAGAATTGGCCATCGATAGATTTGGTTGCGCCGTTTGCGATTGCTGCTGCAAATGGGCTACGGCTTCCGGTGGCAGACGGGCCGTTATGGCTGCGTACTGATTCATGAGCGCAACGGATGCATCGAGCAGGGTGCGTATGTTCTGCAGATGCTTAATGCGTTCCTCGATATGGCGCCTTTCATTGCCTTCCATCGCGCGTACCTCCTCGTCAGACAGTGTGTCCAGCGATGGTGGCACCGGTGGCAAGGGCATCGTATATGAGGGCATACCAACAAATGGGAATGGTGGCAACATCATGGGACCAGGAGGAAACAATGGTAATGCACCCGTTCCTGCCGTCGTAAGACCTGAAAGAGAATATACAGAAAAATCGTTATAAATGTAACAACCCAGTATAATCGTCTCTAAGAAACATTAATACATATTTCAATGTATTGCTAAAACATTGGAACCCTGACAAAATCCACTTACCATTCGCTAATGTAGCCCCGGTAGTCACAGCACCAGTAGTGGCTCCAATGCCACCAGCACCTCCACTACCAGCAACCATCGTCGGACGGCTAGTGTCGGTACCGCCAGCAACGCCGGCACCATTATTAGTGTCGTTTCCATTGTTGTTCGGCAACGGGGTGGCAGGAGCAGTGGCAGCTGTAATCGGTGTTCGCAAAATGTTTAACCGGCAGGTCGGACACGTCTGCTGCCGTTGGAACCAGGAACGCAGACAAGCTGTATGGAATATGTGACCACACGGGAGCTTCTTCGAGTTGCTCACCATGTCCTCGCGACAGATGATGCAAATGTTGTCCGACATTTGCAGCTCCTCGGGTGTCGCGTCCGGATAGAGCGTATTCATGTTGCGGATGGCGCGCCGCGAAAGAATTACGTCGTTCAAAGCTTTCTTGAAGTTTCTATACAGCGCCGCGTATGGTAGGAGGAGATGACCAGAAGAAGGCATAAATTGATAAGATAAGTTTTGGACCGCCGTAGCGTGAACACCGCTTTACTTACCGCATGGTGTAGTACATCGGACGGAAGGCAAACATCGGTAGGGTGAATATTTTGACCATCAAAATAACAAACACCACGTACAGTACGACACGCGTGAAGCCAATGATCAGTTCGGTGTACAGTAGGAATACCGCCTTGTTTTCCCACGGTGTGTCTGAACGCAGTTCGGCTGCGTGGAAGATGTATTTTATGGCCGTGTTAATGACCATCGTCATTAGGATGGCGTACTCGAAACCAAACACAAGCTGCACGGTAACGCCTTTCGCGATAGTGGACTGGTACGCGTACGATATTAGCTCGTAATCGAACAATCCCAAACATAGCAACAGTCCCGCCACTCGGACGTGAAATAACCAACCGATCACGGGGCTGCGTTCCATCTAGGGACGAAATAGGAAAGCTTATATTAAAAAAGGCACCACCTCTCTAAATGTGCACATTTGCTCACATAATCGACACGATCTTCTGCCAGCCAGTGAAAGGATTTTAGAAAAAGTAACACCGTAAACAGTGCCACAAACTTTGGATTGAAATCATCTCGAAAGACGGTAAACGCGAGGCAGGTTTCCGTCAGCGCGTACCAGAACCGCTCCATTAGGTGTTCGAATTCGGCCGCCCGTAGCGTGCCGAGGAAGATTTTTTTCATCAATTTACCTAACATCAGCACAAGCACGAGCGACTGAATGTATATGACCTTTGGAAAAGAGAAAATACGTGTACATAAAACAATGCAATGGTACATGCAGTACGAGCGTACGAGAAAGGATACCACTTACGGCCATGCTCGGGTTGGATTTCGTGATGTACACCACCGATGGGTAGAACTGCTTCTTCTGATAGTAAGCATTGCCAATCACCAGCCCGGTCAGGAGCATGCTGATTACGGACAGCCCTAGGGTACGCATCTTGACGCAGTTTTCAGCCAGCTGGCTGATTGTTTCGAAGAATATGTTAATCTTGTATGCCGGACCCCCGGTGGAACACGGTGCGCGAAACTTTCGACTACCACGACGTGTGCGTTGCGCCCTCACCCTCGGTACACCTGTGAAACGATCGTCCTCGAAAATTGTGCACCTTTTCGCCCAGTGCACTGTTCATTCGCTGTTGTACGGTGGATTCTTCCGGCGCCGGGGTTTGATCCCATCAAACTAGTCCGACCAGTGCGTGGCACACACGTAAAGATGTTTGCTCTACGGGGTGGATGATGAGCGGACTGCGGGAAAAGCCTTATTTCTTATATTCTTTACTACAGTTTTAAAGTACACGTAAACACCACTATTTTCCCGAGAGCTGTCATAAATGCAACATCGGTGATTGCAACATATGTCAAAACTTTCGCCAAGGTATCTTTTGCAGGGTGCGTACGTTTCAAGGTAGCGCACAGTGGGTGATTCTTCTATTTTGCCCCTGTTGCGTTTTTCCAGGTTTATTTTTTTTTAAATCCTTTCAAATCGCAGGATCAAAGGTGATCAGGTACATCAGCTTACATTTCTGGTCATGGCTTTATTCAATGTTATCTGCGAACGATGCATAAATCCATTGTGATAGTTTTATGGAAGGTGTTTGATCAATGCGATCAATGCTACTTTACCTCACAATATTGAAACCAATGCGATATTAAATCAATTGTTTTACCTTCTCTTTTAATTTATAAAAACAATGTTTTCATATTTTTTAAACATCATGCTACATTATGCTTATTTCAACCGCTGATTCCATTTTGGCTGGCACTGTAGCCTGTCCAAGTACACATCCAAAACAATGCAATTTTGTCACTGACGACCGGCTTAAAATTAAAGAGAACAGATAGGTTATCTTAGCACTTCCTTCTATCTTCCAATTGAAGCTACAAGCAGCCAATCGGTATTACATACTCAAGCAGCTATCAGTGAAGACCAAAACGGGTATCATCTAGAGGCGCACAGCCGAAGAAACCGAAAATTATAATGGTGCATAAACATTCCGTCGCTGGCTACGATGCATTCGTTGCATTTATGAAAGACTTCAACGGAAACGGAGACGCGATCAATATTCTTTTCACCGGTGCAAAGCTCGATAACGGTGAGAGCTGGTGTAGCGACTGTGTGGAAGGTAAGTAGTTGGCGCCTAATTTTTCATCGACATTCAGTGGCTTAGATAATGTTAATCACGTACCTCCCAACAGCGGCACCATTCATCGAAACTGCAGTCAACACGAAAGCACCAGAGAATTCGCATTTCATTTACGTCGATGTAGGCGATCGACCAACGTAAGTAGCACGTGTCACTGTGGATGTCTTTCTTTTTCTTTTCCATTATATTTACGATTCTTCATACATACGACCGTAGATGGAAAGATATGAACAACCCCTTTCGCAAGGACACCAATACTCATCTTTCGGTTATACCGACGATGATACGATGGAAAAATCCTCAACGGCTGGAAGGTGAACAATGCGCCAAGGCTGACCTGTTAGAGCTATTTTTTTCGGAAGATGACTAACTGCACAGTTTCGTACGATGATTTTGATGAATTTCGGTACATGTACATCCTTACATTATATTATCTACAATAAAAACGTTTTCTTTTAGGTCCTGCAAGTTTTTTTGTTGTCATGTTTGTCAATTTTTCTACATGTTACCACATAATTTTAAAATCTCTTAGGAAAGCAAAGGGGGTGCGTAAACGCAGCGCTGGCACTTGTTGAACGGTATTCTAAAACACGGTTACGGTGTGAAATTTCCATGCCTAACGAACATTTGCCGCCCGTGTATGGGGTGATCGTTCGGGACTGTTCTCAAAACCGGGTGCAGCGCTGATTGCGAAGCGGGATAGTGGTGTGGCTTTCAGTGGCGTTTGAAATCGCTCACCGTGCGGCATACGATTGTCTCGCCCCGGTGTCGCAGCCAGGATACGTCTAGGCGAGTTCCGTAACAATTGCTTACGGATGTGTGGTGTCGTTAGTCTAGGCGAGGCTATCGCCTTTCCGCTGTTCACGTCCTTTACGTTCGGCGAGAGACATACGACATTCACATTTGTCGCTGCTAGATGTTCCTGCACATTCTCCTGCAGCCGGCGCACAATTCGCGGAGAGTTGAGCAGGACCTTGGAGGAAACTCCTACGGCCGACGTTACACTGCCCGCAGGACCCTTTGTTGCATGCCGGAGCTTTTCACGTCGATTAATTCCTCCGCCGTGTGTCGACTTCGTGAAGGCACGTTTTCGCGGTGTCGATTTCCTGGGACTGCGGTGTACGTTTGTGTGTTGTGCAGAAGCAGATCGTAGCTTCTGCACTTGTGGAATGTGAACAGCCGATTCACGACCATTGACCATTGTATCGAATGTCGATCGGAACATTCCACTCTGGCGCCGTTTTGCGATCGGTGTTCGATTCGTCGCTCCTGCTGCGGATTGCAACTCTAGGCTAGCGTTCGATACGAGTCCATCGAAAAGTTTGGCTTTAGCCATAACCATGCCTGCATTTTGGCTCCGAATTCGGGCGATTGATGCACGACCGCTCTGAGCCTCTTGTAGCGGTGTAAAGTGAGACTTAAGCAAGCTGGCTGAATTTGCCTGCCGTAGCGCGCTGCTCGGTGTGCGCGGTGGAAGTTTGGGCGTCCGGGCGGGAGTTTTTATGCGTGGTGGAACTACCGGTGGAAGCATGGGCGTCTTCGCACTCTGGATGTTCACATCAACTCGCGATACTAACGGTGTGGGAGTGCAGAAGGTTGCAGGCTGTTGCTGTTTTGAAGCCGATCTTAACGATGCACGGCGGGAATGTTGATCCGGCGTTTTGAAATAATCTTCCATCAGCACCTTACACGGCGTCAGAAACTCGGCAGTTGAATCCATTACACTCGATGCGTTATCATCGGTGACGTTATGCGTCTCAAAGTAGCTTTCCGCATTAACCCATTGTTCTTCCTTTTCTTCATCCGTGAAGTTGCCACCGCTTGAACGGGGGGGTGGTTTTGCGGATTGCTTTTCCGCCGCCAACTCCATTGTTTCTGGTTCCGGACAGGGTGTGGTCATCGTTGTATCCGGAGCTTTTAACCCGCTCTGTACCGTGTTCGGACGACCGCGCTTCAACACACCGGACTTGGGATAGAAGGAAAGATCCACCGTACCAGTCGTGACGGTAGCCGGTAAATCTCGTGCCCCATTACCAACGTGCCACGACTGATTGCGCGAGAGACGAACAGCCTCTCGGCTACGCCTACGAATAGTACCAATCTTTCTTGCACTCGGCGATCGGATCACCTTGTGTTCACCGCTCTGGCGAATCTTCAACTCGCGACTGAGCCTCTTTGCCAACTGATCCGTTGTGGCGCATGTTGCCTCGATCGGTTCCGTATGTTCCAGCGTCTGTCGATACTTGTCTTCGACATTATCCAACAGCACGTCGTCTCGTCCAACCAGTGCGGTGAACTCTTTCGACAGCTTAGACTCAATGTCCGACATTCGTTTTTTAATCGCTTCATACTCGCTACGCCGGATCTTAAGGAAATCATCGCGATTGGTTTCATCTTCATCCTCTTCTTTCGACTCTGTTAATTCATCATTCATTTTATCTGCCGTGGCACACAACCTCTCAGCACTGAAGAGGCAGGGCATCGAGACGACTGGCGACATGCGACCCCCGGCAAGCAAAAGCGATTTGCCTGCCGGATCCGCATCAAACTCATCCTCAGCCTTTGCTCCCGCATCGAGCATGTCTGTGCTGTTTTCCGTTTCCTGCACTTTGTGGCGATTTTGTTTTTTCCGTCCCCATGGTGCACCGACCACACTCCAACGTCGTTCCATTGGTTTGCCTTCGGTAATTGATGGTATTGAACCGGTCGGTAGCAGACGTTGTACCACTTTGCTGGGTTTTTTACTTCCTCCAAGGCTTAGGCGACTTTTCTTCGGTTCCCTAGAATGTATTACATTCACAGTAAACGAAGGTTCACAGTAAATAAATACCGATAGTTTGAAACTCACTTTATAACGAGCGGCGTGCAAGGTAGAAGATCATGGTTATCCGGCAATAGGGATGTTACTTCTTTCCTGTAACAACAACAAAAAAATCGAAATTGTATTGGGTAAACATCGCAGAATAAACGCTACCAACATGGGCAATGTTTATACCTACTTTTTTTTGGCACTGAAAGCAATTCCATCCGTCACTTTCCTTTTCTTTGCTGATTTGCTTAAACAAGGCGTACCGATCACCATTGTCGGATCGTTTTCACCCCTTTCATCTGTTCTGTCCAAATTCTCCGATGATCCAATGGCACTGACCATTTTCTTGAAACCGTTGAACATGCGCGTAAGTGATCCGCTGCGACGCTTTTTCTTCTTTTTGTCCGTCACATTCGTTAATGCCATGCTTATATTGCTTCCAGTATCTTCCTTCAGCTGGCTAAGGATTACCTCTGGGACGAGACCAATCTGTTGAGAATTTTCAATCAGCAACAGCAAAACCTTGACGTGACTGTTAAACCTTTGCTGAACCGATTCGGTGATTGGCATAATGCTAGGTGTTAATATGATGGCCAAATTTTCCGCCGTCATCCTATTTTTTTCGGCATGCATGGAGACCGTGTGTAAGAACTGCACGAAGTATGCAAGGGTGTTGAGCGTCAACGGTGGCAATAGCAAACAGGTCATCATCAGCTTGTGCACCTTATCATCGTTGCCACCGAGCAAACATCGGATGAGTGCTTCCTGTACGTTTCCGGATGGTAAAAGTGCCTCGGGCAGATCGCGGAAGAATGTCTTTATAATGTTGGCAACGTCAATTACGTGGTGCGATTTGCCCAACGGAATGCCCGACTCCAAACTCGCCTGAAACATATATCATGGTTACTTCAAGATAAGGTACGTCATGGCATCGAGCACCAGACTTGCCGTTTACCTTTATCTGTTGTTGGCGTTTGGTGGAACCAGCTTTCCGAAACAGTCCTTCCGTGTCTACATTTTCGAGTATAAACTGACATGCGTTTGATACGAACAGGGGAATTTGTACTATTCCGCCGTTCGCTAGCAGCACATCGGTGAGCTCTAGTGCATGTAAGGGTGTTTTGAAGATGCGTTTACACTTGGGTTTTTCCTTTAACAAAAGAAATCCACAATTAAATTACAACATTGTGCATACGGCGAAGGTTTCCCGCACGGTAAATCTATACCCACACTTACATTTGATGCTTTCGAGTTTTTCTCCTTCCGATATTTGATACCACTTTTGCGTAACTCTTCCTGCAACACTGCGTATAGTTCATCTTTGTTATCCAGATCGTTTATTAACACTCGCGATGATGGAATTGCCATTTTACTATGATTTAACTTTCCTCTAGCAGCAGCATAGCATCATTGACGCGATATGTTTTGAAGCGGGGATTTTATTCGTTGCTTTTGAATTAGCTTTGTGTTGCTATGACGTTTGGAAACTGTCAAATGTCAAACAATTCCAAGGGCAGGGCTACTGCAGAGCATACTGAATGTTATGAAAAACGGCGTAGTAAAAATAAATTTCAAGAGTATTTTTAAAACAAATTTATTCCATTCCAATTGTTTTATTTTGTCATATAAACCTCCATTAGCAACATATAACATGATCATGAAAGAAACATTAACAACAACATCAAGAAACAACATTACAAACATTTTACATTTATGTTGATAGCTCAATGACTGTCTGTAAATAGTTACAATTTTTACCAAAAATCTTCCCGTAATATTCTTGATGAATTAGTAGTGATTATGAATATTTCTTGATGAAATAATGGCGATAACGGATTCTACATAATTTGAGTTTCGAAGAAAGATAAAACCCCTGCATAAGAAACCGTCTTGTTTGACATTTTCCGAAAAGTGTAGAAATAAACATCGTGTTTTGAAGGAATTTGCAGACCCTTTTTGCTGTGTCCTTTCTACCTCCGTGTGCGGCAATAGTAAAGGATCATTTACATACACGCGGATTTCACACGGCGGAAAAGGTGACTGGCGGTGTTCATTGACCGTAAATTAGCAATTTATGCAACAGTGAGGTAAGTGTAAACAAACGCAAGGGTTGCCCGTATGTTGTGCCTCATCGCAATGCCGTCTACCGTGTTTTGCATGCGTTGTGATGAAGGGAAAAGAGGGAAAACAGACATCAGTCACGACGCAGTATGTAATAAGCCTTATGTTTTTGGATTAGTTTTGCGATCCCCGGACCGATCGAATCGCTCAGACGCCCGCCTTGAGAAGCATCGTAGAAAGTAACAGCCCGTGGATGCGCTTGCACGAGGATAACCAAGGACGGAAGCTAAGCACCAGCGAGTGGTACGACAATATGAGTGACGATGATCGGGACATTGACATAGAGAGCGATGTGAGTAGTGGCACGGCATATGCTGCACGTATATTTCACGTACACAGGGTTTGGGCCTATTTGCTTCAATCATTTCTAAAAAGAAGCTACAGTGTAACATTGGTATGCGGCAGTGAATAATCGTATGTTTCTCTTTGTTATTGCGGACGTTGGCGAGAACAGGATGGCGATGATTCGGATAATACAAAATCTCAGTCCCGTTCCGGCGCTGGCAGTCAATTTTACTCTCAGGTAAACGAAAACGAGCAAGATTTTTACCTGTTTCAATAGATAAACCACGAACGTACGAATTTGACAATTCTCTGTTTGTACTTACAGGCCGAAAAACGCGCTCATCATAATGCCCTTGAACGGAAACGGCGTGATCACATCAAGGACAGTTTCACTGCGCTGCGAGACTCCGTACCATCGCTGCAGGGCGAAAAGGTGTGATCAATTGTTTATGCTTTTATCTTATATCCTAAACGCCATACGAAACGTTTTAACACGCTGTTGGGCGCATCTCATTTTTTTGCAGGCCAGCCGTGCGCAGATACTGAAAAAAGCGGCCGAGTACATCCAGTTCATGCGACGAAAGAACAACTCACACCAGCACGATATCGACGATCTCCGGAGACAAAACAATAAGCTCGAAACGGAAAGTAAGTTGCACCAATTTGTAAAGCACAAGAAAGCGCCATTACCCTATCGGGTTGTGTGTTGCGCTGGTTTAGCAATTAATATTAATGTCCCGAACGTTGGCTCGAACGGTTCATACATATTGACACATTCGACCGGAGACGTTTATGTTTTCCTACCAACCTTACCAACAGAACGCGCAATGGTGGCAGATACACGTGTGCTAGTACTAATGTAAAATTTATAATCCATATTTGTTTTCCCACTAAAACAGTTCGCGACTTGGAACTAGCGCGGGCTTCCGGCAAGTACGGTGATGGAGCTGATCTGGGCGGTGGGTTCCAGGATGGATCACGCGGTTCTGACAGTTCCGATATTGACGAGGTACCTAAAAATAACAACATCGGGCTAGCAAGAAGAAACAAAAAGATGAAAACGAATGCCAACTATTAAGAGTGGATGGATTGCGCCATCGTTCGAAGTGTTTTAGTGTAACTTTCTTATGTTTGCCTCTTATTTCTAGCTATCCAAACACGTTACATTGCGTGTGGTGTAGCTTATAGCATTTTTATAAGGCGCATATTATTTTAGGGTCCCGAAACAATAATTTTTTTCCGTATATTCTTGTGTTCTTTCATCTTTGAAATAGAATTTTCACAATTGTTTAAAGTGTCAATGAAGAAATCAGACATCAGATACATATGGACCAACTATCCCATATTCAAATGTTACAGCTAATTGGCCAATTTTAACAGCAAAGGGAAAAGAACGTTTTAAGCATATTTGTGAAGTAAACTGAAAGAATTGTACAAATTGATTGTTCTATGTTTAGCATTAAGTTTTTTTTTCTTTTCATTTTTTTGAGTTCCAACATTACATAAAATTCATGTACGCAAACTGTCTTTGCTGTTCATTGCATGGGATCGAAAGAAGACAAATAAACCAATATTTAACATTTCAATTAAATCTAGTGGTGTATAACTAATGTTTTTGTTTAGGGAAGCTGTTATCTTGCCATCTTGTAAACATGTCCATATTATTAACACACTAAGCATACAATCTGGTAACAAAACGACGTCCTTCATCGTATTAACATATAAAGTGGTACAAGACAGTCGCCCTAGAACTATTCTATGTATAAATAATATTTTGAATGGGCCACTAGAGCATTTTGCACAGGTCATTCGCTTGGTTTCAGTGAACATAGTCCGAAACGTTCAATGGGACGTATCAATTAACGATCCTCAGTGGCAAAGTTGCAGAGTACAAAAGTTGATTGCGATCGCATGCTCTCGTAACGATGGAGCCGTAGATTTGTTGCCTTACTAATTGTTACCTAAGAGTTCTTCTAACAGTTGTTTCTTTTTTTTCTGGTGCGATTAGCATATAACCCCATATAACGATCGTATGCGATATAAATTTTTACTTAAAGGCTAGCTGAAATCGGGAACATTGCGTCTGAATATATCTACGGTGGACGTAGTTTTAGTGAGCTGATGAGCACATTCCGGTTGATACTGTAGTGAAGCCTTTTTTTATCATTGATAAGACCAGACGAGTGGATATCGCTATAATGGCAGGCAGCATATTGACAGTCGCCTCAACGGTTTTATGACGAGTGCCGTAAAGAGCATGGAAAATTACTTCCCCATACGCATCGCCGTTGCAACATCCAGAAGCAGAATGGGGCTGTGAAGGTAGCAGCAGGTTTGAGGATTGAGAAAGGTCTCTAAATAGCGCACACAACTCGGGGCTGGGCGCGAGTCAGTTCCGAGCAAGTGAACAGCGCGAACGCGCTTCCGAGTTTTGCAGTGTTTATTGCTAGAGTTTGAAGTGAGTTTTAGGTGTTTTAGAAGTTTTAGGTGATCTATAAGCAATTGAGCTAAGATCGTGAAGGTGAACAAAATAAAAATCATAACGGTTGAAATACTGCTTTTAAATAAGTA
Organism: Anopheles funestus; assembly: GCF_943734845.2. Taxonomy (NCBI): domain Eukaryota; kingdom Metazoa; phylum Arthropoda; class Insecta; order Diptera; family Culicidae; genus Anopheles; species Anopheles funestus. Next base: position 17,448,869 of record NC_064598.1, read on the forward strand.
TAAAGCAGTACAACTTCGCACACCAAAATAACATGAACAGATCGTGTGATATGACGATCACTTAGGATGATCACCACTTTACACCTTAGTGTACGCTTAGTGTGCGAAAAGAATCACCCACTAAATGATGCTTTAAATTACGTTCTAGTCAATTACGTACGGTGCTAATTAGTTGTGCAAATTCTTTGATTTGTATGCCGGTACTCGAACTGTGACTGGGACAATCAGGGAGCAGTTTGTCTAGTTTGATGGAGACTGAGCAGCAGCAACCACAATGCGCACCGGAGCAGGAACATACGAAAGAAGCTAAGGTTCGTGGTGCTGACATAAACTATGGAATCGACGACAATCCACCATGGTACTTCTGCATCATGATGGCGTTACAGGTGCGTACTGTGCAGGGTAGCTAATCAATCAGCAGGCTATTATTCTCTAATGCCTGTAACCTTTTTTGTACCGATGTTATCAATAATAGCTGCAGCTTTGTAGTGGTAGTGGAGTCGCTTTACATCCAAGACCTAGTATGTCGTTTAGCCAAGAAAGAGAAGTGTGAATCGTGCGTGGAAAGTGTGCTGGACCTAGTGTTGCGTTGCACGTAATTAATTTTATTGTTTCGACTAGCGCAATTGATTGATTTGTCCTTAATGGTTCCCTGAATGGCATTAGATTTTTTTTGGGGAAATTTAGCAAAATTTTATAAATTGATTTATTTGAGTGCGAATTGGTTGAAATAAGTTTCTTTTCAATCAAATAATGCTTTAAATAGAAAAAATATTTAAAAATCATAAAAAAATAAAAAAATTCTAAAAATTTGAAAATTTTCTAAGGCTATAGCCTTAGATTTTTTTTGGGAAATTTAGCAAAATTTTATAAATTGATGTATTTTAAAGCAAATTTGTTGAAATATGTTTCTTTTCACTCACGGCCCGGTAATGCATGTGATAAATGGCGCAGGTCCACACGGCAGGACCGGGTTCAAATCCCAACCGTACCGTCGCCCCGTAGCAAGTACTGACCACGTGGTAAAAATAAGTCTAGTAAGCCAGAAATGACCTTGGATAGGACCTTATAGGTCGTTCAACCAAAAAGAAAAAATGCACATCTTATTTAGATTTCTTAGAGATTCTAAGAAAAGTCTAATACTTTTGATGTTACAACCTTAGAAGGTGATTTTGAGTCTTTCATTTCGGAATTTCCTAGAATGTATTTGAAGAGTCTAGTTAAATAGTTCAAATGAAATTTGCTACCGTACTGGTCGTGTGCAAATCCGTCAACGCTATCACTAATCCATCGAGCCACTACATTGTAGACTTCTAGAGAAGACTACTACATTTCCAACAATTTAGATATGATCCGAACTCTCATGATCTCCTGAACAGCACTACCTAACGATGATTGGTGCGATCGTTTCGATTCCTTTCATCCTAACGCCCGCTCTCTGCATGAGAGATGAAGATCCTGCCCGAGGGACCATCATATCTACCATGATCTTCGTCACCGGTTTGATCACCTATCTGCAAGCAACCTGGGGCTGTCGGTTACCCATCGTACAGGGTGGTACCATCTCCTTTCTCGTGCCTACACTTGCCATCCTCAATCTGCCCCAGTGGAAATGTCCACCGGTGGAAGTAATGGACGCAATGACAGAGTCGGACCGTACGGAGCTTTGGCAGGTGCGAATGCGTGAACTCTCCGGGGCCATTGCCGTTGCAGCCCTGTCGCAGGTTGTGCTCGGTTTTAGCGGACTGGTGGGAAAGGTGTTGCGTATCATCACTCCGTTAACGATCGTACCGACGGTGGCACTCGTGGGCATAACACTCTTTCGGCATGCTAGTGAAACAGCGTCCAAGCAGTGGGGCATAGCCGTCGGTACCACCGCCATGCTGACGCTCTTCTCCCAGGTTATGTCCGATGTGCAGTTTCCCGGGGTGGGATACCGGAAGGGACATGCATTACGATTGATCTGGTTTCCGCTGTTCAAACTGTTTCCTGTACTGCTTACGATCGCCATCATGTGGACCGTGTGTGGTGTACTGACGGCTACCGGTGTCTTCCCAGTAGGACATCCAGCGCGCACGGATGTACGGTTGCGCGTGCTGGAGGATGCGGAATGGTTCCGCATACCGTACCCGGGACAGTTCGGGTTGCCGACCGTATCGTTAGCCGGCGTGTTGGGAATGTTGGCGGGTGTGATTGCCTGTACGGTGGAATCGATCAGCTACTATCCGACGATCTCGCAGATGTGTGCGGCTCCACCACCGCCCTTGCACGCCATCAACCGGGGCATCGGAATCGAAGGACTCGGCACGGTGCTGGCCGGACTGTGGGGTTCCGGCAATGGAACGAATACGTTCGGCGAGAATGTTGGAGCAATCGGTGTCACGAAGGTAGGCAGCCGGCGTGTAATACAGTGGGCCGCCCTTATCATGATACTGCAGGGTGTGCTGAACAAGTTCGGTGCCGCCTTCATCATGATACCGGACCCAGTAGTCGGAGGCATCTTTTGCGTCATGTTTGGTATGATCACGGCGTTCGGGTTGGCGGCACTACAGTACGTGGATTTGCGATCGGCGCGCAATCTGTACATACTGGGCGTTTCGTTCTTCTTTCCGCTCGTTCTTTGTCTGTGGCTGCAGGAACATCCGGGTGCAATACAAACCGGCAATGAAACGGTCGATTCTACGCTGTCGGTATTGCTCGGTACCACTATTCTCGTCGGTGGTGTGCTCGGTTGCACGCTGGATAATCTTATACCCGGCACGCCGGAGGAACGTGGACTTGTAGCTTGGTCGAAAGAAATGGCCCTGGAAACGGTACAGAGTGGGGAAGGAATGGCACCCGGGGGCGGATTGGAGTGGGAAAAGAACACGTTCGATTTTCCATACGGTATGACGCTGTTGCGACGGTAAGTAATAACCACCAATACGAGATGATCGTGAAGAGATACTTACGGAAGGCTATTTTACTTACAGCTGGAAATGGACTCGTCACGTTCCGTTCCTACCGACCTACAAAATGAAGCTTTGATTCCTATCGCTCGAGGAACAAAGATGAAATGCTTATACTAATGTTTATGACAGCGCAGTCATTAGTAAGCGTATATTGAAACAAGTCAGTATATACTTGGATACTTAACGCTTACGTCATGTTGTACTACGATTTGACAGCCGAAGTGAAATGTAAATGATAGTATAATAAACCAAAAACAACTCCACGTGTATCGTTCGGTCATCAAGCTGCAGTATACCTTAACGCACATAAATCCGTCAATCTAGTTTATTGATAATTTCACAATACTGCTATCATTCAATAGCATACCAGTAAGATGGCAACAAAGTTTTGCATTAACCTGATTTATCCTTTAATCCAAAACGAACACCACCCGTTTACCGGATACGTTCCCTTGCTTCGTCCCCTCTGCTACACCGCCGTCCGGGTTTGTTCCTACGATGGAGAAACGATCAAATATTGCTAGTCTTGTTTATTATACGAAGTAATGGTTTGGCATCCATTCATTTTGCTAAAAAACTTATATTCATCCCATCACATCAAAATGGGCATTTGCGAACGAATCATATTTTATAATTATTGCTGATATTTTTTTAAAAGTAAAACAGTTTTTTTTTTGGTTCGAACAAATTATTTCTACCACAGTCTAACCATCCGGTTGTATTTGATTTAATGTAGGCTCTATCCGTATATGTATGTTTACCAAACAATTCTTCCTTCTTTGCCGTGTTTCGCAACATTTTAATGAAGTAGCTTTCTTAGCTAGCAAAACGCGAGATTCCGTGTCTTCCGGCAGCGGACATTCAGTGTTCATAAATCACAGTATATTTCCAAACGCATTACTTATTGGCGGGATTGATGCCCGATTAAAAACCGATTACTCGTTAACTGTCGTCTGCTTACTTTTTCCGTTTATTGATTTTATTGCCGTTCCTCAAAACTCCTTCCGGCTTGATGTTAAGTTTGATCCGGTTTGATCGACTTACGCGGGCACAATAACTATTATCGCCATAATTCTGCAGAGTGTGCACACAATTGTTTAAATTGTTGCATCTTGTGCATGGATGACTTTACATAAAATTGTAAAAAAATATTATCTAACAACGTCGTTTCTTTTTCGCATCTTTCCAATGTTTTGTCCCGTGTTCTCTCGTACCCGCACTACGTCTTTATGACGCTTGAAGAATTGCTGTTTTTGATTTAATTGCTAATTTCACTAAAAAAAAACGAAACACATATAGGTATATGGCGCACAAAAAGAGCAACTCGTTTTTATCCTGGTGTCATCGAAACAATCATACGCGATCGTGCTTCTTGCTATTTTGTCCATTCATTCTCCCCATAGTTAATGGCACAGAAATGTTACATTTTTCTTTCACACTCAGTTCATGGAACCTTGCAATCTGGCTTGCTTTCACAAATTTAACAAATGTTTGCTTTACCTAAACAACTCTCGCGAGCGTACTTGTTTGATTCAGTTGTTCTTGTTTGATCAGAAAAGAAAGGCACCGGAATTAGGATATACGTACAAAAAAAAAATCAAAGCCCTTGAAAAGGGATTGCGTAGTGTAAGCACGCTTACAAGGTATGTGTTGGAGTAATTGAAGTCTAAACTGATGGTGACAGGATCGTGACACAAAATGATCGCCACTCTTCATGGTGGTGATGTGCAGAGTCTCTGAAACCGATTTGGAGTTCTTACTTAGGTGTGTGGGTAATGTTTTTTTTTAGCGCCTATTGGAAGATTTTCTGGGCTTATTGAACCGTGAGATACAGCATCCATCTAACAAACGAGAAAAACAAAAGTAAAGGTAGCCAGCATGATCGATACTCCATGGAGACGCATGGTGATCGTATGGTTTCCACCATCTTTGTTTTACGTCTGAGGCTTGTGTCTGCCGGTGGGGATATTAAGGTTAACCGTTTGGTGAGATTTGTGCCCTTCTTTTCTGTAATTAATATGGTGACATTGTTCTTGATCGTGCGTGTTGATGAAACGTGTCCCAATAAGGACACTGGCTGGTAAAGAAGGGCGTGGGTCAGATAAAAAACACCATTTAAAATACACGTTACAAATTCGTTCAGTGATCACACTTCGTACGATAACGCTTTTCCCCTTCTCTTATCCTTTCATTCTCTCTTTCTCTCTCTTTCTCTCTCTTTCTCTCTCTCTCTCTCTCTCTCTCTATCTCTTTTTCTTTAGAACTGTCTCCTTCCCTGAATTTATTTCTTCTCTATAACACACCTTATTTGTAATGAATAAATTATTATTTGGCGGTTATTGTTTTGGCTTTCCTTCTCTTTTTATTTGAGTGGATGTGTTGATGTGTGTATTTTGGCCTAAATGCAATTTTTTCTAGTCTATTACGTTCATCTAAAATAACCAGTTGTATTATCGCTGTATACTTTGCTTGCCATTATGGTGTTGTGTTCCGATATGACATCACCTACACATTTACCTTTTTTTGTGAGCCAGTACAGTGGCACAATAATTTACTACTTGGATGTACTATTAATCGGAACATGAACGAAATGGTTGACATGATCGACGATCGAGTGACGATTGCACACGTTACTTAACGTGAAGCCATCTTTCCTGCAGTCTACGCATTGTCCGTTGATTTGGACGTGGACGAGGTCCGTGTGCGATAAGTTCTGTGAAACGAGATGCAACATGCAGAAATTCAGCATCAGATTCTTATACATATAGTGTAGCGCTTTCTTAGTATCACTTGCACATCTCTTCGGAAACGGAAGTACGAGGTTACGGTTCTATGGGTTTGGTTTCGCGCCATTTTGATCTGTCCCTTACCTAAAAGACCCAGCACAGGAAGAGGAAGAAAAGCAAAATGGAAGGAAGCGCTAGTAGGAGGACATATCTTACACCTGCCCGGAGACTCAGGCTAGCTTCAGGCTCATCATAAAGCTTCGATAGAGAGTGGATCGATGGCGAGGTTGGCTGGCGGATGTGCTTCACCATCGGGCGTTGGTAGGATGGTGGTGGGCATAATCCGGGGAACCGCCGGTTGTGGTTGTAACCCGGAGCAAGAGGGAATAGAGTCGGCTTTTGATTAGTTGCAGTGCTTTGCTACGCGGTTGGCGGTTAAAAAGTAAGGATAATACGTTCTCACTATTTTTGGTTATTTAAAAATAAAACAGAGAGTACGTCTGCCAACCGAAGTTGACCGATGGGAACGCGACACGCAGTAGTTAAGCGGTGTTAAGAGATACGAGGTGTGTACGAGATGGCAAAGATCATTGAGGAAGATTAGGAACTCCTGAAACATCTGAACCGTAAGATGTGGGCAAATTCAGTAGCTTTTTACAACGAGTGTTAAATGATTAAACAGATGGTACATAGCAGAGCTGTAGAATTTGAATTTTTGGCCACTAGTTTTTTGGAGAGCTCGAAAGAGAAATTAAGCGAGTACAAAAATCGTGCAGTAATAAAGAAGATCCTTTTCAGTATGTCGACTGGAACATACACAACACTACCAGGAAGCATTGAGTAGAACGAATTGATTACTTTTAACCACTATTTTATGTGGAATGACCAATCGACTAAAGTTATGCAATGTGTAACTGCTTAGTGAGTTAGTGGCAATTTGAAAGGGAGAATCGTACTGGTAGAGAAGTCTCCGGAAGGACAACCCAGACATATCGAGAATGACAATTAATTAAGTAAGACATTTAACAAACCTCCAATTACTTAGCTCTACCGCTAGAACTTACTTGGTGAGTGTGCCACTATCGTAACGGCCGCTGTAACGTCCCGACTCACGTAACGCCGTTGGAGTAAGGAGCGAGCTGCTCCGCGTCTCGTATGGACGAATGGTGCGCGATGCCGTGCTGCTGCTGTTACTGCTACCGATGCCGTAGTTCTCCGACGCGGACAGTGTGTTGGAGGAGGAGGAAGAAGCCGTATTTGCCAGGTTACCGTGGCTCGCCGAGCCATCGCGATGGTCCTTGAGCAGATCTAGCGCAATCGATGAAGAGGATGAAGCGATATTAGACGACCCGTACCCGCCGGCCACGAATGACGAGCGACGTCTCGGTGTGTAGGTGCCGTACGATGAAGGGACGGCAGTACTTTCGTAGTAGGTGTTGCGTGTATATTTGTGATTACTGGTGTTGGTACTGTTGTTGTTGTTGTTGTTGTTGTTGATGAGATTGGTGTAGTTTATACCGTCGGTTAGTGGATCATCGTCGGTAGATAGGAGTCGCGATCCGGTACGCGAAAGCGACGCTCCTAACGACTGTTGCTGACGATGGTGATGGTGGTGATGGTAGTGTGGTTGATGATGTTGATAGTCAGCCGATGCTGCCAGTGGAACAACATCCAGGCTACTGTTGCGCAGTCGTGCAGCGCTTCGGTTTGTCTTGGTGAGATTCACCATCGTCGCATAGCCACGATGAGGATGCTCGGATGTACGTCCGAGAGTAGCATAGCTCGTCGTCGTGTCGTACTTACCGACTCCACTGTAGGACGATTCTTTGTTCGGGCGCAGAATGTAGGAAGAGGAACCACCGCGCGATAGTGACTTCTCGCGCACTGTACCGGCACTGCCGGCGGCATTACCGTAGTACCCGTAACTGCTGCTACCGGTAGTGTCCTTCACGTGGGTGGATGTGCCCATTCCCGCGGTACTGCCGCTGCCACCGAGCGCACCGAGATTGCTGGCCGAGGCCCGTTTGGCTGGTTTCTTCGTGTCGTTGAAGCGTGTGTAGTAGCTCTTGCGCCGGATACGTTCGATGACGCTTTCCGCGTCCGGATCTACTGGGGAGACAGAGTGCATTGGTGGGTTGGAGGTTAGTAGTCGCACCGAGGAATGACGCCGGGACGCGGACGATGAGGGCGCCGGCGATACGCAGGAAGAGTTCAGCGGGCGACCTCCTCCTGTGCTGCCACCGGGCCCGTTCAGCTCGTCCGAGCACACCGACCAGCTGTCGAAGTACAGCTCGCGTTCCTCCGATGGCGAGAGGAACGTGCTGGACGAGTTGTCGTCGTACGGGCTACTGCGTGAACCAGAGGAGTAGTTGGTAATGCTATCGTACGACGGTGTCAGTGTGCTGTAGTGATGGGAAGGGTTGTTGTTGTTGTTGATGTTGTTGTTGCTCATGCTGTTATATCCGCCCGGCGACATTGCCGTCCCTGCTGAAGCCATTTCGCCGGGCAATGGTGGCGGATAGCTGTAGTTGTTATTTCCACCAACATGTGCCGCCGGTGTGGAGCTGCTAGTGTGTGCTGTGGTGCCATTTGCAGTGTTGTGACTGGATGGGATCTTAGTGCAAGCGCTTAAACTAGATTTGCTAGGATTGCTGATGTAGTTGTTGTTACTATGGTGATGGAGTAGTTGCTGTGTCGGTATGTTACTGAGATGGATACCGTTGGCCTGCTGCAGGCGCTTCAACTTTTCCGTCGCCGAGTGTACGGCCTGCTCCAGATCGATGGTTAGGGCACGGGCACGACCCCTCCGGTCCGTGTCTTGCGGTGGAGGGCGTTGCATACCGTTGGAGCTACTAGCCGTCTCGGCGGCAGTTTGCGTACTCGCCCCACTACTAAAACCATCGGGCATGTTCTGGCCATGGCTTCCGATGTGTACTCCATTACTGTTGCCTGTGCCGGTGCTATTGCTGCTACTGCTTCCGGTGGTTCCGGTGTTACCCGTCTCGCAACCGGGACAGCCATACTTGACCGGTATCTGCGACTGGCACGCACCCGAAACCACCTTAAACTTACGCTGCTCATAGTCACCACCGTCCACACCGTTCGAGAGCAGAGAGTCTATCGGATGGTGGAGCGGCAGGACAGTATCACTTCTTGCTCCACCGTACACCTTCTTGCGTGGACCCGGTAGCAGCGAATCAATGTTCCGCCCACGGCCAAACTCTACCGGAACGGGCTGCATCAGGTCGGGCATCGGAGCCTGCATCCCTTCTTCCGCCGTCCGGCCGCTTACCATGATGTGGCTAGATGACTTGGTATTAAGAAGACGGTGATGAACGTTATTGCGTGAATCTTTTTCTATTTTTTTGAATAGCCCCAGTACCTTGGTGACGCCGCAGCGATTGAATGTGCCCGGCATCTCCTCCACACTGACGGCACGCTTGATCAGCTTCGATTCGGTCAACTCTGGCAACTTTGGCCCCGTGGACAACTCGCGCAGATTCCTTATGACCGTGTCGATCCGCGATTTGCGTCCTACCGTTGAGCTCGCAGTCTTGGCGATGGGTTCATCTGCAGGTCCCTTGTCACCGAGCGATTGGTTTGGTTTGGCGATCGTTTTGCCGCTCTTCTTTTTATCCTTCTTCAAGGTAGCTGCTTCCGATGGTTTCCCTATCAGTACGTCCGGTGTCACACCATCAACGACCTGTGCCGATCCGGGAAGCATAGCAGGTACGGCTGTGTCTGGGAGAGACTCGTTGAGCGTCACCGATGTGGTAGTAGCAGTAGTAGCTGCTGCTGCTGCTGCTGCTGCCGCTGCTTTCTTTTCTTTGCTACTTCTGCTAGTGTCACGGAACTTCTCAAACCTCTGCCCGATGCTGGCCAGAAAGCCCTGCTTAGGTTTCTTTTCGGGTGACTTCGATTTCTCCTTACTCGTGGTTTGCTTTTCTGACACTGGGTCCACGGTTCCTTCCTTCGTCTGCACACTAGGCTGTTCCTTGATCGTGACCGTTTTAGTCGACGACTCTTTGAAAGTTTTCACCTGACCTCCATCAATGGGCATAGTGGTAGTGGTAACAACTACCTTCCCATTAGAGTCCGTTGTTTTGGTGACCTTTTTAACGATGCGAATGACTTTCTTCACCTTCTTCGGTGGACTTGTGGTGGATGCTGCCGATGTACCATTTGCAGCTGATTCTGACACCGGGGTTGTAGGAATATCATTGGTTGGTTCGACTTTTGCAGCTACTTTTGGAACAGCGGCATCTAGGGGCTCGCTTTCGCTGGCTGGTGATTTTAGCAGTTTCAGTTCTTTCGGTGGCGTTAGTTTAGATGACGGAAAACTCTTCGGACGCGCTATTTTACTGACCGCATTGGGAACAACGCTAACACCTGTACCATTATTGACAACAGCCGTCGACGGTGACCCATTCGATTGTACCTCTGGAGATGGTTCTTTTGTAGTAGCAGCAGTTGCTTTCACGTTCGTTTCAAGCTCAATGTCACCAGCTACGGACAACTTAGCGCCATCCTGTACCGTCTCTTTGTACGGATACGATTTTGGACGCATAAGTTTCGATTCTTTCTTGATAGCAGCGTTCGGCACGATCGTACCCGAACCATCCTTAGCGTCTGATGAAACTGTGTCTAGTTTTTTTACCTTCTTAACAACTGTTACTGTGGGTGCGGTAGTAGTATCGTCACCTGCCACTGTTTTGTCTGTTACGGCAGAGTCAGTACCTGCCGCAACCTTCTTCACTACCTTTACCTTTTTAACCTTTACAATTTTCTTCACCGGTTGTGATCCTCCTACACCGGTTGCTGGTGCTGAAGTAGTATCTTCTTTACTTTCAGTTGCGGTAGTATTAGCGGTCTGGACGGTGTTGTCTTCTTGTTTTCCTTCACACTCAGTACATCCTGCTAGTTGACATTCAGCCATTACTGATTGTACTACAGGTGTTTCATCTCCTCGTAGCAGTTTCGACATCTGATTGCCTGCAGCCAGGGAGGTCATGTTAGTAAGATCCTGCAGCTGTTCCTGCAGCATCGACAATGTCTCCGCTGGTGTTCGATACTGTTGTTGTTGTTCCGATTGCTTTACACCCTCGTCGAAGATTTCACGCGTTCGGGAAACGCTACGCCTGGCACGATCGCGATCACCGATCGGTGCTGTTTCATCGTCCGGTTTGCCATACTTCTCCAGGAAATAGCTTAACCGATCAGTGATCGTATCGTTGGCTAGCTTTTCCCGTCGCTGTTGCCTACCGGTGGCGCCTTCGCGCAACGTGACCCCACCGGAACCGTATGGTGAGCTCCGTTCCGAAGAACCATCCTTTTCGATCGCGGCCATCTCTTTCGGCGGATCGAAAAAGTCTGGCCGTAGAAAACGGGACAGTCGTTTGGTAGAGGTCGGGACGGTTGGATCGCCCGCTATCGTACTGCTGGTGTAACGTAATGGTGTTGCTGCTGTAGTGCTTGTACTGACGCCCAGTGCACGTGTACCCGTGGAGAGTGTTGTGTGTGGTGAGAGCGCCTTCCGCGCGTTGTCGTACTCGCGCAAAAACGCAGACATACCGGATGAATCACCAGTACTGTTGGCCGTTGGAATGCTCGTACCGTACGGAGCGTATTTCTCGTACAGTGGTGCTGGTGTTTGGTAGGCCGGTGGTGGTGAAAGGATGTCCCGAGGTTGACTGCCACCTCTGCGACGCAGCTCACTGCCACCTGTCGGTGTCCAGCCGTTGCCAGCCGTACCATACTCGGCCGTCGCGTCCAGTGATCGATTACCCGAACTGTTGCTATAACTTCTACGATACAGGCGCTGGTTTGCTACCGTCCCTGTTTGTGACGTTCCAGCACCTGCACCGTTCTGCATCGAAAGTGTGCGAGAGAGTTTGCGGGCCTGTTGCGGTGGAAGCTGTGCCAGCAACTGCTCCTGCACACGCTGGGAAAGAGCGGGCGTAATGCTGGACAGCGTTTCCAGATCACGCTTCGACAATCGTAACTGTGACAGATCGAGATCGCGTAGATCCAGGTTTTCCTCCATCGATCCACTATCCGTCGCCGTCGTCGTCATTGTCGTCATTGTCGTCACCATCGTCGCTAGGTCAGGTTCGCCAGAATCGCCCCTTGCTGGCAGCTGATGCCGGTAGCCATTCCCGTTCGTGGTACTGAGTGTACTAGATACGCTGCTCTCCTCGTCATTACTTCCAATACCACCGCCACCAACGCCACTACTAGGTGCGCTGGACGTGCTGACGTCTCTACTGTCGCTGCTACCGACGCCATTGCCGTACGCGGCCAAGGATGCCAGATCCTTGTAGAAGGAGGAGGTGGAGTTGGGGGCATGGTTAGATGCGGGTTGATGATAGCTATATCTATTGTTATAACTACTACGAATGCTGTTGCTGCTGCTGTTTGGTGGCACTGGTGGCGGTTGCTGATGATGGTGATGGTAGTGGTTTTGGTTGCTGTTGTTATTACTATTCGTTACATGATTACTTTGTGTTCTGAGTCTAGCGCCTGGAAGAGATGGAAGTAGTGTGAACACAGGAGCGGGAATGAGATGAAGGAAGGGCGGGGAAACACCGGTTCGGCAATTATTAACCAGGATTAACGAGCATCGGTGAGTTAAGAAAGAGAGAGAGAAAAGAGAGAGAGAGAGAGAGAGAGAGAGAGAGAAAAGAGAAAGAAAAAACGAATACAGTTCGGCACGTATTGGGAAGTACAAAATTTTGCAAACAGACAGAATGTTTCAAATTTTCAAACTTATTATTTGACCGTTTCGTTTGTGTTTGGTGTTGTGTTTAGTTAAAACAAAGAAATCGATTTGGAGCACAGGTTCAAATTTGGTCTCACCACAGCAGCAACCGATGGATGACAATGTTCATGTACTGGGAGTATGGGAACATTACGGACCACCAGTGTTGATGAAGGAAGGAAGGGAAAGGCAGACAATGGTGTAGCTGGTATGAATGCAGTTGATGAAGAATATGGCCATGATCTTGAGGAAATGGTGATCAAATATGTCGATACCGGTTGTACGGTTCTTGGAGATCATCGTCAATGTCCATACGTACCTTATCTTTGCGCTTGTGTCGACAACTTCCGCCCTCCGTGTCACTGAAGGGATACTGTTTAGCTTTTAACCATGCTTAACAACAACAACACGGTGCCGATTGTGTACGGATACTAAGCAATTGACAAATTATCTAACACTTCAAACGTGAACAAAACATGCAGATAACGTAGGTTAGGCAATAGGGTCAATATTGTAACGCGAAAAGTAAGAAATTGTTTGTTGTTTTCTCTCTTCGTTTTATATCTATTGTACGATTGTTTCGATCGTAATCGCGATGTTTGGTTTTTTAATAAAAAAATAAAACTTTTATGTACGTTTTTCATTTATTTATTCACCATCGGGTTGTCTTGTATAGTTACTAATGCAAATGCTGCAATAAACAATACTTCTCTACAACATAATAGGTCTATTGACTTTGTTTTTTGTCCATTTTTTTCACACTCACAAGCGAAGGGAAATTTGCAATAACTTTTTCTTATGATTTTTTTTTATTTGAAACTACAATATAAAACGAACAATAGATAACGGATGCCAAGCTAGTTAGCGCCATGCTGCTATATATTTTCATCACAACTCAACACGTTTTGCTAATGGTTTCGTTAAGCTTTTTGGTCGTTTTGGTTTTTGACGGTCTATATTTACTATCCCAATTTCTATATGCAAGTGTATTACTTATCTCGTTCAACGTGATTTGCTTGGTTGTATCACTGATAGATTAGAAGAGGTGAGTAAAACACTTGTGTTGATTATGAATTGGTAATAGAAGCGGAGCGTTTTTATATGTTTATTGTGTTTAGAACATAACTTGTAGAGTAAAGTTAAGTAAAAGTTTCGTATGTGTTTATTTTAAGATAAAATAAGGGAAATTTTATGGCATGCAAAGCATCAATAGCAGAATTTAAATTCTGAGGTTGTTTTGGTATTTTTCCTATTGTAAATTTTTATATTGTTTATACTTTTAGTATGTTATATTGCTATGTAAAGGTCAATAGGCCAGCAAATTACTATTGTTTCAATTGTTTACTAATATCATTCTAACACTTTATTTAACGATTCAAACACTGCTCGTTTTTTTTTGGTAATTTTAGCAGTTTTGGTCAGCGTTGTTAGTGCGGCAAAAGGCATCAAATAGGTACATGAGTTAGGTATGTGTGCTAGTGTTTGCTACAATCTTTGTCTCTATCATTTCCACGCCAACGGTTCAAAATACGTTATAACTTCTAATTAATTTTCTTAGAGTTTGTCAACTTTTTTGTTTTGTTTCTCATTTTGTGATAATTAATCCTTCTGCTGGGCTGCTGCTGTTGTTGATAATTGCGCTTCAGTTGCTGTTGTTCAGTTGTTGTTTGTAGTGTTGGAAGTAGTCGTAGTTGTTGAAGTTGTGCTAGAAGTAGCTAGGTTTGACGGCGAAGTAGTGACTGTGTGTGAACTACTACTCGCACCGGATTTGGGAACATGAGATAACGTAACGCGGAAACCCACTGCAATCACATAAAAAAAAGAATAACACGCAACCATGAGCACGGGATGGATAGTAGTTGTGGTAGTAGTAGAAAACAGAATACGGAAACGTAAGTGAAACGTGTTTATTTTTTGTTTTGCTATGGCGCACAGCAGTGTTTGCAACGTAAAACAATACACTAAACTTATAAATGAAAGAAACGGAACAGTGTGTGACATGTATTGTGGGAAGTTGTGACGCCATGCTCTCTCCGCGGGTGGGTGGAAGTATGATAGGATGACATGAAGGTGGAGTGTGTCACGATGGGTTATAATGAAAACATAAATTGCGAGTACGCACACGTGTTGCAGGGATATTACTTTCTTTTTTTGTGTATAGCAGCAAGGTTTCTTCGTTTTTGTATGCCATGGTATGAGAATTGTGGTTTGATTAAGCTCTACGGGTTTACTTTTAGCACAGTTACTATATGTTTACCAAATTTCTTTTGTTTCGTATTAGATTGTACGTAGTTTTATCTTTGTCTAGTTCTGCTGTATAGTCACTTTGAATTTTTGCACATTTATATTCCTTGTTTTGTTATAAGTCAACTACTGGCAGGAAAATGATTTGGAATTATTTATCTTTTATAACAAGACAAATTAGTTACAGTTACGCATTTATTTGATCGTAATTTGTGCCACAAATACCAACAAGGTAACAACGATTAGAAACAGTATGAAACATGTTGTTTTTTCCCTTATCTTAACTATCAAAAACCAAAACTTTGGAATTATAATTTTGCGCATTACGATTGGTGATCGTACGCATACATTGCAAAATGGGTTGATGAATTAGCTTGCAATGCAAAGATACATAAACAGACACTAGTAAAGCATACTAAACTACACATTTAACAAACACACGCACACATACACTCACGCATAGAATTATGTTGACAGATGGTTAAAGTTTGACAGAGTAGTATATTCGGATTTTCGTTTGTAAGATTTTTTTTTGTTTTTTTTTTCGGAAGGAACGCTTAGCATACATACAATCAAAAATATTTCTTTAGTTAACCTCTCATTCTCTCTGCTAGGGTAGGGTATTTTTGGGATGAGTTTTGTATTTCATTTACACATGTATTTGTCTGCCAACTTTAACCATCGTCCTTGCTGCACTGGCGGCATTATGAACGCTAGTAAAATGTAAAAGAACAATGTTTCCACCACAACCGATCGATATGTAACCTGATGCTATTATGCAATTGATGAATTTATAGTAATAGTAATACCGTTTCATAACCGTACAGTAATAAATAGTATGATATATGAAAAAAAAAAATCTTTTTCATTTTACATCAAAAATTATCTACGTAGCACAAAAGGATCACTATTAGAGCGTGAGAGGAACACTAAACAAATATTTTAGATTGACAATTTGGCAAACGGAAATAATAGAGAAGAAAGTCAAACTTGGGAATGGAACGAGCTAGCGTGGAAGGAACAATTGGTGTAACTAACTAACGTATAGCAATAAGAATAATTCAACATAAGAACATATTGTTGCTTTTTTTTATTAAAGAATCATCATTACTTTATTTGATTGACAGTATAGCATCATTCCGTTCGATAATAGCTTCGCTGTATCAATTTATGTACTTTATTGTACAACTTATAGTGATCTATCTTATTATCCATCAGCACCCTGTGTTTTTTCCTCGTTCTGATTTGTTTCACCTTTCGTTTATTATGCTTTGCAATAATATTTTCTTTGTTTTTTTTTTCATATATTCATATGAATGGGTGATGTATTGTTTTTTTTTCAAATTATTTCACTAACTTTTAAATCGCTCATTACCGATTGGGAGTTGGAACATTTTTCTTTTCCATTTTGTCTTGTGTTCAGTTTAGTGAGTACGCAAACAAAAAAAAACGAGTTGAAAATATCTTTTTAAAAAACACGACCATAGTATAAAATACCCAAAAAACAAAACAAGAAACACTTCTACAAGGCTACAACCACCAATCCAAAAAACAAAAAAATATTGTATACCATCTATTGTAATAGTGTTTCCACAATGTTCATTGTTTACCGTTGCAAAGGCAGGGAAAGAGTGCAGCACACCTGTATGCATGCCACTGGTTTTCATCTTTTTTTGGTGACCGTTATTATTATTTTTTTATGATGTTTTGTTTCGCTTTGCTTTGTGTATGAAGTGAAGTAGTTAATAGTAGTTTGTAGTAATAGCAAAATAACGGTAGCAACCGTCTGGGTGATTATAAGTATATAATAGAGGAAGAAAAAGAAATATCTACCTTTCGATCATGTTCGCAGTCGATACTAGTCATGAATTGTGGTTTATAAATGTATAATCAATAATAAACATCAACAGTCATTAAGCTAGGAACGCTAGGAAAACGGTTAATTCTTGAACGCTTAAAAAAAAGAAACGAACATGTAGTATAAGCGATCACACATTTTAAACTCGGCAGATGGATGAATGATTATTTTTTCCATTGCTTCTAGTCACCCTCATCCATTCGTTTTATTATTTCGTTCGCATGTGTTCCTATTTCCTCTTTCTTTTATTCTCTCTCTCTACCTCTCCCTTAATTCTTCATTAAAAGTGTTTACAGTGAAAATCTTGGACAAAACAAATTAATTTTTTTTCACCGTACGGAATTGAGATAATTTAAGCAAAACTAAAAAGAAAAATCACAAACACAAACCCCTTAAAGACTAAAAACAAAAAAAAAGTAAGTTAATTTAAAAACCGATCAGACTCCTGCTTATGTTGATCGCTTTGATGGTATAAGTGTGTGTTTTTTCAACAGGCTGTTTCCCTATACTAAACCGGAAATCGATAACCGTTAGCTTTAAAGTAAATATCTGCGATTCTTCGCTTCTTGACCTTGATGAAGTTAACAGTGGTGCAAAAGTTTTGGTGCAAAACGTAGGGGCAAAAAAACGCGTAAAGTTTGGTAATAAAAAAGTAAACAATAGAAAAAAAGGCAATCAAAAAACGTGTGTGATAAAAGTGATATGTGACGAACGATCGTAAACGAAAAACTATCACTAAGTGAACGAATGGCGGGAAACTCCGTTGACTGATTAAATCGGAGCTCGAACAAGTTTAACAAAAAAAAAAAAAACAGCGATAGGTAGCAATTGTAAAACGTATGTCTAATGACACCTACTTAAAAAAGCTACGATATTCACCTCTTGGAAGTGTGGCTCCGCTACGCGAAAACATTGAATCGATGTCCGTGCTCAAGTCTCGCGACATGCTGTGGCGCCAGGCATTGGCAGCGTTGCTACCCTCGGTAAGGTTCCTGTTGATGTCGTTGCCGAGAAGAAGGAAAACGGACGCAAGATTAGTAAAATAGTAATGTTATCTTTTTGGCACATAACACTGTTTCGTTATGGTAACAAAAAAGGGACAGCTCATGTAAACATTTCTTCGACGATGGCGTTAAATGAAAGAATGAATTTTTATTTGTTTTTGTACGCTTCACTTTTTACAAAAATTGTAGAAACCAAAGAGAGATGATTAAAATTTTAACACAACTTAAAAAAACAGAAATCTTAGTTAAACGGACAACAGTTAACATATGCACAAACCTTTGCTTCACTTTTATGTACTCTGTTTAGAGGAGTTTAGCTACGAGTGTTTAAAATAATATTTTTCATTTCCTCCAAACCTTTCTTCATTCCTTCTTTTGTTCGTCTTTAGTAAACAATAGTACAACAATTAACACAACACGAACACCTACCTTCCGAAGGGATCCTGATGATGCCAGAACGGTGCCTGCGTTTGGCGCAGATTGTTCATAAAGCGCGACGCCGGGAACCGCGTTGAGTTGACGTCGTTCACATTTAAACGGTTAGTAAGTGCACGTACCTGAAGAAAAATAGACAAACCATAAATTTCACAAATCATCCCCTAGTGGTAATGGCCATCTGGATTTCTTACCCGAGACAGAAGCGTTGAGAAAAGATTTTCCGCGGTCAGTATTTCGAAACCATCGTCATCGTCCTCTTCGCCCGAACTGGCCGATTCGTTCGGGTCTGCCGTACCACGTTTCGATGGTCGTGTGCTCCTGTAGTAGGTGAGAGTGTATTGTTTAAGCACCAACTTTTTTAAAGTTCCAACAAAAAACCCGCAATGCCATTCTCACCTGAGACGATGCATCATGTGGAATTTCGGTTCCTCAGAATCGCTCTCACGTCCCAGCGAGGTATGTCTGTTCAGTCGTGGGAAGGACGTTACATCACCCGCCTCACCATCATTCTCCGCCAGGAGAGAGCTGCACCGGATATTGGAAAAAGAAGTTATGTTTGTTTCTTGCTTCGATCACTATTAGCTATCCAAATTCAAGGAATCCTTATCCAACCAGACTCGAATTGATCAGGACCTTTGGGAATCTTTGAAGCTGATTCTGGATCAACTCCGGATCAACTTCGAAACTCGAATCAGCTCCAGATCAACCTGTGAACTTAGGAGTGACTCTGAACTCTAGGTTGACTGTGGATCTGCTCCCTCAATTTTGAGTTCCCTATCACAACAATCCAAGATACACCGCAACTCACCCTAGACGACGCGGTCTGCCAAGGCGCGGTTTCATACCGAACCCGGCAGCACCGGACACACCGGAAGACGCATTCGATTCAGACGGTTCCAGACTGTTGGCGCGCGGTGTCACAATACCACCACCCTCGACCGCGATCGGTATAATGTACTCCCGCGGGCTCTTCTTGATCGGCATCGTAGTGCTACCGCTGGTACTGACCGTACCGGACATCATGCCGGACGCGTTCGTCGATATCGGTCCCTGCGAGATGGTGTTGTCCGAATCGTTCGACTCGTTCGTCGACTGGCGCGATAGCGATCCCCGACCAGCCTGTCCACCAACCGGTGATGGACCGTACGGCCCAGCACCGTACGCACCGGATACCGTTCGCTGATATGTGGGAGGTTTTTGTGGTCCTGCAAAAGGTCCTGCTTGCTCTTTGCCCTGTGGTTCCAGGCTGTTTGCCCGATGGTGCAGATGCTGTTGATGCTGATGGGCCATCGGAGCAAAGGCGGGCGGATGATCGCGACCGATCGGTGCGCTGCGTAGATCCGGCATCTGATGCTGGATCTCCGTCGAGAAACGCATCGGAGGGAAGGCGGGCTGGGGTGGCGGTTGTTGCATACGCTGCTGATCCGCCTAAAAACCACAGAACAACAATTACGTTAGTAGGGAAGCGAAGACGGCAAAAAGCAGCCGCATTTTACCTTCATTTGCGGATCTCCCTGTAGTTCCAGCGGCTTGGATAGCTTTCGCCGTGGTAGAGTGGCCGATTTGAGTGTGATTTCAGCGTGCGAAGTTTTCGTTTCATCCTTCGGTGGCGTGGGGATGCTTCCGATGGATACCTCTGCGGAATAGACAACGTCAACACATTAATTAAAATTCGTCGATATTGAAAAGTCTTCAAACACCAAAGTGTTACGCTGCCCATATACGTACTTCTCGGGATGGACATTGTGTCGCAACGTGGTTCGGGTGTTTCCGAACCCATCCGGTACGGTTTGTTGATACCAAGTGTACCGGTGGTCGAGCGTCCATTCGCACCGAACGGCATCGGTGGTTTGCGTAGCCGCCCGATCGGTATCGCATTGCCGATGATCTCGCGAGCATTCTTCAGCTTCCGTTCCCGTTCGTGGTCCTCCATCATCGAGACGCTCTCGGTGCGGGCACACAGCTGATCGATCGAGGTCGGCGTTGACGGTGCGCTCGAATCAGTCGTTTTCACCCGATTTAGCATCGCAATCGAGTTCTCCATCGAACGGCGGGCATCCTCGAGCGAAAAACTGCCGACCGAACTTTTCGAATCGCTTTCCTTCACCTCATCGTCCGATTTGGTCGCCACAGACAGTTCATCGTACGTTTGCTGTTGCTGGAAGCCAGCCAGATTCTTGGCTGAACCAACGAAAGCGGGCGGTGTTCCCGGTGTGGATGCGCACTCTTCCTGTTCCTGCTCATCGTAACGTTTCCGTTGCTCCAGAGTAGCCGTCTGCGGGGCCGGTGATTTCGTGAAAGTCGACGACGTGGACAGGCCAGTCTTGCGTTCGAACTCTTTCTTGTAGTTGCCCACGGTCGGTACGCCACCGCCCGGCAACACAAACTTCTTAAACTTTTCACCATTGCCCGCCTGCTGGTTCAGGTTCTGGAACTTTTCCGCCGTCTCGAGGATGCGTGACTTGCGCCGTTCGGCCGTCCGTGCTAGGCTCTCGTCCGGTAAACTATTCTTCCGCTCGACACTGCTAGCGGAACGGTGTGCGGTACCCGAGGTTGGTTGATTTTCATCACCACCCTTTCGCGAGTTGACCTCGTTGATAGCGGACGTGAGATCGGTTGTTTTGTTCTTGCCGAAAATCTTCCGCACGGCAGGTATGGCCGTCGTAGGTACGATCGGTTTCTGATCCGTATCGCCCTTTTCCAATTTTTCCAACTTCGCTCGTACGCCTGATACGGTTTTGGGTGGTGTGTCCGGTGTTGGTGGTGAGAAAGCAGCACCATTACTAGCTGCCACCGTTTCCGATTGTCCCTTCCCGACAGTGCTACTATTCTCCGTTGATTGTGCTTGTGGTTGAGCCGCCGCTTCTAGGAGGAGTTCGTCACACATATTTTCAAGATTTTGCAAATCTTCCAGTACTTCCTGTGCTTCGAATTTGTTTGTTTCGCCCGGTTTCGTCGACGGCTCGGTGGGTTTATCTTCCTGAGTGGATTGTTGTTTCGGTTCGTCCGCACTTTTCTGCTCTTCTTCCGATGGCTTCGCCACCACGGCCGTCTCCTCCACGTCCATGTCTTCCGGTATGCGAGGCTGTGCCGGTGACGGTGGGTCCGCTTTGTCCTTCTTCTTAACCGCACCGGTAGCGTTTTCGGTTGACACTGTCGTTTCAAGTTTGCGCTTCGTCTGTGCCGGACTGCCAGCGGCCGCTTCCGCCGGTGTGATGGTTCGCGTTGGCGATGGCATTAAAGCCGCTTCGCCGCCGGCCGCCACCATGTCCAGAATACGCCGTTCCGCCTCAGTACCTCCCATGTCAACGATCGAACCCATCGAGTGGCTTCGCTGGATGCGATCCTTTGCCTTGGCATCTTCCTGCCCATTGCCCACCAGCAGCTGATCGGCCGTTACCGACGGTGGTGCAAGCGATAGTAGCACATCCAACCGGACAGGCGTTTGATTGGCGAGCTCCTCCGCCAGATCCAGGCACGATTCCTCGTACCCTTCGTTCACCCACCAGTGGTTGCAAATCTGCTCAATGTTGGCACGGTGCGACGGACACACGGTTAGCATCTCGCGTATGAGCGGCGAAGCACGGGACGGTTTCTTCGGCTCAAAGTAATCACCCTGACTGATCTGTTTCACCAACCGCTTAAAGTTGGCCCCATCGAACGGCATCGCTCCGTAGACTAGCGTGTAAAGCAGCACACCCAACGACCAGCAGTCAACCTCCGGACCTTGGTAGGGCGTACCCTTGACAATTTCAGGCGACGCGTACAGGGGCGAACCACAAAAGGTGGCCAACAGGCGCTGCTCATCGAACACGTTCGACAGACCGAAGTCGGCAATCTTTGCATTACCGTTCTCGTCCAGCAGAATGTTCTCGAGCTTCAGATCGCGATGGCAAATTTTGTGCTTGTGACAGTAGTAGATGGCGGTCGATACCTGGCGAAAGATCCGTCGGGCTTCCTCCTCCGCTAGCACCTTCCGTTCGGACAGATAATCGTACAGCTCGCCACCGGCCGCAAACTCCATGACTAGTACCATTTTTTCGCGGTTTTCAAATACTGGATGGAATGGAATCGAAAGAAAACATTGATTAATGCGTGCAAAGGGTAAACAAATATGTAAATAAATTTAGTCTTGATAGACGACAGTAACTGATGCTATTCGTAAATAGTTGGATAAATCATCAAGAATTCCAGTTTTTCTACAATATGACCTTCATACAGCTAAATTAATATGAATACTGCAAATCATACTTAGTATTCATAGATATCTTTCGAAAATCTTCATAATAGAGATACAGTCATTTTCATCCAGTTCATAAAGAATTCATGAGTCTGAAAAGACTTCCATTTAGCGTATCTGCCCATTTTCATTATATCGAAAATTGTCCCACCAAAAAAAAAATCCATCACCATACAATCTTTTAATCAAACTAAAGCCTTATATAACAACCAAAATGAATTGGCCGTCGGTGAAACATTCCAAAATCCAACCAATCTCTCGTTATCTCTACTAATCACAGCTAGGCCATTCGGTGTCGCCTAGCTCCGTACCGGCGAAGCCTGGTAAAATTAATTCCATTTCCTTCTGCTATAATTTGCCGCAAGGCTGCCGGGCTTATACTGTGCCAACGCGCACACACCAGGTGACTATAATATCGAGCAGACAAACACCAACGAAAAAAAAATCCTATTTCCATTATATGATGGAGGCGCATGGTGGCTTGTACCGCGCACAGGTGTGCAGATGCAACGTACCTTCGTAAATGTGTATTATGTTGGGATGCTGGACGGAGCTCATAATCTGTACCTCGCGCCGTATCCGAATGAGATCAGCTTCCGTTTCTATTTTGCTCTTCTTGATCGTTTTGATGGCTACCTCCTGACCAGTTTCCTTGTTGATACCGAGCTGCACCTTGCCGTATGTGCCTTGGCCGAGCTTTTTTATTATGTCAAATCTATGGAAGATAGAAGATGGAAATGTAAGCAGGGACAAATAAAACAACGCATTCCGAGAATTAGTTCCCAATTCAGGGAAGCGTTGTTGAGGTCTAGTTTTTTTTGTGCTGTTTCCCCCGAACTAACCTTTGACGAAGTTTTTTCCTATGATTGTTCATCTTCACCGCACCGGTATTCTCTATGCCGCTCATAATGTTCTCTATCGTTGCCTTCTGTGGAGGGAACTGTTGCGGCGACGGAGGCATCGCCTCGCCGCCTTCCACCTGCTCGCCTATCACCATTTTGTACGCTGTGCCACTATTTTGTTGCTAATCGTTAAATCACTCACATACAATCACATACACATTCAAACACGCGGACAAACAGGAAGCGCAGATTTTATTTTGTTTTATCCTCTTTTTTATCTCTCTCCCTTTTTTCTCTGTGTCCTATGTCCTGTGCGGGAAAGCAGTCTAATGGTACGGTTTCCAGCTGGTTGTTTTTTTTTTGGGGGAGCGTGAGGAACCGTTCCGGGTTTACCGCTATAATTGTTGCGGTTGTTTTGGGCTGTGCTGTGGGCTTAACTTAAATTGAAACTTTCACCCGAGATTTTCGGCGACGGTGAAACACTACAGCGTGTGTTTTCTGTTTCATAAATACACGCACACCCCGCGGTACACACGGAAATAGGACGTTATGTATAAAAAAAAACTACTGTACAAACTGCCTTTTGCGAGGGCAATGTTATCCTAGTACTAAAAACTGAAAGGGAATGAAAAAGGTAAAATTTATTTAATATAAAGAAAAATTCGTTGAGCTCACAATATAATTCTTTTTTAAATTTAATCAGCAATTTTTTTCACTACAAAAGTTTTTTAACATGTTGCACTTGTTAATGGCCGTTCATATTGTTCACTAAATATCTTCGACTTTTATATTGCTTTTATGTTCCATTTTTCCACATTTTTTATAACTTATTTTATCACTTCACTATTATTCATATTTTTTTGTAAACTGTTATTTACAACAAAAATCAATTCCACTTCCTTTTTTAGCGGTGACCCAATCAACCTTCAAGGGATATTTCCATTTTAACTTTCCCGATTCGCTTTGATATGCAAGCAGTGCCCATTGCATATATTAATTTCACTTTGTCATATCCGAATTCACCGACGAGCTCACATTTTTCTCGATCGATGAAGAATGGAATTTTTTCCTCTCTCTCTCTTTCTCTCCTCCCTGTACTGTACATGATGCATCTGCCGTCTACTAGCAAGGACAAACTAATTATGACCGCTTTTC
Source organism: Anopheles funestus (assembly GCF_943734845.2). Classification (NCBI taxonomy): domain Eukaryota; kingdom Metazoa; phylum Arthropoda; class Insecta; order Diptera; family Culicidae; genus Anopheles; species Anopheles funestus. Next base: position 17,473,084 of record NC_064598.1, read on the forward strand.
AAAATCTGTCAACCGTTGCGCAAAGCACATTTCACAATTTATTGAAGATCGATTCCGGTGAACAAATTAGCTTGTTTCGTTTCTTTCACTCCTTGTGCAGTTTTGGTTTTGTAGACGGAAGATATAAAAAAAACATCTTTAACATGATCGATTAAATATGTCGTTTTATCCGCAGCACACACACACACACCTTCTCCACCTTTTGAATACGTTCCAGCAGCAGAAGTCCTAGTGACAGTCGGAGAAATTTACGACCAAGTCGTATTTCGTTTAAGTGCCAGCTCTTGTGAGAATGCGATTCGCAGTCAGGGCCGTGGTTCACACACAATCGGGTTCCCTAACCGCACAGAAACCAACAAAAAAAATCGCAGGAAAGCGGCGCATAAGACGATGGCGAGACGAAACTAGGCTTAAAATTCGTCCACACGACCAACGAAAAATGACGCCCGAGCGAGAAGAGCGATACCGATGGGTTAAATGTATTGCACGGTGCCGCGTGCCCCTAGTGTTACTAAGTAAGGGTATAAATAGATCCGTTTCATCGCTTTCGTCGATGAGCTTTTGCGTGACCGTCGCGACGTTGGACGACCATCTTCTCGAAATCTGTCGGCAGAGTCTACTGCCGTTGAGGACAGGAGGGGAGGGCAAAACACACCCTCGGAACATGCTTCTGGTTGCCTGCTTTTGCTGATCGCTTTTCTTCCCCCTTTCCGTCCGTCAATGGTTTTCCGACACGCACACGAACGAAATCCCGGTGTGACATTCACCAAACGTAACCTCACTTATGCTAACAAAAAAAAAAGATGGAAGATATAGGACTACAAAAGTCACGCACACAGCGACATTGCTAATCCCATGGCAAAAAGGTGAAGAAGCAAAAATTGGAAGAAAAAAGTGAAATATTTTCATTTGGCAAACAACGGGCAGGCAAACAAATATGACTAGTCCGCCATTTTGCGACACGATCACGATCTCGTTCCGCTTGCGATGATCAGCACGAATTTCCGTGGTATCGGCCATGTATCCAGTGTGTTTCGTACAATAAATCCTTCAAGGTTTTATACATTTCCATACATTTCACAATTCAGTTTCACCTTTTAATGGTAAAGATTTGCTTAGACACTTACTAAAATACACCAATATTGATACCGATACCGAACTTCACACCAAGTGTGCCAAACCGCTAGCAATCCAATCCGATCCAAACTGGCGGAAAAACTTGTACCATGTTACGCTTGTGCTGCAAACTAAGCCCGTACGTATGGTCTCCCCAAGTCCCTTTCCTGGTACAGAATCGCTACGCTCTTTCATGCGTACGCCAAAGATGAGACCGGAGAAACGATCAAACATTGAAAATGGTGAGCGAAACTGTCGCTCATTTTCCAACGATCGGGGTAGCAATATAGTGCCAAAAGAAAAGTGCTGCTTCTCTGTCGCTCCAATCCTCTCATTCGAAACGATGAAAAGTGACTCGAACATCTCACTGAGTGGCTGAGGCGCCACAAACTAGAAACACATTTGTCACAGAAAGCAGAAGAGCGCTGAGATATTCACTTTATTACGCACACTTGCAGCACCAAACACACACACACACAGTGATCGTGATCGTGTGCGTGTAGTAAAGGGGGGTGTACTATTTTACTGCACAAAATATCGAGACGAAATAGGGACGAATTTTTTATCCTTCCAACTTTATTTTTATTACAGATTATTTAATCGATGAGTGGTGATAGGAAGCTGCTAAAAAAAACTTATGGGTGAAATGAAAGCCGCATTCAGTTTCAAGTTTTTTTTTGTTCGAAAGGTACATAAAAGCATATTCATCAAACATATTTTTGCATTGATTATTAGCTACCCCTTTTGATGGGAGAAAATAAAAGTATGAATATGTGTAATTAAAACCTTGTATTAAATGGCACAGTAATGGATGATTATAAAGATACATAGCAAAACAAACAAACAAAAAAAAAAACCCCGCACGCTCAGGCTCTAGAAGCATGTGTAATTATTTAAACTCAAACTCAGGCCACACATCATTCAAACACGTTTATATACGGCGCACATACGCATTGTAGAGTTCAATGGACGGTGCGAGAAGAAAGCGAAACGACGGGCCGGCAAGGCAAACAAGCAAAATAAAAAACCATCAACCGATGATCTTGTCTCGTCTCCGATCCTCGCTTGCTGTGGCATCATTCGACGCGACGGTCGCGACGGTACAATGTAAAAGGCAGGAATTTAAAACGCAATTTAATCTTTATCGTAGGCGTGTAGAGTACAAACAGCGAATAGTACACAGCACAGCACACACGATTTGACATGGTATATCGCTTATTGTGATGGTGTAAATCCTTGTTGTAGCAAAATGTTTTTAAAACACGGTACAATGCTAAAGCTGCCAACACACACGATCGCTTGTTGAATGTTAATATAATTTAACATTTCGATAATATTTCATCTCATTCGTATACTTTTGAAATAAATTATAGCGTTAAACAACGTATGAAATCCACTTTTGTATGTGTCGCTCTACTAAACACCATGCGTCTCCATCACATACATATCGCTTATTTCACTAAATAGAACGAGACATCATTTGGAAAACTTTCCCACCAACAGTTTGTTTAATGGCAGCAAAAAACCGTGTCCGGAAAACTATTTACAGCACAAAACTTTAGCAAAACCCGATCGCATTTTAAATTGTTTTTCATTCCACACAAAAACGACCAAAATGGGGAAACTATTGAAAGGGATTATTATTATGGAATGATAATTAAATTCAATTAATTAAGCATGAAAGCACAACTCAACTCGGTTCCAGGGGCTGGGTTGGGTTGGGATAATTTTCTAACGATAATACATATATGTTGGAAAGTTTTCTGGCACGATGCCGATGTGTTTTTTTCTCTCTCTCTCTCTTCTGTTTGTTTTTAGCTGCGCTTGGGTTTCAATAATAAAATTAAACACTTCAAGCGAGAACGCATCGAAACTGTGCGGCGTGTGGTAAATATTAGTGTGCAAAACCACCGTTTATAAACTGATTTAAAGTTATTAAGCACACTTTTGAGGGAGATGAGAAGTTTTTGTGTGGGATTTTTCAAAACATTCATCGGCCATGTTTGTTCAGGTCGTTGTACATACTAAATCAAAACAATATGAACGTTAATGAGTTCGATTATGATCGACATCCATACACACACACACGAACACCTATTACACTGACCCAAATATCATGGACAACAATATCGTTCTGCTCATTAAAACATCATTAACCGACCACTTGTGCAAAAGAGTTCACCCGAACGAAGGGCGTTGGGAAATAAGAAGAGCAAGGCGAGACTCAAGTAGGTATTTGCCTATAATTTGGTCTCATTTTTCACGATCACACACATGCACGCGATCGCAAATGTTTGCATAGCGAAACCATTGCTTGAACTTAAAAATGTCCGATTGCATAATGATGTTAGAAAAAAAAAACCAGACCTACCACCCTTCGATTGTGTGTGAGCAGCAATATGTCCGTTGGTCGCGTAGTGTTGTGATTTTCTTTTTAACTCCTCTCCCGCCGCCTTTCCTTTTCCACCGTTCAACTCACAAACACACACGCCCCCAATGCGGATCATTGCTAGTAGCACCAATGTTTGAAAATCAAGTCCGTGTGCGGGTTTTTTTGTGTCTTCTTCTTCTTTCACTCCGCCTGGCAGGGAGCCCAATGTCGATGTCATTAGTGACGCGTGAGCATCACATGAAAAAGCTTTACGCGCGTGCACGCCACCATTCCTTGCATGATGCTTTTCTCTTGGTATTTTTTTTTAGTTTTACGCTTGAGCATCTGTTTTAATGGTAATGCGAATGGGTGCAGGTCACTCGCCTGGATGCTTCAAAAAACACCGGCGGATAGGACAGTAACAAACACAAAACAGTAAACAGTGATTATCGACTCGACTGAAACGAACCGACTGACAACCGACTGATAATGAAATTGTTTTTTGTTCTAGTAAGTAAAAGTAAACTTTTTCCTATCAAATTAATTAAAACCAAAACTGAAATTGATGTTTTGAGCTTTTTTAAAATGTTCTTCCAATAAACTCATTTGCGATGAAATGATGAAAATTTTAAATTCTTTCCTTATCTTCACAAACTCGTTACGCGTTGCCGTCGCGCACAAAGTCCAATTAATTTTCAAACGTTCGAGTAAATAATGATTTTGTTATGTAAACAGCTTCCGATTATCGTGAACCAAAGTCACCGCCGTCACCACGAACCCAGCAGCCTCAGGACATTAATTATTTTCCTATTTTTTCCCTCCGCCTCCGACTTCCCAGAGCCGAGCTTACAGACGGAGCTGATTCGACGGAAGATTTCGAATGCCGACACTACGGTGGCAACATTTTATACAAAATAACGCTTTGCCTGCACCTTGCCCCGTTGTGCAAACCGCACCATTACACACTCCCGGTGAGTGTGTCTCAAGGATACGATTCGCGCGAGTTCAGTTACAGCATTTGGCCAGCAAAGAAAGTAAAGCAAATATACAGAAGAGGGAACGAACAAAGACCGAAAAGAAGTTGTTGCCTCGTGCTCATCGGTCGTTCCAATTGGCTTTCGATATTCCAGCAAAAGCGTACATTCGGCCAAGGCCATCGCGGGACAGACGCAAACAACAAACAGATAAACAATCGAAACCTCCGTCCGTGGAAAGGCTTACGGTGCGGGACCAGCTGAACACCATCACCGCACAGTGGACCGGCTACGGTCGCTACCATCTGGAGTGAGACGCCATTGCTCCGAGAAACATGCCACAGTACGGGCAAATAAAGCAATCAGAGGATTGGTGGTGAAAATGGCGATGCTCTGGATCATTTTTTTTTTGGCTAAAAGATACACAAATGGAGTCGATTTTTGTTTGTTGGAAAATAATCACGCAAAAGAAGAAAAAAATATCAAATTTCATTAGAAAATTTGTTTTGTTCAATTAAAACATTCTAAGTTCAGGATAAAAAGCATAAAAAACGAATATCTTTTTAGACGTTATATGAAAATCTTTATCTTAGCAACGAATTAACTACAAAGACAAGATAACTGCATTTCGTAAAAGAAAAAATATAAATAGTTTTCATTCGCTGTGTGATTTTTAATTCAAACGCCTGGATGTATGCAACATAAAAAAATGTCGCTTAGTACATCTTCCAAAATTTTACATTACCTTAAAATATGGTGATTGCATACTTTCAGGGTCTAATAAGTAGATTTGATAACACACTTATGTAAATTAAATTTTTCTATTATTCATCTCAATGATTTTAAGTAAATAAAGAAAAAATCATTTCTGCACGAGCTGCCACTATACGTATTAACAATGAACCACCGTGCACAACAACCAGAATAGCAGCTTTAGTAGATCGAACAATCCGTAGGTTTTCGCTCACGAGCTGTTCGCCTACGCAAAATCAGCGCGGCCACATTCACCACAGCTGTCTGTCAAATGGCAACCGAATGTACAGACGAGAGACCATTTTGTGTGTGGAAGAGACGAAGAAGGGGACGCTAGCAGAGTTGCTAATAAGACATTAAAATTAATGGAGAAACATGTTTTGCAACAGCTTTTGTAAAGTAGGTAGTTAGTTACTATACTATTTGCTTTGTTTTGTCGTGTAATAAACACGAAAAGCAGCGCCATTACTCATTAACACTTTTAATGTGCTTAAACTCACTTTGTTCATAATTCTATCCTATCGATACCGGCACACAACATTCTGAAACAAAGCTTAATGCAACCGGAAGAGTAGGGGATTAGTAACGCTTAAATCCCCACACAATCAAACGGTTTTATTAGAACGATCGTAGCTCTTTTTTGCACTGCGAAGGAAACTGATAGCACAAAGCCAAACAGTGTGTCCGGGGAGGAAGGGATTTGCAAAATTTCATCAGCAAATAATTTTACCACTCGGAAGCAAAACTCCAACGTGGAATGTGGTTAAAAATGTGCTCCAACCCAACACACGAATGGGAACATGCGAACAGCACACAACACACTGGACCGCAATCAAGGGAAGGCGCACTGCATCAATATTTGCGTTTTTCCCTCGCCCGGTAGCACATCATCCTCGTCCGGGTGCTTTACTTTTCCGGATGCTTTTCCCTTTATTGGGAATGAATTTTTGCCCGAAACGATCGTCGTATAAGGTTGAGAAGCGTCAGCATTTTCCCCTTTTTTGTAGCCGGATGATGCAGGATGTGTGCCGAATAAGTTTCCACACTTACGAACTGCATACATCCGCTTATATACGGGTGAAAGCCATCATTACAGTGTAGGTAAACAGAATGGATGTTTATGGATGGATAAGTTGAAGAATAAAATACGCTAGAGAAAACATCCCAAAAGATTGCCAAATAACAAATAAAAGCTATGAGCCATGGTATAGGATGAAGGAGAGAATCCGTTTGACCTTTTTGGTAACCAGTTATCACACCAAGCCTGTGAATATTGGGTCAAAATATCGTATGATCTAACAACTAATATTATATCAATCTTCAGTGGAAACTCAAGAGATTCATGAATCTCCAAAGACCAAGGAATATCTAAAGATTAAAGATATTGTATCTCTCTTCTTTCTCTTATTTAAATATTCATGAATCTTCATGATAGAGATTCAGTGTCATTGTTTCGGTGTAAATATTCGTTCAGAATTCATGAATCTGGATTGTCTATCAAAAGATCCTAGCTCATCTGAATAAATAGCCTCGTAGCGATAGTATTCAGCCAAGTCATCCAACTATGTTTGAGTTATGTTTGAGTTAGGTATGCTGTAGCCGCTCTACACCTAAATTAATTTAACAAAATATTCAATCGTAAATGGATTTCAAATTACAATTAATTTTTTTGTATAAAAAAAAAGAATTCCAATCCTTCTTATGTAAACATTTCCTACCAAAATACCCTTAGCAGTCACAACTCGTTTCAATCATTTGCCTTCGAATCGAGTTAAGCGTAAGCTTGCATTTTAAATGCGAACAAAAAAAAAATGACAAGAAAAGCTTTCGTTTGCATTAGCTCGCAAAGGCAAAGGTCGACCCCGGTTCGTTTTGTTCAAGCGTGGAAAATTGCTTTTCACAAATGCGAAAGAACTGAATTGAGCCGGAACTGAGACACTTCGCAGCGAAATCCCCCGTCCTCGAAAAGAGGTTCGTAGCAGGGCAAGCGAATAGTGCAATAGTTTGCGGACAATGAAGGGAAGTGTACATTAGGGTGCTGGTGCTCGTACCGAACGATATCGGCTCGAAGGGATCCTTGTTCCTTTGCCCGTCCCAAGTGTACCGATAAGGCACGAACGGGTTGGAAGGCGGAAATGGAGCTGGAGCGAAGGGCAAACTGTGATACATAAACCCAGGGCTGTATGTAGTATCCGGACGCAAACCGGAGTACATGATGAAAGATCCACAAACAGTCAAGTGGTGGGATTTCTTCCTCGTCCCTGGGATGCAATTTCGTTGAAGAGCAAAGAAGAATGGTTTGGATGAAAGTGACTCCAGTTCCATCGGGTGCGATAGTTACAGGGGTGGAAAAGCTTTTCAATCATAATGGCAAAGGAGATGTATGTTATATAAATATACTTAAATAATTTATTTCAGCTAACATTACCCTCTTGAGCAAGAACATTAGAATATCGAGATTATAGACATAAAAAAGATTCCCAGCAATTTGCCGTGGGACTCTGGACAACTTTTGAGGAACGTTTCATACCTTCAATTATATTTTATTAAGAACATCTGGCCTGTATCATACAAACTTAGTTGTCGGGAGTTTGATTATTTTCACACACTATCTTCCAAATGGTCATTCCTGTTACATGATCTCCGATAAAGGGATGGCAAAAACTGTATCATTTTCATAGCTAGTTTTAAAGATTATTGGAAAAAAATGATTTGGGAAATATTATACAATTAAAGAGTTGAATTACTTAAAGTTTGCTCGTTAATCAAACTAGAAATATAATTCGACTATAATCAAAAACTAGTTGCTCATCCCTGATGTGGTGTATTCCAACGTCTAAATTGGGTTATCACTTTTCCTCGGAGGAAGAAAAGACTACAATCAAGTTCCATTCAAGCCACCAGCACACAATGGGTTGGTTAATGGCAATTTACGTGTTAATGCACCCGGTTTGTGTTATCAACCGTACACCTAGGCATCGATCGAGCAAGAAGCTGCTAGGATTCTAGAAAAAAAACCAGTGAAAGATTCCTCAATAATAATATTCTATTGTAAGTAAGAGAATTATTACACAAACCGACGAATCTTTATATTAAACCTTTTTTCCAAGCATTCTCTCATTACCAATTGCAACTTTATTTCCAATTCTTGCAAAGAATTGTAGCACATATAAAGAGCCCCCATAACATAACAACGCGACATAAACTCCGTACGCATTCGTACAAGAATTAATCAAATTAGTGCATTCATTGCATACTAAAAAAAACTGTAAATCTGACAAACACCTAATAAAACGTACTCCGCTTTCTATCCAACAAAGTTCATAAAATTCTTGTTAACAACGTTCCATATTACCGGAACTATTCTGCATTCATTGCTCATCCACCTCTCTGGCTGGTGTCTCCTATACGCCCATTCCCTACGCGCCGTGTGCGTCAATTGTCGGGAGGAGACGAATGAAAGTTTTTATTTAATTAGTTTTTATCGTTCACCATGCCATGCTGTTACGAGGCCGGTGTCTTCGCCGGGTATACCGGAGATCTGTGACAGGAGGAATGTCGTGGAAATTCATTTATAAAATGCACTACACGAAGGACAAATTATTCAAATCACACTCGATGATGTCGTGTCTCTCCCTCAACCGAACCGAAAGATTCGTCTATTGGTGTATGGTAATTTCATAAGAAAAACTGCTGTTCATATAGACTCGAAAGAAATGGTCGAGAAAAGTTTACGATCGAATCGAGAGTGGTTTTGTACATCGCTTCGGTTTATGGACAGTGTGTCGCCGGAACACTACACCTAAAAGGAGCAAGATTTCGACTCAATTATGAGTTCGTTATGGGTGGTATGCCGGCCCCAAGGGCACTTCCGATTTCAAACTGTGTGTTTTTTTGTTGAAAACCGTACAATGGACAGGACATTCAGCAAGATGGGTTTGGAATTTGGTCAGGGTTGCACAACATCGATTTTTTTGGCCATTTTTTCCATCCGCCACTCTTTTGCAGTCAAGTATCATTGAAAAAAAATGGTTTTGAAGGTTTCATTAGTAAGATTGTACTTTGTTACGCCTTTAAAAAAACATTTTTATAACTTTAAATTAAAAAAGGTTTAGAACATTTACTAAACTGCCCAATAGACGTTTAATACAATTTTTCTTGATCTTTAGACTTTAAGAATGTCCAGAAATCAACCCGATCTTCACATGGATTTTGATCCCGGGCCATGTTTACTCTCAAGCCGCACATTATCAATTTGACCACATCCAAGTCCCCATCCAGTATGATGCACAAAGAGTAACTTTAGTTGCTACTAAAAAAACACACAAAAAACACACGATCGAAGACAGACGAAGGCGTGTGTACGAGTAGATAAAGGCTACCAAAATTGATGGCAGTTTCCTTCCCCTTTTTGATAATGCTAATTAATTATTTGATTACCCACTTCTTTATCGTTTTTTTTTTCTTGTTCTTTCTTCTTCGAGTTTACCCTATCGTCTGGAATCAAGTGAAAAATCCATCCTATGGCTGACACCCCCACATGCGAACCGGGGTCATTATTTATCCGCTTAACGAGCGGCTTATCGGGCTTCCCAAACATTTGCTGGAACAACCGTTCGTACGATGGGATGCAGTTTTTCCAGCTAACCGGAACATGGACGAGTGTCCTTCATGCACGTTCCGCTTAACCAATGTAAGGCAGGCAAATCTCAAAACTCTTTCAGCCATGATTTTTCGCACCCACGCAAGACTAACTGATGAGAAGTGAAGAAAAACATTTTTCCCGTAAAAAAAAGAAGTATAATTTAAACGGACCTCTTCCCCTGATGTGTGTTTTCCCTTTTGCTTCTTCGCTTGTTGCACGTTTTTCTCACACAACTTCGGAAAAATCATCCGTAACGATTCGGGGACGTTTTGAAATTCCGGTAACACTGTACTGTGTGTTGGTGTGCGATTGTGGCCATGTCCGTGCACACTTGGAAACTTTGTTTTTGTGTTGTTTTTCTTTTCTCCTTTCTTGTTACCTTCTTTCCCCTGTTCCCATGTTTTTCCTTCCGCTGCGCGTGTTTAACAGTAGTCGCGTGCCGAAGCTTCCACCGGCGGTTAGTGGCGCTTTTCCCATTTTCTTCACCGATTTGCTTCTTCACTTCAAGTAGTGCACACTGCGATGAGAGAAACTTTTGTTTTTCCTCACTGATGGTGATGATGGGGTGCACTCACTATAGGTTCTTGCCTTTTCTTCGCGTTTATTTCTTACCGATCCCTATTTTGTATCGTTCATTGCAAAAGGAACCAACATTTTCTATCCCGTTTGCTCACGTACTGGCACACGTACACTCACACCAACACCATATACACATTAACACACCCAAAAACCGTCACACATCATTTGTACAGCGCCTCCCCGGATCTTTTTGGGGGCATATGAGTGTGCCCGGCCCTTTTTCCGACCATACACCAAAAGGGATTTTCCTTCACCATTTATACACATACACTCACACACGCAAGTTCCCGTAACGGTATTTCGATGCTTTTCCCGGTGTTTTAATCGCTTTTCACTTGCAGTGAGGCAAGTTTTCCTTTTCCCAGGCTCAAAATTTTCATTACCGTACGAAGCAAAAATTTACCGCTTAAAACTACACCGCAAGACGATGGCTCGCAACACCGTGCGTGTGTCGGTTCCTAGAGTGACACGCCACGAATAAACTACCAAATACCCGAACAGACCAAAACCGCCCGTGGTAGCCCCGTGGTGTGTGATCTGCACTGCTCGCGCTCGGTACGACGGTGCGCGACCGAGAACAACATTTCCAAAAATAAACGTCGAGAAAAATGGTTTTTCCCGATTTCCTGAAAATATTCGTGCCTGCGTTGCGTTCACACTACTACTGCCCGTTGGGGCCAGCGTATGTGCTGTGTCGAGAGATGCGTTTACTCTCATCCTCCCAGCTTACAAACTCACGCTCGACGATAGCTTTCTCACTCTTGCTTTCCACCAAGCGCACCAGCGCACGCAAACGCCAGTCTCAATCGGCAGTCGATCATCGGGTGTCATCGGATGGTGGGGCGATGGAAAATTGTGAGAGATATTTCGGTTTCGGTCGACCCTTTTTGGCTCACTAAACACATGGGGCGACACTGCATCCGAAACGGCTGTACTCCCAAACCCATCCTCTGTCCGTTGCATTGCTTCCCATTTTGGGTGATTTGGGTGGAAAATAAGGAAGAAAAGCTAGTGTAGCACACTGCCGTACGAACCATTGCTTCCAGTAAAGTTAATTATATTGCATTCTTTATCGGCGTAATGCTGGGGCACTTAATTACACAACCTTTTCGTTTTGCTTCTGTTCGCACTGCATTGAGGGGTTTGTGACAAAAGGCAACTTCATTTCCATTTTGAATGATTCTTGTCTTGAAATGTGATTCATTTCTTGCATCACTTCGTACAATCGTTTCCGCAGCACAGCGAGAAAGTTGAAGCTTATAGCGTGCAGATAAATAAAACGGTTCAAATCTCACATTTTTTTTAGTATTTAACTTTTGACCCCAAGCGACAGAGCAAGCGATATACGACGAGTTGAAATGTCATTTGCTCTACGGCTCACACACACATGTACATTTCAAGCGTTTAATCTATGTAGGCTGTTTGGTGCGCTAACGCAACTATTGTTTTGATGGTAGAATACGTTGGTTTTTCGGTTCCCACAGAAATGGTACAGAAACTATTACATTTATTTAGTTTTTTTTCTAGCCATTTGTGTAGTTGTTGCGTTTTATCAACAATTCCTGAAACAGTAGCGATTCAGATAATGGAGAAAATAAGTGCTAAATAGTCAAAAGTGTGCAAAAATCATTCCGATGCGTCGGCATCGGCAAAAGTGAGATGCACTGCATTCAAAAGATGTAATATTCTTCAGAATCAAAAACGAATTCATCCAGGAATGACCAGTGTGGTGGACGAAAATGTATACCTTCCCGAAATATATTCGCAAACCCGAAACAAATCACGGATAACATTCATTAACGATGGTAGAAAGTGCTTGCGTATCAGAAACGGTGGTGTGTGCGTTCACAGAAAAAAACTACAACGTCAGTACGACACGAAACAGTATTTTTTTTTCTATGGGTTCAAGAGATACGGTTGTATTGAAAAGACAGAAGGAAAGAAAAATAAATATGTTTTTACATTGTTTACCGTGTAACAAAAGTGTATACAATTATTCATTATTTAATACATATCTAACATTGGCAACTAAAAACACAATCGTTACACAATGTTTGCCATTTCGAGATTCAGGTTCGGTTATATTCATCAAACCCGAAATTAGTTTCAAATTCCTGCATTGAATTCAACGTTCATTCATCTTTTGAAATAATGTTGCAGCAGGCGTGCTTCTTCTTGTGTTGTGCGGTGCTCTTGCTTTGGAATATACAAACTGCTCATTTTCGTCACCCCTCTCTATGAAGCAGCGTATTGAAATCAATAAATGCATTAGAACCGACATGTAGGGCCTTTGATCAAATCCAATATGAAACACAAGATAGGAATATATAGAAAAAGTTTTAGTTAGAGTTAAAAATAACATAACAGGCGTAGGTGAAGGAGAATGAGGAAGCAGAGTGAGGAGCGTGAGAGTGAGCATAAGGGGTGGGGTGGGGATGAGTATATTTTTTTCTCATTTCGTCAAGTTTTGAACTCGACACTATAAACGTACAATATTCGTCGAAAAAGTACTTCCCTTCGACGTCGAAACGACGTCGTTTCGACGTCGGTTGCTAAGCGTTTTAAGCGTTTTTTGTCGGTTGGGACAGCTGCGCTCCTCACCGTTTAAAGTTTACTCTTCATTTCTCAACACGCACTCACACACATCTACTAATCTAGCGGCTCACTTTCGACTGATTTCTTTCTTGTCTCGCTTACTACGATCGGTACAACGACACACGTCGACAAATTACTACGGATTTATCAGGAATTTGCACATGTGTGTGCATTCTTATTCCACTACTATCTGTCAAAATCTACGAACACTTTCAACTTGGTTAGTAACTTGGTACCGATCAAACGAAAGAACGGAAAACGTTCACGCACGAGAACGCACTTTCCTACCCGTATACACGTAAAGCTACTAGGCTAGTGGTTTTGTTTCACCTATTTTGTGTGTCAACCGTGTTCATACCGTATGTGTGTTTCAGTGTAGGAGACACAGCGAAGCAGTAACTTCCCTGTGGCGATAGTTGGAGAACTCACGAGCCCGTGGGCGGACGCAGATATACGTGGTTTAGCTTTGCCAAGCTGAAGACACACCAAGAGCGGCGTAAACGGAGGTAAACGCACATACATGCTGGCTGCTGCGTAGGCATATATTTTTAGCACGAGCAACTCTTCTTCACTACACTTCCTGGCTGTGTACCCTCTGGCACTAGCGATCGTGTGATTCTACCATCCCATGTGCGCACGGCGATGAAGTGACGAATTTCGTCGTTTTTTTCCCCCAATTGCCGTACCGCCTGGTATCTGGTGCTAGATTTACAACACCACGTTTGGACGGGTTTTCCACGCCTGACGTACGCACGTGTGAGTGTTTCGATGAAGATCACTACCGAGAAATCGGGACAATCACACCAGACGTCCATAAAAGAACTGTTTATGAAAGAAACAACCTATCTCCACCCATTCAGTCTACGCTTTTCTACGCCTTGCGCCGATGAATTGGAAACATCCCCACAGCCCGTAGCGAGTAAGGGCAAAATCAATCAAAAACTCGATTCAAACATAGGGAAGACGTACACCACACACCACTGCACACCACAAAAAAAAAACAAACTGCATACACTAAAACTATTTCTGCTGAGCTGCTGATGATTGCTGGGCAAACGAAGAAACTAACGCGCGCGCATAGGTGTGTTTGTGTGTCTGCTTACTTCTTTTTGGTATGCAACTTGAAACACAAGCAGACTTCGTCGCCGGAAGCGCAACGACGGGCACACACGGCGTGCCGGGTATGTGAAATGAACTGAAAACTCCCAAATAATATCGGCACCCAGAACCGAACCATCCGCCCATCAGCAATACTGTCCGCGGGGGTGAGCTGATGATCTCACCACCTCTGATGCTGATGATGCACGCACAATAACGATGAGTGAGAGTGAGAGAAGCAGAAAAGGAATTTTTCAATCTGCGAGAATATATATTGCAAAAGTGTGACGAGCGAGCGGACAAACGACTTTGTTATCTGTGGTCAGAATTTTTTTGTAAGTTTTTCTAATGCTTCTGTAGTAGATATAGGAGATCATAATGGACTGTTATTTCTACAACACAATGCAAAATGTTCCGTTCAAACACATGGCACAGTATTCGCTTTCCATATAAAAATAAACATTTTGAAACATTAACAAAAAAGGTTTAATTCAAATCGTCCCATTGTGCAGGGTTGCTGAGAGAAGAAAAGAAAACACACGATGAGAGCGAGAGCGTAACACCCCTTCCTAAGTAAACGGGCGGAAGCAAGCGGAAACCGTGTGTGCATGGCGCCCAAAACATCCCCCTCGAGCGACCCTTCGCAATGCACTCTCCAATGACCAAACAAAACGGGGCTTGAAGGAGGGTTAAGGAACGTGATGACGCGTTGGCGGCGGATCGGTTGCGAAGGTAACCGAGCGACGGTGACACAGACAACAGTACCACCTGTCTCATTTCGTGCACTCCATTTCAGTCACTCGCACGCATTGCACGGATTGTCCTCGGAGAAACGCCTCCACACGGTTCAATTGCGAGAGGGTTGCTTACTCACTCGCCCCGGACTGACAACACTTTTGTCCATTGATGGTAGCATTTTCCTTATTTCCGATCGCTTCAACACGACCATGACGCACCAATGTTGCACCACAAACACACAATTAACATTTTTGTCCAGCTCGTTAAGCAATCATCTCTATTCCAGATGCGCTCTTACAATTGCTTATACGTCACGGATCACACTCACCCCTTACTGTTTCGGTCTGGTTCCGGTCTAGTCCTGGTCTGTTCTGTGAAGCAAGTTCGCGGAAGCATGCTTCACTTTCGCTGTAATTTAATTTCTCGCTCGCACACAAACACCTATACAAACTGTTCACCGACCGTCGCCTGCTTGAACCGTGGGGTAGTGAAAACGTAAACAAAAGAAACACACACCCCTTGCCTGCCCTAAAACATTGCCCTAGCTATCACAGTGTGCCGGTTTGATGTTTGCGCTGTGCGCACTTGCGAGTCTATTGGTTTTCACATATTGTTTTTGTACTACGTTTTGTGCAGTTTTTTGCTAGTAAAATAAAATTTCAAAAATGGAGTAAATAAGAGCTACAACCATCGATTTTAAGTGTAAGACAATAGTGGCATTTTATGTTTATTGTGCTGAAACAGCTACGATACCCTTATGCGTCTCTAGTGCAACTTCTGCATGGCGGCCTTCAGTTTACTGGCTAACATTTTTGTATGGCGTGCTGAACCACCGGCCGATTTAAAAAAGTTCTTTTTTTTCTTGGCTTCCGACAGCTTGCCGTGAAAATCGTCATTCGCTTTAGCATCTTTGCGTTTGTCAGCCGTAGCAGCGCCATCATTCTTTTTCTTCGGATTGAATGGCAGCTTTCGACGCTTAACCACATTGCCCTTTTTGTTAAGCTTTACATTGGTGCGCTCTTTTTCCATTCGCTGTATTCTAAGTGGACGATCGTTCAGGAGTTGCTGGTCGAGTTTGAGCACTTCTTTAATAGAAACGCGCTGCTTGAAGCAGACGAACGCGAAATTCTTATTTGCAATCAAGCGGACGTACTCCATCGGGCCAACCCGTCTGAAAAAGTCGTACAGCTCATTTTCCGTTGTACCTTATAGAGAGAAAGAGAGAGAGAGAGAGAGAGATAGAGAGCGAAAGAAGAAAACGATTACTTTCATACTGTACTATCGCAGAAACTTTGTCACAAGCACGATATTACCTTGTTTAATGTTACCTACGAACACCGTAGAATGGATGTTACCGATTTGTTTCTTGCCTTCTGGACACACGCGAATGCGATTTTCACCTACCAACTGACCATTCATCGCACACGCTTTTTCCATTTCTTCCTTCGTTGAGAAACGCACGTAAGCAATGAGTGAAAGGACATTTTTTAGATCTTTCCTATGGTAAATAGGCAGCCCATCGTTCCTCCTAATGCGCACCGTCTGTACATCGCCGTACGTGCTGAACAATGTTTTAATTTGTGACTTTTTCATTGTCGTCGGAAGGTTTGCTATAAAAATGGTGGACTCTTCGCCTTTCGATTCTGAAACAGAAACAGATTATTGTCGCTGGTTCCAAAAAATGACAACATTTCAGCTGTGTCTTACTCTTAGCGCCTTCTTTAGCCGGGGTTTCCTCTTCCACTTCGGTGTCATTCATTTCGTTACTTTCACCAGTTTTAGTTTCAATTTCGGCAGACTCTGATTCCATCTTTACTACCGATTCAACTGTATCCGTCGCGCCTTTTTTAGCCGGTTTTTGTTTTGCCACTTTGGTGCCATTACGAGTCTTGTTACTTTCAGCAGGTTCACTTTTTACTTTGAAAGACTCTGAATGTAATTCAGATTTAATCTTGATTCTCGATTCAACTGCATCCTCCGTATTTGCACATGATGCCCCTTTTTTCGTCTTGCGAATAACTTTAGATGCTGGGGAAACACCATTTTTTTCTTTAACCGAGTTTAACTTCTTGTTCAGATTAACTTTTAACATTTTCACGCTTTTGTGCAGCTTTTTCTCTTCAGAAAGTGAAATGTTCTAGAGTGAAGAATCAAATACGCTCACCATGCGGTAGCTTCGTTGACGGATATGTTTTACCTGTGCACGGATGACAACGCGTTTGAGCGTGTGGCGGTTTACAGCGGGCAATCGATTTCTCGCGTCTGGTTACCCTATCTGTGACAACCGACGACCCGACCGAACCCCATAATTTTAGTTTGCATTTAATTTTTATTTAGATACCTAGTGATGAGAACTGTTTTTTTAAATAATGAATAATCAAATTTTTCACATTTTTGTATTCATTAATACATTAATAATAGTGATTTTTTCAAAACTAAATGTTTCACCGCATTTGTTGAAAAAATTGTACAGCTTGTCATACACACCTCGAGTGAAATGATGCCGATGTAAACAAATTCTGTAGACCCTGGCTTGGCCCAATCCATGGCGATATTTGTTGAAATAGTTGGCGTATGTGGGAAGTTATCAGTTTAGCAAATAGTTTTCTAAAAGAAACGCAAAATGAATTCCTCCACCTCCGCTGGTGGTGAAAAGGCGGATACTGTACCTGCCCGCAAACGACAGATACGGCAAAGTGTATTGGGAATGCTGAAAAAGGTGGATATCAAAAATAGAGGCTTGAAACGATTCTTCTATTTCACCTACGAGGCAGAACCATCGGTGAAGCAGGAAAATGTGAAAAAACTCTACTTCAGCAATGGGGAAATCTGCGAGGGGGATGAATATTTTCTGCAGCACAGTAAGTACCGACGACAGTCGAAGTGCCGCCGTTTACGCTAATGATCTTTTCGTTGCTTCCTTTCTGGTGTAGTGAAAAAGAGCGTGTTCGTGAGTAATATCCCTGGTGGCACGAAGAAATCGGAGATATACCAACTGTTCCAGCGCTTTGGTATGATACTTTCGATTGAGTTGCGTACCCGCGGTGGCCGAAGCATAATGGGCCGTCAGTCACAGTATCCGTTTGAAATTGGACCGTACCTGTGCAGCACGATCGAGTTTGACTCGGCCGACAGTGCGAAGAATGCATGTGAGGTAAAAACGGAAAGTACCTACGTTGCCAAACCGATCGTGAACCCGTCGTTGCTTGGTAAGTTGTTGGCTGATAGTAGCTATCGAGTTTCTAACATATGAACCATTTAAAGGGACAGAACATTGTGTGTATGTTGAAAACATACCTACCGCAACGACTCGCCAGGAGCTATGGCAACACTTCAAGATGTTTGGACCGATCCGTTCGATACGGATGGAGTTTCCGGACGGTACGCTAGTGCTTACCGATGCCGAGTACGCACAGCTTCGTTCGGTCAACTGTCACATCCGCTTCCGCCGGAGAGCTGAGGCTCGTGCTGCCGCGAAAGCACTAAATCGCAGCACGTTCAAAGAGCGTCACATCTCCGTCCAGATGGCATATCAAAAATACTGTAATCCAGACGGTGAGTTCGTTGAGATCACGAAACAGTGTGGTGGCAGACAATTGTACCATTTTTTCCCTCACCCTTCCTTACACCAGAGCTATCAAACAATGCACTGCGAATCTTCTTTCAACCTTTCGGTGACGTGGTATCGCTCGATCAAATGCCCCATCAACGGGCGGGCTACGTGTGCTTCAAGCCACCGATTCCGGTGGACATGATAAAGCGCGCGAACCAACAATCGTTCCGCAACCGGCGTATAACGATCGAAAAACTTGACCTGCCGGGCGCTCCGAAGGATGGCAAATCGATGAAAGCGGTTGGCAATGGCAAAAATGGCCGCGAAGCAACAAATTCTGGCAATGGTAGTGGAAGTAATAGTAATAGCAGAGAGGGTGCTACGGGTGCTTCCGGTAAAACTTCTTCCAGCAATGCACTGCAGGTAAAGTTGGGTCGAAAGATCACCCGCAAAGGGCTTCCAGTGGGACGCAAACCGTTAGCGAAGAAGGTGGGCAGTGATCTGACCAAAACCGAACCCGGAAAGGGTGGCGGTAAGGCGACGTCCGAGAATGCGAAGGAAAATCGGGCCACTTCGTAGGTGATTGGGCGATGGGGAAACAAATCTTCCACCGGCAACAATCGCCACCCTCGAATAGTGTAAAAAAAATAAAAAGTTTTATTTAAATGTTCCCTCTTTTTTAACTCAGTTCTAGCTTTTGTTTTTATCGGAAAGATTTATTCAAGTATGGTACAAAGGGTGCGCCTTTTGCAGTGTGGCATGCGTGCATCTTACTTCTTCCACGTGCGTTCCAGCTGCTCCGAGATAGCTTCCAGGAAGTCCTGCGTGTTCAGGTACATGCTGTCCTTAAGGTTACGCGAACCGTGAATGCAGAGTGCCAGATCTTTGGTCATCTTGCCCGATTCCACCGTGTCGACGCAGGCTTTCTCGAGCGATTGGGCAAAGCGGGCCAGATCGGGCGTATTGTCAAGCTTGGCACGGTGCTCCAAACCGCGGGTCCACGCGAAGATCGATGCAATCGGATTCGTGGAGGTTGGACGTCCCTTTTGATGTTCACTGCAAAAGGGGTGGGGGGGAGATATTTTTGGCATTCGATCATAGGATTCGAACGATCGATTGGTTGGCCATCTTACCGGTAGTGACGCGTGACGGTTCCGTGAGCGGCTTCCGATTCGAGGGTTTTTCCATCCGGACACACTAGCACCGATGTCATTAGGCCGAGCGAACCATAACCCTGCGCTACGATGTCCGACTGTACGTCACCGTCGTAGTTCTTGCAGGCCCACACAAACTCACCCGATGATTTAAGCGCCTGTGCTACCATGTCGTCGATCAGTCGGTGTTCGTACCAGATCTTGGCCTCTTCGAACTGTTTCTTGTAGTTTCTGTTAATGGAATATAAGCCACGAAAGGCAACGGAAAGCAAGCTTAGTTAGATACCATTCTTATCATAGTTCATCGTGTACGTGAACGTACTTCTCATAAATCTCCTGGAAGATATCCTTGAAGCGACCATCGTAACGCTTGAGAATCGTGTTCTTGGTGGACAGGTATAGGGGCCAGCGTTTGCTAAGCGCCACCTGGAATGACGAATGGGCGAACGCGGTGATCGACTCGTCCGTATTGTACATGGCCAGTGCCACACCAGGTGCGGGGTACTTGAACAACTGTATTTCTTCCACCGTACCATCATCGCCCGTGTAAACCATCTTCACCGTACCCGGCTTGCGGACCACGTAGTCCTGCGCCTTGTACTGATCGCCGTGCGCATGACGACCGATCACAATTGGTTTCGTCCAGCCGGGCACGATGCGCGGAATGTTGTTGCAGATGATCGGTTCACGGAACACCGTACCGCCGAGAATGTTACGGATCGTACCGTTCGGGCTGAGCCACATCTTCTTCAGATTGAACTCTTCCACGCGCTGCTCATCGGGCGTGATCGTCGCACACTTGATGCCGACATTATGCTTCAGCATTGCGTGCGCTGCATCGATCGTAACCTGATCATTCGTCTGGTCACGATAGGGAAGACCGAGATCGTAGTAGAGCGCTTCGACCTGGGCAAGGAGTATAAGTTGTTGATGAAAACATATAGCATTTATATCATATCATCTGCAAACGACTGAACGGACCTTCACATAAGGAAAGATAAGCTTTTCCTTGATGAACTGCCAGATGATACGGGTCATCTCATCACCATCCATCTCGACCACCGGTTTTGCGGCCTGAATGCGAGCGTCAGTGCCTAAAAAAGGACAAAAGCATACATCAGAAAAACTTTGGATCAAGCCTGTATTAACGCAACCATACAACACGGTTAGAAGAAAGCCATTCCAAGGCCAAGTCCATCTGGGTCAGGGTGATAAGGGATTTAAGCCGAATGCAAAAACAAAAATCCAACATCCGAGAATGCATCCCAGAGGCAGAGCAAGTAACAGATCGCGATTATCAAATGGAGATTACTACATGAAACTACAGCAAACGACCTTTGAAACTGTTTTGATTTTAGCTGCCGCCGCTAGTCAAATAAATATGTTTACGAGATCCCCGTGTCCACGGTTTGAAGCTGAATAATAAAACATCCGCTTTAAGGAAGATTAAATACTAAAAACTAATACAATACAGAGCTACCTTGGTACGTAAAACACTGCGCCAAAGGAATGAAGGCGTTCCAGACAGAAAGCAATTACGCGTGATCGTACAATAATGATTAAAAAAAAGAAACAGGTCATGGTCATCGCAAGCGGCTGCTGCTATGCAACAGGGTGCAATTGCAATACAGTGCAGCTTTGTGCGGAACTGTTGTCCGCACACATACAAAAGCATGCGCACGTACGACGAAACAAGAGGAGACATGGGGACGATACTTACTACGAGCACGCGTGGGCACCATGGAGACGGCAGGCAGAACCGATCGGGTTGAGTTACCCTGGACGGGAAGTGTCTTGCAGAAGCGTGCGAGAAGACGCGCCATGATGTTGGTGCAGGAGGAGATTTTTTTTTATTAAACTTCTGAAAGTGAACAAAAATAAATAAACGTAAGCAACTTCACGCACTTCAATGAAACAGCGCCAGAAACGGAACTAAACGAAGAGATTGTAAATTAAAATACACATCACTCCATTATCAGCAGCCAAGTACGTCGACCCGATAAGGAACGGATTTTTTTTTTGGGAGAAGGAAAATGACACCGGCGCAACACAGGACACATTTTTTTTTCTATCCACCAAAGAACACTTGCATACACCGCGTTGAGGTTAAGAACCTGCGTTGACAGCTGCCGAAAGGTAAACAAAACCCACCTCAACAAACGAAGGAGACGCTGGTGTAGAGCTAGAGATGGATACGCGCGTATCCCGTGCAGTGTGTTGTTACCGGAACAGGAAGAACGGACACTAAAAGATGGAGTTTGGCGCGATCGCGTTTGTGTGAGAGCAGCCAAGACTTTGCTCGCTCACTCAGTGTTTCCCGGCACAGAACCAACCGCGACGAACCCGATGTTGCTGCCACGAAAGTCACGAACAAAGTGGTGGCCAACGGAGAGCCCACACGATGGGAACCTCTCCGGCAAACAGGCGTACCGTGACGACTCACTGCCAGCAACCGGTAGAGAGTGCGAGAGCGCATAAGTTTTTTGTATGTTACGGCCAACATGATAAGAATTGCGTATATCTCCGTAGACCGTGCGCTCCGTCTGCCAGTTGCGTTTTACGTGGATTCCACGAGAGGATCGATCACTCGGCGAGAATGGTGAGTACAGTGAGCGAAAGATAGCTGCTTTTATGTTTTATTTCGATTCTGTAAACGATCCGCGGAACTCCGTAGGCGTTTAAACGCAACCAGCCTACCGCAATGGCCCGCATATCTCCTGCACGTCATTTAATCTCATCTCTCCCCCCGGGCGCGTTGTGCTTGCCGTGCGCCCCTAGCAAGGGACCGCATAAACGCATTTGTTTTTATTTTTAGCTCCCATAGCGTCTGATGGACCATGGCAATGGCCGTGTTCGAATACACATGTAACGCGCTTTAGTGTATGATGAAGTGAAATGGCCAATCGGCTTTGCTTCCATTTCCATGACATGAAGAAGTATATTTTAATTTTCCGTTCTGCCGATCGACAAAACACGATCGTGACACGAGGCTAGAATCATAAATGCTTTATGGTTTCCGCTTTGTTTCAGCTGGTTTCGCTGAACGCTCCGGAACAGGAACCGAGGAGTTATCTCGTGGCTGTGCCTGCTCACGGAAACTGGTTTATCGAGGCAACTTTTGTACGGACCTGTTTGCCGAATTGATTCCGCGAATGTGGCTTACGATTCTAACATCCAAAACCGTGTTTTTTTCGCACTCGGAACATTAAACTGTCAACGTGCCAGATAGGAGGAGGCTTGCCCATGAAGCATAGTATGCTTATGAAGCGTATAAACTTCCTTGCAAACTGCACCGAGGTGGTAATGATTAAAACTTGCGCTTGTCCCCCCGGTAAATGGCGCATACCAATGAATTGAGCACAGCAATATGAACCCGAAATCAGAGAAGTTCCGTTGCCCAAGCTTTACCAGATTTCGGTATTATTTTTAGCAAAGTCGCACACATTGAATCTGCGCGGTATTATTATAAACACTTCCTGCTTCTTGTACAACAGAGAGCAGAAAAAAATCATGCAGCTAACAGAAGGAGAGAAATTTTAGTACTAGAAAGCCGGTTAAACAATGCCTCTGTATGTAGTGGAAGAATCTGTCCACCATTCTACGTGACCTGCATGTGTTAAAAGGAAGCGAAAACCCGCATCGGAGGGCTCGCCGAGTTGCTCGTGAGCTGTTGATCGGAAGGTCTGGAATCTTGCAAACGCTTGGAAGCAACTTTCAAGGCCGGCCGGTTAAGTTTCGCTTTCGTGGCAGTGACGTGTGACGTTGGTTGGATTATATAGAAGTAAGAACGTTTGCCATTTTACCTTCGTCGAGAGTTGTTGTTCAATGATCCACTGATCGTGTAAGGATCGTGTTTTCTTTACTGTTGTTCGTAGTTAAATACATCCTAGCCGTTAATGGGACCCAATGAGTATGGGAAAAGAAGGTCAATCGCCCTTTACTGGGGGGAGTAGTAGACAATTTCCTTTCGCTGCTTAATTTCCATCATCGCCAGCAATCTGGTAACAACCCTGGTCTTGAAGGTTTGATGATCGATATGGACGAAGAAGAAGTTATGGTGGAGTTTTTTGCCTGTGTGATCTCTGAGAGCTTGACTTGAAGAGGGTATAACAGTGACACATGATCACAATGTGGTGGTAGAGTTCTGCTTTCGTGGCACGATTTTTCTTCGTCTACTTGGTTTTATCGGTTTGGCATATGATGACTTACAGTTCCTTATTATGGATGGCCTATCCAGATGTGATGCGATCCTAGATCATATAACAGTCTATATACAAATGTGTTGAGAACTCGTTAGCACAAAACGAGCTGAAGTTTACTGATTAATATGTTAGTCTTATAAAGATCTAAACCTATTGCACTTCATCAAGTGGTTGAGTAGGACGAACGGTCAGATGTTCTTCATATATTGAGAGTTTTAGAAGTGTCTGGACATTATGCATTTTAATTCAAAATGTCTCTAAATTAAGATGTATTGGTAGAAGTGTTAGTAGAACAAATGAAGAAATCTCAAAAAAGAAACCTCAATAATGCTACGTAGAGATGCTAAATCTCGTGCCATTTAGACAGAGCATACAACTGCCATCCATATGGCAGTTGGTATGGCCGATTAGAGTTCCGCTTTTGCTTACGAACCACTACCTGATACAACGAGACCAGCCTGGGACTGGGAGAGATAAGATTGTACCACGACCGAACTTTGATTAGTTGAAACGACGTACGATTATCAGCATTGGTTCACAATGTTGGTTAAGGTGTCTTCAATGCAAAATTGCTCAGAAACTAAACAACAAATCATCTCAACCATACAGAAAGAAGTGGAAAGGAAAGTGGATGCAATGATGTCGACAGATGTTGGCGATCCGATAAGGGGGAAGAAAATCAATAAATTTCACTGTCCTCTCTGCTCGTACTGCTTAACTGGGCAATGTGCCCCGGGTGGGAAAAAAACATTAAGTGATGATAGTATGGGTTTAATTGATTTAATTGTTAATGGACAATTCGTCAAACCATGGGCACAAAGAGATGATTCTTCAATTGGTGGTAAGATAGAGCGAAGGATTTGAAGAGATCGTTGAAGTATCTGAAATAAACGAAAAGGAAAGTTATTCGTAATATTTGGAACAGACTCGCCGTCTGCTACTTAATTTTGAAAGTAATTTTGGTCATGGATTTTATTATGATACATCCAGATACTTTTCTAGAGATAGTAAATACGATATAATGATAAGTTTTCTTGCTATTTAGTATAGCAAAAGCATATTATGTAAATATATTTCACTACCCCCAAAAGATCAACGTACGATAGTGAAGATATCGTAAGCATTCCGCTTTCCAAACTCAACAAATCCCTCGGCGTGTGGCATGCTGCCATTTTAGCTATCGCTGACGCTCGGGCAAGCCTTCCAAGCTGGGGAAACATTTGCCGTCCAGAGTGATAACAGCCGGTCCAGCCTATAGAAGCCGTACAATATGTGTTTAGCTAGTGCTGTGTTGCACGGCAATATCACGTACGCAAGGAACTAGAAGAAATACAATGGCACTGTTGAGCCTGTCTGATGCTGTAAATGTCAGCCGCGATAGGATTGTTGTTTGGTTTGCCTTTTTTGGTCTACATCTTATCATACGTTTCAATTATTTAGCGAAACATGTTACTTAATACTGTGATAATGTCGGGCGAGATCGTTCGCCCAGTAACCTGGTCAGTATGACCGTACAAAAAGATATCGCTGCTTGCTGTTATCGTACCGCAGCACACCGAAATATAGGTGATAATTAAATGTTTAGTGTTGCCAGTTTTGCCTGTTATGATAAGACGAAGCTCTGTTCCATTTTGTGCCAACTTTACGTAACCGTACAGACGCAGTGTTTGTTTTGCTGTGAAATTTTTTAAACAAAAACAATCAAACATTAATCGGAGAGACCCCCCTTCCAGGTTTGAGGATCGCATAGAATGCTTATCGCTGATAAACGCTTCAACGACTCGTTTCGTGTGGAACTGTGTACTCGATCAAAATCGAACGAAGGCTTAAATATCGTTCCCGGTGATAAGGTAAGGCTGCATGAAAAATGTACATGATTTATGTTTTCTTCCCATTTTATCTCGTTGCTCGGCAGGGAGGGAAAATGTTTAAAGCAAAAATTGGAGCACCACATCCGAGTTCCATGTTCGGGAATGGGAAAATTCCCTGCACAAGTGGCGCTAACGTAAAAGCGCGCGAAATAGATGCTATTCATAGATGAAATGATGCACAGCTCGCGAGATTAAGCTGCGAATTTATTGGAGAGAAGAAAAAGGAAGCAGCAAAAATCGAAGAAACATAAATGAAACACAGATTGGTTGTATTTTACGTTCTGGAAGATGTAGATAATGTACATAGAGTACTTTATTTGAGGAGAGAAAATATAGCAAAACAAGAAGCCGGTTCTAATCATTTGTCCAATGTCCCACATTTCGTTTGCAATCTATTTAGTAGTACGAAAAATAAAAGTCATAATCACATGCCACAAAACGAATGAAGTAGCGTAATGCAATCTCGCTAACGAATTCGTGATTGGATTATTTTGACCCTGTCAATCGTTATCGGAACCATGTTGACCTTTTCCATTACTAGAACCAGTTCGCGAATTGCTTCTACCCGCGGTTTGTTGTTTGGCAATCGATATTGCTCGATCTTGATCTTCTTTTTCGCGACATCCACCCTCATTTGTTTGCTTTGGCGGATTTTACACAACCTGTAGAACTTCTTATTAGGTAGCGCGCGGTTGTGTAAATGTTAACACGTAGCCAGTTTCGGTTGTAGATCTGTTTAGTCCAAAACAAAAAATGCGACGCAATTTCATCTGGCAGCGCTGCTGTATCGTGGAATTAGAGCTAGAGATTGTGGGCGAGAAGAGTGAGAAGCTAGGGGAGTCCAGTATGAGAAGAAGTTTTCAGCTGATGTTCGATTATGCAAATGACTGGGTGTGCGTTAGTGAAGGGTGAGTTGTTTTACAAGGTAGTACAAACATGTCGACGAGTACAAAGAATCATTGATATGAACGAACAATTAAAGAATGTATGCGTTTTAGATTATAAAAGCATTTTTAGTAATTCTAATGCGAAGTAGGAAAGTTTTATAATTCAGAATGATGAGTTTTTTAACTTCTTTCCCTAACCAAATTAAACAGCTTTTATGTCAGTAAAATGGGAAATAATAATTAATGTTTGTAAGTATTATAAAACGCGTCAACAATTGCCATAAAACATGTCCTGAAATTTAAAGAAACATTTAGAAAAGAAAAGATAAATGAAATGAAGTACAATTGAAAGCTTTTCGAGATTGCGAATTAAACAATTAAACAAGAACAAAATATAGGCAAACTTAGTAAAATTACACTTTCTCTTGCTTTTAGCATGTTTGTTGTTCTGCTTTTAGGAAATAGTTTTCTTATCATTTTTGTATAAAGTTTTTAAAAGATAATCATAAACAAATGAAAACGATTTTTATTTCAATTATTTTCACTAATAAATTCCAAATTATTTATTTATGTACCTAAAAAATAAGATGAAGATTATTACTTGCCGTTCCCTGCGTTAAACGATTGTGGACTAGACAATTAAATGCTGCTAACAAAAAAAAAACGGGGGGGGGGGGGGGGGGGCCAAGATGTTCCCCACAAATCTGCCGGTTGCCCCGTGTATGTTTTGGGGTAGTTTTTTACTTCACTTTTTGCTATTTTGCATACTCTGCTTAATCAATGTCGTGAAGTTATTAGCGATCTCAGCGGAACCGCGAGAAGTACAATGCATCTTTCACCCACCCCTAGGATCGGCCATTCCATCGGCCGCGATACGTGCGTGCGCGTATCTCTCGCAGCTTCGCTTCTCCCCAGGGGTGGCCATAACCGGGAGAGCATCGTTTTTGACTCTCTTGCTTGCTCGCGATCCATTTGCCCGGCGTTGTGGCCGCTGAAACGAGCCGGTTCCCATCAACCGGCGGCCAGTCCGTCGCTGTCTCTCGCGTGCTGTTGTTCTCCGGGGCTGTTGTGCGCCGGTCGTGAATCGTTTACCGGCCGTCGGCGTTCTGCATTCGTGAGGGCTGCTTATCGTTGTTGTTTTTGCTGTTCTTTTTCCCTCATCTTTCTTCCTTGTGCGTGTTCTCTTCTCCTTGCGGATCTTCGCCCGCATCAAATACGGTTGCCGGTGCGTATGCTTAGTTGGGTGTGTGTCTGTGTATACAGTGGCCGTACTGTTGCTTGTGTGTGACACAAATTTATCATTGCGATCGTTCTTAATCGAAACATTTCTGGTATCGTTTTTTTTAGTAACATAAAAAGTGATTCCCGTGCGATCATTAGCTGGTATACAGCATACGATCAGTTCTTCATCTTGGAGTACGGTTTTAGAAGTTTTTAATAGTGCGTAAAAGCTACCTCATTAATGTACCTACTGCCTTCTACGCACAGTGTGAAGACAGGCGAGTGAAAAAGTGTCTTCCAACTATCAGGATTAGGAAAAGTTCGAACCACAGTAAAGTGCAATAGCATTATCATATTTGCCACGTTGTTTTTCGTGCCATATTGATAACCGGCGTATAAAAATCTGCCAGTGGCCAGCCGGTGGGTGCAATCTACCGGGAGAGACGTATAGCAGGGTGACCGGTGTAACAGCGACGAGACGATTGAAAAGACGACGCACACTATGACGCGCGGTGTGCTTCGCCTGTGCTCCCTGCAGGGAGATGCACTGCTGCAAATGACGAAACCCTTGCATCCGCTGCGATTGTTTTCAGGTTCGGCATTACATCGCTTTGCTCTCTCTCTGTCTCACACACATTCCCTTTTTGTTTTATTTATGGGGATGAAGGCAAACGAAACGGTTTGTAATTACAATTTTTCCTCAACTGTTACAACTTTCAGGTAGTGTAAAACTACTGCAGAAAGATGGCAAACCGGCGACGGCGGTTAAGGGAATTCCCTACAAAAATCTGGTAATCGGTGTACCGAAGGAAAGATGGGCCAACGAAAAGCGGTAAGAGCATTTTTGTTTATCGTGGTTTATGTACATGTGCATTGCATGATGGAACAAAAAAAGAAGGTTTTATGTACCCTAAGCATTTCTTCTCTTGTGTTTTTTTTTACATATGCCACTTGTACTCGAGTGCGTTTTTTAAAATCTGATATGCACTTGCCATGTATGGCATTATACAGAGGGGGCATTGTACTGTTGTTTAGTTTTTTTTATTTTTAATAACTGCAAAGATTTCTATGGTTATGATATATTTTGCACAATTACAAGGCGTTTAGATAAGTACTTTATGGTTTATAAATGTTTGTTAACAAATATTTATATTTATTAGAATTTTTTGCTTCCCAATTCATAATTAACTAAATTAAACTTTAATATAAATTAGAAAAGATATCTTGTTAAAATAATTTATAATTTTGGCGTTTGGTTATGCTCTCAACAAAACTCATGATGTAGTTGATGAAGTAATACTAATGTCTCGATCTCTTTAACATTTTAAACCAGAGTTTCCGTTACACCAGTTGTGGCTGGGACACTCGTCAAGAAGGGTTTCACGGTACAGGTCGAAAGCGGTGCAGGTGTGAATGCTAAGTTCCGCGATGCAGACTACGAAGCTGCCGGCGCTAACATTGTGAACAATCGACGAGCATTCGAAACTGGTAAGTTTAGACCAACTTTTCAACCAAATGTCTACCTACCCTAATGATCGTTTTTTGTCACATATTCTTTACAGATATTGTGCTGAAAGTAAGGCAACCGATTGAGCCGGAAATTCCTCAGCTGAGAGATGCCTCAACGCTGGTGTCCTTCCTGTATCCTACCCAAAACAAGGAACTGATTGATAAACTGGCCCAAAGAAAGATTAACGCATTCGGTAGGGAATATACCACAAGTTGTGAAATAAGGCATCCAAGATAATGGAAATGGTTTTTCATCTTTCATTCACTTTCCAACAGCCATGGATGCCATTCCGCGAATTTCCCGTGCACAAGTATTTGACGCCCTTTCGTCGATGGCCAACATTTCCGGTTATCGGGCGGTCATAGAAGCGGCTAACCATTTTCCTCGCTTCTTTACCGGTCAGATAACGGCTGCCGGTAAAGTACCGCCCGCCAAGATTCTCGTTATTGGCGGTGGTGTGGCAGGATTGGCTGCGATCGGACAGGCTCGTGGTATGGGTGCGATCGTGCGTGCGTTCGATACGCGCCCAGTCGTGAAGGAACAGGTGGAAAGCATGGGTGCGGAGTTCTTAACGATCAACATCAGTGAGGATGGTTCGACGGCCGGTGGATACAGTAAGGAGATGAGCAAGGAGTTTATCGAGGCGGAAATGACACTGTTTGCGAAGCAGTGCAAGGAAGTGGACGTCATCATTACCACCGCGCTCATCCCCGGTAAAAAGGCACCATTGTGAGTGAAAATTGTTTGTGCAAAAGTAGTACAAATTAGTAGCATAAATAGTAACATTTTTCGCGATCAACATGGACCAATGATCAAGTACAATGGGCAGAGCAAAACTTTCATGCAAGTTGGATAGCAAAACAAAGATTGCATAGTACATTGCACACTAGCTTGTAGAGAAGTTTTTGAAATTCAAACCTTTTTTTAACGATTTTCTCTTCTCCACAGACTCATCACGGAGGAAATGGTAAAGTCAATGAAGCCAGGTAGTGTGATCGTGGATCTCGCAGCGGAAGCTGGTGGCAACGTGCAGACAACTGTTCCTGGTGAGATTAAAGTGGTGCACGATGTGGTACACGTTGGTCTTACTGACTTCCCAAGCCGATTGCCGACCCAGAGCTCGACACTGTACGCGAACAACATCTCCAAATTTTTGCTTGCCATGGGCGAGAAGGATCACTTCCATATCAATCTCGAAGACGAAGTCGTACGTGGTAGTATCGTGCTTCAGGGAGGCAATCTGATGTGGCCACCACCGGTAATCCCTGTCTCGGCAAAACCTCCGCCAGCTGTTGCTGCCGCTCCCGCTGCTGGGGCTGCTATTAAGGCAGAAGCGAAACCGGCCGATCCCTTCAGCGAGACGCTTCGGAGTAGCATGATGTACTCGGGCGGTCTTGGAACGCTGCTTGGACTTGGTGCGATCGCACCGAATGCCGCTTTCACCACCATGATGACGACGTTCGCGATGTCCGGCATCGTAGGTTACCACACAGTGTGGGGTGTTACACCGGCCCTGCACTCGCCTCTCATGTCCGTCACGAATGCTATCTCCGGTATAACGGCCGTCGGTGGATTGCTGCTGATGGGTGGTGGTGTGATGCCTTCGAACACGATCGAAACGTTAGCTGCTAGTGCGGCCCTCATCTCGTTCATCAACATCTTCGGCGGGTTCCTGGTGACGCAGCGTATGTTGGACATGTTCAAGCGTCCAACGGATCCACCAGAGCACAACTATCTGTACGGTATCCCGGCAGCTCTGTTCCTTGGTGGTTATGGTGTTGGAGCACTACAGAACCTGCCCGAAATACACCAGATGGCGTACCTTGCGTCGAGTCTTTGCTGTATCGGTGCGCTCGTCGGACTGTCCTCGCAGAAAACTTCCCGTCTTGGCAATGCGCTGGGTATGATGGGTGTTACCGGTGGTATCGCTGCCACCCTGGGATACATGGCCCCGAGTACGGAGGTGTTGATGCAGATGGGAGGTGTGGCCGGATTAGGTGGACTGATCGGTTCAGTCATTGCCAAACGCATCCAGATTACGGATCTGCCACAGCTGGTGGCCGCCTTCCACAGTCTCGTCGGTGCTGCGGCCGTACTTACGTGTGTGGCTACGTACATGCACGATTTCCCCACGCTAGCTACGGATCCGGCAGCCAACGTGCTCAAGACGGCTCTGTTCCTTGGTACTTACATTGGAGGTGTGACGTTCAGTGGATCGCTCGTGGCCTACGGTAAACTGCAGGGCGTCCTAAACTCTGCCCCACTACTTTTGCCCGGTCGGCACCTAATCAACGGAGGACTGTTGGCGGGTAATTTGGCCGCCATGGGTGCATTCTATCTCGAACCATCGATGGCTGGTGGATTGGGTCTGCTGGGAGCGACTGCGGCCATGTCCACAGCGATGGGAGTCACCTTGACTGCGGCGATCGGTGGCGCAGACATGCCCGTGGTTATCACGGTGTTGAACTCCTATTCCGGCTGGGCGCTGTGTGCCGAAGGTTTCATGCTTAACAACAACCTTATGACGATCGTCGGTGCTCTGATTGGATCGTCCGGTGCTATCCTTTCCTACATCATGTGCAAGGCAATGAACCGTTCGCTACCGAACGTTATCCTCGGTGGATACGGTACTACCTCGACTGGCGGTGGCAAACCGGCCGAAATCGTCGGCACCCATACGGAGGTTAATGTGGATGGGGTGGTCGATATGATTAAGAATTCCAAAAACATCATCATCACACCGGGTTACGGTTTGTGTGTGGCCAAGGCTCAATATCCGATCGCTGAGATGGTAACCTTGCTGAAGTCGCGTGGCAAGAAGGTGCGCTTCGGTATTCATCCGGTTGCGGGACGAATGCCGGGACAGCTGAATGTGCTGCTGGCCGAAGCCGGTGTTCCGTACGACGATGTGCTTGAGATGGAGGAGATCAACGATGACTTTGAGGAGACTGACCTGGTGCTGGTGATTGGTGCGAACGACACGGTGAATAGTGCGGCCGAAGACGACCCTAACTCGATCATTGCCGGTATGCCGGTGTTGCGCGTGTGGAAAGCAGATCAGGTAAGTGGGATTCTATTGCTAAAGAATGCCATAATTTATTTAATTCTTAACTAACCGGACATTTCTTCATTCACCAAAAAAGGTTGTTGTAATGAAACGCTCGCTCGGTGTCGGATACGCTGCT
This sequence comes from Anopheles funestus, assembly GCF_943734845.2. Taxonomy (NCBI): domain Eukaryota; kingdom Metazoa; phylum Arthropoda; class Insecta; order Diptera; family Culicidae; genus Anopheles; species Anopheles funestus. The sequence goes on from NC_064598.1 coordinate 17,505,536, forward strand.
GTGGACAATCCAATCTTCTACAAACCAAACACTTCGATGTTGCTCGGCGACGCAAAGAAGACGTGCGATGCATTGCTGGGAAAGATTAAGGAAGATAACTAGAAACGATTAAGGACACTTTGGATTGGATTTGAACTGAAAAAGGATTTGGCTTTGGAACACGGACTGGAGATCGGTTGCAATGAAACAGCGCAAGCATTTAATTAAGTAATGTATGTAAGAACACAACGCGAAAACGTGGCCATACATGTTAATATTTTAACGGTTAAAGTAATGTGTAAAATAAAACCTTTTATGCTGTACATCGAAATGTGTCTCGTGTTTTTAGATGTAAAAAATTACTTACAACGTGGTGTAATATATTGCAAGAAAAGTATTGTACGACGTGTACAGAATACGCCACGAATTTAGTTTAAATATCTAAGTAAACAAAGAACTAGCGGTTCGTCACCTAGCAACTGTACGAGCTTCGGCGTTGTTTATCGTAACACACAGCTCCAGTATTGCACATGTGGCGAACAAATTGGTAACGTTAGAGTGGTGACCTAAAATATTAACCCAAACATAGTTTAATTGAATTGCGTTTCGCACCATAAACATGGAACAAAACATCAGAATCAAAGCGCTGTAAGTAATGTGAAGCTGCAGCATAATTATTCTTTGATTCCGATGCATCATTTACCTTTCAGATGGATGCATCCGGGCTCGGCAGAGATGGCGTGCGTCGTTGGTAATGTAGCCGTTGCCGTAGCGATGGGTGGACATATTTTGTTCGTGAACTTGAAAACTGCTGCAAAGTCCCAGTACTTAGCTGACAGTGTTCAGTCGGGAAATGGAATTGCTTGTCTGGCGGGACATAAACTGTTTCCCATACTTGCTTTCGCAGAGCGATGTACTAATCCACGTATTCTGCTTATTAGTTACCCGGCCAATACTGTGCTGTCCATTCTCGAAGGAGGTAGGATAGAAAGCGTGAGCCCACAAACAAAGTGTTTGGACTTGTAATATCTTTTGGGAGTCTTTCCTTTGCAGATCAAACGGAATGTTCATATGTGGCACTGTGTTTCTCGGAGAGTGAACTACTGGTAGCTCTTTCCGGTGTGCCGGACTACACGCTAGAAGTGTACGCGTGGCGAAGCAAAGAACTTTTGTGCAAAAAGCCATCTTCCATCTACTGCGACATACAACGATTGATTTGCAGTCCTTCTGCGGTGTTTGCCGTGTGTCAGTATGCGCCTCGCAAACCAGAGCTGAAGCTTTGGGAAGTACATGGAAACATTCGGATTAGTCGGCTGATCGAACGAACGGTTTGCTTAGATTTGGAGAAGAATGAGTTGCCGTTGTGCGTGACGTTTCTCATCGACGGTAATCTAGCGGTTGTTACCCAACGGGCAAAAGTGTCCATTGTGAGTTGATGTTGATTTGCGCCTTTTAAAGCCAACTTATATAAAGAGTCCCCATTTCTCATTTTACAGATATTGGCATCCACGGGACAGATTAGTCAAACCATCAGCAATCCCGAACCCATGATAGATGATCGGGAGTATATTCCGTTTATTTTCTACTGCAAAGGAGGATTGTTTGTTAGTGCACCGGATGGGCAGGTGAACTTCTACAAAAAACAGAAAGGAACCTGGAATCAACTCTGGTCCACACAGTCTGATGCTTCGTACAACCAGCTGCTACACTATTCCACCTCCGAAGGTCTTTTGGGAATTACGACGGATGGTTTCATCATGCGAACTGTAATGGATGCTGACGTGCGCAACGTAGATTTTCAAACAGTGAAAGACTTGGACGTTGGGTATAATTATTTTAGTATCTGTTGCTGTTACACAAAAACTCAACTAGTTGGTATCAAGCCTGCTGCTGGAATTGTGAAGCTATTGAACCTGGAAACAGGTGCTGTAAATGATTCGTTAGCTGTTGGACATCAAGAATGTCTAGCCCACCATCCGGAGAAGCCATTTCTTGTAATGGGTTCTGATACAGGAGTTCTACAGCTAATCATAGTCGAAGAGAAACAAGTTAAGCTTATGAGCCGATTGCACCTCTCTCGACATTCAATTGTCTCGGTTGATTTCGCCATCGCAGATGATAACTATTTTGCTGCATTGGATGCAAAAGGTCAAATAGCAATAATGGAAATATCGGAAAATCTTCACATGAACGTTGTGCAGGTATTTGGTGAGATAGAGAAAAGTAAGAACATGTTTCTATGGTGTAGCAGTCAGGAGGTTTTAGTTGTTCAACCAATACAGACGGCACAGACGGTAAGCTTCAGTTCAGTCGAGTTTATCGTGAAGCAACATCATTCAGAAGATATTAAGAAAACGCAACTAAAGCTACCTCACGATTACTGTCAAATTGTACCAAAGCGTACTGATAGCGGGTTGAAATTCTACGCTCATCAAATACGAACAAACTGTATTGATTTGTTGGAGATTGCTCGAACAGAAACAGAACTAGACGTTGTTTTGCTTAAAACTATCAAAACACCTCTATCAGTCGCCCATTTTGAAATTGCTGTAGACGATCGTTACCTGTACGTTTGGCCCATGGATGGCAAAACAGTATTGTACGAGGCTGTTGAAGACAGGATTCTTTGCACACTTAACTTCGATGGTCGTTTCAATGGAGGAATCAAACAGATCTCATTGGATAGAAGAAATGAGTATGTATCAATTTGTTTGTTAATTCTCTTTCATTGCTCCTTAAATTATTCAATTCTACTATTTGTAGGTATTTATCAATACTATGCTACAATGGGATGTTAACTGTTTTAAAATTGCTGCAACCAATTGGACAAATTCCCGACACAACCGTATCAAAAACTTTTACACACCCAGCGGCACATGACGAAGTTAAAGCTGCTGGCGACTTAGAAGAAACAGCAATTGATAACTCAACGCCCTGGATTGAAAAAGAAGAGAACGAACGGCGAAAAGAAAAGGGGAAAATATACGAACCGGAACATGAGGCGATATTTGCCGAGTTTGCAGAAATAAAGGAACAACTTAAAGAGCTGCTTAACCATAATGAAAAGGCACCGATAGAGGAACAATTTCCCTTGCAGGTGTTTAACCTCAATGCGGAAGCAACGGAAAAATTAACTCAAGAGGTAAAAATAAGGTTCAAACCGTCAAAGACAAGGTATATGCTAAAGAAAGATATTTATTTTTTAGGCTAACAATACTAAAGAAGAGGAAAAGAAGCGTTTGCAACAGTTTATAGCGTCACAGAGCGATATCAATGAACGACTGGTGGAAAATTGTTGGGCAATAATGAGTAATAAGGCCTGGAAAGTAAGGTGAGGGAAATGGCTATAGTTTTGATGAAACATTTCCCACGAGTTGATTCTTTCCATCTTTGCAGATCAATTTTTAAGCGAGCATTTGTGGAGAACTATGCCATGCTACCAGCCAATCAGTACAGGCAACATTTGGAGAAGGTGCGTGTCTATCGCGAAACGGAACTAAATGCTAGTCACGACGCTCTGCTCCCGTGGAAACCGACGCCTACGTATCAGTTGGAATCTATTCTTAATCGAGACCCGGACTATGGCAATGTTCTGGACAATCTGGCACGAGCTTCTATACAGAAATCTTACGCTTTGTCTGGTACAACCACACATCGGTTCTTCGAGCCCTACTCGCTCAGATATGATCAACTCGAGGTGGTTACGTTTGAACAGCTGTACTTCGAGCTTATTTATGGTGATGTAAGTTTTGATCGTATGTCAAGTACCCAACATGTAGTTAATTCACTGGATAACGGGTGGGGCGTATAACTTTTTCAAATTGTAGTATAAGACCTAGAATATTCCTTTTTGCTTCTATTATAATTGTACAGGTAGAGATCGAAAAGCTGCGCACCTTATTTAACGAAAAGTTTGAGCAAATCAAAACTCTTAAGCATGAGGAGATGGAGCTGGTACTGAAGCGTAACCGTAGAGCACGGTATGTCCAGCAGGAACTGGTATTTCTTGCAAATTTGATGGCCGATCGTAGCACATTTGAAGTAACGCATATCGAAGATCCCCATTATGAAGCAGACGAACGACCAGATACCATCGTACAGACTGAGGATGGTGAAATTCCTGTGGCACCATACATCAGTCCGAGAGTCGAACGACTTATGGATCTCGAGCGGCAAGAACGTGAACGAAGACAGCGGGAACTGTTGGCTGATGACTTTAAAGATCGTGCCCTTGTCACTATGATGGACGGTGTACTTGAGCACCGCTGGGAGGATGAGATTAAGAAGAGTCTACCACTTCCCCAGTGTTTGGTACAGCGCGATAGACGTTCGAATGTTCCTATGCACTGAACTGCTCTTTTTCTTTCAGGAAATTGGCAAAGAACCTCAGCATTACAACGAAACAGATATACGCGAGGTAAAGGAATATGAAGAGCAAAGTAACGTGTTGTACCAGGAGCGACTCCGCTATCGTAAGATGCTGCAAGATGAGCTACAGGAGTTGGCCATTAGCCTTGACGAACAGATCAAAAGGTTCAATACAAGCGTGGCGAAGCTTACGATGCAAAAGCTCATAATTGAATCGGCCATACGGCAGGAAGAGATGCGCATTCTCCGTACGACACTCTACAATCACGCACGCTTAGTCTATGAAGCTAACGTCAATCGATTACGCACACAGATTGAGCAGATCTCCGAGTACACGGATCAACTGACCGATGTGCTGAATGAGTTTCAGGAGAAGGCAGCCGATTATAGAAACACGTACGATACACTCCGAACAAAGGATCGTTTACTTGACAAGCAATTTAAGATCAACTTTTCCGACACGGCACAGTCGGCACTTGTAGATCAAGCGTACAAAATATTTAAGTAATTACTGTGTGAAAGACTTTACTTGTTGTGAAACGATTACCTAACTTGAGAATTTCTACCATTTCCTACCAGGCGCAGACCAAAGACCCAGCTTCGATCGATCGTCACCGTGTCGGTTTTTCAGGATATGGCAAAACGTATCGTGGCGAAGAAAACGGCTGGGACTCACGGGAACTTGCTGCTCCCAAAGGAATGTCAAGATTATCTGGCACACTGCGAAACGCTTGACCAACCTTCCAACTGTCCGGCGGGCATGGATAGTAGCCTTTGGCAGACTCTCATCAAAATGCGTCGGATCAAGATCGAGAGTGAGTTTAGGGTGAGTAACTGATGGTTCATTTATAGCGCTTAAAGGGAACGAAGGTGACAGTATTTTTTAATATAGCTTAAAAGTTGTGAACTCATGCTGTCTGATGCGGAGGCAGCTATAGCAGCATTTCAGCGAGAGATCACCAACAAGCGGAATGTGTTAACATCGCTTGATCAAAATTTGGAACAACTTCAAAATGATCAGGTATGAGAAATCATCAACATTTGATGCTATTTCACACCTGATGTCCGTTCGTTTTTGTTGAATCAATAGTTTGAAGCTGCTACAAATCGAACAGTGCAGCTTGTTATGAAGCGTGGTTGGATCGAAATACAGCAGTCCGGACGAACTAGCGATTTTGAGCGATGTGTCCAAATACATCGTACCGACGTAGAGGATATCAATGCAATCATCCGGCGTGCTGGAACAAAAAAACTTAACGCCATGGTAAACGCAGCTCTGTTCCGGCGAAAGATCATCTACCAGGAATGGGAACACCGGGCACTGAAGCTGCAGTTGCGCGATCTGCGCGATCAACTGGCGACGGTTGAGAAATGTAAAATCACCAAGGAAGTGCAAAGCTGGCTGAAGATGAAGGGTATGAAGCGAACGGAAGATTTAAGTCAGATGGCACTGGAGAAGAAGATCCGGAATGCCATTCAGAATGAGGAAGAAGTATTGCAGGAACTGTAAGATCGTTTATCTTACTGCTATTGTGAGAGTTATATCATCACAAAATGTTTATCTTTGTTTACAGCAAAAACTCACTGGAAGATATAGAGCAACGTATCATGGCTAAGCGCAAGGAGAACAAACAGCTGGATCAGCAAACACGTGCCCTTAACATTGACGTGACGGAGCAGCATCTACAGCGCGACGCGGAGCTGGAACAGACGGAGCAGAAAGCGACCCAGGACCGGATGTCGGCTATTGTTGAGCGTGCACGTTTGGTGCGGCTTGTGCAAGCTCAGCACACGCATATACTGGAGCTCGGTACGATGCTTGAGTTACAGCGTCTCAAGACGTATCCAACACTAACCGCTTCTACAAGTGTGATGACACATAATGCACATCATTTGTTGGGTAATTGATTGACCAATGTCCTAAACTTTGATTCGATAAGCTTTGTAAACGAGTGATCATCCAATATAACAAACTTAACGTAATTCGGGGCGTGTAAATTTGAAACCGATTTGTACCAAACCACTAAAGGCATGACCGCAGCAAGACAAATGAAGATTTTTATTCCATTTCCAAACGAACAATAAACTTACGCCTTGATGCATGCGTGCACGTCTGCAACTAATTTATTTATCACGATGCGTGGACCGGTTACAGCTCGTTTGAACATTTCAAATCTAATTGCACGAAAATTCGGATAAATCGAAGGGAAGCTCAAAATTAGGGCCATCCGGGTGACTTTATTTCACCCCCATCTCCGGGTTGGATTCGGTAAAGGCCCGACTGAAAAAAACAACGGAGACAACGTATTGGTTGGGGAAAGTTCAAACCCCAATCGCACCACCATGGTTCCTCGTCACGGTTCGCTGCACGCATTCGGCCTGTAAGCCGTACTGCTGCAGGTGGAAAAGCAGGTTTCCCATTTCCGGTCGGCCCCATGATTCGTGACTCAGTTTCCACTGGGTGGGTGGGAGTGTGTGATGAGGTTTCATCCGCTCGTTTCAATCATGTGGGACAGCTAGGATCCGACACCGGCACCTGACTATCTGCGGCAGAGGTACAGCACGACAGCGTGAATCGTCGTGCGCTTACAAATGATCCACCTATGTATGTTGGGAGGGGGTTAGTGTTTGTATGCTGGCGAATGCAAACACATTGCTGATGGTGTTGGTGTTTGTTCCGACGACCATGTGTCTATTGTTTTGTTACCATAGCAACCATAGAAGCGTGACAGTACATGCATACCCACAGCAAGAGAGCAAGAGAGTTACGGCAACTCTGGTTTCGCTTCGGTTGTCACATCGTGTGGGTCGTTATATATACGTACTGTGGGGGTAAACAATGTAAAAAATACAAAACAGAGAGAGAGCGAGAGAGAAAATAAGGGTGTATGAGAGGGACTCACAATCCAAGTTTTTCCACAACGTAAGTTTGGTGTGGTCGGTCTACTTGCCGAGACTGGCCAGAACCGTCTGGTGCCGTTCTAATTCCGCGGACCCACTCTTCTCTACATATGAAAACATCCAACCAACGGTGCCAGTGGATGGTCACGAACACTGCATTCGATTCAGAACACTTTGTCGTGGTGGAAGTCTCTGACTAGTATAGCCACCATGGATCACTCCAGCTGAAGATGACGCTAAAGTTAGTGTACGGACCTGTGACATTCTGTACACTCTTCGCGGTTAGTTAATTAAAAGATCATTCTTCGCATTTAATTGAACCCAATCGTGTGGGGAATCTTTCGGGAGCAGTGAGTCTGTTTAGTTCAGCGAATTTTTGCCCGTATTGTCCAAGATGTGTCATCCTTGTTTGGGCGCGCAGATCACTATCAGTAGTGGAAAGATACAGTTACGGAGCATGGACGAATATGTGTCGGAATAGTTTCTTAGTGATCATTTGTGATGAATTTACACAGTATCCGTTGTCCATTCCACATGGTTCGTTGTGTTTGTTGGAATAATCTCCAAAAGTTCCTGAGACGCATTCAAGAAATTGTTCAAAGTGACAACCCCCCAGTGAACAATTGTTATTAATCCCAATTCTGGCAGCATCCTGTCGCGTGTGATCACGGTACAATAATATGAAGATAACCACAAGAGAGTTCTTACGCTTAAGTGCTATCAGTTAGTGGATGATTCGCGAATAGCTCAGTTCGTGTACGTGTCAAGGCTACGGGAAAAGTGCTCAGTAACGATCAAACAAACAACTGAAACGCCGTGCTCCGGTTTTGTTCTTTCGTTACATAAAAATATCTACAGTAAACATGTTTAATTTTCGCTACGATATCAACTACCAAGACGCCAAACGTGGACGACGAGTGCGTCTGGCATAAAATGTAAATAAATAAACCCATCCGCCATTGCTAGGGTTTCGCGCGCGCGAAGCAGATAATCGCAATCACCCCCGGGGTACGTCCATTGTGATCGTAAATCGTGCTTCATCACAACTTTGCAGGTGCCTGTGTGCGATTGTGACGATGGTTCTGGGTTGGGCATGTTGGACTAGTTGGCGAATAGTTCGGGAGTATGTTGTTGAAGGTGGAACGAAATTAAAGTGAGCTTTAAGTGAATAACTACAATGTGAAGTTTGTGAACGAATTCCAAAAATTTGTTTTCTCCAAGATTTAATCAACAAGTGTATCAATATTAACTTTTAATACTCAATATGTAAAGCATTTTGTCAACCAGATTGGGAAGTGTGACTAATTACCATTTCCGATTTCTGAATACCAAATTAAGGATACTTTTGGCTGTTTGCAATAGAATCCGGGGCATGCAATTGATGGATTAGAGATTTGATGTAAATTATGATAATCGAACGAAAGTAAATCGTTAAATTAGTTATATTGTTTTGCCATTTGTTTTATCGGTTATAAAAAGGTGTTTTAAAGCTAGTTCTTTAATATTTCTTTATTCTTTATTTTCTCTTAAATAACAAAACGTGTGCGTCATCTGAAAAAAAAAAACAAATCCCATTAGTGTAGTTCAATGTCACAATTCAAATTAATCAATTGCGTGTTGCTTGCCAGGAGGACAACCTTCATATGCCGGAGATACAGGCGGCAGTTTGGCGCGAAGAAATGGTAACAAAAATCGATTCTTTCTACGCGTATGGCAAACTTCTTGCTTTATCTTGCCATTTCAATCGAATCGCGACATGACTCACGCGCCACCCCATTCTATGCTGGTTCGGTTCTGGCGCGGACTGGGATGCGATGATACACCTTCTTACTATCTTCCTATCGCGCGCGCGTTCCTTTGACACGACGGTATTTCGTTGTGGTATTTCCCCATTACATAAACCTTATAGTCCCGTGGGCAAACACATCGTGGCATGCAGAAAATAAAACTAGAACTAATTGAAGAGCCAGCCCAGTGGGTTGATAGTTTGTCTTTGCAGTCAGTGTTGTCAGTGTTGGATGGAAACCCTTGCAAAGAAAAATGTGATCCAAGTGAGCATCGGACACAGAACAGAACGGAAATCGATTGCAGTTTTGACAGTAGACAGTAAACCATTCGTTTTTTTATTTTATTTATTAGATATCTGTGTTCAATTGGCAGTCGGCGAACAATCTTCTGCCACTGCTCGCTCCAAATTCGGTGGTAATGTGAGTTTGCAGTGATGAAAAGTACAAATCAATCGTCACAGGACGTCACGATGGCGGCAAGGCCGGTGTCCGTGCTGGACGTCGAACGTGAGGTGAAAGTGAAGAAAAAAAGTGCACGCAAAATCAGTGCCCCTCCTTGGTTGAAGGGTCGGCTGATGGGTGTGAAAACGACGAGACTGGATAAAAGTGTTCCGGTACCGTGTTGTGGTGTAAGCGTGGCTGGAGAAAATAGCACCAGCTTGGACGAGCGCCAGTTTGAGGATAAGTCAGTGCAATGTGATGATTTGCTGCCGGCCAGTAACCATCATCCGTACGGATTGAATCGCAACAGGTGAGGAATTGTTTTATCGGGGAAAAGAATTTGTAAACCGTGTCAACAATCGTGTAAAATCCACATTAAAATAAATGCTTCAAACTTATTGCAGTTCTCTTTTTGCCACAAGGAAAAGTGGTTTGGAGTTTGCAAAATTTGTTTCAAATTTCATCTTGTTTGTGGCATTGCAATTTCACAGAACCTGGATTATCTCAACTTTATTTACTCATGAGCTGGATAATGAGTTCTGTCTGGTGGGGCAACATTCCGCATATGAATAGGTGCTGGGTTTTGTCGTTCCGATACCGAATGTTGTCAGCACCGCCTGCAATAACTAATCTTGGCTTTATTTACCCTTAGTCAATTCTGGGTACAGCGGAACGGCCAATATGCGATTAATTATAGATTCTGCAATGTTAGAAACCGGCGTCGTCATCGCTGCGCAATCGGAAATTGACCCCAATAGGAATTAAATCTCTTTGCATACTTGCAGGAGTTTGCGTGCACGACTTAGTTCTGTTGATTAGCCC